>NC_133859.1:18894701-19519701 GCF_047830755.1 Zonotrichia albicollis | reverse complement strand
CCCGTGGGAAGGACTCCTCCCCCTGAACAGCAGAAGATCTCAAGTGACAAACTGACCAAACCCCAACACCCTGTCTGCCTGCGCTGTCAGTGGGAAGGAGGGAGGGAAGGAAGGGCTGGGGGAAAAAAGGTGTTTTAAGGGCTTATTTTACTTCTCATTATCCTCCTCTGATTCTGTTAGTAATAAATTCACTTTGTACCTTTAAGCTGAGCCTGTTTTGCCCTTGGAGTGCTTTCTCCGGGTTCTTATCTCAACTCATTAACCCTTTGTTAATTTTTTTTCCTCTCCTCTGCCCAGCGATGCCAGGGGAGGGTGAGTGAGCAGCTTTTCATGGGTGTCTGGAATTTGGCTGGTGTCCAACTGCAACAGCAGAGGACCACAGTTTCCTCTTCTTTACCTTCCTTTTGGCTAATTGCTCCAAGAAGACGGCATTAGGTGTAGTTGTAAAATGCAATGCAAATGTTTTGTGGTGGTTTAATTCACAGACAAATGGAAATAATTTGTCTACAAATTGTGTATTAAAATGTTTAAACAGACCTTGACACAGGCTAAAAGCATGCCAGCTAGCACTTTCTCAAACAATTTCTGGGCACATCTTGGGAGTGTGAGTCAGGAACCATTCCGAATAGGCAGTAGATGCATGTGTCTATCCTGTTTTGAAGAATAAAATGCTTCAAGAATAAAGGCATAAAACATTGTGTGACTACCAGCCACAGTGCCAGAAAACAGTCCTGGGCATGGACTGCTTATATGTGGCCATTGAATCTTTTAGCTGAGATGGTTGACATTTAAGTATCTGAAGAATGGAAAAGTTCTGGGTTTTTTTCAAAGAAGCTGTTTGAAAAGGATTAAGCCCAAGAAGCTCTTTTTAACGTACAAGATTTTGATAATTCTCTCTCAGTCTTAAATCTTTTTTTTTACTGGCAAACCCATTAAAAAGGGAGTGGCAAGGCATTTAAAGTACAATATGATGTTTTCAGATTTCTTTAATTCATAGAAGCGTGGCTTTTGTCAGCTTGTGCTGAATACAACAGTCCATTAGGCCATTTTTAAATTTCTGTCCTTTGCCAGAAGAACAATGTGCAAATTAACTTTCTGGCCTATGAAGCTGTATCAATTTACCTTTACACCTTAAAAGGTAAAAAATAAAAATGCCCAAATGCTTTTATATTAATCTCCCAAATTAATCCATTGTGTTCCTCCCAGCTCTTGTATGAAATTGCACAGCATTTGTGATGTAACTGACATGCAGCTCTATATCTCTATTATAAAACATGACAGTAAGTTGCTTCCCCAGTGTCTGTCCAAAACAAGACTTTTGAGAGGATAAAGTCATATGAGGCTCGGATTAAATACAAAAATAATTGTGGGAAGTTCAGGAAGTTATAGCAGGAATAGTACCTGCTTCCTTTTTGGAGTTCCCCAATAGCGAACCTAGACAGAAGAGCCTAAGGAGCATCTTTAGCCAGATTTCAAATTTCTTTCAATGATAATATATAACTCATTATTTATTTCCCTGCAAAAACAACTGTTATTAGGTCTGTTCTTACAGCCCTAATATAGCAATACTGGGACAATCTACTTGTCTGGCACAGTAATCGTAATCTATCACTGTTTTGTTTTCCTGTTATATAATGTATGTCATTGTTACATATATTTTATAGCCTAAATTAAATACTTTAAATTACCTATATTTTAAATTTACTCAGAATCCCTAGTGCCTTGCATAATCAAAAACTGACTGTAACATTCAAATAAAAATACTAGAGCTTTGCCTTCTATAATTTTTCTTCCAGAGAATAGTTTTTTACAAGTATACATTTTAAAAGATATAGCTGCCATAGAATTCATATCCCTTTTTCATACAAACAGAAGCACATTTTTACATAGTAGAGATAATGCAAGTTTATCACTTAGAAAAAATGGATTAAATAGTATAATTTCTTTCCATATTAAATTCTTGTTGGTAAAATATGCTAAATAATTAGAATAAGAAAAAACTCCACAAACCTCCATCTTGCTTACCAGGAAAGAAAAAACATCCATAGTCACCATCAAGTTGTAAACTTAGAGCAAGTATCTATACAAATATTTTACTCCCTCATCTTCAGGCTTCTTCAGCTTTTAGTTTGTTTTTTTTTTAACCTGTACTACTGAAGGTTTCATCTGATACTTAGGCTGCTTACTTTTAATGATGACTATTCCCCAGTGAATTAATTACATGGTGCTATTTTTTTTCCTTTGAACTAAAGCCAATGCAGAGAACATAACTTTTATTTTGTTATACAGCATTCATCATTACATTCTTTCTATTCACTGGTATAGTTCAGCCTTAACACCAGATTCCCAATAAATTGGATACTTAAATTTAGGATTATAGTTATATGCTGCATTACTATATTACATTCAGATAAGAAGCTGTTTTCCTTTCAATTATTTTGAAAAAATATACCATCATGATCTTAATTTTAAAAAATATTTTACTGACACATCACTTTTTTTTTTTTAATTCTGCACAGAAGTACACACTACTTATAAATTACTAACAGGCAAATAAAACAGTGTTTGTGCATCCCATTAACAAAATTACAGGTACCTGTATATTACACCAGTCCTTATGAAAGAAGCAACCTCTAAGAAAACATGGTGTCAGGTGCAAAGAATTTGCACTTTACTTCTTAAAAGTGAATTACAGTAATACCTACTGGAGCAAAACATACTAAGTATTTAATTTCCCGTAATGGAAAAAAAATCCCAATTTGCTCATGCGTGTTACAACACCAACTTCTAAAACAACTTATAACTTAAATTAGTTGTTTTCTTGTGCAGGTAATAATATAATACTCAGACAAAATAGTAATTTCTACAAATTCTTTTAGTTGAACAAGACTTCAAGAGTAGTAAATGGTCCAGTGAGGCTTTTATTGGGAAAAAAAGTAGTCAAATCTGTTATGCTTTACCATGATGTTTGTACTGGATAAAACATATTTTATATTGTCCTGGGTTGCAAGATGGGGGTGGGGGTGTGTATTCTATTATCATCTGTTAAGAGGTGGGGCAGTTACCTCTTGTTAATTGGGCAGTTTTCTTTATCTCTTCCACAAACAATCCTCCCTCTGGGGATACATCTTCTGTTAATGGGCCATTGAGGGTCACTGTATGACTGATAAAATTACATTATCCCATTGTGAGATACTCCACCCTGGGGGAGGAGCCAAGCATTCCTTCCTGGATATAAGCTGAGATTTGGAACATCACAGCAGCTTTTTCCCACTGGATTCTCAGAAGATCAGGCCCATCTACACCACCACTAGACCTTCAGAGGAAAACTACAGCCTTCTATAGGATCACTGCTTCAACAGAACCACATTTGTCATTCCAGGAGGACTGCAGCCAGCATTTCAATTTCTTCCCTAATGAAGAACTGTTATTCCTGCTCCCATATCTTTGCCTGAGCAACCCTTGATTTCAAAATTATAAGAATTCAGAAGGAGGGGGTTTACATTTTCCATTTTAGGGGAGGCTCCTGCCTTCCTTAGCAGACACCTGTCTTTTCAAACCAAGACAAATTTAGAAGACAACCTAGCATTTGAAAAATCAAAATTTCAGGATTTACATTTTATTTACACACTAAATCATCAATTAAGAAAAAAAATATAAATAAGTTTCTAAAATCACCTATAGACTCCATCAACATGAATTAGTAACAATCAGCTAGAAGCAGAATAAGTAGTATCCCTAGGCCAACTTTGTCATTTTAGAATCCCATTTTCCTTTAAATTCATAGGTATATATGTCCACATACATATGGGTATGTGAACCCTAAAAAGGTAGTTTATTAAACTTCAGTTTGTTACCAAAAAATTATAAATATTTTCCCCCTTGACTTACAGAGTTGCACTGTATTTAATTAAGGATAAAGAAACATACTTCATTTACTACATTAATTATCGTTATTGCAAATGAATAGCTTGAAATTGTGTATGAATAAACATTTACAGGATTTGGACCTTTTGTATTAACTTGGAACAGAAGTATATAATACATTTCTTTCAGAGCCTAGTTTACTCTGTCTTCATTTAACTTAAATGACTATGTACCCGTTAGATATCTCCAGTACTGAAATACTGCATTCTCTAGTACCATCTTCATTTCTGTACTTTCAAACAAAATCACATACACTTGTAAAACAAATTTTGATTCATCCAACATTATAGATTTAATAGCTCTTTAAGCTTGAGAGAAGCATTTTAAATCTGTATTAAAGACAGTGTTATTCAGGAAATCCTAAGACTTGAAAAGATTTAAGCTCATTGGTACAAGATATTATCTCTTTGTACAAATAATATCCATCCAGCACTGAAAGAGTGTGTTTATATGCCACAGGATATTTAAAGCTAGCTGTGTTCAACTGTATGGCTGAATCCTGAAGTCCACAGACAAGGACAACTTCCTCTAAAAATCAAAGGACTTTTGTCCAAGTACTGATGAGCAAAACGAGTAGGAAAAGATATAGTTAATTCATCAGATAGAAATGCTATTAAGCTGTTCTGTGATTGTTCACAGTTTTATCTGTACAGAGAAAAAAACAGAAAAACTTTCAGACTAGGACATTCTCTTTCACCAAACACTCCTTCATAATCCACAATTAAAATATTTCCAGTAAGTCTAGTGATGGCAGAGAGCATCAGCCTCCAGCAAAGGGCCCTTCATCCAAACATCAGCATTTCCCCCCGTGCTCGTCCTAAAAGGTTGTTTTTCAAAGCCACTCCACTTCCGTATGTCCATTTGTAAATTCCTCACCCCAGCAACGCTTTCAGCATCGGGTGTTTCAGTTCCTGCGATGCGGCCTATTTACACCCACACAGATGAACACGAGCGGTAACAGTAACTCCAGGAAGCGTCTCAGATCTGACACATCTCATCCACAGGGGCAGGGAGCTAAAGGAGGACGGGACTGGCACCTTTGTGAGTTCATCCTAAGACGCCTTTTTAAGCCCGCCTCCTAGGAGGTGTTATTTTGCAGTCCTCCTTCCTATCATCCTTAAGGAAGGCAAAAATAAAACTCAAAACGTGTTCTTTTCAACGGTCAATTAATCACAAATCACTAGCTGCCTTCCTTTCAGCGCGAGCTTAAGCATAAACTCCGGTCTTCTTCACCAGAAGGGGAGAGAAGAAAGAAACTGAGGCAGTAGTTGAAGGGGTGGGGAAGGGGAGAGAGTCACGCAGCGGAGACTCAATTGTGCCCGCTACTGCTGGGCGAGGCAAGGCGGAGGAAATCACTCCAGCTGTAGCAGAGCTACGAAGGGAGCGGCAGGGAGCAGCGCAGTAACGGCGGCGGAAGCGACGCTAGTTGAGTCAGTAAGAAAGAGGAAGTTGTTGGTGTTTGGCGCCGGTGGAGGGAGTAATTCCTGAAGCTGCACTTCCGGTCGGCATTTTGTTCTGAGAGGGAGCAAGAGACACACGGGATCCTTTCCTTTTCTTTCCCCCTCTCCTTCTCTTCTTCTTCCTCTTCCCGCCCCTCCCCTCCCCTCCCCCCCCCCCACCCCACCCCACCGGTACCGACTCACGGCCTACTCCGCTCAGGCCGTCCCCTCCTCCATTCTTCTGCACTTGCATGTACAGAGGGAGCAGCGGCCCCTTGGAAGCTGCCCTGCCCTCCCCTCCCCCACCCCTACCCCGCGGCTTGGAAGGTGTCTCGGAACCGGTTTGGTTCGGCCCGTGTTGATGTTGTGAAGCAGGCTCGGGGAAAAAGGGATTTGTCTTGGCCGCTCACCCCCTGGCTCTACATGTTCGCTGCACTGAGGAGGAGACGGAAGAGGAGACAGCCCCCCTCCCGGCCCGGATTATTGTTGTTATATTATCTCCCATCCTCCTCCTGCTCCGCGGTGGTGGTGGCCGCGGCCTAGCAGCGGCGACAGCTCCTCTGAGGAGGGAGGGGGCGGATTTCTCTCCCCCTCTCTCGGATTCTCGTCGGATTCGGACGCCGATTTGCTCAGGTAATCCCCATTCATCTCCCCTTCTTCTCTCTGCCTTCTCTAGTAGCGGGCCGGGCCTTCCGGCCCAGCACTGCCGGGAGCAAAGGGGATTACCTGCTATCTGGGATAGAGGGGAGTAAGTGGTGACCGTAGGTGTTTATTTACCAGCCCCCCTTCCTGCTCGGTCGGGTCTGGGGGAGGAGATTAGTTCTTTCCGGGCTACCGCGAGGCCCAGGCCCGGCGGAGGGCGCAGGCCCGTCGGCCAGCGCATTTACTCCAGTTCGGGGATTAGAAAGACGAAGCGGTTTCTCAGTAATAGGCCTCAATCTGGAGAGGAGCAGGAGGAAGAAACAATACAATTACCCGCAAATGTGCACTGATCCTTTGCCATATTTACAACTTCTGAAGTCGGGGACAAAGTAATTGGAGGAGTAGGGAAAGAGAGAATGTAAATACCCAAGAACAAAAATACCAGTTCTCTTCGCTATTACTTTCTCTTTTTAGCCAACTCTGTCCTGAACATTTAAAACTTCGAAGGCACGTGGATTTATAATGTAGAGGTTTCATTTCTATATAATATAGCAATTGATTAGTGTGTTAATCACTGACTATTTATAGCATAAAGCTAGCGCTTGTGACATGATTGACACAACACGGATGCCCGCAGACCTAGAAAATACAGGTAGACAAGTATATTGTGTCTGGTACTCCACACAATCTCCATGTGCATATGCTGTATACATTACAGGAATATGTATTAAATGCAGATGAAATACTATTTTATACTCTTAACAAACAGAAAATGGGAGAGGGGTCATGTGTAGAGTGCTATGTTTATGGCGTTTCAGGGGTCACGGTGAAGATGAGATCTTAGCCTAAGTATTTGAGAATCAATAGTAAATTTAATTAAGTGAAAAGTGAAGAACGTTTAAAAAGTGTCATAATTTCTTATCAGGCCATATTCCTTTGGCATCCTGAGGTTATTATTGGCTGTTTTTGTCCATGATGTTTAAGTATGTAATTAGTTGTAATTTTAGCAGGTCAAATGTGTTTTGTAAATGACGATTGATTAAATGTCAGCTCTTTATTCATAAATGGTAGCTAATTTAGAGAAAGGTAAATCTTGGAATTACTGTGTGGTAGAGTTCACAGTGTTATTAAAAGTTGAGGTAGATTTAAAATAAACACCCTATGAACTAATAGAAATATTCATACAGAAATTACATAATTGAGGGAAATTTTAAGATACCAAGTTTCATACAGAAAAAAAATTTGTAAATGGCAAACAAGTATCGACATTACAGATTTTGTCTATTTTTCAGTAATTTTTGTAGTTTAGACAGGTCTTGTAATAGTAAGTGGTAATGAATTTCTGGTATATTGTGTTTAGAGTCTTATAAACTCTGCTATCGTGTCTTTGAGTACCCATATACTTGTTTAAAAGGGTGAAGTTAATATAGCTGTCATGTAGAAGGTGTGTTTTTAATGCTGTAAATCCATGTAGTACTTAGTAGTGTGTCCATGATTTGGATTGGTCAGAGAGCGGTTTGAATTTTAAAAAGCCTGAAGATCCTGCTGATCCCCAATTCCTCCCTCCCTCCCTTTGTGCTGCCTGGTCCTGTTGAACACTGTTTGCAACAGGGCCTCAGGCCTATGTGTGTGGAGGGGAACCATTTACATTTTGAAAAAGCAGCTTTTTAATTTTAAACTTTGTTAATTGCAGAGGGAGCCATTAGTTGTGTCTAACTGCCTCTATCTCTGTGTGTAGTAGCATTGCTGTTTTCTTTAGGTCCGTGGTATGCATAGAGGCCGAGTGTAACTGCTTTACAGGACAGAAAGTAGTTTTAGTTCTTGGGTAGTTTCATCATCAAGAAGGGACATGAGCTCATTTGTTTTTTTGTCCACCCTTCATTATAATAAAAATGGGTTAGCTAAGCCATTGTTTGAACTTTTCTGACTTATTTAAGGAGGTTTGCTTTAAATATATGTAAGAGAAGGAAATAAGCTACTGTAGTTATGTAGTTCCTGTCAAGTCTATCTTGCCTGGGTTGTGTTTATGATGTGCTCTTTTTTTCTTAAATCAGAAAGCATGCACTTTTCTGATATGAAAAATAGGTGTATTTATAGAAGGAAACTTAAGATGATGGCTATTTGTAATGAGGTTTTTTGTTTGTTTTATTTGTTCTGAGTCATGTGTGGTTAATCCTCAATTAGTTGCACCATCACAGCTGTAATTTTTTTGGTCATAAAAATATATTTAGCATGCAGAAATACTTAATGTGGAAATGTTTATAACATGACTTATTTTTTGTCTAGATAGTATTTTTAGCACATTTAAAGAGTGTGTATGCGAAACACGAACCATCACTTTCATATTCCTTTTGCCCTAGTGTTAGTAGTTTATGGTCTACTCTTTTATCACAAAAGCAAACTGCTTCAGGACGATGTAGTTATTTTATTTATGTTATGGAAATACGAAATTAATTATTCCCGAGGTGTTAGTTGTAGCAATTATTTCAATTGAAAAAGGAAAATATTTTCTTCTTGTTATTTTTATTTTAGGCCTTTGACTACCGTGTACAGTTTGAACGTTTCTTGTGTACAGATTTTATTTCTTTACTTCTTTAAAACTTTCTTTTAAAGCTGTTTTTATACTTATTTTTTAAAATAATTTTTTAACATTTTGATTTCGGAGAAACAGAACAGCTTTAGGGAAGCAAAATTATACCCCTAAATAACTAAAAAAGTAAACATTGAAAAACTTTTTTTCATATTAAACTCTCTAAGTTGGGAAAAATTATAGAAAAAATTTGTATTGCTTTTAGTATGTGTATCAGTTGGTTCTAAGTGTTTTTCCAATTGGAGATCTCAAAATTCTTTAAATGGTTAGATATTTTCTTTTTCAGATTATTTCTCTGTCTTGATTTGAAGCACTTTATTTCCTTAAGGCGTGTGTATGTGTAGACAGGAAATGCATTTTACAGGAGCAGTTAAAAAATGCTGGGCTGCAGTCAGGGACTCTGATAAGGGAACAGCAGACTAAAATTGCAGAAACAAACTTAATCCAGCTCTCTTCCCCGTACACTGGGCTTTTAACTACATTACTGTATTTCCCCCTTACCCTTCTGGTCCCAGTTCAGTGCTTCATACAGTGCATGGGAAATCATAGCTGACTGGTATACTGTTATAACCCACTTGATATATTTGTTTTTCTTCGTAATTGTGCAGCCTACTGCTTTACCTGCTGTATGCCATCCAAATAGTTAATGAATACTGAAGTGTTTCAATCTATGAATTTGTAGGAATGATCTCAGAATACATATCTGTACTTTACAAACATTGGAGGTTTTTTTTGCACATCTGTTAAATATTTTCATTTTACAGATGGAAGACTGTAACTGAGTCGAATAGCAAGTTAACACAAGATTTATAAGCAATTTTCAATTTGATATGCTTTATTATTGAGATTTGTAGAGTTACTTTACAGCACTTAGGAAGTTCATAGCACTGTTTTCTTTGACTTAGTGGTTGTGAATGCCCTGCATTTCAAAATATCAAGCTCATTGTTTCTCATGGTGGATTCCTAAGAAATAGAGAATGGAGTTTTGCCAATGGCCTTAAAACATCTATTCAGTTTCAGCTGTCTTGATCATGCCAAGAGCTGGACAAGAATAAATTTTCTGTCCTGAAAAATTAAAAAAGAAATAATCTTCCATATTGTGAAGAAACCAAAATCTCTTAAAGTTTATCAGTAAGAACAGAGACAAGAACTAGATAGTGACCCAAATCTCACAAGTAATTAAAATGGTGTGTCTGCAATATTGAAAGCAATTAATTTCCAGCAGGAACTAGCAACCCTGGAGAGAATCCTAAGCATTGGTTATTGGCTGTAAGGAAAAGAACTCTCCCTCTTAAACAAATAATTGTTGCAGTTGGTGTAAACTGGTTGAATGGAAACCTCTGCAGCCTGGTGGTCAGACCATTTCATTCTAATGTCAATTTGTTGTCCAGCTGTTGTATGGCTCTGTTAGAAAAGCAAGACTGTTCCCAAGTCTAGTAAGCATGTTCCTAACCAAAACATTGCTTTTGGGACATAGGAAGTTCAGGTTCAAATGTCTAATCTGTATCAGACAGAGAAGTTGTTGAGCTTTTCTTCTACCATCTTTTTATGTTCTAAGCATGTGCTCCAAGCATGACCCAGAGCCTGTGGGTATATTATGGAACGGGTAGGATTTGAAATTATTTTTTTCCTTGTGATAGAAAATTAGGTTTTTTTAAGAAGAGTTTTTTTTTTACAAATTGTCAGTTTCCAGCAAAAGTTCTCTTGGATAGAATTTTTTTAAAAATTTATTTGATCTATTAACCATTTGATTCAATTTCCTTAGTAAAAAAATCTAATGTCCCAAAGAAAGCATCTCCTTTTTTGTGTAACTCTGATTTGTTTAATGATATATATGTTCTGCTATATATGAGGCAGGGATCCTGTAAATAACAAAAACAATATATGACTATTGAATGAATGACTATTATAATGCACAAGGGACTGAATTGTAGGTGTAAGTAACCATAATTTTCACATTTCCTAATACTTTAGTGCTTGGTTTTATAGTTCCGATTTTTTTTCTATCTTTTTAAAAATAATGTAATTTATCAAACTTCTTGAATGTAAACACATCTGTGATAAGGGTTGCACTATCTCTCATGTTTGAGCTAGCAATCTCTCCTCTGTGTTGACTAGGCACTCAGAAAAGATTAGGTAATGAGTTTTTAAAATTCTATTTTCAGATCTTAGGTTTTGATAGAGACTGTTCCACTGTCTTGTACGTTATTTTCCATTTAATTATGCTGCTTCCTCTTTTTCTCTAGATATGCTTTCTGGATATTAATAATAGGAGGTGTTGTGCTTTAAGCCCAGCTGGAAACTAGGCCCCACGAAGCTGCTCCCCTCCCTTCACCCCTTTGGGTGAGAGAGATGAAAGGCAGAAATTCTGAGTTAAGGACAATTTACTGGAAACAGCAATGAAATAAGAAAAATGAACAGTGACAGCATCAATATTAATAACAAAAGTATACAAAAAGAGGGTGATTTACATCCAAAAAATGCTTACCAAGCCTGAGGTGACCCGGCACGACACGCCCCCAAGACAAAGAACAAAATTGCCCCCAGACCTTCCGCACGCATGTTTTTCCCCCAAGCCTGAAACAATGAAAAACAGTGGCTGACAAACCCTCTGGTCAGGACCAGCGTTACCCCACCGCTCCATTCACTGCTTGCTTCCCTTGGAAAAGGAAGAGAAGGGCTACAGACCTGCTGCGCAACCTTTTTCTTTCCCTGAAGTCACGCCCCCTTCTTAGAAGTAAGAATCCTTTACTTCTGCCCCCTAGCAATGATGTGCATGGTATAAAATAACAACCTAGACACGCCCACATGGCTCCAGGCTTCCCCAGTCCTTGGCCAGAACTAGGCTGGGGGAAAATTTAGAGATCACTCATTGAATGCAGCATACAGTAACTACCTTTGCATGTGTAGAAAAAATATGCTGAAACATGCTTTTTGCAGTCTATATAAGCTGGGAAAATTTTGATAAGACTAATAAGACTGTGGTGAGAACTCATGGACAGTGCCTTGTGCAGATCTAAAATCAGTTTGATTTTTAATTTTTTTTCCTGAAGAGAAAATTAAAAATCTGCCTGATGATTTGTCTGTTAAACTCCTAGTTCAAACTGAGACTGTTGGGTTTTTTGTTTGTTTGGTGTTTGTTTTTTTTTTTACTACAATACATGCTAGGTGTGGTTTTGCTTTTTTTTTAATAAAAGGAAATGATTCTTTTTTTTTCTACTACTACTCCCAGTGATGATTTGTTATTCCTGGCAGGTTCCTTAAAAACTGTTATTGAGGCATAATCTGTAATATAGAAAAACTTCAGTATATTCTATGAAAATTTTGCAGTTATAAGCAATTCCTAGCAATCTGTTCTATTGTACTAAACTTTCATAGCATCATAGAATGGTTTGGGTTGGAAGGGACCTTCAGGACCATCTCATCCCAATCCCCCTGCCAGGGGCAGGGACACCTTCCACTAGACCAGGTTGCTCCAAGCCCCATCCAACCTGGCCTTGAACACTTCCAGGGATGGGGCAGCCACAGCTTCTCTGGGCAACCTGTGCCAGTGTATCGCCACTCCAATAATGAAGAATTTCTTCCCAATATCCCATCTAAACCTCTTTCAGTTTGAAGCCATTCCCCCTTGACCTGTCACTCCATCCCCTTGTAAATAGTCCCTTCCCAGCTTTCTTGAAGGCTCCCTTCAGGTACTGGAAGGTGCTCTAAGGTCTCCCCAGAGCCTTCTCTTCTCCAGGCTGAACAGCCTTAGCTCTCTCAGCCTGTCTTAATAGGAGATGTGCTCCAGCCCTCTGAGAATCTTCATGGCCCTCCTCTGGAGTCACTCCAACAGGTCTAGGTCCTTATGTTTGGGGTGCCAGACTGGAAGCAGTATTCCAGGTGCAGTCTTATGAGTGGAATAGAGGGGCAGAATCATGGTATCATTTAGGTTATAAAAGGCCTCTAAGATCATCAAGTCCAACCATTAACCCATCACTGCCAGGTCCACCACTAAACAATGTCCTCAAGATCCACATCTACATGTCTTTTAAATGCCTCCAGGAATGGTGACTCTACCACTGCCCTGGGGAGACTTTTCCAGGGCTTGACAACACTTTCTGTGAAGAAATTTTTGCAAATATCCAATCTAAATCTTCGCTAGACCAACTTGAGGCCATTTCCTCTTGTCCTATTGCTTGTTCCCTGGGAGAAGAGCCTCACCCCCACCTGGCTCCACCCTCCTTTCAGGGAGTTGTAGAGAGTAAGGTCCCCCCTGAGCATCCTGTTCTCCAGGCTAAACACCCCCAGCTCCCTCAGCCACTTCTTGTGCTCCAGACCCAGCTCCATTGCCCTTCTCTGGACTTGCTCCAGCACCACAATGTCTTTCTTGCAGTGAGGGGCCCAGAACTGGACACAGCATTTGAGGTGTGGCCTCACCAGTGCTGAATACAGAGGGACAATCACTGCCCTGGTCCTGCTGCTCACACCATTTCTGATCCAAGCCAGGATGCCATTGGCCTTCTTGCCTACCTAGGCACACACTGGCTCATGTTCAGCTGCTGTTGCTCAGCACCCCCAGGTCCTTTTCCTGTGGGCAGCTTTCCAGCCACTATTTCCCAAGCCTGTAGTGTTTCAGGGGGTTGTGTGACTCAAATGCGGGACCTGGCACTTGGCCTTGTCGAACCTCATACAATTGGCCTTGTCCCATTGCTCCAGCCTGTCCAGATCCCTCTGCAGAGCCTTCCTGCCGTCCAGCAGATCAACACTCCACCCCAACTTGGTGCCCTCTGTAAACTTGCTGAGGTTGCACTTGATCCCCTTGTCCAGGTCATCAATGAAGATATTAAAAAGGGCTGGCCCCCATACTGAGCTTTGGGGAACTCCACTGGTGACTGGCTGGCAACTGGATGTAGCTCCATTCTCCACCACTCTCTGGGCCTGACCATCCTGACAGTTCCTAGCCCAGTGAAGAGAGCACCTGTCCAACCCATGGGCTGCCAGCTTTTCCAGGAAAATTCTATGGGAGACAGCATCAAAAACTTTACTGAAGTGCAGGTAGTCACACACACAGCCTTTCCCTCACACACTAGGTGGGTCATCTGGTCATAAAAGGAGATCAGGTTGGTCAAGCAGGACCTGCCTTTCCTAAACCCCTTCTGGCTGGGCCTGATCCCCTGGTTGTCCTTTGTCCTGCACATGCCACGTGATCACACTCAAAATGATCTATTCCATAACCTTCCCAGGTACTGAGGTCAGGCTGACAGGCCTGTAGCTCCCCGGATCCTCCTTCCGGCCCTTCTTGTTTATGGCTGTCAAATTGGTACCTCCAGTCACCTGGGACCTCCTCAGTTGGCTAGGACTGCTGGTAAATGATGGACAGTGTCTTGGTGACCTCTTCTGCCAGCTCCCTTAGTAGCCCTGGCTGGATCCTATCCAACCCCATAGACGTGAGGGGGTCTAAGTAGCATACCAAGCCTTTTCCTCATTATTTGTCACTGTTTACCTCCACATCAAATACAGGATGGAGATTCTCCTTGGCCCTCCTTTTGTTGCTGATGTATCTGTAGAACCACTTTTTGTTGTCTTTTACAGCCGTAGGCAGATGAAGTTCTAGCTGGGCTTTGGCTCTTCAAATTTTCTCCCTGCATGACCTCACAACATCCTTGTAGTCCTACTGAGCTGCCTGCCTCTTTTTCCAGAGGTGATGCACTCTCTTGTTCTCTCTGAATTCTATTCAAAGCTCTCTGTTCAGCCAGGCCAGTCTTCCCTGCTGGCTTGTCTTTTGGCACATGGGGACAGCCTGCTCCCTTCAGATTTCTTTTTTAAAGCACATCCAGCTTTCCTGGAGCCCTTTGCCCTTCAGGACTGCCTCCCAAGTGACTCTCTCAACCAGGCTCCCAAACAGGCCAGTCTGCACTCTGCAAGTCCAAGGTGGCGGTTTTGCTGATCCCCCTGCTTACTTCTCTGAGAACAGAAAATTATCATTTCATTATCACTGTGCCCAAGATGGCCTCCAGTTATCACATCCCACACCAGCCCTTCTCTGTTCACAAACAGCAGGTCCAGTGGGGCAGAACCATATGGTAATTTTAATTTTAGTGGTGTGGACAGCCTGCTGTCATTTAAGGCATGGTGTAATCATTTAATTTTGATTGCTCTATCATTTATTAAATGTGAAATCACTTAGCTATTTAGGGGGAGTAGCAAATCTAGGAACAAATTATTTACTTGAAATAGCTTTTTCTTACTTCTGCTCCTAGTGTTGCTTACAACTTTGATGATTTTAGACAGAGAATGTGAGTAAAAATTCTTTTAAGAAAAAATATAGGAATATAAATAGACAACCTAGGCACATTAAATTTTCTGTTACAAATGTATAATAATTTATTGCATATTTCTTTGGCTTTTCCTGTCATTGTTTGGTTCCCCCCTTGTAGTATTCACATGCCCTCTGAACAGAGAGAAGCTGTGAGACAAGCAGAGAAGAAGGAAAGCACAATTCTTATCTCGCTTGCTGTGCCTGTGTTGTGCTAAAGTAGGATGCAATATGGAGATTGTTTACCCAAAGTGAGGATGTTTTGTTCCCTTGGCCTATCAGGGCCAAGAAGTGTGTGTATGTCGGACTGTCACGGGACAGTCATGAGAGAATCTGAGATGAGTGCAGTTCTGTGCAGTTGTGAGCAAGTGAGTGCATGGCAGATGCAGTTTAGATACAATGTACATAGTATAGTATAATAAAGTAATTAATTAGCCTTCTGATGATGGAGTCAGATGCATCAATCTTTCTCCCCTTTGTCGGAGTCACCTTTCATGTACAATACCCCCTGTCCTGGGTTGACTATATGATGCTTTTATCCCCAATCAGCTGTTCTGTTTATGCTGAATAATAAGTTTTGCACTTTTAAGACTTGTTCCAGAATGTGAAGGGGGGAGAGAAGAAACGCGCAGTTTGTTTTCAGACACCGCACTCACTCCTCCACATTCCTGCTCCTGGACTGTGTTGTCTGCGGATGGACAGACTGCGGGACAGAGCTCTCCTTTGCTTTTAGTTAGTTTAGCTAGCTGAGGCAGAGAAGTTCTCTGGACTGTGGGTTTTTTTTTCCCTTTTCTGTTGTCCTGTTTAAACCTGCTCTGGACTGAACACCCAGAAGAGCACCGGCAGCTCACACCTGTGGCCCACCAGGCCAGGCCTGGGCTGCGACATTTCCAGCACCGGAGGGACTGATAAGAGACTGAGTGAGCCCAGCTGCAACCTGGGGAGGGGACTTTTCTGAGTTTGTCATCTCTTTTGGAGCAGCAAGAGGTTTTATTGTTTAATAAACAGTTTTTTCCACTTTTCTCCAAGGAGGTATTTTCTCTTGGTTGGGGGAGGGGCCAATTGAATCTGCTTTTCTAGAAGAGCCCCTCTGGGGGTTCTCTCCCAAATTTGCCCTGAACCAGGACACCCCCTTTTACTATCCTTATTGACGTGGCAATGTCATGTCTTCTACAGCTTTTTTCTAGTTATAAGAATTAGAATTTTTTTTCATATTTCTGTATTGCAACTTTCAGATTGCTATGTTATGTTCAAAAATTATCCCTTTGTAATTGTGTGGAAGAAAATCAGGAAAACCAAACCACATCAGAAATGATAGAATTTTTAAATGTTTGTTCTTCAGAAATTTGATCATACGTTGAATTTTGTAAAGGTAATTTAAAAAAAAGATGGAAAGGAAAAAGAGGTTTAAGGATGCTGTCGTTGTACGAACCTTATTCCTTGTTCACAGAATTCAAGCATTTTGCTAAAAGCTGGAAACAACTACTGCAGTTTAATGGACAAGTGTTTCTCCCTGTCTACATTTTATATTGATTGAGCATCTTTGCCTATTACCTTCTAAAACCCAGATAACTCTCTATTCCCTGACAGGCCAGTGAACAATCTGCAAGACCCATAAATATTTCTGAGAAGTACTGCTACTGAAGCCTGGCCCTCTTCATAGAAGTGCTACTGATTTTCTAGTATTTACTAATGATGTTATTCATGAGTCATAAATAATCTTGGGTCATTAAGCTTTTTGAAGAGGATTACCTGAAAGTGTAGGAGGCATTGCCCAAGTATTCCTCAAGTTTCACCCAGAGGCCCTTACTACTTTGAAGGCATGTATGCATAATTTGAATTAGGAGGTCAGGATGTTCGCTAAATAGAATTCAAGTTAGAGAAGAGCTTGCCCTTAATATCTGAAATAGGAGCCTGTACAAAATGATCCATTTTCATTGGACAGTGAGGATTCAATTGGAAGTATGCTGTGTATTCATGAGTGCTGTCTACACAGTGTTAGATAATGGGTTAACCATCTACATATATACAGATATTTTAGAGGTCAGGTAGTGAGGTTGTTTTTTTTTTTTTTTTCCCAGTCAGTGTATTCAGTAGACCAAAACTTTCAATGAACTGGTAACTGGTATGGGTTTGATGGCAAGTGAAACATCAGCTGGAGTTTGGTTCTCCAGAGACCAACAGGGGTGTTTTGTATACAGTATAAAAATAGAAATATTAGTAACTTGTTTAAGTCTTAGATGGTTTTTTTTCCTGCAGTAGTACCAGGGAAAAAAGCCAGAGCTTGCCAGTGTTATGCTACTGTATTGCAGAAGGTGTAAGGTAAGGTTTTGTGGACTGCACAACGTGTTAGAAATTCTTAAGTCAGTTTGATTAGTGGATGTTATATTAACTATATATCTTTATTGTAAAGTGGATATTGTATATGGATTTATTTAAAATTGTGGTCTTATTTAAAATTCAGCTTATTTTACATTGTTGTTGCATGTGATTTTTGGCATATTGATGCTTGTCATTATAAAATTATCCTGCTAGAGGTATGAGTATCCCTAGGATTGGGCTATAATAGCTGAAGGCTTTTGTCACTCTTGCGCCGAGGTCGGGGCAGGAACAGGCGAGAGGCAGAATCGTAGAAAAGGCAAAGAAGGCTTTATTCAGAAGAACCGTGCGGTTTTTATAGAGTGATACGATAGATTCTATTCTATTGGCTAACTAACAGAAGCATCTTTCTCACGTACTGTCCTAGAGAGGAACAGAAAAATAAAGTAGAAAAACACAACCTGAAAATTGTTTATAGTCAACAAGTTATCACATCTTTCCAGTTCCCTAAAACTTCTCACAAGCCTCTCTGAGAAACGCTTGCCGTTTCTCTCTCTCTGTCCCATGGGATCCACAGGCTTTTGTCTGGTACATGGGACCAGTAGGGTTTTTATCAGTGGACTGAAAATTTGGATGTGAGTGTTTGAAGTGACCAATTTTCCCATGTAGACCAACTCTTGATAAGATGGTAGCAACAGATGAAACAAAAAAAAATCTACTTTAGATCACCAAATAGTCTCTATAGTACTTGGAGATGAGATGCCTTTCATAAGTGAATAATTTTCATCATTGACTATCAAGTTCCCGTGATTTTTCCCTGTCTTTTTTTCCCCCCTTCTTTTTTTTCTTTGTAGCTATTTGCCCATGTATATCTGAAATCAGGTATACATCTCAAGTTTAAATTATTACTGTATAATATATAAGAATTTGGAAATACTAGCAGGCTAGACAGTAGAGTTTAGCACATCTGTGCTCTCAAAGATTTCATCACTTAGTCACCACTGTTTCTACTAATACTTATGTTGAGTAAACCAGAATGTTGCCCTCTTGTCCTGAGAGAGCAGAAGGAGCAGGATCAATACTAGTTTTTTCTTGATCTTTGCATGAAGCAGTGGGGGCAGTATAGAAAGTAACCTGGCCAATGAATAGAACTGAGAGAAAAGGAAAACAGTAAGACAGAATATGTGAATTTGAGGAAAGTTTTTTCCAAAATACTGTTTTTGAACAGTTGGCAGTAGCAACAGTAGTAGGAAAGGAGGCATATTTGTCCTTGCTTTAGCAGTTGCAAATGAACAGGAAGCAGCAAAGGGAGATAAAGAAATGATTGGTGCTATTTCCTGTTTCTCAATCCAACCCTTACTTGCATGAGAAATTTAATATATAGATTTCTTTTGAGTGCCCCCTTTCATAATAAGATTAGGCCATCTCCTTCTAACCCTCCTATTTATTTACTATATTATCCTTTCTCATTAAAATGAATAACAAATCAGAGTGATGTGAAAACCATAGGTTTCAGTGTCAGTAAGCCACTCAAACAGTTCAGCTGTTACTTCAAATTTTTCCTGTGCTTTATGTCAGCACTTGTAGTGCTATTACTTTCACTCAGCATCTCTGACTCTCAGGTTGTCCTGCATTTGTTTTTTATATTACTTTCTGTTTGCTCTTCCTATTTCCTGATGCATTAATTTAGAGAAAGTCTTGGGACTAACTTTTGTCAACTGATCATACAACTTTTGCTCCCACTTTTCTGTTTATGTACACAATATATTAGAAAATTTCAATTAATTTATGTTGTGAATGACCTAAATTAAAATAACAGTGAGGTGATTCAGATTCTCGTGTCTCTTATGAAATCCAAACTTACAATATGAAATACATATTTCAGGGCCAGTGCTCTTTAATGTTTTTATAAATTATCTGGATGCAGGAGTTGAATGTATGTCAAGCTTTCCATTGATACTAAACTAGGAGGAGATGTTCACTCCCTTGAGGGTAGAGAGGCCTTACAGAGCAATCTAGATAGTCTAGAGGGCTGGACAACCACCAACCATATGAAGTTTAACAAGGGCAAGTGCTGGATTCTGCACCTGGGATGGGGCAACCCCGGATGTATGGACAGACTGGGTAACAAGAGGCTGGAGAGCAGCACCATGAAAAAGGACCTGGGAGTTCTGGTCAATGACAAGTTGAATATGAGTCAGTAGTGTTCCCTGGCAGCCAGGAGGGCCAACCGTGTCCTGGGGTGCATCAGGCACAGCATCACCAGCAGGTCAAGGGAGGGGATTGTCCCACTATGCTCTGCATTAAGGTGGCCTCACCTCAAGTCCTGGGGGCAGTTCTGGGTGCCACAATATAAAAAAGATATAAAGCCATTAGAGAGCATTCAAAGGAGGGCGACCAAGATGGTGAAGGGCCTTGAGGGCAAGGTTTACAAGTCACAGCTGAGGTCACTTGGTTTGTTCAGCCTGGAAGAGACTGAGGGGAGGCCTCATCCAGTCCACAGCTTCCTCGAGGGGGGCAGCATAAAGTAAATGAAATGGAAAGCTTGCTGATGTATAAAGCAGATGTTTTCTAGCGCTAAACTTCCATTGTCAATGTGTGATAGCATAATAGTTTTGAATATTGACAGAGGTATATTTTTACTTGTACTGTTTTTCAGTTGCAAAGCTTCAAGGAAGTCACATACAGTTACCTTAGCTTATCTGATGCACAGTAGCATGAAGAGCAGCCCTAAGCTACAATATTGACAATATATGGATAGAAAAAATCTTGATGACCACAGTTCTTGTACCAAGCTAAATTAAAACTCATTCAGCAATTCATCAAGAAAATAATAAAATCAATTCCTGAATTTAGCAGTTCTCAAAAATAATGAGAGAGTAGCTCATTACTTCAGCTGTGTAACAGCCTTTTAAACCGAAAGTTGCAATAACCTTTCAGCCTCAGGAAAGATGAGATAATTTGTGGATACATGAAGTAGGTAAGTATAGTTATGTTTACAAGTTTATATAAGTAGGGTATACAAGTTATACCTTCTATATATGACAATCAACAAGTGTTCCATGCTTTTCAAAGAGAATATTGTTCACAAGAGATTTCAGGGTGGAGGATTGTCCTGATTTTCTGCCAGGACTGAGTTAGTTTTTCACAGTAGCTGTGAGGGGGCAAAGCCTGGAGCCATGTAGGCATGTCTAGGTTGTTATTCTGTACCACTCAGATCATCACCGGGGGGCAGAAGTAAGGAATTCTTACTTTCAAGAAGGATGTGTGGTTGGTGCTTGGGAGAAAAAGTATGGGTGCAGAGGGTCTCTGCCATTTTGTTTATTGTCTTGGGGCCCACTTCATGGGTTTGGGCTGGGTGAGAATTTTTTGGATGTAAATCACCCTCTTTTTGTATACTTTTGTTATTAATATTGTTTCTGTTACAGTTTGTTTCTTATCTCATTTCTTTTTCCAGTAATTTGTTCTTATCTCAACCCATAATTTCTGCCTTTTGTCTCTCTCACTGGAGGGGCAGGGGCATGAGTGGCTTGTAGTTTTGGAGTGCCATTCCTAAACCCCAACAAGGATGCAAAGGACTTGTGGTAGATCTTGGAAATGTACTTTGTATACAGAAGACAGAACAAAGCTTTTGGCTGTTAGTGTGAAGGGGGCTAATCACAGAGGGAACTGACTTTATTGATGGCATGGAGGAGGTGGAATGTGGCATGTTGTGAGACAGCGTGTGATATGTGGCAGCAAATGGGGAAAAAGCTATGCCAAGTCTTAAAGCTGTAAGGTAGTGGGGTAGAAATGGAAGTTGGTTGAAGGGAAAATATGAAAAAATGGAATCAAAATGCCAAGAAGACAATTGTAACAATGAAGTATGCTGTAGCCTGTGAGGACAAAAATGGTCTGAAACCAGAATATAAATGACATGATCCATTAAAAAAAAAAAAAAAAAAAAAGGGATGCTGACAAACTGGAGGGACTGTGACAGAGGGACATCAAGATGGTTAGGGGACTGGAGCATGAAATGTAGAGGAAGAATCGGAGGTAGCTGGGTTTGTTTACCCTGGTGAAAAAAAAGCTAAGAGGGCTTGAAATGTTGCCTTTAACTAGCTAATGAGTGTTTATACAGAGGATGAAGACAAAGCTGTCTGAGGTGCATAACAAAAGAAGCTACAGTTGCCATGTGCAGTAAGGGAAATACTGATTGGATTTAAAGGGAAATAAAGTCTCAGTGAATTTCCATCATTGGAGATATTCAGAAATACAGAATTTTCCATTGACATTTATTGCAGATCTTCAAAGAAATGTTATAGTTGTGCATCGGTTTTCTTAGTGTGCATTAAAGAAGTGTCGAGGTGTTTTAATTGTTCTTCAAAGCCAAAAAAGAGGCAAAAATGGTGTGATGTCAAGTTTTGTGCAAAATCGGCTACTTAATCAACAGGTATATTTCTTGGCAATTTTGTTTTATAAAGGTTAGGAATCACCTGAGAATGTTCAAAGACAGAAGGGCAAGATTAAAAGTTGAAAAAGACTCCTGAATTGAATAGATTTTGGTCCAGTGTTTAGTGACTAAGTTTTCAGCCTGGTTAAGATCCAACCTAATTAAAAGCCTTTAAAATGTAAGTAATTTAAGTACACAGTTGCTTTTAGAAAAGGATAATGATACTACCAGCTAACAAATGACAGTCAAGAATTTGAAAAAAAACCTCAAGTTACTACTTTCTATCGCTATTTTGTTAACAAAGATGTGTGTTGCAACCTAAAATGCTTTCCATTTGACAGAGCTGACCTACCAAACCCTATTCATAGCTCTTGCTTTTCTATACATTTTTGAATACAATGGACTGTATCTAATATCAGCTGCTGCTTGAAACATTGAAAAGGCTGTGCTCACCAAAAAGAGTATAATTATAGATATACTTTTTGTTGCAATGGAAGTTGCATGAGGAATATGTAGTACAGATGGGAAATAATAAATGTATGAACTGCTGAAGTAGCTTGAGGTTTTCCCCTTTATGTTTGAATTTCTCAGTTAAGCTTAGTATCATGACTGCTTGAAAGCAAAGTTATGATTTTACAGTTTAATTCTATGTTCACTTCTGCAGAACAAAAATAATTCAGTAGCTCTCAGTAGTGTCAGAATCTTTGATGTTGAAAGGCTCATAAAGAAGATACTTACTGTTTAAAAAGCTGTAAAGCAGCAGTAATAAATTTCCTGAATAACTGGATTCTCCTTGATAGTTTTAGCTGCTTTCTTTTGCAGAACTGGTGAACATAACTGCAAAATGAATGTGTATTTTATATAGCTTAAGTTTTTGAAAAATACCAATTTTTGGTTTAGATTTTGCTACCTTATCAGTTAAACTTGATCTGGAACCCCTTTTTTAATGAGAAGGAGCTAGTAGTATCTTAAGGCAACAACTGAGCTGTCTCAACATTAAGGCTCCTAAAACAGATTCTGTTTTGCATTAGTTCTCTAATGAAATAGCAGGAAATACACTTTCCCATAGAACAGTGAGTTTTTTTGGTTTGGTGTTTTTTTGTTTTTGTTTTTTTTTTTTTTTTTGTTTTGTTTTGTTTTTTATAGCTTCAATGATGCACTGGGCAGTTACCTTGAAAATCAGTAATTCTGAGATTTGCATTTTCTTCTTTGCCTGAAATAATGTACACTTGCTGATCATCACAACATTTTGTAAATACAATTTAGTTTTCCGCAAATTTTTGAGACAGGTTGTGTTGCCTTAATGAATAGGATTTTCTTGATGCTTAACTGATTTGTGTATGAAGGATGTGATATGGCCTCATTTTAAAGAGTTCTTAGTGCTAAGGCACCTGAATTAAATATTTGAGAGGCTATTTTAAAGTGGAGAACATTTTTTATAAGTGCTTTTTAATTTTTATAGAAAATAAAATTAAAAACAAAAAGCTTCCTGTGCTTACAAGAAGGAAATGGCTTTAACAGAAAAAGATGCTAATGCTGTTCATTCTTTTTGGGAAACTGTTCTAATGAATTTTCACCCTTTGTGATTCCAAGGCAGCAAGAAAAGTAAACATTTCCTGCTAGACATTCATGTAGTATAGGTCAGGGAAGCTGCATACTACCCATAGGTATCTGCTCTCTGCACATGACTTAGTCTAGTTTGGTTTTGTTTGTTGTTTGCTTGTGTCAATTCCTCACCCCTTCAGGGAAGGGTTATTACAGGTACAAAGCACAATTATGCATTATGTTAGTCTACCCTTGTAGAAACTGGGTGCACTACTGTGTTAGGGGACATCTTTCCTTGAATCCACAGACCTCATTTTTTGTATGCTTCCACCACCTTTACTGTGGCTTCTCTTGCCATTTACTGTGGTGTTACTGCCACTACTAGCACATAGGCAGCAGAGACATCAGTGTCATTGTTATCAAATAGAACAGCAGAGGCCAAATCAGTGTGACAGTAGCCACAGAGGAAGAAGCTGGTTGCTCTAATTTTTTTTTTCTAAAGGTTGCTTTATATTCAAAAGCAACTCTCACTTGGTCCAGTACAGTACTTTTCACTAAAATTTCTTTTCTTACAGTAGCTATAGTGATTTGAGCAGCTACTATTGGAATAGCTTTAGGAAAAAAACATTATGTAATACTGGTTTAGAAGTTATGCTAAATAATTTTTATCTCAAGCTTTTTAATTTTTGATTTGCTTTGTCAGCATTATTCATTCTGTTGTCTGATCACTTTTTGAACTAAACATTAATTTCACTAGTACTCAGAATTTTATTTTTTGTGTTTCTGGAATTTCTGTATCTCTCTTTTCAAACTTAATTTTTTGTAGCCAGTATTGTAGGTGGAACTATTCTGTATATGCCATAAACTTTCTGGTTTTATAAATCCTGATGTGTTTAATGGGATTTTATCAGTAATAATGAGTCTTCTTGATTTCTGATAATACCCCCCCCCCCTTTCTCCCTGCCTCCCCCCACATGCTGCCCTCCTTTTTGGTTGTTCAAGTTAGCTTCATATCAGGTTTCCTGCATTACTAATTTAACCTTAGGCAGCTGCATTGGTGATTGATTACTGCTCACTTCCAATACTGACTTTTTCTGAGATTGAATTAGTGTTAAAATACTTTATATTGTGATTGTATATGCTTTTTTTTTTCCTGTGTAACTTAAGTGTTGGACTATGTTTTGGCAACCCTATCTCCTTCCTTATTACTTTTAAATGTATTTTTATAAGTGTTTAATTCAGGAAACTTGTAGCAAAGTACTGTCATTGTATGAAACTGTAGCTCTGGTATAGAAACCAGAAATTTGCCCTCTTCTACCTAAATCTGTCTGATGCACTCAATCATGGCATCTTATTTGAATGAGAATGAGAGGAAAATAATTCATTCTCTTTCTGCCTCTCTCATTCTTTAAGCGTGGGGGTTTTAAATTTTTTTAAGGACAGTTTATGAATTGATAACTAGCAGAGCTTCATGTAATAACTAATAAGAGTAGTAGTTTATTCCAAAATGTGGAAGCTTAAAACTGGTTGAGGCAAGGCTTCTTAAATTTATAATACCATGTTTTATGTTTTAAAAGGAGAGTTCACTGCTTACCTAAATTATAAAGTAGCTAATAAATTAGTTGTACTGGTTTACTTTGTGCAGCTGCAGAAATCAACTTTGAGCATAATGCTGTGGTTATATCAGTACAATGCTATTCAACATATAAGAAATTAAAACAATTTTTTAAAGTAGTTTCATCCAAACTAAAGATTTCATAATATAAACTACATAAAACAGAACTGTCTTTAACATGTTCTATTTAATACAATGTTTTATAAAAAGAAAGCTATAGAGGCTTGATATTTTAGCAGTTCTTTAAAATTTGATTTTAATCCATCTAATTTTATCTTTTTTTTTTCCTCAGAAATATATTAGGTTAGTTATCTAAGGTAGCCAAGGTCAACCTACTACAAAGTTACTTTTTAAATCTAAAGATAGAAGTTAAAGAATACTCTGGAGGATGGGGAATGAAACTCTGAAATATAAATACTAAATTTCTGAATCGTGAGGTGTTACTTATCTTTCTATTACTAATGAGCCTGTGTATTACTGCACATGAACAGATCTTTCCCTTTATTTTGTTTTCCAATGTTCTCGTGAATGTACATAGCTAAGCCATGGAAGGACTGGTATTTTTGTTGAGGGGACAAGAATCTATTCCAACCAAGAGGAAAGAGAAAGGGGAGAAAATAAGATATTAAAAAAACCCTTGTAGGTCAAGATAAGGCAGTTTACTAAAGCAACAGCAAAGGTCCTGTGTGCAAGCAAAGGGAAAAAAATACAAAATATTTTATTTTCTACTTCCCATCAGTGAGTGATGTTCAGCCACTTCCCAGGAAGCAGGGCTTCAGCACGCATAGTGGTTGCTCCAGAAGGCAAACATTGGGGAATAACGAATGCCCTCCCTTATTCCTTCCCTTAGCTTTTCTATCTGAGCTGGGAGGGGATGTTGGAGAGACAGCCGTGATGCTGTGCCAGTGCTGCTCAGCAGCAGCCAAAACACTGGTGTGTTCTCAACACCTTTCTAGTTACCAATGAAAAGCTGAAATCCGGTTTAGCCAGACCCAATATGCTTTATCTCAACCCATGAGTTTTACCTTTTTTTCAGATTCTCTCCCCCATCCCACTGGAGAAGGGGGAGTAAGGGTATGGCTTCATGGAGCTTAGCTGGGTTAAACCACAATGCACTTTAAAAAACCCCAACCAATGAACAACATTTAAAATTTAACATTTCAGTTGGAATTTTCTTTGGAATATTAATTTGCAGTAAATGAGAATATCTATAATAGACAACAAAAAGGGAAGAAGATAACATACAGAAGTAGTGCTTTAAATGTGTAGTTATTACCTGTAGCACAAACTTTTTCAATATTACTGTCCTTGCTATCTTGGTTTCACTTTTTAAAAATTGTATATTATGTTATGATGATAGTTTTTAATACATTATTTTCAATATCTGCTGCCCTTTCGCTGTTTCTCTTTCTCAAAGGGGTTCTTTGTATCACTTCCTTTGTGCACTGTATTTTCCTCCTCCCTGGAATGTCTTTTACAATATCTGTTTTTCCTTATAAAGCAGCAAGAGTATATGTATATACTGAATATGCAAGTCTATCTTTGCATATATGTAAATTGGGTTTCTTCTCTCTTTGAACTGCAACAATGATGCATTGTTTAAAAGCTTTTCAATGCAACAGTTTTTTGATTTCCTTAATTCAGCTAATATTAAGGTGTCCTGGTTTAAAGGACAGGTGTCTGCCAAGGAAGGCAGAAACCTCCCTTCGAATGGAAAATATGACTCCCTTGTCACCAAATTACTATAACTTTGAAATTACGGGGCTTTCAGCCAAAGATATGGGAGAAGGAATAAAAGTTCTTTACTAGTATGTATAACAAGAGAAACAACAACAACGGCAGCAACAATAAACAAAAAAAAGTCCCAGTAACAGCCTTCTCGGCTGTCAAGCACTTCCCTGTTGGTGTAGTTATGGTCACAGCCGGCAGGGCACTGTTGACTCCCGGTGGGGCAGGGCAGGTGTGATGATTTCTCCGCAGCTGCAGGGGGCGCTGTGGCGCGAACTCAGCCGCCTCTCCTCATTGTTAATGGCAGATCAGCTGATGGGAAAGAGAGACAAGCGGCTTTCCTGTGCAAACTCACAAGAAGCAGCCGGTCTTAGTGCCATTCGGGAAGCTGAATGGATTGCAGCAGGAAACCTCGGAGCAGCAGGCTGGAACAGAAGAGGCGAGCATACCCGGGGTCGCAAACAAAGTGTAGCAAAGACTCAGAAGCCGCGGGGTGTCCGGGCGGGCACAGCGTGTCGGGTTAAAGCATAGCAAAAAGCCTTGAAACAGAGGCAGAAAACAGGGGGGCTGGGTGGGAGATTGCTCCCTTGGATAGCTCACCGGCGATGGCTGGTCCTGGGGTCGGGCCAGCCCGGCGGAGAGGGCTCCCGGCGTAGCACGCGCTGCCTCTGGGCTCCCAAGCAAGCAGAGGAGCAGAGAAGCAAGCTGGCAAGCCCCAATCACAGTGCCGAAGGAAAAGTGAAAAAAAAAAAAAAAAACAACCAAAAACCATGCAAAAACCACAGTGCAACAGGATACCCAGTCAGAGGCACCGTGCCGCGTGGCTGGGGAGACTGTCACCTCACGGGAAGGAAGCAGCAGCCCCTGGTCCCCAACCCTCGAAGGATTCCGGGTTGCCTCTTACCCATCACAATACTCCCGGAGCCGGGGAGGGAGGGGAGGAGCGGCAGTGACCATTCCGGACACAAAACAAAAACAAACAAACTGGAATGGGATTAAAACTATCCCCAAGACAGATTTATTTTTTCAGTCTAGTGGTAGAAATGCTGCACTACTACTGGTAGCAGCTACTGCACAAAGTTGATAATACAAAAGTTTCTAAATATTGATAAATGACTCGTTAGAGTTGGGAATGAAAAACCAAAACAACAAAACTTGTTTTTGTCTGACTTGTCAAGCCCTTAATTGTTGCGTGATATTTTGATATTTTGTGTGAAGTAACATGTCTTGAGCTGTCAATTTTCTTCCCTAACTGCTCGGTATTTTGAGCATTCTTCCTTTGTAACCTTCTTTGCCCTAGCCATAGCAACCACATCCCCTCCTTTTTTTTGTTAGCTAAACAAACCAGCCCCTTCTACTCTCCTCTTGGAAAACTTAGTCTTTCCCTGACCATCCTACCTAGCTGTCTGCACTTGTTCCACTCTTGGATCTGGATCTTGCCAGTTCACGTTTCTTATGTATCTGTGGAGAAGGTATCTAATTTAAATGTCTACTTTTGGAGGGATTTTTTCCCCCATTTCTACATTTAATATCTGTATAATTACTGTAGCAGTAATACCAGGAAAGAACTTGCATTATTAGTGACTGTCTCTGATGTTTACAGCTTTCCAAGGTGAACAGGAAGGGAAAGTAAACAAATTTCCCCCCCCCCCCTTGTCTTTGTGTTACATATGGGATTTCCAATAATACTGGATAGTTATGTGACCTTAATCAGTTTTGATGCAGTTTAAGTTAGGAGAGGAGAGCTCATAGGACATGGTCTCTTGTATATACAACTTATGTGTGAAAGGTGTTCTTTAACTTCTTACCTTTAAATGAAAACTTAAGTTCTAAAAGTGTTGTTAGCTCTTGTGGGTTTGCTGTTGCAGACTCATTGTGGTAAAAGTTAGGTCCCTTTTTTTTTTTCTTTAAGAATTGCTTATTTATGGAACTAAGAAACAACTGAAATTCTTTGTGTATTGGTATTCATTTCAGGTAAAGAAGATTCAGTATCAAGTAGCATTTGAAACTGCTCTGTGTGTTTGAAGGCTGTTTTCTCCTGGATTAAAAAAACCCTAAACACAGCATATATCTATCTGCAGCAGTTTCCTTAACTGGATTTCTGCATCTGTAATGTATTATATTTTTAACAAGCAAATGTAATTTAGTGGTGGGAATGAGCCTGTGGCAGGTTCAGCAAAGGAAGTTAACTCAGTCTTGGGTGGCAGTTTTTTGTGTATTGGTTGTGTTGTCCCTTGTCACACCACACCACCCCCACTCCCACCCAAAATAATTTGGTTGTGTGTACATAGGGAAGCACTGAAAAGTTAACTTCACTGGTTCATGAAAACTTTGTGCAGGAAAAGTATTATTTCTTTTTTTTTGCTTGGAATCTGTACATATGTATTAGCAGTGGTATTATATATTGTCATTGGTGTGACATAAAAAAGAATGAGATAAAGATTATTAAGGAAATGCCAGTGATATTTTGGTTTATATGTATTGTATATGTAATTTGCAAAACTGTTGACTTGTAAAGTTAGTATAAACAAATCACTATTTCAGAATCTTAATAAACAATATAAATGCTGACAGAAGAAGTCTTACTATTTCATAAGTTAATACAGGAGTCTGTCTATTATAGGTAAATGTACCTAGAACAAGTTCCTTTAATTTATTTTGTCTTCAGAAGATGATATGCTCAATTTTTTCATTTCATTAGTATAACAATAGTGGATTGTAATGTATGGTATTTGTAAATTTTTGTTGTTTTGGAAATGCAGTTCAAATTATTGTGATGATCTTTTTTGGGGGGAGATTGGTGGTGGTTTTTGTTCTTTTGTTTGTTTTAAATAGTGTAGACTTCCTTACAATTGGGATCTTTATAGTGAGTAAAAACTAGATGAACAAATTCCTTTTCAGTAGTTGAATATAAACTATGCTGTTTTATAGGAAATAAAATAGTTCAGTGGTGACTAAACCTTTTCTTTCTGCTGAGAGGGTGAAACAGTACCTGGTAATAGTTTGACCAGAGTGCGTTTATGATAAGACCCAGATATTGGGCTTATCCATGAGAGATGCAAGCCAATCCAGATAATTCAGTCCCTCTGGGAGACAGAGTGCCCGAATACCCAGTCAGCTCTTAGCCACTGGCCACCCTTATCAAACTTAGTGATTTTAGCTCTTTAGTGATTCTCAGCTCTCTTAGGATTTCAGCTCGAGCTTGCTTGCTAGGGCGCCTTTGGCTGGGGCAGAAGCAGACAGAGAGAGAGGAGAAGGAGAGATCCTGTCGGTTCCAGAGTGATGGTTTATTGAGGGATCTGTGAAGAGTTCCAGCAACAGCTCTTCTGTTGAATGGGCTAAACCAGCCCCTTTTTATAGGGTATAAAGGGATCCAAACTTGTCCAATAGTAAGGGTTAGGGAAAAGTTGCCTATGGGGTTACAGAGATAAGCAGTGGGGCGAGAGGCAGAAGACAGGAGCTTATTTTGCTGTCTCATCATGACTCAGCAGTTCCTACTGTTAAGTCTCTATCCTCCATGGAGCTCTCGCAAGCTCCACGGAGTCTGCTACATGTTTAATATTAAGGAGATATTTTCAGATAAATTTTGAAATACTACTGTTTTTTAAATTGTCCTGGTTTCAGCTGGAACAGAGTTTATTTCTTTTCAGTAGCTGGTACAGCACTGTGGTTTGGATTCAGTACAGAATAATGCTGATAACACACTGATGTTTTGGTTGTTGCTGAGCATTGCTTACCCCGAGTCAAGGGCTTTTCAGTGTCTCAGGCTCTGCCAGGGAGGAGCTGCACAAGAAGCTGGGAGGGAGCACAGCCAGGACAGCTGACCTGAACTGGCCAAAGGGATATTCCATACCATGGAACGTTGTGCCCAGTATATAAACTGGGGGAGTTGGCCGGAAGAGGCTGATCACTGCTCGGGAACGGGCTGGGCATTGGTCAGTGGGTTGTGAGCAACTGTATTGCATGTCACTTGTTTCTCTTGGGTTTTATTCCTCTCTCTTTTTTATCTCCCTTTTCATTAGCAGCAGTAGTAGTATATTTTACTTTATTTAAATTATTAAACTGTTCTTATCCCATGGGTTTTTGCCTTTTTCTGATTCTCTTCCCCATCCCACCTGGGGTGGGTGAGTGGTGGGAATGAGGAGCTGAATGGCACTTAACTGCTGGTTGGGGTTAAACCATGACAAAAATATACTAAGATTTTGTATTTGTCACTTTGCTTACTATTTGACATTTGCACCTGTAAATTATTCCTTTTGTTTTTGCTAACTTCTTATATGAAAAATATCTCCTCCAAAACTGGGAAGTGAATATAGTAGCTAATTGCTTAAAGTGATTATGGATTAAGTGCTGTCCACTGCATTATGAGCCAAAAAAAGTTTTGTTGCCAATTTTTGCATTGGTATTGTATAACCTGAGCAAATTGTCTTTTGATTGCCTTACGTTGCATCTTTTTTGGTGACGGACTCTACTTCTGAAACTCAGAAGCTTGCCTTTTGATTGCTTAATGCTATTTGATATTTAAATTCTACATTGTTCCACCCACTTTTGACAAAATTTGCTTACTATGCATTTGAGATTATAGTCTTTCATTTATGTTATTGAATTTAAAATTATTTTAAGTAAACTGAGTTTTAATTTGGTTTTGTGTTTTGGTTTGGTTTTTTTGCTTTTTTAGTGCTTGGGAGATGGGAAGTAATGATAGCTGGCACCTGAACTAAAATATCTGTGTAGTCGCTACCATCCCAGAATTTCAGGATGAATGGGGATATGCCTCATGTTCCCATCACTACTCTTGCAGGGATTGCTAGTCTTACAGACCGTAAGTACTCTTTTTTTTTCTGTCTTTGCTATGTTCCCTTCTACCTCTTCACTTAATATACCCGCATTTTAAAAGTACTAAGAATAGTTTTATTTTTAAAGTTCTTAAAAGTAAATCTGTTCAAAATCAGATTTGGTATTAAAACATTTCTTGTCCTTGCTAGAATTTTAAAAATATATTCAAACAAAATATGCTAATTGAAACATGTGGGTTAAAAAAAGCACCTCTAAGTAAACCCAAAACAAAAAAAATATAGGAATTAGTTCTTTGGAATATCATTCGGTAACATATCTGGGAACCCCACAAATAAAGAAAAACATATAAATGATGAAATACTTCTCTAAAATATACATATCATCTTCACTGGAGAGATATATGATTAGACTGATGTTCAGATAGAGAGCTGTGGAATGTTCTGAATATACTTGAAACCTAATTCCTTAGTTTTGGACAAAGTACAAAAAAGTTGCTCTAATTAACAAGTGCAAAGAGTGGCTGCTAGAATGGAAATAAGCAGCTGAACCTATGAGCCTTGTTTCTTGGCTGTGAGTAGATGAGGTGAGTGTACTGTCTTTAAATATGTCAGGAAGACAAAATGCAAGGAAAGAAAAAGAACTATTTAAATTAAAAGCTGATGCTGGCACAAAACCAAATGGTTATAATCTGACCAAAAATAAATTTCTAGTGGAAACTTAGAGGAGATTTATCATTACTATAATGAAGTCCTACAACAGCCATTTCAATATGAGAAATTGGGACAAAGATGCATATTTTTTTATAAAGCATAAGCAAGAGTTTATAGCTCAGTTGTCTGTGTGAGGATAACTGGACTCAGTGATCCAAGTGCTTATTCTGAGCTCTTGTTTTATTATTATGCTGTTGAAATTTGAAGACTTTTCAAGAGATACTGAAAGTATATACCCAGCAATTGAATTTAATTGCCTATAGTAAAAAAAAGCAAATGTATTCAATGGGGGAAAAAACACTTTATGTCTTTCTGATATTCTGAATTATTAAACTGGAAGATGCTGCTTATGTATTTATATGTGTATATATGTACCATTATGTGTGTATAATAATGGTCCATCAGGATGCAAATCATAAGTTTCTGGGCTATGGACAGTTTTCCAGCACTAATTATTTGCAGGTATGGTTCTCAAGGCAAAATACTTAACTAGTAGAAGTCACTGGCCAGACTTCTGATGCAAGAGTTTCTTAAAACAGTGATTACCTTTGGTGGGATTAGCCCTTGTGTTAGGTGTGTTTGCTTCCTTCTCTGTCATATTTCTCTGATGTTCAGAAAGTCAGGGGTGCATGAAAGAGAAAGGCATGTCACTGCTTCACCTTATTTCTCTCTGTGTAAAAAGAGGGTACTGGAATTGACAAGTCTTGTTGCCCTAAAGACATGGAGGACTTGATGAGTAGAGGCAGTAGAGTAGGCTCAATTAACTAGCTGAATTTATACTGTTTTAATAAATGTTTCGCTGATCTTGCTAATTTTTCCAAGTTTCAAGGCACATTCAAGGTAATTAATGCAAGTGATGTAGTTGTCAGATTTTCTTTCGTAATCATGAGGGAGTAAGAAGGTGTCCATCTTTGTATGCTTGTGTTTCATGAAATAATTCTGAACTCCTTTCTATTTTCTGATAACAGTTTTGAACCAGCTGCCTCTTCCATCACCTTTACCTGCTACCACAACAAAAAGCCTGCTTTTCAATGGACGGATAGCTGAAGAGGTGAACTGCCTTTTGGCTTGCAGGGATGAAAACTTGGTTTCACAGCTCATCCACAGTCTCAATCAGGTGTCAACAGATCACATGTATGTATTTTGAGCTTCAGCTATATCAGATCACCATCCTTATTACTTTAAACTGAACTGAATTGAGAAGGGTGTTAGTATGTGAAAATTAGAAGGTGCAGGTTTTTTATTAGGCTAACTTAGCAGATTACTGCAGTATAAGAATTAATTGTTTCTGTTGGAATGCTAGTAGTTGTCTGACAGCCCTTATGCATAACTATTTTTTTAATAGGTATGCTGCTTGTTCTATTCTTGCTAGTTAGGAGTGCAAACTTTGTGGTATCAATTGTGCAAAAGTCATTTGTGTCCCACTTTCGTTAGTTATGTGCACTGACAAATTTTATACCCAGTATTACAGAAAAAGATACTTTTTTGAGACACCCATGCAAGATCTATGTCAGTTCTGATTAGATATTGAACTTAAAATATTTAAGAATTGAACCAGCAAGTATTTTGGTATTTTCATTTTTCAGTTAGGCTCTTTAAATTGTCTTATGTGTACAGCCCTTTTTCCTACATGTTCCAATCTGTTATTTTGATCAAATGAAAGTAGCTCTTCAAAGTCATCAATGCAAAGAAAAAGTGAAAATATGGATACATTTACATAAAATTTTTGAAGGTTCAAAGGGAATCCTGTGATGTCAATTTCGCCTTCTAAAATAAAAGATTTTCAAAATGGTTGGCTGCAATGTAAATGTCATACATTTATGCTTATCTTATTTTCACTTCTACAGTAGTACTTTCTGGATGTTATGACAAAGCATTCTTTTATGGAGAAGATCACAATACAGAAATGGACATGAGAAGTGTTATAATAGTCTGAAACTGAGAGCCATGTATATATAAGTGCTTATTAGCAGAAAATAATTTTGAAGACTAGTAGGAATGCCTTTTCTACCATTCCTTTAGCATGAGAGGAAAAAAGTAGATTTAGAGAACAGTGGTGCAGTGCAGATTTGGTGGGGGCTTTTTCTGTATTTTAACAGTAAAATGCTGTTGTTTGGTTTGGTTTTGATTGGTTGTGGTTGTTTGGGTTTTTTTACTTGACTCATGGTTTCTTATAATTTGGAAATGCATTTGCCTCTTTATTTGCTTACTTCCACAATTCCAGAGAATTGAAAGATAACCTCGGCAGTGATGATCCAGAGGGAGATATACCAGTCTTGCTGCAGGCTGTCCTGGCAAGGAATCCTAATGTTTTCAGGGAGAAAAGCATGCAAAACAGATATGGGGTGCAAAGCGGTAAGGATTTTTGATTGATGATTGATTGTTTTTTATGTTGTTCTGTAAGTTTAGGGGGCTGATACTAACCACAAATATGTAGGGAGCACAACTGTGATATTTATGCCTTATCTTGTATTTGATAATGATAAAAATCTAGGTGTCATGGCATCTTCTAAGAGTGATTGTATTAAAATAAGCACAGAAATATACTCTACTAGGTGTTTTTGTAAAAAATAATGTTGAATTTCTCTACTAAGTTTAATTTCTAGGATGAGTTATTGGGTTTTATTTTTAAGTAATTTTATTTGAATTTCTTTATAGGTAGGTTTATTTATTTTTTTTTTAGTAAATTGAAGTTGGGAAAAAAGGCCTTGCTCTGTATTGAAAAACTGTACAATTAAACTATATCACTGTAGTGGTAGTTTTTGATAGTCCTGAGGTAAAGAATAAGGTTGAATGAACCATATGTAACATCTCCTCCTTACCATTCCTCTTCTCGGCAATTTGTCATGCCCTACAGATTTTACTGTTTCGATAACTAATTCTTTTCTGAGGTTTAGTGAGATATACTGATGGATAGCAAAGATAGAAAAGGGGAGAGACCAAGCACAGGATTTATTGGACAGATTCTACTTGTAGATCTGGAGACTTCTTCATTTGCACCTGAAATATATTCTTAAATACCTAACTATGAAATGAGTAGGGGGGGTTTCAGAGTTTGCACCATGTGAGGATAAAGCTTCGCTAGCATTGTAGAAATATAAATAGAAGTGTTACTGGAGTCCACAGGGAACAGAAAGTGTTAGGGCATTTTTGGAGGGGGAAAAAAAAAATTAGATTATTAAGTTAATTCACCTAGGCTAATGAGTAAAAAGCAATACAACATTTGAAAAGAAGTTGCTAAGGACAGAACACATAATGTTCCTTGAAAGAATGTAAAAATTTCCATGAATGAAAATGTGGAAGGCAGTGCTAAATATTTAGTAGGTCATTGATACATATATCCTGAAACTTCAACTATGAAAAGAGTCTCCAGGTTCTGGGTTTGGAGGTAGCTGTTGCAGAGTATAATTTTTCCAGTTGCTGGAAGAGTTGTGACTGTCCTGACAGTTTTTGCACAGTGGTTCCACAAAAAACATATACTTGTCTTGGTTTTGGTTTGGATAGAGTTCATTTTTTTTCTTAATAGCTGGTACAATGGTGTGATTTTTTTGATCTAGTATGAGAATAATGGTGATAACACACATTTTGCCACCAGTTTTGTAGAGTAAAATAATTATTTACCAGTGCAAAAGGGAGGCATTATTTATGAAATTATTTGTTCCAGCAGAGGCTTTTGAAAGAAAGAAGATAAAGCAAGTTAGTTTCTTTCTAATTTTTGCTAATTCTGTGCTTCAGAGGGGGAAACACTTTTGCTGCTTGATTCGATAGATTAAGAATAATCCTTATTGAAATAAAACCACCTATCTTTAGTTAATGTGGTTTTGCCTATGCTTGAAGGGAGGTACTAGTACAGAATTAAAAAACAATTGAACATAAAACTTAAAAGAATAGTCAATGCCATTTTAATAAAGTTAACCAAATGCTTTCAGAGAACCAAAAGAGATCATACTTTAAATCTTCCTTGAATATTTAATTTTATTTTACATAATTCTGAATACTTGTACCAGTACAAACATTGAAATGTAAGTGTAAAATTGGAACCATTGAAAGAAAAGGGGAAGAGGAGAAAAGTATAGCTGTACACAAAGTTTTTTGAGAGGAAGAAGGCTCTGTAATGAATGTTTGGAAAAGCTAGATGAAGTGCCATATTTTTTTTTAAATTTATTCATTTCTATGCCATACTCTTACCTGGAAATAGGAGGATCTTTAAGCTAGATGTTGGCAAATGGTGGCAGTCATGTTAGCTGTTAGTACATCCCATTCAGATCTCCTAGGCCAAAGGAGGGTATACTGATGTGTTCTGGCAGCAAAGGTTGGGTTTTCTTCTGCTTTCTGAACATATTTTGTAATCTCTGTGAAGTCATGATTTGTAGAACACTTGAGAGTTTGGTAGAGATCTTATGTAATGCATTTTGCCAACCATAAGAATGAAATTTATGTTCTTTTCTAGTATTTCAAATTCATCTTTTCTGTTTTCCTTACTGTCTTCTTTCTGAATATTGTCCTTTTGCCTTCTGTTGAGTCCAGCATGTGGTGAAGTCAGTGCTGGGTACTGTGATCCAGTATTTGTAATGCCCAGAACTGAGAAGAAGGCACTGGGACCCTGTGTCAATTTACTCTGCCTGGAGGGGGCCTCTACACCATGATCCCTTCAGCATCAGTTCCAGCATTTGTATGGACAAACTGAATTTAAATTCATTTCTTTCAGCCTTCTTTTCTAATGCAAGATCAAAAAGATCACCTGGCTACAGAATTACATTAAACGTGGCATAAAATTCTTGGTTCAGTACAATTTGTCAGGAAAAAAAGGCCTCTTCAGAAACCTAAATATTAGGTGTTGAATACATGTGAATATAAGGTAAAGCACAAGCAGAATTCTGTGCTGTTTTTTCCAGTCATATTGATTTGTAGCTCAACACTAAGTTTAGACCAAGAATTGGTTTTAGTTATGATTAACAAATAAGTGCAAGGAAGATGTATTATCTGAATACTTGTTTTGTATCCTGGATGCACCACCTTCCCCCTCCCCCCCCCCCCAAATTGCTGGCATATTTTGTTTCAGGTAAAGTAGCAGAAGTATTCAAACCATTCAAACCTTTATTCCATGTATTTTGATAATAGCCAGCCCCACTGTTGAAACAGGGTTCATACAGATAAGATTTTTAATTAGAGTTTTCAGACTCTTTTCTATTACTAGGTTGTCTGAACGGACTGCATCACATCACTGTGCAGCATCAGTACAGGGACAACATGTTAATTTTATTTTAGACCTTTTTAATCAAATGAAAGAGAAAGTTCTGGGTGCTATCATAATTATTTATTTAAAATTAGGCTATTATTTAATTTCAGTTTTCATAATATTTTTTTCTCTTCTCAACACTGGCTTTGTCTTTCAGCAGATATCTATTAGATCAGCTAAAATACCATATTGCAATAGGTTAGTCTTCATAGCATAGCTTAGGATGTAGAAAGGACTTAAAATTCACTTTATTTACTTGTGCATTTTTGAGGATTAAAATCTTATGCATCTTTCCCTAAGCATCAGTTGCTTTCATTTTTTTTCCATCTATAGAAGAATTAAAATGCACATTTTAATGCATAAAAGGGAAAAACTTTGTAGACATATGCTTTCAATAAGAGTGTATATTTAACTTAAAAATTGCCTGTTGGTGAGCAATCCTTGCTTAAGCATGCATGATGCTGTAATACTGTTTAATCATACAATACCTTTTCTGTGATCTGGAGCTGTGTTTTTATATTCTTTGGCAGTAGGAATGCTAAAATGGATTTACGCATATCCCTTTTTTCTGAGCCAAAAAAATTACATTCAAGACTGGGAGTATATGTTAAGAATACAAAGCTGGCCAATACCCCCAAGCGCTGTGCAGCCTTTCAGAAGAACCGCAACAGGTTGGAGAGTTGGGAGAGAAGAACTGTCTGAAATTCAACAAAAGCAAATGCAGAGTTCTGCACCTGGGGAAGAACAACCTCAGGCACCAGTACAGGCTAGGGGTGACCTGAGGCTCCTGATGGACAAGTGTGTGCCCTTCTGACGAAGAAGGCCAATGGAATCCTGGGATGCATTAGAAAGATCATTGGCAGCAGGTCAGGGAGGTGATCCTACCCCTCTCCACACCTGCAATGCTGTGTCCATTTCTGAGCTCCTCAGAACAGGAGAGACGTGGAGTTCCTGGAGTGGGTCCAGCAGAGGCTGTGAGGATGATTAAGGGACTGGAGCACCTCTCTTATGAGGAAAGGCAGAGGGAGTTGGGGCTGTTCAGCCTCAAGAGGAGTCATCTGTCAGGGGACCTTATCAATGTCTGTCAGTGTCTGCAGGGAAGGGTCAGAGAATGGACCAGGCTCAGCTCAGTGGGGCCCAGCAATGGGACAAGAGGAACGGGCAGGAACTGATGCCCAGGAGGTTCCACCTGAACTTGAGGAAGAACAACTCTGTGCAGTGACCGAGCACTGGAACAGATTGCCCAGAAAGGCTGTGGAGTCTCCCTCACTGGAGATATTCCAGATCCATCTGGACACAATCTTGTGACATGTGTTTTGGGATGACTCTGAGCAGGGAGGCGGGACCACATTACCCACTGTGATCCCTTCCAACTTGACCCATATCCTGTGATTGTGTGAATGTTATTACTAGGATGATGTTTTCTCAAAACTGAGCATTACTGTTGGAGAATTTTGCTCAGACGTGGCTTGAAGGAAAAAAGGCCATGAAAATATACAGCTGGTGGAAAAGTAAAAGGCAGTTGTAAGCAGCAGTTCCCAAGCCTGTTTCTGTAAATAATGAGGTTCTCAGGCACATTTCTATAAACAGCAGAGTTCTCAGGCCGTTTTTTCATAACAGGTAAACATTCTGTCCTTGGCTGTTTTGGGAAAGCAAAAGAGACAAACATGGAGGCCTTGAGAACCTTTCATATCAGGGTGAGAACACAAATCTTGGTTTCAATAACAAACCACAGGTACTGAAAACAAAAGGAGGGGTTGGTGTGTAATCTGTGGCCAATGATGAGCTCGGGTTTTGTAATATGTATGGGCTTGATTGACACCACTATAAAAGTGTGTAAGTGGGATCAATAAATCGGAGTTCGATGCTGATCAAAGGATGGGTCGTCTCCCTTTGCTTTCTACACATTACCAACAATCAAAATTAAAGTTGCATTTAAAAGAAATTCTTAAGTATTTTAAGGTATGGAAATGCACAGTGGAGCCATATATCTGCTGCTTAGTGATATGAACAACAGTGTAAAAAATGTACAAGAAGATAGATATTTTAGTGTTAATGACCACAGACTAATTTCAACTCCTTTTTAAACTAAATGTTTGGGCTTATTTTTACTACTTTCTCATTACATCATTATTAGACAGACTTGTTATCTGTCTGAAAACTTTAGAGACTGTCGTGGTAGGGGATTTTTTTGTTTGGTTGGTTGTCGTTGTTGCTTGGGGGGTTTTATTGGGGCAAGGGGAGGGGGGATGGGCACTGTGGACTTAGGGTGTTTTGTTTGGTTGTTTTTTTTGAAGTTATTTAGATTGTCTCCCCTTACAGGGATAAAGAGGTGGGAACTGCCTGTCTCAGAATAAGTTTTAGGTTTTTAAATGGCATTAAAATGTATTACTTTTTATATTTTCTGTCATACTTTTTTAAACCAAAAGTGTGTTTTAAATTTGCAGAGGAGAAAAGAGATATTTTTCAAGTATTTTAAAAGTGCAATCTTTGTTTTAGGCATAAAATGAAACTTCTGCATAGTTCATGCTCATACTGGCACGTTCTGTGAGCTTTCTGTACATCAGTGTTAAGGGTCATTAGTTTGACTAACTACTACCTAGCTGTGGTGAGAGTGGCTGTGAGAGGTGAGTGGGCAGTGAGCATGCCAGATGCTGCCTCCAGCACCTCGGGAGTTTCTTCCTCACTTGCCTCTGTGCAAGGCAACCAATGTTCATTTAATCAAATTTTGCAGGAGTTGAGGAGTCCACTTCTGCTACTCTGGGCAATGAAATGTCCTCTGTACTAAAGTATGGAGGTCTCTTATTTTATTTATTTATTTATTTATTTATTTATTTTCCAGCACAATATGAGAATTTCACTCCTGCTCTGGGCTAGTTTATCTGGGCTAATATACTTGGAATGCAGCACTTCATACCTACCAGGACGTAGTAATGGCTTAATTCCATCACTTCTCTGTTGGGGAGAGGGGAAGAGAAAAGAGGATGACAAGGAAGATTTCTGAAACTAGCTTTGCTTGCGTGCATATTGCAGTAATTGAAATCAGTGATAGTAATACAAAGATTGATGACTCCCAAACACTCTGGATTAGTCAGTCGTCTATCTAAACTTAGGTTTAAATATTTGCATTGCTGATGTGCTTTTTACCCATGGCTTTGGATCACTTGCTGTGGCTTCCCAAGCTGCAGCGTTGTCCTGGTTTGGAATGGGAGGAAATTCAGGGAAGTGATGTAAAGCTTTTTGTGTAACTGACAGTCTGTTGAACCACTGAGAAGCTGGACACGCCTCTGTGAAACACGCATGTTAAAGACGAAAAAACCCGGGAACTCTCTCATTTTCTTTCCGGTCGGTGAGAAGGTGGCGGCCCCGACCGCCCCGTCTTGGCCAGGCCGGGCCGGGCGGTCCTGCCGCGGGCCGGGCCCCTTCACCTCTCCCCGGGCCGCCCGCCGGCCCCCCCCATCGGCTCCAATCGGGTCGGGTCGGGCCGGGCCCCAGCAGCGGCCGGGCAGGAAGGCGGGGAGGCTGCCGAGCCCAGGCCGGAGCAGGGCTGGCCGTGGCTGTGAAGATCTTATGATCAAATCCCCTTCCCCCAGCGCGGCTGAGACCTGAGACCCCTGCAGCCTGTGCAGAAAAGCAATGACCAACCATGAGGCCGATCCTGACACAGCCCAGCCGCAGCTCTCTCCACAAGTTACCGGCGGGTCAGGTAGGCCCTAGACGGGATGTTAACCCTTTCAGTGCTTCAAGCCTCCCTCGAGTGAGAGAAAGGAACAAGATGCAAGCATGTAAAGGAACAGCATGAAGACATAGAAGTCAGTGAGGAAGAAGTTAAGTCCCAGATGGGAGGGAGGAGGAGACGCCTTGTTTTTGGAGCTGAAATCCTCTTGTAAGCTATGGAGAAAGAACTCTTTTTCCTTATAACGCATGAAACTATGGGGAGATGCAAGTGTTCAAATTGATATCGAGCAAAGGCCTCCATGCTAAGATAAGCAGATGTTGAAATGGCTGTGATCCCATGAGAAGTTTGAACAGAGGAAGAGAGAAGAGTAGTCCTGTGCTTCCAGGAGAAGAAGATCTCTGTTCCCAGGGATGAAGATGATTTTAGAAATAGACAATAAGGAGAACTTTTGCCTTTGAACAGCTCATCTTTAGAACAATACCCCATAAGTAGATGTGGCCCATTGACAAGCTGTGGGAAGGCTTGTGGAAATGGGAAAGACTTCATGATGGCAGGATTCCCTGGGTGGCTGCTGTGCGTGACAAATTGAGAGCCACGAGAGAACTGTTTCCTTTCCTCTTGTGGAGAAGTCTCTATAACCTTAACAAGAGGGACTTCTCTCCCTCAGTGAACTGAAGAAAGACTATTTTAGAGGTGGTAAACTGACTGGAAATCTTGGGTGTGGTTTCTTTACATTGTCTGTAGGAAAGAAAAGGTTGTGAGGGGAAGAGAAGTGTTGTGAAAGGTTTGTTTTAATTCTTACTACTTTTTTCCTTCTAGTTACTTTTAATAAAATTTTCTTTATACCCTCTTAAAGTTTTGAGCCTTCTTTGCCATTCTCCTAATCCTGTCTCACAGCAGGAAATGAGTGTATTGGTGACTGGCCAGCACCAAACCTACCACATTCTTTAGTGCATTGGCTGGAAAAATTTCAAATTGGGGAAATCTTGAATTGGCGCACATAAACCACAACACGAAATTGGTCTTTCTGCCCGGTTTTGAACTGAAACCACAAGTGTGTATGTGAATTCTGATGCTGTTTTAGCTACAAGACATTAAATTCTATCATTAAAATCACCTGGTTCAAAGTCATATAAGTTCTTGTGTACCTGTACCATTTCAATTTCCAGTGTTATGTGGTGGTTAGAAATTCTTTATATCTGTATGGAAGAGAGAAAACTAAAAAGATTCATTTAAATTCTCCCTAATAAAGATGCAAGTTAGTTCCAGGCCCATTGGTACTTGTGGCTTGCCATCTAGTACAACTCCTGAATTTTCAAAGTATGGCTGTGGCAATCTACAGGCTGCTGGAGACTACAGATGGGATACTGGTGGTTCTTTGCAACTGAAAATATTTCAGCACCTTCTTTGATAACATTCCTTTTAAGTGTGGTGGAGCTGGAATTGAAAGCTGTTGTCCCTGGCTAGAAAGGAACCACTAGGGAATTAGGGGAGCGGGGAGAATATCTTGCACCACTCAGCCTGAGGTGATTGTTTGTTGTACTTGATCTAAAAATGGGAGATAAGTTTTCTGTGTTCTGAGTTGTTGTGAAGTTTCCAAATCTTATTGGCACATTGAGTACTCCACACACAAGTCTGGGGTGTGGAGTATGTGGCCTGTTATAAAATGTTACTATTTACTAGCTAAGGACCAGAGGGGGGAACTGCCGTTGACATTTATTGTTGATTTAATACTCCTTTAGGGAACATGCTTTTTATGTCATGGTGTAAATGGACATCTTACATGAAATCAATCTTTTAAAAATGTTTTCTAACAGTTGTAGACAGAAGATGTTAATGTTTGTAAAGTTTGTAATCTCTTTGTATATAATAATTTCTGAAATGAGAGACTTCATTGATTAAAAAGGAAATGCATGTAAAGTAATGCTGCTATCTTCTTAATAGGGATGATGATGTCGCAGTTTAATATTTCTCAGAACTCCATGAGAGGTAGTCCTGCATCTTCTAATTATCAACAAACTACTATCTCACATAGCCCTTCCAGGTAACATTCTCTTTTAAATGGGGTGGGATGGGCAGCAAACTGCAAATTCTATCTACAGTGACAGTCAATTCTTTTTGCAAGTATGTGAATGGAAGGTGATCAGTGTCAGGATATATTTTGCATTTGTCTGACAGCAGGGTGAGTTTCTTCAGCTGGAAAAGCAACATGGTTTTGCTAGTGAGTAATCTTTGTATTCTGATTAGTCAGAATTCCCTGCTGTCCCTCCCTCACATAATTTTGGCAAACTTTCTTTCCCGCTAAAATAATACCCCTGCCTCCTGACACCGCTACAGCTATTTTCTACCTGTGGCAGGAGAATTGGAGAGAAGAGGCTATGTGTTCCAGCATGTATAACATTACCAGTGTGACAGAAGGGTGGAAAAGAAGGCTTGTAAAAACATGGAATACTGTTGTAACAGTTATACAAAAGGCTGCTCAGAGGAGGATAGGTCCAGTAATTTGGCCAGTCTTCCATCAGCTTTCTCATCAACTTTCGGGTTCTTTTTCAAACTTTGAGTGTCAGCAAGTAGCATGTACCTATAGAATCATTTAGGTTGGAAAAGACCTCTAAGATCATCAAGTCCAACCGCTAACCTAACACTGTCAGGTCCTCTACTAAACCGTGTCCCTAAGTGACACATGTACACACATTTTAAATACCTCCAGGTTGGTGACTTAATCACTTCACTGGGCAGTGTGAGCCAGTGCTTGACAAACCTTTTGGTAAAGAAATTTTTCCTGATCTATAATCTAAACCTCCCCTAGAATAACTTGAGGCCATTTCCTCTTGCTGTGTTGCTTGCTACCTCCTTTCAATGATAGTGTCCCCTGAGCCTTCTTTTCTCCAGACTAAACACCCCCAGCTCCCTTTGTCTTCTAAAAGAAATAAGAAATTTGTATAAATTTCCTTTTCCAACTTTTTCAAACTTCTTCATTTTATTTTTTAGCCGGTTTGTGCCACCACAAACAAGCTCTGGTAACAGGTTTTTGGCACAACAGAACAGTCCAGTGCCTAGTCCATATGCTCCTCAAAGTCCTGCAGGATACATGCCATATTCACATCCTCCAAGTTACACACCACATCCTCAGATGCAGCAAGGTAAGTCTTTGATATTTATTTTATTCTCCTATCTTAAGTCAGCTTTACCTTCATGTGTGTGTTTCACAGCTCTCTAATTTCTTTGAAGGAGTCACATGCTTAATGCAAATCTTGGAGTTGGTAGAGAATTTTTTGGGTATGCTTAACCTTGGCTTTCCTGACTGTACAGTGGTAGTATTTATTTTATTTCAAAACATCCCAGAAGGATCATCAAGTCCAACTCTTAAGTGAATGGCCCATATAGGGATTGAACCAGTGACCTTGGTGTTAATGCTTCTCCTCTATGTACACTGATTTTGCATAGTTGTCACATATACATGATAATAGAAAAATTTAAAAAACCCTAAAACTTTTTGTTAGCTATGGCAATTGTTTATCTGTACTTGCGAAAACATATTTTTTGCCAGTGTAATGTAAATTTTCCTGCCAGCTTATTTAACCGTACCAAACCTTTGCAGTGTAGGCTAGGCTAAGTTGGCTAGAATTATACTCAAGGTATGCAGTAACTGGCAAAGATGACCTTCAGAATTAATAGATGTCTTTGTTTTTCCCTTTTCTCAAAGCAATCTTGAACAACATGAACACTGTTAAGTATCTAGGCATTATCCTTTCTTGGAAGTAGAATTCTTGTTAGATTCTTTTAAATCATCTGTTCCTAAAGTTTAGCAGTGTGCTTAGAATTTATATAGGTGTTCTGTATGTAACGTTTTATGTCTCATGAATACCTTGGAAGTTATTAAAGGTAGAGAATGCATATTATATAGAGGAAAATAAAGTTTTCTATAACCTATGAGTATGATGCTGACTGTAATTAGGATAGATGTGGAGCGAAGCTTGGCTAATCTGTACATGGAATTTAGGTTTAGGTCTCTTGAAAATTTAAAACTTGGATACTAATTTTATTCAAGGTATTTGTGCAAAAAGGATTCAGTGAAGAAAGTTGGGATTCTTGTTACAATCCTAGACCTCCTGCATCCAACACATTCATATTATGGCCTTTTCTGTGAGATTTTTTTAGAGTTAATGATTGTGTGACTATATTGGTATAAATATTTTTATTTTTCTGTATTTCAGCTTCAGTATCTAGTCCCATTGTCACAACTGGGATGAGAAATCTCCATGAAAATAAAGTTTCAAGTCAGTTGTCTGGAAATTCAGCTAATTATCATGCTGATAATTCTAGACATGGCTCAAATGAAGACTATCTACAGATGGTGCACAGGATAAGTAGTGATGTATGTTACCTAGATCAGTTTATGATGATGAAACAAATATTTACTGTGATAAACCAAGTATGTGTTTAGCTGCCTTAAAAGTCAGATATTTTATGAGGATGCTGTTGATGAATAAAACCACTGACAATATATTTTGGTTTCAGATGTATGCACTCAGATGTGCAACTTTAATGTGCAAGTTTTAAGATTTTTCTAGATCTCTGTCCTTTGGAACAGTTTGTGACATTAATTCTGATGAAAGTATGAAAAGTAAAAATATCTAATGTATGTGAGGTTATTATAAAGAGATGGTAGAGTCTCTCTGCAATTATTGTATCAATATATTGATGTAAACAATACTAGATTCTAAATAGGTTTATAGTTAACATGTCTTTCTGAAGATTCCCCTGTCAATTATATGAGACAATTGCATAACCTATTCAGTAATATAGTAGTGTTGTCAAAGACAAAAATTGCTTTTAACATTTTTTTCTTACAGATCTATTATGTGCTTTTATGGCCTGGTTTATTTATAATATGTTTTCCTAGTGACTTGATTTCACGTGGGAGAAAGTCTTGCTAAAGTATTGATTATAAGTGAAAAAGAACAGCAACTTTCTCCCATGGTGTTTTCAACTTCTTCACTTTCTTAATGAGCATCTCATCCTGTGGATGAAGCATGTTTTGACTCTTCTTTACAAGTTTGGCACACAGTCTCTTAACACCTCTTAAGGAGACAGCACTTAAGTTTCATTTTTATTTTTTGCTTTTAGTTCTTTGAACTATGCGGTCTTAGTGATGCCTACAACAGTTACAAAACTTGATCAAAACCTGGTGACAAGTGGGCCTTTTTTGACCTTTTTAAAAAAGATATATTTAATTTACCTTATGAAAACTAGGGGCAACTCTTGTCTTCCTAAATTAGCTTGTGGAAGCAAAAAACTGTTGTATTCAACAAGTGTATTGATAACACCTGGCTACCTAAATTCCTTACAGGGATTAGTACACTGGGACTCTAAGACAGTTATTAGTTTTATTAGTCTTCTCTTTTTAAATGAAAGAATTATGCTGATGAAAAATATTAGCTGAGAAGTGATATCTTCAACAAGAGAGTTTTGCAATGAAGGAATCTATCATAATACACAATCTCATCAGGTACTTTTCTCAGTCTCTGTTTCAGCAATGCAAATTCTTCAAAATAGGAAGCAGTTCTTGACATTAAATGAACATATATTCCCCAACTACTACCTCTAGTAGGCCGCCCTCAACCTGTACTGGTACTTGGGGTTATTCCTCCCCAGGTGCAGGACCCTACACTTGCCCTTGTTGAACCTCATTAGGCTTCTCTCCACCCAATTCTCCAGCCTATCAAGGTCCCTGTGAGTGGCAGCACAGCCTTCAGGTGTATCAGCCACTCCTCCTAGTTTTGTATCATCAGCACATGCAACTGAAGTGCATCTACAACAATGCATGCACCATGGGCAACAAACAGGATGGACTGGAAGCCATGGTACAGCAGGGAAACTATAATGTAGTTGCAATCATGGAGACATGGTGGGATGACTTGCATGACTGAAAGGCTGCAATGGATGAGTATAAACTCTTTACAAGGGATCAGCAAGGAAGGAGAGGCGTTAGATATCATATGTTAGAGAATGTTCTGATTGTCTAGAACTCGATGATGGCAATGGTAGGGTTGAGTGTTTATGGGTAAGAATTAAGGGGAAGGCCAGCAGAGCAAATCTCCTGATGGGAATCTCCTATAGACCACCCAGCCAAGATGAAAAAGACAAAATGTTCTATAGGTAGCTGGGAGAAGTCTCGCAATCACTGGCCCTTGTTCTCATGGGGGACTTCAACTTACCAGATCTATTCTGGAAATAGAGCACAGCAGAGGAAACAGTCCAGGAGGTACCTGGAGTGTGTGGAAGAACTGACACAGCTGGTGAGTGAGACAATCAGGAGTAGTGCCCCACTGGACCTGCTGTTTGTGAACAGAGAAGGGCTGGTGTGGGATGTGATAACTGGAGGCCATCTTGGGCACAGTGATAATGAAATGATAATTTTCTGTTCTCAGAGAAGTGAGCAGGGGGATCAGCAAAACCGCCACCTTGGACTTGCAGAGTGCAGACTGGCCTGTTTGGGAGCCTGGTTGAGAGAGTCACTTGGGAGGCAGTCCTGAAGGGCAAAGGGCTCCAGGAAAGCTGGATGTGCTTTAAAAAAGAAATCTGAAGGGAGCAGGCTGTCCCCATGTGCCAAAAGACAAGCCAGCAGGGAAGACTGGCCTGGCTGAACAGAGAGCTTTGAATAGAACTCAGAGAGAACAAGAGAGTGCATCACCTCTGGAAAAAGAGGCAGGCAGCTCAGTAGGACTACAAGGATGTTGTGAGGTCATGCAGGGAGAAAATTTGAAGAGCCAAAGCCCAGCTAGAACTTCATCTGCCTACGGCTGTAAAAGACAACAAAAAGTGGTTCTACAGATACATCAGCAACAAAAGGAGGGCCAAGGAGAATCTCCATCCTGTATTTGATGTGGAGGTAAACAGTGACAAATAATGAGGAAAAGGCTTGGTATGCTACTTAGACCCCCTCACGTCTATGGGGTTGGATAGGATCCAGCCAAGGGTACTAAGGGAGCTGGCAGAAGAGGTCACCAAGACACTGTCCATCATTTACCAGCAGTCCTAGCCAACTGAGGAGGTCCCAGGTGACTGGAGGTACCAATGTGACAGCCATAAACAAGAAGGGCCGGAAGGAGGATCCGGGGAGCTACAGGCCTGTCAGCCTGACCTCAGTACCTGGGAAGGTTATGGAATAGATCATTTTGAGTGTGATCACGTGGCATGTGCAGGACAAAGGACAACCAGGGGATCAGGCCCAGCCAGAAGGGGTTTAGGAAAGGCAGGTCCTGCTTGACCAACCTGATCTCCTTTTATGACCAGATGACCCACCTAGTGTGTGAGGGAAAGGCTGTGTGTGTGACTACCTGCACTTCAGTAAAGTTTTTGATGCTGTCTCCCATAGAATTTTCCTGGAAAAGCTGGCAGCCCATGGGTTGGACAGGTGCTCTCTTCACTGGGCTAGGAACTGTCAGGATGGTCAGGCCCAGAGAGTGGTGGAGAATGGAGCTACATCCAGTTGCCAGCTAGTCACCAGTGGAGTTCCCCAAAGCTCAGTATGGGGGCCAGCCCTTTTTAATATCTTCATTGATGACCTGGACAAGGGGATCAAGTGCAACCTCAGCAAGTTTACAGAGGGCACCAAGTTGGGGTGGAGTGTTGATCTGCTGGACGGCAGGAAGGCTCTGCAGAGGGATCTGGACAGGCTGGAGCAATGGGACAAGGCCAATTGTATGAGGTTCGACAAGGCCAAGTGCCAGGTCCCGCATTTGAGTCACACAACCCCCTGAAACACTACAGGCTTGGGAAATAGTGGCTGGAAAGCTGCCCACAGGAAAAGGACCTGGGGGTGCTGAGCAACAGCAGCTGAACATGAGCCAGTGTGTGCCTAGGTAGGCAAGAAGGCCAATGGCATCCTGGCTTGGATCAGAAATGGTGTGAGCAGCAGGACCAGGGCAGTGATTGTCCCTCTGTACTCAGCACTGGTGAGGCCACACCTCAAATGCTGTGTCCAGTTCTGGGCCCCTCACTGCAAGAAAGACATTGTGGTGCTGGAGCAAGTCCAGAGAAGGGCAATGGAGCTGGGTCTGGAGCACAAGAGGTGGCTGAGGGAGCTGGGGGTGTTTAGCCTGGAGAACAGGATGCTCAGGGGTAACCTTCTCACTCTCTACAACTACCTGAAAGGAGGGTGGAGCCAGGTGGGATTTGTGGTCTTCTGGGGAAGAAGAGATAGGACAAAAGGAAATGGCCTCAAGTTGGTCTAGGGGAGGTTTAGATTGGATATTAGGGCAAATGTCAATATGGAAACGGTTGTCAAACATTGGAACAGACTGCCCAGGGTATTGGTTGAGTCACCATCCTTGGAAGTGTTCAAAAAAATGTGTGGATGTGGCACTTGAGGACATGGTTTAATGATCAACATAATGGTGGTGCTGTGTTATTGGTTGGACTTGATGATCTTAAAAATATTTTCCAACCTTAACAATTCTATGAAACTCATTAAAAACTGACCGACTGTGAAAACATAAAGCATGCCATTGTTGTTCAGTTTAATGGGAAAAAGACCGTGAGTAAAAAGTAAGTATACCTTTAAAAACTGATTTTAGTAGCTGTCCCGCAGAAAATAGTTTGAAGAAGTTGAAGTAATTCAAGTTTTGCATTTATATATGAACAATCACATTAATCATAATGCTGCGTCTTTTTTAAAAACAGTATTAACATTGAGAGATAGTTATGAGCAAGGATTATTAAATCATAAAATCTAAAACTTTGTTTTTCTTTTTTCTTAGCTTTGGGATTTTGTTCTTAAAAAGTTATTAATGTCTGTAGGATATTGTGGGTTTGTAATATTCGATTCTACTAAATCAGCAAGCATATACTTGAAGACTCACTGTGCAAATACTCAAGTAAAGGACCATATTTGAGAAACCTGATAATCAAAGAATGGTTTGGGTTGGAAGGGACCTTAAACACCATCTAGTTCCAACCCCCTACTGTAGACAGGGACACCTTCCACTAGACCAAGATGTTTCAAGCCCCATCCAGCCTGGCCTTGAACACTTCCAGGGATTTGGCAGACACAGCTTCTCTTGACAACTTGTCCCAGGGCCTCACCACACTCACAGGGAAGACCTCCTTCCTAACATCTAATCTAGATCTACCCTCTTTCAGCTTTAAGCCCTTGTTCCTTGTCCTATTGCTACACTCCCTGATAAAGAGTCCTCCTCTGGCTTTGTTGCAGGCTCCCTTCAGCTATTGGAAGGCTGCTCTAAGGTCTCCCTGGAGCTTTCTCTTCTCCAGGCTGAAGAGTCCTAATTCTCTCAGCCTTTCCTCGTAGCAGAGGTGCTCCTGCCCTCTAATCATCTTGGTGGCCTCTTTTGGACTTGCTTCAGCAGGTCCATGTCCTTCCTGTGCTGGGGACTCCAGAGCTGGAGGCAGTACTGCAGGTGGGGTCTCACCAGAGCAGAGGGACAGAATCACTTCTCTTGACCTGCTGGGTTACACTGCTTTTGATGCAGCCCAGACTGCAGTTGGCTTTCTGGGCTATAAGTGCATGTGAGAACATGCCCAGAATAGAAGTTTGTGCTTACATTTCACCATTTGATGAAGTTCTTATCTAGGAAAGAGTAAATGAGGGCTTGTACACTAGCTGACAAATTTTCAGGAATGGCATGTGTGTACCTGAAAGATCATCTACCTAGTTAGTTCACTTAATTTAATAAAAGACGTCTTTACCTTTGTCCTTGGATGTCCATGGGTAGAGGACCTCTCCTGTTCTAATAAAAAAAATATCTATGAAAGTTACTAAGCTTTTGTTCCCTCCAGTATTTTGGTGGATTTGAGATTTATTATAATTCAGTGATAATTAATGTTTGAAAAAATAATCTTACTTTCAGTGTATTAAATAAGCAAGTAACTGTTAGATCAGCAAATTAATTCATTTTAAATTACAATAAAAAGCATGTAAGTTTAAGGTATAGTTGTTTTTATTGCATCGAATCAGAATATTAGATTTCTTTACACATGAGGCTTTCTCACCAGGCAACAAGTCTTTTTGCAAGCAGTTAGAAAAATAAGTGTAATTAATAGCACATCATGAGGTTTAGATTCATTTTGCTGTGGGAGGGGAAAAAATCTAATAGAATTGTTTTGTAAATGCCTATGTGTGATGAAATTGATGAAGTATGGTTTCTTATGAATTTATACTCTTTGCCTTGTAAGCACTTTCAGTCCATAAATATCAAACTATTTTCTTTATTCTTAAGCAGTGTGAACTATGCCTTCACAAGGCATAACATGCAGTGACTGATCTACTGCTATGCATGTGGAAATTGGCTGATTTACCATTGTCAGAGGGAGTGTGTAGTTGACATCCATCTATTTCAGTTGCCACAATGGATGTGCTACAGATTTTGTTCAGTCCTGATGTGTTTATGTTGGAGGGTATGAATACAAAGTTTTGGTTTGCTTAACTGTAAAAGTAAGATGGCATTCTAGTAAACTTTAAGGGTAGGCTAATTTAAATAATGCTGAATTTGTTTAAAAAAGAGAAAAATCTACTTATTATACTCAATTTCTTTCAGTTGGTATTGTAGAGAGTTCATCTTTCTGTTTTTCAGCTCTTTACTATATGTAACAAAAAACTTCTAAATGAAATCTTAATGTCAACCAAAGTGCTTATTTAGCTAGAAGACATACATGGATTTATTTTTGTGTGCATGTTCTGGTTCTAAATTCTTAAGGCTGATTTTTTTTTTAATTTTGCCTGTATAGTAGTCTAATAGGAGTCTAAATGACAAAGTTTTTTATATAAAGAAATATTTTTCTAATATTTTCGTATGCTTTTTCATCCAGTCCATTTTACCAGTATATGTACTAATTTTGGTCTTTATTTTATGAAGTGTTCATGATTTTTTTTTTATTTTATCATGGTCACTTTAGGATGGAGATCCTTCAGTAAGGAATGCTGCATCTTTTTCCTTGAGGTCACCACAGTCAGTCTGCTCTCCATCTGGAAGTGATGGAACCCTTAAAGGTAATCTAGCAGTCATATATATGAATGTATTTTTTTTCCCAGTTTTAAAACACAGAGTTTAAAGTTAGTTCTCCCAACTTCTGTATTCCAATAGTGCTAAAGAGTATGTCATTAATTTTTCGATACAAAATTATTTTGAGCCCTGATTCAGAAGAACGTTCTGAAGGTTCAAAAATTGATTAATCATACTTCAAAGCAAAACTCAAATCCATGAAGGACAGAATAATTTTAAATCCTTTCCAGTATGAGGATTAAATTCTTTAAAGGAATAGTTTCAGTTGCTCTACATAAGAAATTATTTCAAGGCAGCATTACAAGTATTGAACTCTTAACCAGCTCAAAAGTGTTTTAACATGTAATGCTTGTCTTGATTGCCATCATCAAATTTTATGAACATGAAATTAAAAGTAGTTCAATGAACACAATATATATAGCATAAATGAAGCCTGAAAACCTTAGCTGTGGACAAGGAATAGGATAAACTGTCAGTCAGCTGAGAAAATAATTCTTTATGCTAAAATATGTAATGCATACTGCTGTTTTTAATATTCTTCCTAAGAAGCAATGACTGAGATAGATGAGATTAGTAAGGTAGGGGTTTGGGCATATTTTTGTTAATTTAAGTATTCAGTGCTTATGTATTTACATAGCAATAGTAAAAAGAAGCAATATTGTTTTCTTCTCTTTAATCCTGAAACAAAATTAAATCTTTCTAGGTGGTCAGAATAGGTGGAGAGGGAGAAGAGGAGATGGGGGAGATTCCAGAGAAGGCGAGGGTATTGGGGTTGTGCAGCCTGGATAACAAGTCTTTGTGGGTGAATGTAGATGATGATGATGACAGGGACACACAGATGGGATGACACACAATGAACAGGCAGACCTTAGAGCAGTTTCCTCATACCTATGAGATTATCATGAAGACTTGAGTCAGGCTTTCCACAGTGTTGTGGAGCAAGGATGAGACACAGTAGTGGACTTAGATTGAAATGAGAGGTTCTGACTAGATATAAGGAAAACCTTTTTTTCTATCAGGACAGTCGAGCATTAGAAAAGCCCAGAGAATCTGCATTTTTCATTCTTGGATGTTTTCAAGACCTGGCTGGATTAGCCCTGCATAACATGGTGTCATGGTTTAGGAGGGATACTTCCCAATTCAGTACCCCCACCAAGACTCTCACAAACTATGTGACCTTCTTTTGGTCTCCCATTTTCCCCTCCCCCTCCTGCTGTGGTGGGTGGTGGGCCAGAGAGGAAAATTGGAGATACAGAGGGCAAAGATCATGGGTTGAGATAAGAACAATTTACTGGAAACAGCAATGAGATAAGAAAAGTAACAGTGAGAGCAACAATACTAATGACAAAGGGTACAAGAAAGGAAATTATTCACATGGAAACCCCCCTACAATAGCGGATGGCTGGATGGCTTCCTCTGCCCCACTTACTTCGCTGGAAGGAGCCCCTTCTCCCCAGAAGACACTCCCTTTCCCCTTGCCCCCAGCAATGATGTTAGGTAGTATAGAATAACTTCTGGGTCCTGGCCATGCCCCCTCACAACTACTGCAAAAATTAACCCTGTCCTGGTCAGAACCAGGACACATGGTCTTGCTCACCCCGCTTTGATCACAAGGATCAACTAAAGGCCTCTTGAGGTTCCTTCTTAACTGAATTATTCTATGATTCTGTTACTGCTAAATGATCACTGTGGTTCATCTTCTGCAGGCATATACTGTAGTAAATAGTGATAGAAGAAATGTGGCTCAAATGCAAGTGAGAAGTAATTGTATAGCATGCCTTCATGAGTATTTTAGGAGGTTTTGTGCTAAAGGACTTGTTGTGAGACTTATGTAAATGGCAGAGACTAAATGTGGTTGTTTTTCTTTAACTCTGTACACAAAATTGATGTTTGAGCTTATCAGTTTAACAACATTGTGAATCTAAGCTCTCGGAGTCTCTGTGGTCGAGATGACCCCGAGGTGTTAGAATGTCTCTTTTTCCCAGTGTCGCAATCGAAGAAGGAGTCAGGATTCCTTGGCTGTGGTTTTCAAGGTTGTTTATTTTCTCTTATCTATAACATTTTTTTTCTGACCTGCTGAGGTCTGTCTAGCAGGTTGGTCCATGGCACACTGACTGTCCCAGAGGTGGTGTTAGTTTTTTATGCTAAGAACTACATATACTTTATTTACAATAATTTTACAATACCTATCACCTATGTTAGACAGTCCGTCTCTACTCTAAACCAATCCAAAAGTGCCACCATCACACAGAAGATGGAGGCTAAGAAGAAGAAAGAGGAAGGACAAGGCACGTCCAAATCCCTTCATCTTGGCTTCTGAACTTCCATTCTAAAAACCCCAAAATTCTACTTTTCTCTCTTGTGACAAACTAGCTATCATTCTACTTAAACTCTCGTGGCTTGTAAATCTTCACATAAGGTTGATCATTTTCTCCATGGGTTAAAATCAAAAGCACAGCTGTCTTTGGCTTCGTGCTAAGGTCTCTGAGCTCCTTGCCAGGGGCTCGAGCCATCCAAGGCAGCCAGAGGAATGTCCTCGGTTCTGACATAAGCTACTTGCACTCAAATATATGATTACCATTGTCACCTAAAACTGGGAAATAAACGTTCCAAACAATTTTTTTTAATGTTAGGAAGCAAAAATTGCTTAATCAGCAGCACTGGATGCATGGGGAATTCTCCTCAAAGCATGCATGCCCAGTAACCTAACAGACCGGGTTATATTCCTGAAACCAATATATATTCATCATATGTCTATTACATTTTCATCACATTTCCTGAATACATGCATACATGCTTGTTATTTCCACAAACATATTTGTATATGAGTAGGGGTCTTTTGAGGGTCTTTGGTGGTCATTTGGGAACATCCCATTCCTTTAAATTCCCTTTTATGTTCCCGAATTATCTGATGAATCTTTCCTCCTTGAGAGTATCTCAAATATGTGGTCAGGTCACAATACATTTCCCTTATCATTCTTTACTCCAGTACTCTCTCTCTGTTCTTGAAACTAAGACATCTGCTAGTACATATTAATCACTGATATAAGTAAACAAGGAAGCATTAGCTGGCATAAGACTTATTAGTCACAGATGTAGGGAGTTAACACAAGGGCACAGTAATCTCTGGCATTTGTACTAAGCACTGTATGGTACAAAACTAAGCATTAACCACTAATATAGGGATCATATAGTATTGTGCTAAATTTAAAAGAATTTTCTGACATCTTCCCCCATTGCTGCATAGACTTTTTCTTAAAGAAATATAACTTGTTTGGTAACCACTCAGCCAGAAGAATATTTGAGTTATTTTTCTGGTTAAAGTTGCTGCTGTTTCAATTGGTTGTCTTGGAACTTGTTTTGAAGGTATACTTTTCATGAATATTTCTGAAAACAACTGATTGTACAGTTCAGATTGTAACATTTCAGCATTTGAGAGGCTGAAAAAGTGGAAGAGGAGCTTTTTGATTCACCTGTATGCTAGCTTTACTTTTCTCATTGATAAAGCACACAACTGAAAAACGGTTACTAATTTTGACTTCTTCAAGAAATTAATAAACCCTGATTGAGAGAACCAGTTCTTGATGCTGCAAGAATCTTGCCAGATGTTTACTTCCTCTAATCTTGCATTTTAGAAATGCATTGAAGAGATATAGATAATGAGTGCTATTTAGAATATGTGATCTCTGACTGTGAGGTTTTTTTGCCTATAATTTGGAGTGAAAGCGATTGGTTATGCTGATAAATTTTCCAGTGACAAACAGCAAGTATCTACACTGAGCTTTTTGTTGCTACTATCATTTGTCCTTGAAAGTTTGGTTGACAAATTGCACACTTTGATAAATAAAGTTAGCAAAATAATTAATTGTTTGCTTGGGAGGACAAAAAGAATGGCACTAGATACCAGTCCAGAGGAAAAAACACAAGAAGGATGTTATATCTAATCTTTCTTATATGACATAGAAATGTGAGACAATTACTGAAGGTATGTTTACAGACTGCATTTCTGTACTTCTGAGATGGAAGTAGCAAGGACTTCTGGAGACTTGGAGACTGTGATTGTACAGCTCTGAATTACTTCAAGACTGGTGTGTCATGATGAATGATTACAGTCTCTTCAGGAGGTATAGGAAGGGCAGGTAGTGTTGGGGGGGTATGGCACTATGTAATGGAGGGACTGCAATGTGTGGAGTTGGCCATGGCATGGTTGAGATCCTCTGGGTAAGAATCAAGGAGCAAACCAATAATGAGGATGTCATTGTGAAAATCTTTTATAGACCTTCTAACCAGGACCATGACACCGATGAATTATTCTTTGAGGAACACCTCTAAATCAACCACCCTTGTCCTTATGGGGAATTTGAACTTTCCAGTTGTTAACTGGGAATATCACACAGCTGGTACAAACAGGTCTAAAAGATTGCTAAAACACATGGATGACAACTTCATGGAACAGATCCTAAGGAAGCCGACTCAGAAAGATGCCCTCCTTGATCTGTTGCTGGTCAACACAGGATCTCATGAGCAAAGTGGTGATTGGCAGCCATCATGGCCACAGTGACCATGAAGAGATCGAGTTTAAAATCTCTTGACAGGAGGAAAAGTGCCAGCAAAACCTCAATTCTGGACATGAGGAGAGCAGACTTCAGGCTGCTGAGGGAACTAGTGAGTAAGTCCCCTGGGAAAAAACTTCTGAAGATGCTGGGGTCCATCAGTGCTGGTCATTTTTTAAGCATCACCTCCTAAGGGCACAGGAGAAGGAAATTGCCCAATGTTGGAAGTCAAGCAGGTGAGGCAGAAGGCCAGGCATGGCTGAACAGTGATCTCCTATTGGAAATAAGGTTATAAAGGAAGGTGTGTGCCCAGTGGAAGCAAGGTCAGGTGGTATGGGAAGAATAGAGAGATGCTGCTCGCCACTGTAGGAAGAAAATTTGTGTGGCCAAAGCTCAGCTGGAGCTGGAGCTGCCAAAACTTTGGGAGACAATAAACAGTTTTTAAATACATTAATAGCAAAAGGCAGTGAAGAAATAACATTGGCCCATTACAGGATGAGGATGGTCACCTCACAAACAGGGACATGGATGAGACAGAGATGTTTAATGCATTCTTTGCCTCCATCTTTGGCTCCTCAAAGAGCTGCTGATGTCACCACAAGGCCTCTCTCAATGATTTTTCAATGATCTTGGGAATCTGGAGAGGCCTCAGCTCACTGAAAGCTGGCAAATATCCCAATTTTAAAGATGGATGATCCTGGAAACTACAGGCCTGTCTGGCTCACTTGAGTGCCTGGTAGAATTATGGAGAGAAAGAGTAAAGTTGGGACAATGAACTTTAGGAAAGCAAACTTCCAGCTCTTCTAGGAGTCAGTCAATAGGAACCCCATGGAAACTGCCCTCGGACAAGGAAGCAGGATAGAGCTGGCAGATGTTGAAGGAAACCTTCCATAGAGCACAAGAGCCAGTGATCCCCAGGAGCAAGAAATTGGGCAAGGAAGGCAAGAGATGGGCATGTCTGAGTAGAGACCTGCTGGTCAAACTAAAGGGTAAGAAGGAAATGCACAGGCAATAGAAACAAGGATAGGTATCCTGGGAAGAGTATAGGGATGCAGTCCAGTTGTGTAGGGATGGGGTCAAGAAGGTCAAGGCAAAGCTGGAACTGAACCTGGCAAGAGATGCAAAGAATAACAGGAAAGACTTCTGCTGGTCTGTCAGCAGTCAAAAAAGGTGTTACCCCCCTGATAAACAGTGCTGGGAAACTGTTAAGAATAGACAAGGAGAAGGCTGAGGTACTCTTCAATTTTTTGCCTCAGTCTTCAATGCCAACCTCTCTTCCCACTCCTGTCAAATGGATGGACAGCAGGATGGGGACTGGGGGAGAAAAGTCCCTTCCACTTTAAGATCGGGCTCATGACCATCTGAGGAACCTGAATGTAGATAAGTCTATGGGACCCAATGTGATGCATCCCAGAGTCCTGAGGGAATTGACTGATGTAGTTGCCAAGCCACTCTCCATGATATTTGAAAAGGCATGACAGTCAGGTGAAGTCCCAGGTGACTGGAAAAAAAAAATATTGTCCCCATCTTTAAAAAGGGTAGAAAGGAGGACCCTGGGAACCACCACCCTGTCAGCCTCACCCCTGTGCCTGGGAAGATCATGAAACAGACTCTCCGGGAAGCTCTGCTAAGGCACATGGAGGATGGGGAGGTGATTTGGGACAGCCTGCACAACTTCACCAAAGGCAAGTCCTGCCTGACCAACCCAGTGGCTTCCTCTGATGGAGTGACTCCATCAGTGGACAAGGGAAGGGCTACAGATGTCCTTTCTGTGGACTTCTGTAAAGCCTTTGATATGGAGCCCCACAACATCTTTCTCTCTAAATTAGAGACAGATGGATTTGATGGGTGGACTCTTCAGGGGAGAAGGAATTGGTTGGATGGTCACATCCAGAGGGTTGTAGTCAACAGCTCTGAGTCTCAATGGACATCAGTGACCAGTGGTGTCCCTCAAGGGACTGTATTGGGACCAGTGTTATCTTCATTAATGACACAAAGGGATCAAGGGCACCCTCGGCAGGTTTGCAGATGACACCAAACTGAGTGGTGCAGGTGACTCACCTAAAGGACAGGGCCATCCAGAGTGATCTGGACAAGCTCGAGAAGTGGCCCATTGGAATCTCATGAGGTTTAACAAGACCAAGTGCTGGTGCTGCACCTGGGTCAGGGCAATCCCCAGGATCAAACCAGGCTGGGGGATGAACAGATGAAGAATCACAGAATCACTAGGTTGGAAGACACCTTTAAGATCGAGTCCAACCCATGCCCTAACACCTCAACTAAACCATGGCACTGAGTGCCACATCCAGTCTTTTTTAAAACACATCCAGGGATGGTGACTACACCACCTCCCTCCCTGGGCAGACAATTCCAGTACTTTATCACTTCCAGTAAAAAACTTTTTCCTGGCATCCAACCTATATTTCCCTTGCTGCAGCTTAAGACTCTGTCCTCTTGTTCTGTCAGTTGCTGCCTGGAGAAAGAGACCAACCCCCACCTGACTACAACCACCTTTCAGGAAGTTGTAGAGAGTGAAGAGCAGCCCTGGGGAGAGAGACTTGGGAATGCTGGTTGGTGAGAGGCTGGACATGCCCTGTCCATGTGCGCTGGCACCCAGAAACCCCCTGTGTGCTGGGCTGTACCCAAAGAGGAGTGGCCAGCAGGTCGAGGGAGGTGATTCTGTCCCTCTACTTTGCTCTGGTGAGACCCAACCTGCAGTGCTACCTCCAGCTCTGGGGTCCCCAGCATAGGAAGGACATGGACCTGTTGGAGCAAGTCCAGAGGAGGCCACCAAGATGGTTAGAGGGCAGGAGCACCTCTGCTATGAGGAAAGGCTGAGAGAATTGGGACTGTTGGATGGGGCCCTGAGTAACCTGATCTAGTGGAAGGTGTCCCAAAAAGATATGATGTTGTAAAGACTAGATGTCCGTGAGCAAGGCCAACAAAGGGAACCTGCACCAGCAGTGCATGGTAGTTACCGTAAAAGGAAATGTTGATTGATCGTAGAGGGTGACTCTCTGTTATGGGGCATTGAGGCCTCCATCTGCCAGCCTGATAGAGCTAGGAGCGGTATGCTGTCTACTGGGGGCTGATATCCATGATGTTGCCAAGAGTGCCCCAACTTTTCAAGAGTACAGACTACTACCCGCTATTACTTTTTCATGTGGGTACGAATGATGCTGCAAGCCAAAAAGTAGGTAGGATCAAGGAAGACTATAAAGCCTTGGCGAGGCAGGTGAAAAACATCTGTGCCCAAGTCATCTTCTCATCTATCCTACTGGTCAGAGAAATGGGGATCGCCAGAAGGAGACACATAGTGCAGATCAGTCTGGCTCTGTGGCTGGTGCCATCAAGAAGGTTTTGGCTTTTATGACAGTGGGTTGTGCTTTAATGATTGCAGCCTGTTAGGGAGGGATGGGATCCACCTGTCTTAAAAGAGCAAGAGAAGTTTTGGCAGCAGGTTGGCCAATTTGGTGAGATGGGCTTTAAACCAAAGGACTCGGGGATAGGGTCCAAAGTGGCAGTACTCATGCCTTTGCTTCCTCCTGGGGAGTAGGTCATACCAGACATTGCAGTGATTGATGTTCCTTGACTGCCCCTCAAGGTAAAGATCAAAGGAAAAAACACATCAAGAGTGGTTATGGTGAATCCTCTTATACCCCTTCTAGGGAACCTGCATGCCTGATTGCCTCTCTGAAGTGTCTGTATACAAACACATGCAGCATAGGTAATAAACAGGAAGAACTGGAAATCTGTGCGGTTGCAGGGCCATGATCTCATGGCAATGACAGAGGCATGATGGGATAGTTCACATGACTGGAATGTTGTTGTGGATGGGTATGTACTTTTTAGAAAGGTCAGAGAAGCGAGGTGGTGGAATTGATCTTTATGTGAGAGAGCAACTGGAATGTATTTGAGTTCTACCCAGGGACAGATGAATGAGGTGAGAGTTTATGGGTGAGAATTAAGGGACAGGCTGATATAGGTGACATTGTTGCAAGTGTTTACTACAGACCACCTGATCAGGAGGAGGAAGTTGATGAGGCTTTCTATGGGCAATTGGAAATAGCCTCGCAGTCACAGGCCCTGGTTCTCCCAGGGAACTTAAACCACCCTGATATTTGTTGGAGAGTGAACATGGCCCAGCACACACAGTCCAGGAATTTTCTGCAGATCATTAATAACTTTTTGATGCAAGTGGTGGGGAAGCTAATAAGGAAAGGAGTGTTGCTGGACCTTGTACTTACAAACCAGGAGGGACTGGTTGAAGACATGAAGGTTGGGGGCAGCCTTGGCTTCAGTGACCATGAGATGGTAGAACTCAGGATTCTGCATGAGGGAAGAAAAACAGCAGAACTAGAACCTTAAACTTTAGGAGAGCCAACGTCAGCCTCTTCAGGGACCTGCTTAGAGGAATCCCATGGGATGGGGCTCTAGAAGAAGGGAGTTCAAGAGAGCTGGTCACTATTTAAGCACTACTTCTCCAAGCTGAAGACCAATGTATCCCAATGAGCAAGAAATCAGGGAAAGGGAGCAGATGTGCATGGATGAGCAGAGAGCTGCTAGCAAATCTCAAACACAAGAAAGAAATTTATGGGATGTGGAAAAAGGGACAGGCCATGTGGGAAGACTATGGGAATGTTGTCAGGGTATGCAGGGATATGACAAGCAAAGCCAAGGCCCACTTGGAATTGAGTCTGGCAAAGGACATCAAGGATAAAAAGAAGAGCTTCTACAAGTATACCAGCAGCAAAAGGAAGATTAGAGGAAATGTTGGGCTTCTGCTGAATCCAATGGGTGTCCTAGTAATGGAAGATGCAGAGAAGGTGGAATTACTGAATGTCTTCTTTGCCTCAGTCTTCACTGATGAGGATGACTCTCAGGAGTCGCAGACGTCAGAGGTAAGAGAGGAAGACCACAGAAAGGAAACTTCCCGTGGTCATAGAGGGTTGTGTTAGAGATTGGCTAAACAGACTCAACACCCATAAATCCATGAGCCCATGATGCACCTATGGGTGATGAGGGAGATGGCAGATGTTGTTACTGTTGTTACTCTGTGGTTCTCTGTCCTGGTTTAGGGCAAATTTGATAGAGAGTTTCCAAAGGAGGGCCCCTCCCCCCAACCGGTTTGGGAAGAATTCCTCAGAAAGAAGTGGAAAGAACCTGTTTATTTACCAGGCACAGCACCCCCCAGCACACAAAATGAACAATACCAGATGACACCACTCTGGAAAAAGATGACAAATGCAGAAAGTCTCTCTTGGGGGTGGTCGCTCTGTTCTCAGTCCCTCCAGTGCTGGAGCAGCTGCTGCAGACCATAAGGTGCAAACTCTTGGTGTTTCCCAGGTCCCAGTCCAGAGCAGGTTTGAGACGGTTGAGAAAAGGAGAGAAGAAACAGTCCAGGAAAAATTTGGACTGTTTAGCTAAACTAGCTAAAGAGCAGAAGCAAAAAGCAAGCAGAAGTGAAGCAAGAGCAAGTGAAAAGCAAAAGCAAAAAAACCCCACAAAAGCAGCCCTCTGTGTCCCACCAGGCTGATAAGAAAAACCAAACAAAACTTTCACTGTTCAGAGCCAGTCTCGAAGGCACAGAACATAATATCCAGCATAAACAGAACAGACAAGTGGGGATACAAGCATCATAACGTCACCCAAGTACATTCCACCCCTTATCTCCGTATCATCAACATACTACCACACATCATGCATGTACTCACACAGAATTTCCATCTGTTCCCCCAAAACTTACAAGCAATACCCATCATGCCCTCATCACATCCCTACACTGGACCACTGAATCCAGGCCCTATACCACAGAGTTGCAGGATTCCCCCCTTTCACTTTACTCACTCAAAGCTCCATCTATCATTTGCTCAGACCTTTGACATGTACACATTTCCTTCTATCTCATGTCTGTATGGTTTAATGTACAGACAATGGCAGTAACATCCAACGAACAGTGATATTTGCATATCATTCTCACCCCACAATCAGATTTCCCTGAGCTACAGATCGTGTTGTTCCATCTCTTTGCGTTATCCACCATATGCAACCTGGTCCCTGAGCAAAGACAACCCCATGAATGGATTTGTCTGTACTCGAGGCAGAATTGATCCACACAGTCTTCCCTAACAAACCTCTGATATGTACCACTGGGACTTTGTCTCCTTCTATTACATTCAGGGACTCAGACTGGGCAGGACCTGCTCGGTTGGTGGAACCTCAGGTGTTAACTAACCTGCTGGCCTTTGCTAAATGCTGCTCCATATTTTTGAAAGATCCCCCACCCAAAGCTTTCAACTGAGTTTTTAGTAGTCCATTGTACCTCTCTACTTTCCCTGCGGCTGGTGCATGGTAAGGGATATGGTACACCCACTCAATGCCATGTTCCCTAGCCCAGGTGTTGATAAGGCTGTTCTTGAAATGAGTCCCGTTGTCTGACTCGATCCTCTCAGGGGTGCCATGTCTCCACAGGGCTTGCTTTTCAAGGCCCAGGATGGTGTTCCAGGCTGTAGCATGGAACACAGGGTAGGTTTCCAACCATCCAGTGGTGGCTTCCACTATGGTCAGCAAGTAGCGTTTGCCCTGGCATGTCTGGGGCAGTGTGATGTAGTCAATCTGCAGGGCCTCCCCATACTTGTACTTGGACCACCGCCCACCGTACCAGAGGGGCTTCACTCGTTTGGCCTGCTTGATGGCAGCACACGTCTCACAGTCATGGATAACCTGAGAAATACTGTCCATGGTTAGATCCACCCCTCGGTCTCATGCCCCCTTATAGGTGGCATCTTTGCCCTGATCGCCTGAGGCATCATGAGTCCACCGAGCTAGGAATAACTCTCCCTTATGTTCCCAATCTAGGTCTATCTTGGACACCCCTATCTTTGCAGCCTGGTCTACCTGCTCATTGTTTTGGTGCTCCTCATTGGCTCTACTCTTGGGTACATGGGCATCTCCATGGCGGACTTTCACAGGTAGCCTCCCTACCCCGGTAGCAATGTCTTTCCACTCATCAGCAGAATAAATTGGTTTTCCTCTATGCTGCCAGTTAGCCTTTTTCCACCTCTCCAGCCATCCCCACAGAGCATTGTCTACCATCCATGAATCAGTATAGAGGTATAGCTTTGGCCATTTCTCTCTTTCTGCAATGTCCAGGGCCAGTTTAACGGCTTTGAGTTCTGAAGGTTGACTTGATCCACCTTCTCCTTTGGTAGCTTGTGCAACCTGTCGTGTGGGGCTCCATACGGCTGCTTTCCACTTCCGGTTCATACCTACGATGCGACAGGAACTGTCAGTGAAAAAAACGTAGCGTGTGTCTTCTGCTGGCAGTTGGTTGTATGGTGGAGCTTCTTCAGCCCGTGTCACTTGTACTTGTTCCTCTTCATCAATGAGACCAAAGTTCTCACCTTCTGACCAGTTTGTAATTACCTCCAAAATTCCAGGGCAATTCAGTTTACCTATACAGGCGCGCTGAGTGATAAGAGCAATCCACTTGCTCCATGTGGCACTGGTGGCATGGTGAGTGGAAGGAACCTTGCCTTTGAAAATCCACCCCAACACCGGTAGTCGGGGCGCCAGGAGGAGTTGTGCTTCTGTACCAGTCACCTCCAAGGCAGCTTGGATTCCTTCATAGGCAGCCAAGATTTCCTTCTCTGTTGGAGTGTAGTTGGCTTCGGAGCCTCTGTAGCTTCGACTCCAAAATCCCAGTGGTCGACCCCGAGTCTCCCCAGGCACCTTCTGCCAAAGGCTCCAGGACAAGCCATGGTTCCCGGCTGCAGAGTAGAGCATGTTCTTCACATCTGGTCCCGTCCTGACTGGGCCAAGAGCTACTGCATGAGCAATCTCCTGCTTAATCTGAACAAAGGCTTGTTGCTGCTCAGGGCCCCACTGGAAATTGTTCTTCTTGCGGGTGACCAGGTAGAGAGGGCTCACGATCTGACTGTACTCAGGAATATGCATCCTCCAAAAGCCTATGGCACCTAGGAAAGCTTGTGTCTCCTTCTTATTGGTTGGTGGAGACATTGCTGTGATATTGTTGATGATGTCTGTAGGAATCTGACGCCGTCCATCTTGCCACTTCACTCCCAGGAACTGAATCTCATGAGCTGGTCCCTTTACTTTGCTCTTTTTAATGGCAAAACTAGCTCCCAGGAGGATTTGGATGATTTTCTCTCCTTTCTGAAACACTTCCGCAGCTGTGTTCCCCCACACAATGATGTCATCAATATATTGCAGATGTTCTGGGGCCTCACCCCTTTCTAGTGCAGTCTGGATCAGTCCATGGCAGATGGTGGGGCTGTGCTTCCACCCCTGGGGCAGTCAGTTCTAGGTGTACTGCACTCCCCTCCATGTGAAAGCAAACTGAGGCCTGCATTCTGCTGCCAGAGGAATGGAGAAAAATGCATTGACAATGTCTATAGTGGTGTACCACCTCGCTGCCTTGGACTCAAGCTTGTACTAGAGCTCTAACATGTCTGGCACGGCAGCACTCGGTGGAGTCACTTCATTCAATGCACAGTAGTCCACAGTCAATCTCCATTCTCCTTCAGATTTTTGCACAGGCCAAATGGGGCTGTTGAAGGGTGAGTGGGTCTTGCTGACCACCCCTTGGCTCTCCAGCTCTCGGATCATCTTATGGATGGGGATCACAGCATCTCGAGTGGTTCTATACTGCCGTCGATGCACTATGGAAGTGGCAATTGGCACTCGTTGCTCTTCTCCCGTCAGGCATCCTACTGCAGATGGATTCTCGGACAACCCAGGCAAGGTGTTCAATTGCTGGATGCCCTCTGTCTCTACAGCAGCTATTCCAAATGCCCATCTGAGTCCTTTTGGGTCTTTGAAGTACCCACTTCGAAGATAGTCTATGCCCAAAATACATGGGGCCTCTGGGTCAGTCACGATAGGATGTTTCTTCCACTCATTCCAAGTCAGGCTCACATCAGCTTCCACCAAAGTGAAATCCTGTGATCCCCCTGTCACAGCAGCAATAGAAACAGACTCTGTCCCCACATGTCTCAATGGAATTAATGTACACTGAGCACCAGTATCAACCAAAGCTTTATACTCTTGTGGTTCCAATGTGCCAGGCCAACGAATCCACACAGACCAGAAAACACGATTTTCCCTGCCCTCTACCTGGCTAGAGGCAGGGCCTCTCTAAGCCTGGTTATCATTCTTTCCCTGGGCATATGTCTTGGATGTTCTTTCAAGGGGATCAGACATGTCATCATCATCATACCTGGCAGTTTGGCTACGGGCAACTGGAGCTGCTTTCCTTCTGGTGGCTTCCTTCAACTCACACACCTGTTGTGCCAGAGCAGCAGTAGGTTTTCTATGCCATCTCCCCATGTTTTCCCCACAATCACGCAGGTAGAACCACAGCTCAGCTCGTGGAGTGTACCTTCTCTCGCCATCTGGGAAACGTCTGCCTTGGATGCCAGAACCTCGGATGTGTACTGCCGAGATTTGGAGAAGGTCTTCTTTAATCTCCTCTCTGAGCTTCTTATGATTCTCCTCTATCTTATCCTGTAAGTTTTGCAGACGTGTTTCTACCGCTGCAATTTTGGCATGTGTTGGGCCATGTACAGCATCTGCATATGCTCGGAGCTTCCTTGCCATGTCCAGCACAGTCTCATCCCTCTCATCCCTCTTCATTATAGCTAAGGCAGAAGCATATTCGTGTGACCCAAGTCGTACGAGTTTTCGCCACATCACAGACGTGCATGGTACCATGTCTGGGTTCCTAGTTGTTACATCATCTGAGAAGATAATCTCTGCCACTGCCATTTCTCTCAGGCATTGGATCCCTTGCTCTATGGTCTTCCACTGTGTTTGTTGCATATAAAGATCATCTGCACACAGGTATCTTTGTGCAACACTGTCCAAGACCCGTGCCCAGAGGCTGTGTGGATTAGCCCCCCTCATCATACCTTGGTCGATGACAGGATCATGTGATCAGGATCCCAAATGCCTCTCTTCAGTGCCATCCAGAATTGTAGCCTCACCTGCAGCATCCCAGAGCCAAACTAACCAACTAATTATGGATTCATCAGGTCGTTGGGTATAATCCTTCCGTAAGCCACGAAGGTCCTTCAGGGAAAAGGACTCAATATTTGCATCTGATCTTGCACCTGCTGCTTTGACTCCTGATTTTATGTCAGGAGGCATTGAGGGTTCTTCTCCTGCATCATCATAATCATCATCATCCACTGGTCGATTAGTTTTGTCCGTGCATTTCCCATTTCTAGTACTGGTAGCAACAGCCATTTCTTTAGCTGCTGGCTTAGGCTCACTATCTGGTTTGGCTGCTGGCTTCGAGCCTGGGGTAGCTGATTTATCTCCCTGCCCCCCTGCCTCTGTCTGCTGCCCGACAGTATCTAGCAATGTGCGATAAGCATAGGCCAGGGCCCAGCTCACTGCAATGACCTTCCTCTCCTTAGGCTCATCCTGGTACTTCTCTTTCAGATATTTCCCCACCTCAGCTGGGTTCTGAATTTGTTTATGGGGAAAATCCCAGACTATAGGGTCAGAGAATTCCTTCAGGATTTGGCCCATAACCTCCCATTTCCCACACCACTTAGGATTTTCCACACCTGGGTCTACTCCTGAGTCAGGGGTCTCATCAGCCCGTCTAGAAATCTCAGCCCTCATTCTAGAGAAGCAGCAGGCTGTATAGAGGAAGGTTACCAGATTGAACACCAGAAAGATGGTTTCTTTAACATTGAGGGGAAACAACATCCTTCACTAGTGATGCAACTGATTCATAGGAGAAGAAGGAAAGCAAAGGCTGAAAAACCTCATTCCCTGCTGCTCCTCCTCTAACAAACTGGATGCATAACCATAGCCAGGAACCATTCATACCTGGAGCAGACCCCAGCATGTTTATAAACTTCTTACAAATCATTGCCACCAAGCCCAGCAGTATAGCTGTTCTGGTCACTGCCTCTCTGCTGTAAAAACTACGTATTAGGGACAATACTAGAGCTATTTCTGGATAAGAAAATAAACCTAGAGACCATAGAGGTATTAAGATCTCAAAAATCCCTAGGGACCAGAAATACATGCAAGCCTTTACCCCAACAGACGTTATGAATTCAAAAAGCATGGCTTTTAACTGCTTTAAACAAACAGAGATTAATGGCAACCAAAATGCACTCAAAACAGGGTTTTTCCACTCTCTCTCTCTCGTGGGTTCAAGCCACGAGTTGGGCACCAAGATTTTGTCCTGGTTTAGGGCAAATTTGATAGAGAGTTTCCAAAGGAGGGCCCCTCCAGAAAGCAAACCCACAGGGCCCCTCCCCCCAACCGGTTAGGGAAGAATTCCTCAGAAAGAAGTGGAAAGAACCTGTTTATTTACCGGGCACAGCGCCCCCCAGCACACAAAATGAACAATACCAGATGACACCACTCTGGAAAAAGATGACAAATGCAGAAAGTCTCTCTTGGGGGTGGTCGCTCTGTTCTCAGTCCCTCCAGTGCTGGAGCAGCTGCTGCAGACCATAAGGTGCAAACTCTTGGTGTTCCCATGTCCCAGTCTGGAGCAGGTTTGAGATGGTTGAGAAAAGGAGAGAAGAAACAGTCCAGGAAAAATTTGGACTGTTTAGCTAAACTAGCTAAAGAGCAGAAGCAAAAAGCAAGCAGAAGCAAGAGCAAGGGAAAAGCAAAAGCAAAAAAAAACCGCAAAAGCAGCACTGTGTACTGCCCTCTGTGTCCCGCCAGGCTGATAAGAAAAACCAAAACAAAACTTTCACTGTTCAGAGCCAGTCTCGAAGGCACAGAACATAATATCCAACATAAACAGAACACATGAATGGGGGATACAAGCATCATAACGTCACCCTAGGACATTCTCCATCATCTTTGAAAAAGTCATGGAGAATGAGAGAGGTTCCCAATGATTGGAGGCATCCAGTGTTACTCCCATCTTCAAAAAGGCCAAGAAGGAGGACCCAAGAAACTATGAGCCAGTCAGCCTTCCTCCCATCCCTGGAAAATGATTGAACAGGTAATTCTGGAGGTCATCAAAAAGCCTGTAGAAGAAAAGGAGGTCATAATGAGTAATTAGCATGGATTCACCAAGGGGAAATCATGCTTGACCAATTTCATAGCCTTCTGTGATGGCATGGCAGGATGAGTCAATGAGGGGAGAGCAGTGGATGTTGTCTACCTCGACTTCATCAAGGCTTTTGACACTATCTCCCATAACATCCTTGTAGGTAAGCTCAGGAAATGTGGCTTGGATGAATGGATAGTGTAGTGCAGTGGTTTGTCCTTGGCTGGGCACCAGGTGCCCATCAAACTGTTCTATCACTCTCCACTGGGACAGGGGCAAGGAAATAAGATGGATAACAACTCGTAGGTTGAGATAAGACAGTTTACTAAAGCAAAAAAAGGAAAAGCAAAAGTTTGTGTGTGCATAAGCAAAGGGGAAAAGTTAATTTCTACTTCCTATCAGTGTGTGATGTTCAGACACTTCCCAGGAAGCAGGGCTTCAGCACACATAGTGGTTGCTCCAGAAGCCAAACGTAGAATAAAGAATGCCGCTGCACCCCCCCCTTCTGCTTCCCTCCCTTAGCCTTTATATCTGAGCTGATGTCACATGGTATGGAATATCCCTTTGGTTAATTTGGGTCAGGTGGCCTGGTTGTGTCCCCTCCCAGGATCTTGCTCACTCCCAGCCCCTTGATGGCAGAGGGGAATGTTGAGAGACAGCACTGATGCTGTGCCAGTGCTGCTCAGCAGCAGCCAAAACACTGGTGTGTTCTCAACACCTTTCCAGCTTCCAATGCAAAGCACAGCACTGTGAGGGCTGCTAGGAGAAAATGAACTCTATCTCAGTCAGACCCAATACAGACAGTGAGGTGGATCAAGAACTGGCTGACTGGCAGAGTTCAGAGGGTTGTGATCAGCATGGCAGAATCCAGTTGGAGGCATGTAGTCAACGGTGTTCCCCAGGGATCAATAGTGGGTCCAATCTTATCCAACTTGTTTATCAGTGACTTGGACAATGGGATAGAATGTACCCTCAGCAAGTTTGCTGTTGATACAAAACTGGGAGGAATGGCTGATACACCTGAAGGCTGTGCTGCTATTCAGTGGGGCCTTGATAGGCTGGAGAGTTGGGCAGAGAGAAGCCTAATGAGGTTCAACAAGGGCAAAGTGTAGGGTTCTGCACCTGGGGAGGAATAACCTCAAGTACCAGCACAGGTTGGGGGCTGATCTACCAGAGAGCAGCTCTGTAGAGAAGGACCTGGGAGTCTTGGTGGATGACAAGTTGAATATGAACTGGCAGTGCAACCTGGGGCCAGGACGGCCAATGGTATCATGGGGTGCATCAGGAAGAGTGTGGCTAGCAGCTCTGAGAGGTGATCCTCCCCTTCTACTTGGCCCTAGTGAGGCCACATCTGGAGTGCTTGTGTCCAGTTCTGGGCTCCTCAGCACAAAATAGACAAGGAGCTCCTGAAGAGGGTCCAGTGGAGAGTTACAAAGATGATGAGGGATCTGGAGCATCTCTGATGAGGAGAGACTTCAGGAGCTAGGCCTGGTTAGTCTGGATAAGAGAAGACTGAGAGGGGATCTCATTATTGCATATAAATATCTCAAAGGTAGGCATTAAGAGGATCGTGCCAGACTCTTTTCAGTGGTGCCCAGTGACAGGATGGGGAGCAATGGCCATAAACTAAAACACAAGAAGTTCTACCTCAACATGCGGAAGAACTGTCCATTGAGAGTGGCAAAGCACTGGAACAGGCTGCCTGGGGAGGTCGTGTAGTCTCCCTCTCTGGAGACATTCCAAACCCACCTGGATGAGTTCCTGAGTCACCTGCTCCAGGTGACCCTGCCTTGGCAGGGGAGGTTGGACTAGATGATCTCCAGAGGTCCCTCCTAGCCCTAATCGTGCTGTGATTCTGTGAAAAACCCTGGGGGCAAGACTAATGAGGAGTAGCTGAGGTCACTTGATTTGTTTATTGTGGAGGAGACTGAGGGGAGACCTCATTGCAGTCTACAGCTTCCTTCTGAGAAGAAGAGGAAGGAGCAGCTCTGATCTCTTCTCTTTGGTGACCAGTGACAGGACCTGAAGGAATGGCTGTGGCTGTGTCAGGAGGATTAGGCTGGATATTAGGAAAAGGTTCTTCACATGGAGGGTGGTTGGGCACTGGACCAGGCTCCCCAGGGCAGTGGTCACAGCCCCAAGGCTGCCAGAGCTCAAGGAGTGTTTGGACAATGCTCTCAGGCACAGGATGGGATTGTTGGGGTGTCCTGTGCAGGACCAGGAGTTGGACTCAATGATCCTTGTGGGTCTCTTCCAGCTCAGGACATTTTATGAATGAGAGCTGTCTGATTAACAGAATCTGAAGGAGGAAGAAGTTTTGTTTGCAACTCAGGCAATTATTTGAGAGATGACAGAAGGTATATTTTTTATTTTGGTTGGTTATTTACTTACTCAACAGAGTAAAATTTCCCTGCTACAGATTTTTTTCCCCTCACTTCTGTTCCAGTAAAGGTACCAGAGCAGTTGAAGTTTTATCCAAAAGTTCTCGGCTGGACTTTATCCCTTCTTTGTTATGTATTTGTTATATTTTTAGCTATGCAAACACAATAGTTGCTCTGTTTTCTTGCTATCATCTCCTTTCATAAAAAAATAGTTCTATAAATTCCTCTACAAGAAGTTAACATGTATTTTACTTCTGTTGAGCTCATAAAATATTCTGTGGTCTCTATTACCCTAGATCGATTACTTATCAAAATCCTTTATTCATTTGCTCTACTTTCCCAATACTCTGGAATATTGGATTTTTTTTAACCTAAGACAACTTCTAAAGATCTATATAGAGAAAAGTCTTCCACAATATTTTTAGTCCATTGCTTTCCCAAGAGAAGAATTCATATATTTACCATCCTGTTTCCATATAGTTCTTCTAGAAAAACATCTGTAAGAAATAGTAACAACCCTTATGAAATTATGTGAGTTTTTACTCTTTTCCAGAAATAAGTTGCATTTCTTCCATAAATTATAAATGGGTATTTTATTTTTTTCTGAACAATTTGGAAAGATTGTTTTTGTTTTCTTAGATATTTATGAGACCTCTCCATGGAGATTTCTCTACACTTGGTGCTTGCATGTATAGTGTTTGGCAAGAAGAATTAGCAGTCTTCTCAAATCTGTAGTACACACTTCAGTGCTCTCAGAGGTACTTGTTAAGAAAAATTATCATCTCACTCTCTGTCATTCAGAACAAAGGTGGAAGAAATTTATTCAAAGATATTTTCTGACAGGGCCAAAATAAGCATTCATTCTTGTTTATTTCTTCAAGTCTTAACATTTTTTTATGCAAGGATGCTTCTGAATGCAACAGTTTTAAGCTGGAACAGCCAAAGCTGAGGTTTTTCATGAGGCATTTAAAACTCTGGAGAAACTGGTGGGACCCTTCCCTGAAAAATACTCAAAGAGTGTGTGGAAAGTAAATATAATATATCCTGAAAAACCTCACAAATGTATGTTCTTTGTCTCATATGCTATCTCTTTAAATTTCAAGTTATGCTCTCTGAAAATGAATGTCAATATAGTCTGTTGGTCAAAATAAGTAATAGTTTATTTATATCTAGTACAAAAGTTGAGAAGATTTCCAGAGAAAGATTTTGTGATTTTAGAAAATACAGTAGTAAAGGGCTTTGAGACTTCCTATCTTTTTTATCTCATGTTGGATGAGATGTACCAGTGTCACTCTGAATAACTTCCATCTCTTTTTTTTTTGTTAAAATGTCAGTAATGGAGTTTCCTTATTCTTGCCATGAAACCTGTTCAAATTCTTGGTGCTGCAAAGGTTTTCCTCTAATACTTAGCCTGAATCATTTTTGTTGCAGTTAGGCATGACACTTCTTGACTTCTTTCCAATGGGAAAGGACAAACAACATAGATTTTTTAAAATTATTTTTAGCAATCATTTACATATCAAATAATGTTATTGTGTCTTGCAACTATCTAATCTTCTACAGACTGAACAGTACCATTTCTTTCTATCATCTTTGTATAAGTAATAATTTCTGAGCTTTTGTTTTTGATGGTTTTTTATCTGAATTCTAATTGGTCTGCATTTGTCTTAATGTTGTACCACCCTAAGTCATAGATACAACTCTATTTAAAGACTTAGAAGGATGAGTAGTCAGAAAAGTACTGTAGATGACATTGTATACTACTGTCATATGAATATAGCTGCTCCTTTGGTGATAATTTAGATTCGTGTTCCAAGCTGTTATAAACCTATTGCTGTCTTTCTGTAGAGCTTACCTCTCTTCTCGTGTTGTTACAATTGCTCTTTCTCAGATAAATAAAATTTGTGCTGCTTCTTACAGAATTTCTTTTGTTTAAAAAGATTATTCCACTTAGTCAAGAAAAGTGATTATTCTGTTTTTAAAAGCAGTTGTGGGCCTCAAACCCTCAATACCAAAAGCTCATTATGATATTTAGATTAATAAAATAATTATGTTACATGAAAAGTTGTTAATGACAAATACTTTATGGTATTATTCTTAAGGCAGTGCTCTCGAAAGCTGCTTTTGTTCACCTCTGTTCTGTACATCCATTTTTACCAAGAACAACTGATATTTTGAAAGTTTTACGATAGGGTATACTGTAGTCTTGCAGTATTTTTGTCTAGAGCATACTTCTACAGCTTGTTAGTGAAATTGTTATGAGAAGCTATATAGAAAATCATTAAAAAGTTGAGACATGATACTCAGTTTGTAGTCCACAAGACATTGCTCTATGGAATAAAATTGTTCTGATTTGGTGGTGCTTATTCTTAACAAATTCACTTTGGAATGCTGCCTCTTTATTATTCAAATCCATGTAGAGAAATTGTTTTTCTAGTATGTACTGAAATCATACAGACAATATGTAATACTGGGGGCAGCACTTTACCATCCTTTTGAAGGAACTCTATTTCACTTTTTGAATCTGCTGTGGAGTCACAAATTCTGAATATTATTATTATCAGTTCTGAGACTGATTTAGCCAGGGTTCCAGGGTAAATTTGTCTGATCTCATTTTCATGAAAACAGTTTATGTGAAGGTGGTAAATAGGATTGTATTAAAAATAAAAGAAACCCAACATGGACACATTGTAGCTTGAAGTCTCTTAAAATATTTAGCAGTAGTGTGTGTATGTTTCTAAGGATCTGTCATCACCTCCATTTTATCAAACACACCAACCATCCATGAGTGCAATATGGATATTCTAGTCTTTTTCTTTGTCAGCTTCTGACTCCAAAAAAATATTTAATAGACTCATAGAATGGTTTGGGTTGGAAGGGACCTTAAGCACCATCTAGTTCCAACCCTCTACTGTAGACAGGGACACCTTCCACTAGACCAAGATGTTTCAAGCCCCATCCAGCCTGGCCTTGAACACTTCCAGGGATTTGGCAGACACAGCTTCTCTTGACAACTTGTCCCAGGGCCTCACCACACTCACAGGGAAGACCTCCTTCCTAACATCTAATCTAGATCTACCCTCTTTCAGCTTTAAGCCCTTGTTCCTTGTCCTATTGCTACACTCCCTGATAAAGAGTCCTCCTCTGGCTTTGTTGCAGGCTCCCTTCAGCTATTGGAAGGCTGCTCTAAGGTCTCCCTGGAGCTTTCTCTTCTCCAGGCTGAAGAGTCCTAATTCTCTCAGCCTTTCCTCGTAGCAGAGGTGCTCCTGCCCTCTAATCATCTTGGTGGCCTTTTCTGGACTTGCTTCAGCAGGTCCATGTCCTTCCTGTGCTGGGGACTCCAGAGCTGGAGGCAGTACTGCAGGTGGGGGTCTCACCAGAGCAGAGTAGAGGGATAGAATCACCTCCCTTGACCTGCTGGGCCACTCCTCTTTGGATGCAGCCCAGGACAGGGTTGGCTTTCTGGGCTGCAAGTGCACATTACCAGCTCATGTTGAGCTTCTTGTCAACCACTACCCCCAAGTCTCTCCCCAGGGCCACTCTCAACCCACTCTCTGCCCAGCCTGTACTTGTGCTTGGGATTGTCCAGACCCAGGTGCTGGACCTTGCACTTATAAGGTTCCTACAAGCCCACCTCTCAAGCCTCTCCTGGTCCCTCTGAATGGCATTCCTTCCCTCCAGTGTGTCAACTGCACCACACAGCTCCATGACATCAGTGAACTTGCTGAAGGTGCCCTTGATCCTACTGTCCATGTAACCAGAAAAGATGTTTAACAGTGCTGGTCCCAATACCAACCCCTGAGGAAGGTCACTTGTCAACAGTCTCCACTTAGATATTGAGCCGTTCACCACAACTCTGAGTGTGACCATCCAGCCAGTTCTTTATGCACTGAGTGGTCCATCTGTCAAATCTATGTCTGCAGTTTAGAGACAAGGATGTTGTGTGGGACAGTGTCAAATGCTTTGCAGAATTCCAGGTAGATGGCATCAGTCACCCTGCCCTCATCCACCACTGCTGTAGCCCTGTCATAGAAGGTCACCAAATTTGTCAGGTATGATTGACCCTTAGTGAAGCCATGTTGGCTGTCACCAGTCACCTCTTTATTTTCCATGTGCCTTAGCATAGTTTCCAGGAGGATCTGCTCCATGATCTTGCCAAACACTGAGGTGAGATTGACTGGCCTCAAGTTCCCTGGGTCTTCAAATTTTTCATTTTAAAAATGGGGGTTATGTTTCCCCTTTTCCCGGCAGTGGGAGCTTGGCTGGACTGAGATGACTTCTCAAATATTATGGATAGTGACTTAGCCACTTTCTCTGCCAGTTCTCTCAGGACCCTTGGATATATCTCATCAGGTCCCACGGACTTGTGCACCTTCAGGTTCCTTAGATGTTCTCAAACCCGATCTTCTCCTACAGTGGGTGGTTCTTCATTCTCCTAGTCCCTGCCTTTACCTTTTGCAACTCAGGCAGTGTGGCTGAAGCACTTGCTGGTGAAAACTGAGGCAAAAAAGTCATTGAGTACCTCAGCCTTTTACATATTCTGGGTAAGCAGGTCTCCTGTTTCCTTCTGGAATGGGTCCATATTTCTGTAGTCTTCCTTTTATCACCAATGTACCTTTAGAAGGTTTTCTTGTTGCCCTTGATGTCCTTGGCCAGGTTTAATTCTCTCAGGGCTTTGGCTCTCCTAACCTGATCCCTGGATGCCCAATCTCTCTGTCTTCCTCCCAGGCTACTTGTCCCTGTTTCCACCCTCTGTCGGCTTCCTTTTTGTGTTTGAGTTTGTCCAGGAGCTCCTTGTTCATCCATGCTGGTGTCTTCTGGCATTTTTGCCCGACATTCTCTTTATTGGGATGCATCACTCCAGAGCTTGGAAGAGGTGATCCTTGAATAACAGCCAGCTTTCATGAGCCTCTTGGCCCTTCAGAGCTTTATCCCATGGACCTCTATGAAGGAGCTCCCTGAAGAGACCAAAGTATGCTTTCCTGCTTCCCTGAAATCCAGGGTAGTGAGCTTGTTGTGTGCCCTCTTTGCTGCCCTAAGGATCTTGAACCCTACCATTGAGCTTCACATTCCCCACCAGCCCCTCCTTGTTGTCGAGAGCAAGGTCCAGCATAGCACCTCTCCTTGTTGGCTCCTCTGTCACTTGGAGGAGGAAGCTGTCATCAACACATTCCTGGAACCTCCTGGATTGCCTGTGCCCTGTTGTGTTGTCCCTCCAGCAGATGTTGGGGTGGTTGAAGTCTCCCATGAGCACCAGTGCTTGTGAATATGAAGCTACTCCTATCTGTCTGTAGAGGGCCTCATTGGCTCAGTCTTTCTGGTCAGGTGGCCTGTAGCAGACCCTCATTATAAAATCATCTGTCCCTGTCCTCCCTTCAATCCTGACCCATAAGCGCTTGGTCAGCTCCTCATCCATCTTTGGGCAGAGCTCCGTACATTCTAGGTGGTCATTGACATAGAGGGCAACACTGCCTCCTCATCTTCCCTGTCCGTCCTTCCTGATACAGGCTAAAGAGCCTGTATCCTTCCATTCCAGCACTCCAGTCATAGGAGTCATCCCACCATGTTTTCATGATGCCAGTAAGATCATAGGTGTGTGCACGTCTCTCATTCTTCCTGTTTATTCCCCATGCTGCATGTGTTTTCATAGAGGCGTTTAAGTTGGGCCCCTGATGAAGCTGGCTTACTGGCTGGAGTGCCTGGAATTCCTTGATGTTGTCCTTCAGCTGCTCTCCTGCTGACATGAGATCCGTCTCCAGGCTCTGGGCATTTCTTGCTGGCATTAAACTGTTATGAGTGGGATGGCATGTTGTCCCATACCTTATCACTGTTAAACCTGATGTCCCCTTCCCCCATTACATCTAGTTTAAAGTCCTATCAATAAGCCCTGCTAGGTCCTGGCTGACAATCCTCTTCCCCCTTTTAGAGGTGAATTCCACCTTATGCCAGCAAGCCCAGTGCCATGTAGGCCACCCTACTGACAAAGAAACCAAAATTTTGTTGGTGACACCAGCCATGGAGCCATGTATTAATAGACAGGGTCTGTCTGTTTCTTCCAGTGTCTCTGTCTGGAACTGGAAGGATATAGGAGAAAATTACCTATGTTGCACAATCCATCACCAACCATCCCAGGCCCTTGAAGTCTCTTTTGATCACCCTTGGACGATGTGTTGCTACTTTATTGCCACCAATGTGAAGGACCAGTAATGGGTAGTAATCTATGGGCCGAACCAGGCTAGGAACTTTCCTGATGACATCCTTCAACAATCAGAACCTCACACCTGTGTTCCAGAGGAATCTGGGAGGGTGAGGTGGGCAGGAAGGGCTTTCACTTGTTTCCCCAAGGGAGGAGTTGCCTCCATTAACCCCTTTTGATTTACTGCCTTCAGCCTGGCAAGGGGAAGATACATGACCCTCTTGATCTGGTTTATTTTCTGGTGGTTTTTCCTGTCTCAGGGTGGCCAGGGCATGGTTCCACCAGTAAAACTCCTTCTCAGTCTCTGATACTTAAACCTTTTTCTACCTCCTCTCTCAGCTCTATCACCAGGCTGAACAGATCGCCCACCTTATCACACCTCACCCAGCTGTTGTCTCCACTGCTGGCCAATGACAGTGCCAGTCTCTGGCTCCCCCTGCAGCCTGAGACCTCAACGGCTGCATGTTTTTGTCTGTGTTGGTACATCCTTTCTGGCAACTGCAGAGGGCATGAGTCCCCACTGAGTGGTTACCATATCCAGGCTCCTCCTGAGACGGCATTTGACCACCACTTGAGCTCTGGAGCTAGTAGGGGGACTGAGCCCTTCCTGCACGTACTGACGTGCAAACTGCTGCACACCGCCCTGTTTGCCCACCTTGTTCGCAGCACCCTCTGGAGCTGTCTGAATATGCTGAAGTTGTGGCTCCTGCTGTCACCGCTTCTTGTGCCATCCTACTTCCTCAAGTCTACCCAAAGATAAAAAGAACCACCTTATCTGTTGATGCAGAGTTGTTTTTAAGCATGATAAATACCAAATGAATACAATTAATAACAATCTTGTCAAATTTACTTATTAAATGTTTTTGACAAGGGAGAATCGAATGTCTCCTTTATTTGAAGAGCAGCTGTGAAAAACATTAAATGTTCTATTGTTCCAACTTATTAAGTATTTATTTAGGAGATAAATCAAGAGTAAGATGTCAATAAGATCTCAAAATAGTTTTGAGTTGTCTCTAATATTTGTAGAAACAAAAATGCAGCCTGTATTTCCAGTGAGTGGTAGTCATTGCCTTAAAAAAATTAATAGCAAACAGTTTCTGCTGTACAGTATACTGAGATTATGTAAATTATTGTCTAAAAAGACAGTAATTAGAAGAGTGTGTGTGTGTGTGTGTGTAGGGGAGTGTAGGGGACATCACAAGAATAGGAATCTCTGGTTGAAGGCAAGTGAGAGATCTTCATAGGGTGTAGCCAGGTCTTCTGTACTGGTGACTGAGTGTGGTATCTAATCTGAAGAGGGGAAATTGAGTAGTGAAAAGATCTTGGGAATCAGGATGAGACAAAACAGGGCTTCCCAAAATTGTGGATTTAATTGGCATAATATGGAGTTATTGCTGATGGTCAAGAAAAAGGGTAAGATAAATCCATTTCATACCCTGCTCTCTACATACAGAAGTTATAGGACTTTTGCAGAACATACTAGGGAGAGAAAATAAGCATAGTAGTCTATGCAAAGAAGTCATCAGTAATGGCACACCTTTTATATGAATTGAAACTTTGCTAGAAGTATCCATTCTCTTTTTCATTTACAGGTCAGTACATGGCTTAATAATTCTTAATATATATGGTAGAAATTTGAGCTTCAGAATGAAGCTACTTTCTTGTTTAGTGGTATATCTTGAATAAAGCACATGAGGACTTGTATTTCAATTAGCTTTTGATTGTTGTTAGAAGTATTGACCTATGATGACCTAAAACAGAATGACTAATAATAATCTGTCACTGCTTTCTGAAGATCAGTATTCCTCAGTGAATGAATGGGATTGGAGAAATGCTTGCATTGTTTAACAAGAGGAGGCTGGCCCTATTGGTCTAGGCAAGAAGCTCTTATTTTTTTTCCTACCAGTACTCCTTTTTAAGGCAAAAATTATAGCTTAGTTATAAGTGAGACATGTTTAAAAGCTTCTCTGTTTTTCAAAGCTTTTTCTGGGCTAACAGTTATGGGGAGCTGGTTTAATTTGAGGAACAAAAAATGTCATGCGATTAATTGAAGACTTGTAGGTACACAGTTTGTGGTAATTGGGAATGGGGCTGTGGCCAAGCCTTATCCCTAATGGGCTACAACTGTGAAAAGCAGGTGAACAGTATTGAAAGCAATGAGACATGGAGTGCTGAGGTGTACTGACCAATCACAAAAGGGAACAGAAGGCACACAGGTGCATTGCATGAATATGAGGGGTATAAAAGGTTGGGCTTGAAGCTTTTTGAGGTGGTTTGGTGTTGTTTTGCAGTTGATGCTTTTTATAATTGTAGGATGATACTACGTGTATTATGGCCATCTTAACTGTGATGCAACAAAGGATGTTCTCTTAAAAATTTCCCTAGGTGAACTCAAAGTCTGAAATGGGTGCATGTAGGGATAGAAATTCATGTGTTGAAAAAAAAGGGTGAAGGTAAAGCAGGAAATGATGAAAAATACTCTAAGACAATTAGTGGGTTTTAGATAGCAGTGAGTGGGGGAGGTTGGAATGAGTTTGCCTGAAATTTAATAAGAACCCCCAAAGAACAAATTTGAAAATGAACTGTCAGAATGAAAGTTAAGGAGGCTGTGTATGTTTTGATTATATATAGATATATATTTGGTTACTTTAAAATGCGTGGCTAATGCCTATGCACTGAACATTAAGTCTTCATCACTGGACCTTATTAAGAATCTTTTTGATATTTCTTTTTTCTGTAGTCAGTGTGCTTTCATTGACTGCTTTCTAATAGTTGATATTCTAAACCTGCAGGTACAATTTTTATGTAGTCTTTTTTGGTGGTGTGTTTTTTGTTTCATCTTCTCTGGAATGATCCCTTATCTACCTGCAGCAGACTGCTAAAATTCCTAGGAAATGCACTGCAACTATCTGAATTACATCTTGATTTAGAAATTATGTGCTTCCTGCCAATCTCACTTAGACTTTTTATGAACACAGATATATGTACAAATACATATTAAAATTATGTAGGTTATATTTAGTGTGCTTTTATATAAACATGGAACAACATAACTGTTCAGTTTTTCTGAATTATTATTCTAGGATCAAGACAACCTTTAATCCAACAATCTCAACCTCCACCTTATTCATCACCTAGAGATGTTCCCCCAGACATATTGTTAGATTCTCCAGAAAGAAAGCAAAAGAAACAAAAGAAAATGAAGTTAGGCAAGGATGAAAAAGACCAGACTGAAAAAGCTGCAATGTATGATATCATTAGCTCTCCTTCCAAGGACTCCACTAAGCTTACGTTAAGACTGTCTCGTGTAAGATCTTCGGATATGGACCAGCAGGATGATATGCTTTCTGGTTTGGAAAACAGCAGTGTTTCAGAGGGTGATATTCCTTTTAATGTGCAGTACCCAGGACAGACTTCTAAAACACCCGTTACTCCACAGGATGTTAACCGCCCATTAAACGCTGCTCAGTGTTTGCTGCAGCACGAACAGACAGCTTTCCTTCAGGCACAACAAGTGCCTGTTTTGCAACAGAACACTTCAGTTGCTGCAAAACAGCCTCAAACTCCTGTGGTACAGACAGAGCAACAGGTTTCGCAACAAGGAGCTATAACGTCATATGATGAAGTAGAATTGGATGCATTGGCTGAAATTGAGCGGATAGAACGTGAATCAGCTATTGAAAGGGAGCGATTTTCAAAAGAAGTGCAAGATAAAGGTAAAAGGATTGTGTGTGTGTATATACTATATATTATAAAAAATATATATATGCATATAGACCCCATATATAAACTTTTCTGTCATTGTCGCATAGTACAATTCTGTTTACTCAGTGTAGGTGGTTCTATGACATTCATCACCATTCCCCTTAAAGTAATGAATTGTAATCTCTCATATATACATTTTTTAAATATTTAGCATTCTTTATTTAGGATCTTAATGGATGGAAAGGGAAGGTCTTGTGTTTCAACATTCTTTTTAAGCTACCCTTATTTTGAACCATGAGACTGAGTGAAATACAATTGATGTTGTTTATAGTTTCTAAAATCTTATCAGTACCATAATTTAAAATTTGTAATAAGTTTTGGTGGTTAAAGTATTAACTAGTTAAGAAAAGTAACTAATTTAAGAAAATACAGGGAAGCTCTTTTATGCTATTTCTATTCATATCCCAATTTGAACCTTAGGAGAAGGAGATGTTAGACTAAAATCATATCTATTCTTTCAAAGGCACTGTAATGATTGGGTAATATATACTACTATATTGTCTCCAATGTTTGTTCAACTGGATATTCATTGTTATGTAGGCTTTCCAAGTTTTAGAGATCTACCATATATGGATATGGTCTCTAGCACAGAACCAGATAAGCCTGTGAAATGTTTGCTCTTCACTTCAGTAGCTGTACTGGTTGTCTTAACTGATTACATTCAATCTATCAATCTATCATCTTTTATTTTTTCCTTTTATTTTTTTTCCCTACTTTTTCCTTTTTTTTGTTTTTTTTTGTTGTTGTTAGCTGGTTTGAAGGTCTTAGCCTTCAGAAATATCAAAAGTGGATGCAAACCCACATGTAAATCTAGAATATGTGATTTTTAAAGTAGATAGTGACAGGTTAGCATATGTATTTTTCAGAAGCTTCCTCTGCATTCTGTTTAACTACTTCTTAAAAAATTCCTTTATAGTATAATGCTAATTTGTTAGATATGCCAAATAAAAATTTGCAGAGTGGAAAACAGCATAAATTCTGATTCTAGAAGTTCATAGGTAAAAATAGTCTATTTTGGATGTACTTGCATGGAGGCAACTTAATTTACATATGGTTTGGATGGTTAACCATCAGAGAATGAACATGTTTTCTCCCTATTCAAGGAAATTTTTTTTCTGTTTTTAAAGATGCCTGAAGATAGAGAGCGTTTGTTGTGTGTGTGTGTGTGTACATGTTCTTGTTGCAGTTCCTTAGAAGGATTAACTTTTTAGGTATTTCTCATTTGATAACTAAATCAAGTCTTGTTAGAAAACATTGTGAATGTACAAAGAAAATGGGTGCTTACCTTAAAAGAAATCTCTACTACCTTTAATTTTGCCTAAATGAAATGATGATGTTGGTTACTGTGCTTATATTTCTACTAATTTTATCTATGGAGAGTGTTGTTTGTCTTCTACTATTTAAAAAGCTACTTTTATATCTCCATACTTTGAGAAGATTCTCCAGCACATTTTAGCGAAGAAGCATCTCAAAAAATGCACAGCATTTTGATGATGCACAGCAATCTTCAAACAGAGTGAGACTAAAACACTCTTTCTGTTTTGTTCTGGCTTTCAGGAGATATTGAGCATGAGTTGTGAAGTTTGTAAACTGTAATTACATAGACATGGGCAGACTGATGTGTTTCTTTTGGGGAAAGAAGTGATTTTTATAGACTGTGATCTCACCCTTTCACCACTCTTCAGTATCCATCTTACCAATTAAGGATTCCAACCTTATGCTTTCCTTCCACCTACATCCTCTGGCAAGTCTCAGTTCTTCTTGAGTTCCTGCAATTGCTGTGAATCAGGTGCAAGAGTTCTTACCTTATATTGGGACAAATGACCACCATTTATTCACTGGTAGTAAGTTGCCCCTATGCCAGACAGCAGTTCTTTTCACTTTAGCTGCTGAGGTTTCAGCCATGAATTAATAATATTGAGTAAAAGGATGTTTAGCAGTCTTGAGGCAGATTTCCTGAAAAATTCTTACCTTGGAGAAATATGATTCTTATTTTTGGTAACACTTTTGCCATTGCTTGGAAGTTTGTACTATGTCTACAAGTTCATATGCTCAGGGATTGTTCTAGTTATAGTAATTTGGTTTGGTGTGACCGCAGGAAGAAGCTTACTCTATTCTTCCTATGGGAATATGTTAGAAAAATATCCAGTAACTCCTAAATATGCCATTCATTTTTGTCAAGTTACTTACTGTATTTATGAAAGAGCCCTGCATTTGTGCATTTTAGTACATCTACTGTAACTTCAGATCACATTATGTCAAGAAAAGAGCATGCTTGTAGCATGCACTCAGTCTAATTAGAACAGGAATGTATAGTGCTAGCTGATGATGTACATAGCAAGTGTCCCTCTAAAGATCTTACTCTAGGTGCTAGCACATGGTAAAATCTGCATGAAAGCATATGCTTTTGAAAGCATTGCTGCTTTTGTAATTGAGGCATGGAAATACATATTGCAGTCACACTACACTTTCTGTGTAGGCATGTGTTGTTGTCTTCCATAAATTACTTTGAGTAGAATTGTACTCACAAGTTTTGATAGAAGATTAGTGATCTCTTGTGTCATTGTTTTTAGAATTGTAGAACCATAGAATATCCTGAGTTGGCAGGGACCCACAAGGATCATTGAGTCCAAATCCTGGCCCCGCACAAGACACCCCAATGATCCCACCATGTGCCTGAGAGCATTATCCAAGGCCTTCTTGAACTCTATCAGTCTTGGCACCATCACCACTTCCCTGGGGAACCTGTTCCAGTGCCCGACTACCCTCTGTGTGAAGAACCTTTTTTTGATATCCAACCTAAACCTTCCCTGATACACCTCCAGCTGTTCCCTCAGGTTCTGTCACTGGTCACCAGAGAAGAGATCAGTGCCTGTCCCCCCTCTTCCCCTAGTGAGGAAGTTGTAGACAGTGATGAGGTCTGACCTCAGTCTCCTCTTCTCCAGGCTGAACAAGCCAAGTGACCGTAGCTGCTCCTCGTATGGCTGACATGAAATCTCTACAGTACTATGCTTCATCAGAGGTTTTCAGATGCTTCTTTTTTAACAGTAAGACTTTGCATGGATATGACATGTTCTTTCTGAGGTTGGGAACCATTAGTGTGGTGGAACTGTTTATTCCAGAGGAGAGGCAGGGATATTTTTCTGGGAGGCTCTTGCTAAAATTTATACAGCTATTACACTTGCCTAAGGCAATCCTAAGGTTTTGGGGTTTTTTTTAATGTTGAGATGCCTTAAGAATGTTTGGTAGAAGTGGGAAATGGAGATTGCAGTCCTTTGGAAATTATAGTACTTTCTGTAATAAATTCCTGATGCTAGCAAAACTGTTAAAATATTTAGCTCTCGCCAAAGTCTCTGAAAGTAGAGATGCAGTCCCCTTAGGTGAAACTAATACAGCGCTTTTCAAAAGTGCTGACTTATTTGAAATGAAGTGCATTTTTCTGGAACCTTATTGTTATTATGCCTTTGGTTTCTGAAAAAGGAATTCTTAGTGCAAAAATCACTAATGCAAAATCTCTCAGATTTGATCTAATGTCTATCAGATATGCATAAGGAGAGATTTTAGAATATAGACCTTTTGCCTCCATATCTGAGTGCTTTTCAGAACTCTGTTTTTATTTTATCCTTTTGATCTATTTGGATTTTGGATTAAGTGGATTATATGGTCTTTTCATCATTATAGGGGGTGTAAAATTTGAAAATTTGGTTTTGTCCTTATCCTCTGTGTGGAAGGACAAGAATCCACCTCTTCCTGCTTTTTCCATCAAGGAAGTATCTCTGTATTGATTAATCTTGGAAGTAATTTGTCTGTGTCTGTTAATTAAAAGAATGATTGAAGTTTGGAGATCAAGGCTCTGAAAGTTACAGTTAAATGCATCTATTATGTTTAATAACTTCAGAACAAATGAGTCCATGAAACATGATAAGACTCAGGTTTTCAATTCCCATTGCCTCCCCTCTCAGTGGCCTCTATACCCTCATCAGATGCAAGTTGTTAATCAATGCTAGGTTTTCTTTTTTGAAAGGATGTGTAATATCACAGATAGATCCTTCTATTGTTTATCAAGACTCAGATTGAGTTTTTAAAAAGCAATTCAGAAGGATTAATACAGAAAGGGATTATCTTTTTCCACAAGTCGACAAGAAGTAAACCATCTTCTGCCTAGGTATATGAGGATACTGTTGACGAATACCACTACTGCTGATGGCTCAGTGTGCAGCTGCAGTGGGAGATGCAGATTGTGCTCTGGGTGGTGGGAAATGACTGGAACCCCAGCCGTAAACTGGTGCTGACCCTTTACCTAACAAAGGGTATGTGGACCTGCAGAGCCAGCTGGGTGACCAGCCACTCAGGAGCAGATGACTCAGCAGGAAGACCCCAGACTATTGAGGCACAGACTGTGAGGGTACCAAAGTCCAGGGATTCTTTTGTTGGAGTCCCTTCCCAGAGGCTCCAGCTTGAGCTGTTATGATATCACTGCAACATGATTCAATTACTCAAAGGAACCAGGTGTCTGGGACTCTGCTGTGGGAAGCCTGAGGCTGGGCCAATGAGGGAAACTTGTCTGACTTAGTGTGTTGTGGTAAGGAATCAAACAGGGCACCCATTGGTTAACTGGAGTTTCCTGCTATGAAGAGACTTCAGTCCCAGCAGTGACAGTCTCTGGTGGTGTGAGAGTGGCTCCTGAATGGTCAGACAGTAATTATCTTAACAATACCTTTCTAAAGAAATTAGAAATAATGAAGCTTCATGCATACTTTCTTCTAATCACTGTCAATAGTCACATTTTTGTTTATAGTAAAGCAATTCAAAACTAGTCTGTCACTTTCAGTCTAAACCTTTCCCAGAACATTACATTAAGTTCTTCTTGTTAATTAAGATGTAGATCTATTACTTAATTAATTACCTTAGGTTCAAGGTTTCTACCTCAAGATCTTTCATGCTTTTCTAAAACTCCCAAATACTGTGAATCAAAAATATTTAAGATACTGATGTTAAAAGGAGCTCTGAGTCTTCTAGAAAGAGGAAAAGGGAAGATAATATTGAAAATTAATTGAAAAAACAGAAAGCAACCCATCTCTTTTTCAGAGACTTATTCAAATCGTTTTAGTTTTTTTATTTGGATTTGCTAAATTTTAATTTGAGCTCTTCCATACATGGCAGTGTGTGTTCATTGTTAGATTTTAGGCTACTTCAAAGACCCTTTATACGATGTAGCTATCTTAACAGATTAAGGAGTTATACTTTTACTTGTGAAAGGCACTGTGTTCTGGTATTTGCAAGAAAAATCATGAAATCATTCCTCACTTACTGTTTAATTGTGAGACTAATATATATTTTTTAAACTTAAAAGGATTAGAAGCATTTTTTAAATGAGACAAACTTATTCATCTCTTTGGCATTTTTCCCCCTATATATTTTACCTTTGAGGATCCATTTTACCTACTTTGGGATCTTACTGTAGATTCTTTGAATTAGGGAGAAGTGAAGCTGTAATAATTTTATTTCCAATAATTGGATCACTTGGGGGGCATTTGGATGCCTGCTGTGGGCCCTTCTTTTTTTAGTTCATTCCAAGCCCATAGCAGCAGACACACCCATCCCAAGAGTGTGAATCTACCGGAGCAAAACTCAAATCTACATTATAGGTAAGTAAACTTTTTCTCTTACCTTTAAAGTTCTTATTCAGCTCCTTTCCCTTTCTCCCCATTACCCATCTCCTCCAAAAAGTCCCACAAAAAAAGAGAAAAACACTATCAAGAATTAACTTTGTTTACATTTAGTTTTATGTACCAAGTGAATGAAATGACAGAATGTGTAATTATAACCAGTATATTACCATTAATTTTCAAAAATATGTTATAGGGAGGTTATTTACTTTAACATAGAGATATGAGTGTAGTCATTTGTATAGTCATCTTGCTAAAGATTACATTTAATACCAGAACATGAAATGAGACAGTGTAAAATACAAATTATTTCTCTGTGTAGTAGGATGGTGTGACAATTGGATACCATGTATTTTTTGTATACAAACTTTCATTAGGTCTGCATTTTATAGTGTTATGTAATAGATGAAACTGGCACCCAATGTAGCTTTCCCAATAAAAAGCAGATTTGCAAAATCCAGTTCCTATAGATGAAAGACTTTTTTTGTTTTATGTTCAGATGTGTTTTAAGAAAAGTAAAGGGAAGCAGTTTCTCTTTTATCTAGAGAAATTGCAATAAAGTATTGCAGTGATTCCAACTATCTAGGGAAAGTTGCTTTTTTATATATTTTTTGAGAATGTAATACTGAAAAGCATGTTTTTTTGAAAAGAGAAGGTGTATTTTAATGGTGTTTACTTTCCTTTGGTGCTCTTGTGTAACATGAAAGCGAATTCCCATTTATCCAGGTTGTGCTTTAAGTAGGGTAGTGCAAAAACCTGCTCTTGTAAGGAGGTGTAGAAAATAACTAAAAGTCAGCTTAGTAAGAAGTGTATTTTATTTTTATTTATAGCATGAACTAAGAAAATAATTAAGCAAAATATACATGTAGCATATGCCCTTGATTGTACCTGTTAAATGGATGGGAGGATTTATAATATTACTTACCCAGTAATGACTTTTTGTTGTTCTGGGACAGTCACTTCTCTATAATGGATTTAAATTTTGATAAGCTTTGTTAATTTCACATACTGTTCTTTATTAACAGTTTAACCCCAGCATTTTTGTAGTTCACAGTCACTAAGTTCACCCTAACATCAACCTAAGATGATGACACAGGCTTTTTTCATTATCATCCTATATAAATGTTACTGGATCTAGTTAATTGAAAATACTTTTGAATGCAAGGTATGATGCCAGAATAAAATCAACATCTGGAAGGGAGATTAAAAGTGTTCACCAATAAATTTTAAACTAATTTCCTTTTTTCAAAAGTTTGTTGTTCCTACAAATGAATTTGAAACTGATTGAAAATGTTAATCTGTATGTGATACATGAAATAATTAGTCTTTATTAAGTCTACTGTTAGTGTGTTGCCTTTTTCTTGTAAAGTTAGGTGCTGCATTATGTATTTCAAAAGTATTCACACTTCAGGTTTTTCTCAGATTATTTTAACAATTGAGTTTACAAAACTATAATTCTTCACAAAACAATCCAATGGATAAAACCCCAAATTTGTTTCAGAAAAATCTCTCTCACTGATAAATTGATATAATAATGTTTATAAAAAAACAGGAAGGTTAAATTACAGCCTCCAGTCTTTAAACAAGTGGAGATGCTTGATTATAATTTGCTGTAGTTCAATTCTTGTTATTATCTAGTGTAATATTTCTTTTGTATTAATATTGGTGACAGGGAATAATGATTTACCAAACATTCTTAAGCAGAAAAATTCATAAGATCATATTTTATCCTCCAGTTATGCTGATTGCATTATTGTCATACTCAAGAAAACAAACACAACTTTACTAAAATGAAGATTATGAATTGTGCTACACCCTAAGGCATGTCAGAGATTCCTGTAGTACTTTCAGAGGTTTTGTTTTTGGTTTGGTTTGAAGTTGTTTTATTTCCTGAATGAGTTTGGACACTCCTCTTGATGGACTTTGTTTTTTGCATAGTGACCAGAAGTTTGATAAAGTCCCTTGACAGATTGCTAAAAATTATCAGCAGTTTCTGTTCAGATTCTTGGAAATCCCTTCCTCTGAACTGCAGCAGCTAGAAGCCGTTTGGTCTCTACTTTGGAGCCTTTGTAATTATGTTTGTTCTATAAAGCTTCCTATACCAGGTTCATGACTTTACTTTCTTAGTTTCTTCTGTAAGGGAGCAAGCAGTGAGACTAAAATTTTTGACTTATGTTTGCTGAGTCTCTCCTTCGAAGGGGAGTGTGTTAGTCTGAAAACAAACTAGTGGGAGACTCTAAGTCAGAACTATAATAGGAAAATTAAAATAAAGTCAGAAAACACTGGCTTAAATTGTCAGAGTCAAGATACAACCTGACACCCTTTTGGTCCAGGTGGTGGTAGCAGTCAGATTAAATGGTGGCTGCAGTCCTGTTGAAGTGATAGATGTGGTTCTGTTGAAGCAGTGATCCTGTAGAAGGGTCTGGTCTTCCTCTGAAGGCCCAGTGGTGGTTCTGTAGCTCTTATGTTCTGGGAATCCAGTAGGTAAGGCGGCCTGTGATGTTCCAAAACCTCAGATTATGTCCAGGTAGGAATCCTTGGTTCCTTCCCCTGGGTGGTGCTTCTCACAATGGGATGATGTAATTTTGAGTCATGCGGTGAGACTTGATGGCTCATTAGCAGAAGATATCCCCTGGAGGGAGTTATCAGGGATGAGTCATGGAAGATATAAGAACACTGCCCCACCTGCTTTTAACAGCTTATGAAAATGGTGATAATATACATACTTTTGGTTACATCTTACATTGTAACCTAAGACATTATCCACCCCAATCATTACCCTCTTTAAACTCAACTTATATATCTATACACAATAAAACTTTACACACAGCTCTCGCTTAATATTAGGTCCCCTTGTGATACACAGCAGGTTTCCCCATCTTTCTGTATTACCCACCAAGTGTAACCAGGTCCTTGAACAAAAACAATCCCGTGGATGGGTTTGCCTTTGCCTGAGGTGAGACTAATCTAAATAGTCATTTTTAAAATACTTCTTATATGTACCACAGGGACTTTATTTCCATCCACTGTGTGCAATGGTTCAGACTGAGCAGGACCAGCTGGATTGATGGAGCCTCGTTTGTTGACTATCCAGGTGGCTCTTGCTAAATTCACTTCCCAATTTTTGAAGGTCCCCCTGCCAAGTGCCTTTAGGGTGGTTTTTAGTAGTCCGTTGCACCATTCAACTTTCCCAGCAGCTGGTGCGTGATAAGGGATATGATATATCCATTCAATACTTTGTTCTCTGGCCCAGGTGTTTACAAGGTTGTTCTTGAAATCGGTCTCATTGTCCAACTTGATTCTCTCAGGGGTGCCATGTCTCTACCAGGCTTATTTTTCCAGACCCAAGATGGTGTTCTGGGCAGTAGTGTGAGGCACAGGGTGGGTCTCCAACCATCCTGTGGTGGCTTCCACTATGGTCAGCACATAGCACTTGCATTGGCATGTCTGGGGAAGGGTGATGTAGTCAATTTGCCATGCTTCTCCATACCTACACTTTGACTATTGCCCACCGTACCACAGAGGCTTCTCCCGCTTGGCCTGTTTGACTGCAGCACATGTGTCACAGCTGTGGATGACCTGTGAGATACTGTCAATAGTTAAGTCCACCCATCAGTCACGAGCCCATGGGTATGTTGCATCTCTCCCCTGATGACCAGAGGCATTGTGGGCCCAATGAGCTAGAAATAATTCTCTCTTGTGCTACCAGTCCAGATGCACCTGTGATATCTTCATCTTGGCAGCTTGATCCACTTGCTCATTGTTACAATGCTCTTCATTAGTTTGACTCTTGGGTAAGTGTGCATCTATGTGTCGAACCTTCACAGTCGATCTCTCTACCCAGGCGGCGATGTCCTGCCAAATCTCAGCAGCCCAGATGGATTTCCCGCTGCGTTGCCTGTTGGCCTTTCTCCAATGATCCAGCCATCCCCACAGAGCATTAGCTACCATCCACGAGTCGGTGTAGAGATAGAGCCTCAGCCACTTCTCATTCAGTGATATCCAAAGCCAGCTGGATGGTTTTAAGCTCTGCAACCTGACTCGATCCACCTTGTCCCTCAGTAGCTTGTGCAACTTGTCATGTGGGGCTCCATACTGCAGCCTTCCATTTCCAGTTTGTCCCTACAATTCGGCAAGAACCATCAGTGAAGAGGGCATATCATCTCACTCTCCGGTAGCTCATTATATGGTGGGGCTTCCTTGGCACGTGTCACTTGTTCCTCCTCTTCAGAAGATAATTCAAAAGTCTCACCTTTGGGCCAGTTTGTTATCATTTCCAGAATCACAAGGCGATTAAGATGTCCTATCCAGGCTTGCCACATGATCAGTGCAATCCACTTGCTTTATGTGGTGTTGGTGGCAGGAACCTTTCCTTTGAACATCTGACCCAGCACTGGTAGTCGGGGTGCCAGAAGCAGCTGCGCTTTGGTGACAATTACTTTTGAGGCAACTCAAACCCCTTCATAAGCTGCAAGAATCTCTTTCTGGGTTGGGGTATAGCTGGCCTCAGATCCTTTGTATCACCAACTCCAGAACCTAGGCAATCATCCTCGAGTCTCTCCAGGTCCCTTCTGTCAGAGGCTCCTGGAAGGACCATTCTCCCCAGCCGCAGTGTAGAGCACATTCTTCACATCCTGCCCCATTCTGACTGGCCCAAGGGCTACTTCATGGGCAATCTCCTGCTTAATTTGTTTGAATGCTTGTTGTTGTTCAGGGCCCCACTGGAAATCAGTTCTCTTTCGTGTCATTGTCTCGGTTTAGAGACAAATTCTAGGAGAATGCTCTAAAATGAATGTTTTTCTCTAAAGAAAGAGGGCTTCAATAACTCCCATTTCTTCTGCCAGTGAGAGAAATGGATACCAGGGGATGAAAGTGAAAAAAAAAGGGAAAACTGTTTATTAACAAAGCAAGATACCCACAAAGCACAGGAAAAAAAGAAAATTGAACCTTACACTCCACCCCCAACTTGCTGTGTGGCTGAGACACAAAGATGGCACTGCCCATCTTTGTCTCTGTGAGGGGAGGAGAACAGAGTTGACGCAGCAGCTGGGAACCTGTTGGATTTCTGGCGTGGGTCTTCTTGCAGTCAGTGAAGTTGGTGGAGTTGAATGTCCCTTCTTTCGCTGGCTCAGTCTTTCTGGGATTTAGATCAGCCAGAGTGGCCCCGCAGGTTCCCTGGGTTGGAAAAAAAAAAAAAAGAACAAAAAAAAAAAAAAAACCTGCCAAAAAGAGACTTGCTGGTGAAAAGCTTCCAGGCCAGGGGAAGGAAAACAAAAAAAAAAACAAAAAAAAACCAAAAACCCGGAAGCTTCCCCCACCACCTGGGTCCATCTTAAAGCTACAGCAGTTGTTTTCTGGGTGTAAGGCAGACAGAGAATAAAGCGTCATCATAAAATCACCCCAAGACAGTCACAAGTTAAAGGGGGTTTACAGTCGTGCTGTACTCCGAGATATGTATCCTCCAAAAGCTCATGGCTCCTAGAAAAGTCTGAGTTTTTTTCTTGTTGGTAGGTGGGGACACAGTGGTGATTTTTTTTTTTATTACCTCTGTTAGGATCTGGCATTGTTCATCTTGCCACATGACTCCTAGAAACTGAATTTCTTGAGCAGGTCCCTTAACCTTACTTTGCTTAATGGCAAAACCAGCTTTCAGCAGAATCTGGATAATCTTCTCTCCTTTCTTGAAGACTTCCCCTGCTGTGCTCCCCCACACAATGATGTCATCAATATGCTGTAGATGTTCGGGAGCCTTGTCCTTTTCCAGTGCAGCCTGGATCATTTCATGGCAGATGGTGGGACTGTGCTTCCACCCCTGGGGCAGTCGGTTCCAGGTGTACTGAACACTCCTCCAGCTGAAGGCAAACTGAGGCTTGCACTCTGCTGCCAAAGGAATGGGGAAAAATGCATTGGCAATATCAATGGTCGCATACCACTTGGCTGCCTTGGACTCCAGCTCATACTGAAGTTCCAGCATGTCTGTCACAGCAGCACTTAATGGTGGTGTGACTTCATTCAGATCACAGTAATCTACCATCAGTCTCCATTCTCTATTGGACTTACACCCTGGCCATGTAGGGCTGTTAAAGGGTGAATGAGCCTTGCTGACCACCCCTTGGATCTCCAGTTCATGAATCATCTTATGGATGGGAATCACAGAGTCTCTGTCAGTGCAGTATTGCCGACAGTGCACTGTTGCTGTGGTGATCGGTACTTGTTGTTCCACTTTCAGCACTCCCACAGCAGAGATTATCTGAGAGACCAGGCAGGATATTCAGTTGTCTGATTTCTTCTGTCTCTAGAGCAGCTATCTCAAAAGCCCAACAATTTCCTTTTGGGTCTTTGAAATACCCACTCCAGAGAGAGTCTATGCTGGGGATGCATGGGGCCTCTGGGCCAGTCACGATGGGGTGTTTCTGCCACTTGTTCCCAGTTAAACTCACTTCAGCTTCCAGTACTGTCAGCTGCTGGGATCCTCCTGTCACCCAGAAATAGAAATGGATCCTGCTCCCACATACCTTGATTGTATTGGGGTACATTGAGCGCCAGTGTCAACCAAAGCCCTATATCTTTGTGGGTCAGACATGGCAGGTCATCAGATCCACACAGTCCAAAAGATCTGATTGTCCCTTTCCTCTACCTGGCTAGAGGCAGAGCCCCTCTAATCCTGGTCATGGTACATGTTGCTCTCCTCCTGTAAATATTTTCCTGAGGTCCCTTCAAGAGACTAGGTAATATTAGTGTTCCTATACCGTCTGGAGTTCTCTCCATGCAAGACTGGAGCAGTATTGACGCTAGGTGAGTTTCTTGTGATAGATGTTTCTCTTTTCAATTTATGTACTCAGGCTACTAAAGAGGAGGTGGGTTGTCAGCAATGGAGAGAGACGGGGAAGACTGATTCAGTGATCAGAATCCAATTTTATTGTGGGATACAAATGCTTATGTACTATTTCAGGGAGACTAGTAGTGTGTACTACAATGATTGGGCTAAAATCACATACACAAACTTATGCATATAACAACACCTCTGGCTTGCAGAGTTTAATGGGATTTTCTTTTTCTAGTAAACCCATTCAATTTAATCTTCTTGCAATCTGGGTCTAATTTTCAAACTTCCGTTTGCTTTTGCCAAGGCATCCTGTTATCAAACCTCTTATGTTAACCAGGTCCAAAGTTCATCATCTGTCTTGTGTCCCCCAACATTCCAACAGTGGATTTTCTATCCCACTTCCTCATGTCTTCTCCATGCTCCTGAAGGAAAAAACAGAGGTTACCTTGTGGAGTGTATCCTCTCTCCTTGGCTGGGGGACATCAGTTTCTGATGGCCCTCTTCAATCAAGCTCCAAACTTGCTCAGCCAGCTTTGTTTCCATGGACGAGACATGGGTGCATAACAGGCAGTAACAGTGTCCTCATAAATTCTCTGTTTGTTGACCAACGCGCCCACCTTGTCCTCCCCTTCATTCCAGCATCGCTAGGTAACAAGACTATATCTCTGGTCCAAGCTGCACGAATCTCAACTACATTTGTGATGTGCACTGGTCACCATCTAGGCTCTTGGGGAATCTCTCATCTTCTGAAAAAAATATCTCCAGCACAGCCAATTCCCTTAGGCATTGGATACCTTGTTCCATTGTGTTCAGTTTTCTTTGGTGCACCTGGAGGTCTTCTTTACAAAGGTATATGTCCCTTACACTTGCTAGCAGTTGCTGCCAGAGGCTGAGAGTGGCTTGGGTTCTACAAATTCCCTGGTCAATGACCACGTCTCAGGACAGGGATCCCAGTTGCCTGGCCTAACTTCCATCCAGAATGGTGTCATTACCTGCAGTGTCTCACATGTGGAGCAGCCAGGTCAGGATGGACTCGTTTGCCAGGCAGATGAACTCCTTCCACAGGTCACCCAGCTCACCCAGGGATAGAGAGCAAGTGATGATTTCCAGCTCTGTATCCTCTGTTGGGTGCAAAGGTCCAGTTGCTTCTTCATCAGTCACTATGCGGACTGATTTACTCTTCGATTTCTTTTTCTGAATGGGGACAACTGCTACCGGCTTGGGCTGTCCTTCTGGTTTAGTGATGGTTCACATAGACATGGTGCTTATTGCTTTGCTTCTTTTCTCCTCCTCTTCCTGAACATGTACCGTACCAAGCACTGTCCTGACACCAAGCATGGTGTGCACAGTGCAGGCCATAAAGAGAAGACAAAGCAAAACTAACACCAAGATTATGCCATCCTTGATATCCAGAAGGAACTCAATATTTTCAAAGAGTGCTGTGTCTGGCCTGAAAGGCTGGAAGAAACCATTCTCTACTCTTCCCCCTTGGGGATCGGTGTGATTGTTGAGGAGGCCCCAGACATAGCAGTCCAGACTAGGACAGGCAAACAAAATTGAGTATATATTCTGAATGATGTTCATTGCCTTGAAGGTTATCATGCAATAGACATAATAAACCAATAAAGCAAATTTCTTGCCATTCCCTGGTCTCAAATGGAGCGTCATGGCTGGCAAATAGTACCCCATGTGTGGGAAAATATAGAGAGCAAGGTACAATACCCATGTAAACATGTTGAGCATCATGGTGATAAGGTTTCTGTTAATACAAAATTGTAATTCTGACTTCTCTCTGGACCGCCACACATTGGGCGCCAAAATATATGTTAGTTTGAAAACAAACCAGTGGGAGACTCTAAGTCAGAACTATAATTTATAGGAAAATTAAGATAAAAGCAGAAAACACTGGCTTAAACTGTCAGAGTCAGGATACAACCTGACACCCTTTTGGTCTGGGTGGTGGTAGCAGTCAGATTAAATGGTGGCTGCAGTCCTGTTGAAGTGATAGATATGGTTCTGTTGAAGCAGTGATCCTGTAGAAGGGTCTGGTCTTCCTCTGAAGGTCCAGTGGTGGTTCTGTAGCTCTTGTGTTCTGGGAATCCAGTAGGTAAGGCGGCCTGTGATGTTCCAAAACCTCAGATTATATCCAGGTAGGAATCCTTGGTTTCTTCCCCTGGGTGGAAGATGATCTGAGAGCTGGAGAGCCAAGGGGTGGTCAGCAAAACCCACTCACCCTTCAACAGTCCCATTTGGCCTGTGCGTAAATCTGAAGGAGAATAGAAATTGACTGTGGACTATCGTGCATTGAATGAAGTGACTCCACCACTGAGTGCTGCTGTGCCAGACATGTTGGAGCTCCAGCACGAGCTGGAGTCCAAGGCAGTGAAGTGGTATGCCACTACTGACATTGCCAAAGCATTTTTCTCCATTCCTCTGGCAGCAGAGTGCAAGCCCCAGTAAACATAGATTTGTTATTTAGGCATATGGTTATGTGCTATTTGTTGAAAATTCCTAGTCTTGACTGTTAGCTTAAATAAGATAAGCTCATAACTGGCCTCTGGATGACTTGTCTTTGATGTTCAAAAATTGAAGGTTTGACAATAAGTAATAGCTACTTAGGACTGGTATATTTGGGATAAATTTATTTACTCCTGATTTAAATAATGTAAATAAGTGGTATTTTAAATGAGTCGAGGCATATCCCAATAATCTCTGAAGAGTGTTACAGCTTTAAAATATTACACTCTAAGTTGTTATTCAAAAATTTTTTACTGGAGTCATCAAAATGGTTCACACAGAATGCAACTTTAGAGGACCAACCTTTGTGGTTCTGAAGAGGAGTACATTCACATTTATCCATCTTGGATATGAAGTCTCTAACTGAATTTCTTACAAGGTGTAAATGGGGAAGTGGTAATTTATATGTTGTGTCTTCAAGATAAATCAGAAATCTCTGGATTTTAAAGTTTACCAAGCGATATTAATAGAACAGTGTTACCATTCTGCTAAAACAAAGCTCAGCAACCATGCATGTGGTTCTTATTTAGGCTTGTTATCTTTTCACAAGTATTTACACAAGACCCATTTCCATCTGCTAGGACATGCAGTTCTAGAGATTTTTAGGCTATCATCCTATTATACTAATTTGTTGAAAAAGTTTAATCTGAAACTTAAGACAATCATCGTGTTTGCAAGAAAGCAGTAACATCAAAGACTTCAGCACTAGTGGTGTTCTGGCTGCTGCTTTGGAAAGATTTCAGATTAAATGGAAGAATGCAGATACTTCTTTAATACAGCTCCCCTCATCCAGCTACTGTCCCTAATACTTGCTCAGCTTCCAAGTATATCCATTTTCAGCATGGATATGCTGCAAATCACAATTGACTTGCAGTTTCATCAGAAATATATTCAAAGGTATCTGTGGTTATTCCAGTGCAATGTGTTTTTTGCACAGAGGTTCTGCAGTAATTAATTTCTAAATCTGAAAGTACTCATTGTTTTGACATGCAGATATTTCCAAAGATGAAGGCCACAACCTGTCTCCAGGAATACTGTTCATAACAGGACAGGTGAGACACAACTGCTTGGAAATCCATTTCAAACTTGTGGTTCCTGTAATATTTTCTTTCTTGCACCACAGTGACCCATTTAATTTGACAGAACATCTCTGCTATTTTTTAGAATTAGATAGTTTATCATCTTGCTCTGAGTACCAAGGTACTGCCTTTTGGTGAGCATGTTGCAATGTAAAGAGAATGTCCATGCAAATTTGCCAAGATAAACCAATGCACACATAGGAGAACAACTGGGATCAGACTGTACTCTGAACAGTCATAAATTAGTTCAAGTAATTGAATAAAATGTAGATACATTTTTGATGTATCTGTGTTCTTGGGAGACAGGGAAGGGGAAGGAGTGAATAATATTTTTAAAAAGAAAAGAATCTGAGAACAACAAACTTGGATACCTGATCTATAATATAGTCAGAAAGCTCTTCTGTGGCTTACTACATATCCCTTCTATTACAAAAATTGCTGTAAAGAGTGAAGCAAAAAGATCCTGATCACACTTAATTGGTCTCAAGAGCATGAGAGCCTACCTGTTCAAAACTGTGGCAAGCTCTGAACCTCGGTCTGCAGGATTTGAAAGAAAAATGTTAGTCTGATATTTTTGCAAACTCCTAGATCCTGATAATAAATTCTGTCATCTACGGAATGAAGCTTGGATACTGACGTCTTGAAGATTATGAACAATATTTGAATGGATATTGTAAAGTTCCTAAGTTCATCTGTTCATTAAGACCCTATGGGGTCTTGGGACTCATGCCTTAACAAGACAGATTTATGCAAACTTGCATATACTTGATTGTAAAAGAGAAGACTTGTAAACATCTGTTTTCAGAGGTTAATTACTCTCCTCACTTCTCTGATACTCTATTGATTATTCTCATATAGTTCAAAGTGAGTTCAGAATTTGTTAAAGGCCAATGGTGTTGTTCACCCTTCATATTTCTGCAGCTATGACGGCAAACAAAAAAGTATTTGTGCCCATTCAGTGGAGTTTTTTCCATTATGCTCAGTGAAGATAGTGGTGCTATGTACTCATCCTACCTTTAATGTACTAGTTCAACCTGATATTTTCATAGAATATCCTGAGCTGGAAGGGACCCAAAAGAATCATCAAGTCCAACTACTGGCCCTGCACAGGACACCCTAGCAATCCCACTCATTTCCTGAGAGCGTTGTCTAAATGCTTCTTGAGCTCTGGCAGCCTTGGGGCTGTGACCACTTCCCTAGGGAGCCTGTTCAGTGCCTGACCACTCTCTGTGTGAAGAACCTTTTCCTGATATCCAACCTAAACCTCCCCATACACAGTTCCAGCTGTTCCCTTGGGTCCTGTCATTGGTCACCAGAGAGAAGAGCTCAGCATCTGCATCTCTGCTGCCCCTTGGGAGGAAGCTGCAGACCCTGGTGAGGTTTTCCCTCGATCTCTTCTTCTTCAGGCTGAACGAGCCAAATGACCTCAGATGTTCCTCATATGGCTTCCCCTCAGGCCCTTCACCATCCTTGTGCCCTCCTTTGGACACTTTCCAATAGTGTAATGTCTTCCTTATACTGTGGTGCCCAAAACTGCCCCCAGTAGTCAAGGTGAGGCCACACCAGTGCAGAGCAGGGCGGGACAATCCCCTCCCTCGACTGGCTCGTGGTGCTGTGCCTGATGTACTCAAGGACATGGTTGGCCCTCCTGGCTGCCAGGGCACTGCTGATTCATGTTCAACTGGCCATCAACCAGGACCCTCAGGTCCGTTCCTGCAGCTGCTCTCCAGTCCTCTCATTCCTCAGTCTGTCCGTACATCTGGGGTTGTCCCATCCCAGGTGCAGAATCTAGCGCTTGCCCTTGTTGAACTTCATATGGTTGATGATTGCCCAGCCCCTTCATTTGTCTGGGTCTCTCTGCAGGGCCTCTCTGCCTTCAAGGGAGTCAATAAGTCCTCCTAGTTTTGTATTGTCTGCAAACTTGCTTCTTTTTATATACTTGGGTCAGCTTTTTTGTCCTAGGTCCAGAACTCTCATAGAGTTCAAGAGAGAAAATTGATCATACTTGAATTGTTTTGGTTGTTTAATCTTAGAGCCCTCAGCATGAAGACTCTGAAAGGTGAGTTGTTGATCTAACTACACCAGTTTAAGGCATCAGATCTCCTTACCATTTGTCTTGCTTCTATAGTAGGGGTAGCAGAAGAAAACCTTTGCTTGGTTCTTAGCTGGCTTGTTCAGTCTGGTTAGGTTAATGCAAACCGTCTTCACTAGTGCTGTAATCTGATGCACTAGACAATGAAACACACTTGTAGAAATGTGAATGTGTGTTCTCTTCTGCTACAGGTGATAACCTCAGTTAAAGGGACAGGGATAACTGGTAACAGTAATGTCTTAAAATCTAGATCCACCATCAGAGCTTTACAGGACTTTTTCAGTGTGACTGACATTTCTGTACTAAAATGAAAAAGCTGACTGACTTTTTCATAAGAACACAAGTTTCTCAATTTGTGTTTCAAAATTTCAACAGTTTTAATTGAGAAATAAGATAGTGATATGTGTGTGTATGTATGTATGTATATTAATATATGTGTGTTTCAAAAAAAATCAAATTTGAAATCTCTCCGTTTGGAAGCTTCTACTTCACAGTTATTCCTAAGACCTGCTATGAAGTTCAGTGAGGTCAAAGCCCTCTTGGTCACAGGGAGAAAAATATTTTTTGTCATTGGATGAAGGTTTCAAAAAACTCCCACATTTGTTTTAATAAGTAGTGTAAGGAAGTTAATCTATATAAGCTCTCATATGAATCCAACAGTTTTTGTTGTTGTTGGACAGAAAAAGGAAAAACCGCCATGCTAAAAAGCTGCACTTTTAATTAATCAAATTTAGTTTGGTTCACATGTCTATCATAAAGTTGGCAAGTGCTCCTACTTTGAAAAGCTCCTTATTTGCAGTTGACCAGTTTCTGTGTGGAGTTTATTGTACTTGTCTTTATTGTCTTTCAGACATTAAATGTTATACATAATTTTGGAGTTTTAGGAAGTTAGATTTGAGAATTAAAATGACAGGAAAAAACCACAAAACTGTTCACATCACTGGAGTTGACTATATTACTACTTGTTACTGTGTTCTAATGATAATTTTGGAGATGATCTTTAAAAATTTTAATTCTTCTGAATCAGAATCTTCTGCAAGTATAGAGAAAATTAGAAGTCATAGTTATGATTCTGGTTTACAATTTGAGAGGTTGGGGGTATTTTTGTTAAGAGTTTAATTCCTACTTCCTTGATTGCATCCTCCTTACTTTTCCCCTGCTCCCAAAAGGAGAGCTGGCTCATTGCATCTGGTGAAAAGGCACTATAAATCTAAGCACAAAATAAGTTATTTTTCTTATATTCTATTTGTGGTCTAGACATTTTGATAGAATTTTCAACCTGTGTTTGGTCATTACTTAGACTTAAAATTATATTCTCTGATTACAGAGAAAATATTTTATTGACAAACTACAATATGAGAATATAAGCCTTAGTACAGGTAGGGCTTTTGAGTTTCATGGTAGAAATTAATTTAAGTTTTGAGTATCATGTTGGTAATATAAATAGGTTGTATTTTAAATGAATAGATATTTTCATGTGCTTCTCATTTCTATGAATTCTACTAAATTACAGGAGAGGGTACTTGGCTCACTTTCTATTTTTCTGTATTCTACTTTTAATGATTTTTTAATGTAAACTGAAAGGATTATTGTAGAGTCAAGTTCTTGACACTATATAAAATTATTGCTTAATTTTTTGTTTCATCCATGAAAAGCATTATGGTTGCAAGGGCAAAATACTGAAACTTTTAAGTGTGTAGTGGCCCCTCCACTTATTCATATGTGCTATGGTATAGACTCCAACTCTTGGTATATTCCTTGTTTCAAAGAGAAACATGGAGTGTTGGACTTATTTTCATAATTTTTGTTCATTGTTCATGTGTTCCCTGGCTACAATATATGCAAAGCTCAACTGAATCGAGTAGGGAGAAGCTCTGTCTCCTAATCATTGCAGATCCTTGCATAGTTTGTGTGTAATGAACCAGGCATAATCTGCAAAGGAGAGTCTTTTATAGTAGCACTCCTCAAGACTTGCTTCAACTGTTAATGATATTTTTTTGGCCATTATTGCATCTTCTTTATTAGATGGTTCTCTTGGGAATTGTATGGGAACTGATTTCATATGTTTTGAAGATGTTTTTTAATGATTAATTGGCACATGTGATAGATTGATAACGAACACATTAAAAAGTATTAGAGAAGTTCTATTCTTGCTTTTAAATTCAATGGGTTTTGTTGTTTGTGTGCACATACATGTGGAGGAGGATTAATTGGTGGGGGTGGAGGGGGAATGGACATTTTTGCTTGGACATTTGCCTCTTTCTAATATATAGCATCTGTGATTTTTCTCTTTTATTTTGTAGATAAGCCTCTGAAGAAGCGAAAACAAGAAAATAAACCACAGGAGGTTGGAGGTGCTACTGGAGGAAATAGAGCAGCTTCTCAGGAGACAGGTTCTGCAGGAAATGGAGCAAGGCCAGCGCTGATGGTTAGTATTGATCTGCAGCAAGCAGGAAGAGCAGATTCTCAGGCAACAGTAACTCAAGATTTGGACATCATCAAAAAACCTGAAGAAATTAAGCAGTATAATGATGTGTTTGTGTGTGTTCCCCAAGAAGACACTGTTGGAGTTCTTAAATTTAAACCTGAAAACCATCCTGAGATTTTTAGGAAAATGTCAGACTTTGGGGGTCAAAAGACAGATATCCAGCAAAATGAAAACAGACAAATGGAATTTCAGCAAAATGTGAGCAGGCAGTTGGAAAGTAAACAGAATGAGAAGAAACAGGTAGAAGCTAAACATGAAAGCAAGCATGAAAGCAGACAAATGGATGTGAAACTAAATGAGAACAGACAAACAGAATCAAAACAAAACCAGAGCAGGCAAATGGAGATGAAACAAAATGAGGGAAAACAAAACAATGGCAAACAGGAAATAAGGCAGAGGCCTGAAACACCGAAACAGAAGGATGAAGGCAGGCCTGAAATGCCAAAACATAGACATGATAACAGAAGGGACTCAAGTAAACCATTATCAGATAAGAAAATAGAAATATCTAGGCATAAAATAGATGTGAAATCTGATCCTTCAAGGATAAAATCTGAAAGTAGACCCGATCCAACAAAACTGAGGCCTGATGGGCGCTCAGTTTCTGATACACCAAGGCGTGACCATGATAGCCTCAAACAAAGATCAGAGGACAGGGAGGAGTCAGAGAGATACAGAGGAGATCCATCCAAGATCAGAAGACCTGAAAATTCAAGATCCTCAAACAAAAATGAACATGATTCTAAACATGGTATTAAATCTGATAGTTCAAAACCTGAGAAATTTGCAAGGAAACATAGACATGAGTCTGGTGAATCAAGGGAAAGGTTTTCTTCTGGGGATCAGAAATCAAGACCTGACAGCCCTCGCATTAAACAAGAAGGTAGAGGAGATTCTAATAAATCAAGACCTGATAAACCTGGCTTTAAATCACAAAACAGCAAGGATGAACAAAGGACAGATGGTAACAAGAGTAAAGTAAATAGTAATAAAGCACATGCTGACAGTAAAGCAGAGTTTCCCAGTTATTTGTTGGGGGCAAGATCTGGTGCATTGAAACATTTTGTCATTCCAAAAATCAAGCGTGATAAAGATGTCAATGTCACTCAGGAATCAAGGAAAACTGAATTTAAAGGTGAACAGGACAAAGTAGAGAAGATTGGGCTAGTTGAAGATCTAAATAAAGGAGCTAAGCCTATAGTTGTCCTTCAAAAACTTTCACTGGATGATGTGCAGAAATTTATTAAGGATAGAGAAGATAAATCAAGGGGCTCTTGTTTTAAACCTAGCAAGAACAAGTCATCCAAATCTAATAAAGGTAAGTTGTCTTTTTTAATGTTAATTGCATTATATCTTGTATACGCCCATTCTTTTCGATTTGCTACTCCTATGGTTAGAAATTAAACACAAATGTTTGGTAGGTTATACTCTTGCTTATTTGGTAATTTTGGGAAACAAAGTGAAATTTGTCTATGGGATTGTGGTTATTGGAAATCTTGTTACAGTATAACTTAAATGATTTGTTTGTTCCAATGCAAGTTCCTAATGTGGGAACACGTAAATAGTCTTAAAATGTATTTCAGTTACATGAGTTTAATCTGGTAATTTATCTAGTTAAATATAACTATGATGTGAATTATTAGGTGTGTCTGTGTAAGGGAATGGTACTACTCTAACTAAATTGTTGTAGCCGAAGTGTGGTGAAATACTATGTATACAAGCTCTAAGATTCCTTTATGTTTTTATTTGGAAATGAAATGTGGTTTTTCTAAGGGATATTTTTACATTATGAGATAAGAAGGCAGTTACAAAGCCCCATCTTCCTCTAATACTATAAATACAGCTCTATTGGGAAGCCTCCATACTTTAGGCTGTGTGACAATAAGATTATTAAAAAGTTCTATTTTTAGGAGAATTCAGATAGTGTTGTCTCTTATGGCCCAGTGTATGCAGAAGGACGAAAGAAATGTAAACAGTAGACTGGCATTATCAAATTAGTCATATAAACAGGAAGTTATTCATAACAGATCGTAGGTTTGATATTTAATTGTCTCTTCTGCAGATTTAACACTTTTTTATTCTTGGTGCTATAATTTTAGTTTCTTTGGTTTCAGACTGAAGTAGATAATTTCACATTGTGAAATCAGTGTTACTAACTGGTCAGGGTTCTTTTTTATTGTTTAGCATTTAGAGCATTTAGATTTCTTATGTAGTTATGTTTATAGAGCTGTCATGTCTCAAAAATAGGCAGATAAAGTGTCAGAGGAGAGGATTTTAACTGTATACAGGATTATTTATGAATGCAGTTCTGGGTATATCATTGCTCATTAATTTGAGAATAAAATGTTTTCGTACAACATTTATCTGATAAGAACTGATTTAGAAATCTTTGTGAATGTATAGCTAAGTTTATGTGCATGTGTATTGAGTTTATATCTGTATGATGAATTTATTTTGCTATATCTGGTCTCTACTAACTTGATTGTATTGACCCTTAAAGACTTAACAATTCACCATGAATACTGCTTATTTGTAAAATGTTAGCCTTCTTGTTAAATATTTTCTCTTTATCCTGGAATAATGAACATTTCCACTATCCCTTTTTGATATTCAGAACAGGCAAAGTTTCCAGTTCTAACAATAATGGGTATCTAGAGTCAGACAGAAAAATGTGACATCCTTGCTGTCAGCTTAGTATAAAGATTTCAGATGAAACTTTTATGTTCATTATAAGGCATATGGAAAACTTTCTGATGGAGTTCAGCTCCTAAGGATAGACTTTAAAATCACACAATTCTATGTGCAGAAAGCTGGTAAATTTAGAGCCCTCAGAGCTATATGCAGTTTATGTATCCTTTCTAAAATGTTTCTGAAGTAGGCTTTTTTGTAGTCTGTATTGTATGTGGTTATTTATATAGTATATTTTAGTAAGGCGTAAAGGTTTTATTGACTCTAATCCAGTTGGCATGACTCTTCTAGCAGTGTCACACATGAGCAATGCATTCATTTTAAATTCAGGTTTATAGCTTTTCTGCAGTGTTTTTGTGTATTTTGTGTTTTATGAAGTCATATATTTCTTACATATTTTGAAATAACTTGGGACATTGTTTCCAGGGGAAAAAAAAGTTTGAATCTGATATCAGTCTCTTTGCTATTGTATCTAGAATAAGATTCTTACAATTATACTAGAAATAAGTTTCATGGAAAGGATAACTATGTGTCTCTTACAAATCAAGTTTTGAGTGTTCATCCATGCAAATTTTGGAGAAAGTGTCTGAACTTCAGATTTTTCATGTGCATTTTTAGTTTAACATTTTTTTGCCCAACTTCCTGGTAGCCTACTTTCTAGGATATAATTAAGCGAATTCCAGTGTTCATAATTCATAAATATATCTCTTAATAAGCCAAGGTCTATTTGTCAGTAACTGACATAGAAAATATTCATGTATTTTCCACAATGTCCTCACTCCAATTGAGAGAAATAGCACCCACTTTTACTCCATGCCATTTTTACTTATAACTGTTTTACTACACTAGATGTAATTTTCATAAACGTTCTTTATTTAGTTCATCATATATTTCTTAATAGGTTTTAGCAAATCTTTTCTAGGATTGCCTTTTTGCATCATTATTCCATTTCTTCTTGCATCCCTCCTATTCCATGTAGCTTAGTATATTTTACTTTATCTTTCCTTCTTTCACCTCCATGTATTTCTTGTCCTTTGTTTCTCCTTTCTCATCCTTCCCCAAGAAAACGTGTTCTCCTGGCTTTGTCACATGCAACATCATTGCTGTGATTTATCTGAAATCCAGTTTAAGATTAGTTCAGGTAGTTAAAAAAACATTTAGATAGTTATTCTGTCTTAAGGGACTAATGCCCATTGATTATAAAACTCAGTAAAATCAACTTATTTTAAGCTAGAATTAATGCTACATATACTGAAAGTCTATATAACTTCTTACATTTTTTCAGTACACTTTAAATTTTAAAATCATCCTGTTTTTGTGCACATGGATAAGCCTTGCATTCTACTGTAAAAAAAACCAAGTAGCATTTTAAGCAAATTTTATAGACAGGTTTCAAAGTTTGTTAGGCTATTATATGACTCGGAAAACTGTAGTATGTGATTCTTAAGATTGAACTATCCCAACAGTCCCTTTTGGCATTTGCAAAAAAGAAGCAACATTGTTTTACTCTCTCCTGATCTTTGAACATTTTTCTCAAAGATGCACTCTAGCTCAGAGGAAATTTATAGAAGTTTTTTTACAGTACTTTTTTAAAGGGGTCTTATGCTGAATTTTTATGGCCTGTTTTTTGCAGGTCAGAATGAATTGAAGCACTTTTTTTTGCTTCCGGTTTTAACATCTGTGAATGCCTTTTATCCTGGTTTTAATGTAAATGTATGTTGTTGAGGAATGCATTAAACTTCTCCCTTCAAGTTTATGCCTGCAATGAAGAGGTCATGTTTGCTATGCTTTCATTTCAGAGCTTTAACAAATACCTTGTCTGCTGCTTATAGCTATACTGATCAACTATCTTGAGATTAAACATGTTACTGGTTTTACAGTTCATAAGATCATTTAGGTTATAAAAGGCCTCTAAGATCATCAAGTTCAACCATTAACCCATCACTGCCAGGTCCACCACTAAACAATGTCCTCAAGATCCACATCTACATGTCTTTTAAATGCCTCCAGGAATGGTGACTCTACCACTGCCCTGGGGAGACTTTTCCAGGGCTTGACAACACTTTCTGTGAAGAAATTTTTGCAAATATCCAATCTAAATCTTCGCTAGACCAACTTGAGGCCATTTCCTCTTGTCCTATTGCTTGTTCCCTGGGAGAAGAGCCTCACCCCCACCTGGCTCCACCCTCCTTTCAGGGAGTTGTAGAGAGTAAGAAGGTCCCCCCTGAGCATCCTGTTCTCCAGGCTAAACACCCCCAGCTCCCTCAGCCACTTCTTGTGCTCCAGACCCAGCTCCATTGCCCTTCTCTGGACTTGCTCCAGCACCACAATGTCTTTCTTGCAGTGAGGGGCCCAGAACTGGACACAGCATTTGAGGTGTGGCCTCACCAGTGCTGAGTACAGAGGGACAATCACTGCCCTGGTCCTGCTGCTCACACCATTTCTGATCCAAGCCAGGATGCCATTGGCCTTCTTGCCTACCTAGGCACACACTTGTAGTAAACCCCATAGATTTAGCAAAGGCTCCATGGAGGATTTAACAATAGGAATGCTGACACAGCAGCAAAGAAGCTTCCTGACTCCATGGACATCCGCCCTATAACCTATCCTGATAACCATGTAAGGCAATATCTTGTTAACCCTACTATTGGTCACTTATGGTCCCTCTAACCCTTTGTCACTGGTCAAGTTTGGATATTTACCAAGGCTATAAAAGTAGCATACTGTACCCTACTAGCTTAGAAGAAGAAGAGCTGAGACCCTTTGCGGACCCCCAAATAAAGCTTTCTCCGTGGAACAGCTTATGCCTTCTCCTTCTCCTCTCTCCGTCTGCTGAAGCCTCAAGCCAAGGGCAAACTTACCTAGCAGCAAGCTGAAATCTTAAGAGCTGGCTAATCACTATAAGAGCTGACATACATCAAGCTTGCTAGGTGTTTGACCCGCGGCCTGTGGGCCTGAGCTAGCTTGGCTGCGGGCACCCGGTCCCTCCTCGGGGACTGAGATCCTGAGCCCCAAGGCTCTGCTCTATGATAAGGCCTGATAAGAGGCGTTATTACACACTGGCTCATGTTCAGCTGCTGTTGCTCAGCACCCCCAGGTCCTTTTCCTGTGGGCAGCTTTCCAGCCACTATTTCCCAAGCCTGTAGTGTTTCAGGGGGTTGTGTGACTCAAATGTGGGACCTGGCACTTGGCTTTGTTGAACCTCATACAATTGGCCTTGTCCCATTGCTCCAGCCTGTCCAGATCCCTCTGCAGTGCCTTCCTGCCGTCCAGCAGATCAACACTCCACCCCAACTTGGTGCCCTCTGTAAACTTGCTGAGGTTGCACTTGATCCCCTTGTCCAGGTCATCAATGAAGATATTAAAAAGGGCTGGCCCCCATACTGAGCTTTGGGGAACTCCACTGGTGACTGGCTGGCAACTGGATGTAGCTCCATTCTCCACCACTCTCTGGGCCTGACCATCCTGACAGTTCCTAGCCCAGTGAAGAGAGCACCTGTCCAACCCATGGGCTGCCAGCTTTTCCAGGAAAATGCTGTGGGAGACAGCATCAAGGCTTTACTAAAGTCTGGGTAGACACATCCACAGAGAATGAGAGAAAAATTTAAGTGTGGTAAGGAGATGTCTGAGTTGGCTTATAAGATATTTAAAGTATTAGCTTTCTAAAAGAAGCACTACATATGTAATTGCATATTTTAGTTCTAGGACAAATGAGTGTGTTTTTAAGAATTGTGCAGAAACACCTTTTGAGTCTTCAAATATTACCTGAAAAGGCTTCATTATTTAAAAAAAATGTTTTAATTTCACTGCAGAATATAATGCTGAATGCTACTTGTTCTTTATGTAGATTGTTATTCTAGGATTGAATTATCATTACAGTGCAGAACTTTAAACACAGGTTTTCATTGATCACTACAAGTCTCTGTGCTCTCTGCTGCTATAATCTGAAATATGAGTGAAGATTTGCCATTTCTTCAAAGGTCCTCTTCATATTTTTACAAGTGGAGGTAAAAAATTTACTGCTGCTTAATCATCTTTATGTCACAGGGTTGAAACAATGCTTTTAGATATTTCTGTGCTCTATGCTTGTGTGTTTGGGGCTTTTTTGTAATTCCAGATTACTTTTTCAGAGCCTATAATAACTATAATTTGTAGTCAGTGGCAGGCTGTAGCAGTGCAAAGTTCCATGGCATTTGTGTAATGTGATGGTCCATCTTTGAGTTCTAGTACTGCTGAAAAGTCTCACTTATGAAGCAGAGTAAGCAGTTAGGCTTCATCTTTTAGGTAGGAGTGACTAGAAAGGCTCAGTGAGCAAACTTCTGATGCTTCTCACAGTCCTCTGGACAGCACAGCTGAGCTACTCACCAATACTTTTTGGTGCAGCTGAAAACTAGACAAAAAATGAGTGTAAATAAATTTTAAACATTTGCTTAAATCCTTCATGTATAGGACTTCTACAAAGACAAAACTGTCAAAACTTTGAGAAAAATATATTATGAATATTAACTCATCAAGAAAACTTGAGTTCAACTCAAATTTATGTCCAAAATAACTATCTCTTGATGCTGAAAGAGGCATACTGTTGTACTTACTGAAATCAGTGGGGCAAGCAGCTGTGCTGCTAGGAAATAACTGGAATAAACCCATATTTCCTGGAACTCAGATTGCTTAATACAGATTGTCCTTTTCTAAAGATAACCATTGGGAATGTCCGAATTCCACAAATCTGAAATTTGGAATCACTCTTAGAGTTCCTGGTAGCAACTGAATTTGCATTTGGGAGGGCTAGAGGAATAACTCACTGGGCATCTTGCATGTGTATATACCACCACGTGGATCAAGCATGTTAAAACTTTCTCTGAAGTCCTCTAGTAAATTATGCCACATTTCAGAGGATATATTTAGTGGTTTACAGCTGAAGTCTTTAAAGCTTCCCTTAAACTCTAAATTTAACTGAATTTGTAGAATAAACATCACTTTCATGAGAATTATACCATTTTCCTGATTTTCCTCTTTTCTGAGGAATTGGTGACTACCTCTTTTCAACTTAACTAGTCTAGAAGAGAAGCTGGCTGTTCCTTGTGACATTAGAACTATTTAAAGATATGTTGGATTTTCAAAGGATCCATTTAATGTACTCTATGTTCACTTAGCATTATTCTTTTTTTCTCCTTTCTAGAATGAAAAATATTCGAGGTGTAAATATATATATATGTGTGTGTAAATAACATCAGTTAAATCCAATAGTCTGGGAAGATCTTGGTTTTCTAGCATGGATTGTTCCCACTTGCAGGGATTTTTTAAAGTATGGTGCATCTCTTCTATTCCAAAAAGTGTGCTGGGATGTGTGAGCATTGTACATACTCTCTGGGGCCTTTGGCTTTGATGTCACTTTTTCAGAAGTAGATGTTGGATAAATGTCCTGGGTTGATAAGGAAGTGAGTTTTTCTGGAAGTTGTAGTCAAACCAGTGGTCAGATTTGAATATTGGCACCTGGTGTGGCCACTGGGGACATGGATACGCCTCTGAGACCACAGGGGTTAAAAGCAGAGAACGCCCAGGGGAACTCTCTTGGTTATGGTCAGTGAAAGAGGTCAGACCTTCCCTGCCCAGCTGCGGGCTGGGTGGGGGAGGGGAAGCCATGTGGCCTGGTCTGAGGTAGGCCGGAGCCCCTGCAGGACGGAGGGGTGGAGAAACACTGAGAGGCATCGGGCAGGCACCCCCAGGAGAGAGAGAGGGGGGGAGAGAGTCTGTGCCTGTGCTTGTGCCGCCTTGAAATTTGATACCATGTGCTGGCAGCACCTGCCGAGAAGGAGAAGGGGGGGGGGGGTGCAGCGAGAAGGTGCCCGGCAGCCGTGGGAGTTCTGGGCAAGCAGAGCCCGAGATTTTAACCCCTTTCTTGGACAATGAAATCTTTGCGGAACATTAACCCTCCTAGAAGAGAGACAGACATGAAATAGAAGGAAATGAGCAAGTGTGGTAAAGGTCTGAGCAAGTGAAGGATGTCAGAAGAAGATGGGAAAGAATCTTAGGTGAGAGGAGATGGTGGAGTCACCTTTGGCTGGACTTTTTCTTGTATAGCCATAGACTGAACCAGTTTTTCCTGTAACACAGAGACTGCATTTTGGGGGAGTCAATGGCTTGAGCCAAGAGAGTGACCTGCTGTGGTGACTGTCACTGCAGGAGAGAAGTGAGCAGAGAAAGATGAGAAGGGTGTGGTGGTGCCCTCTGGCTTCGGGGAAGATCTCTGTTCTCGAGACCCCTCAGCCCCAGGGGAAGTGAAAATGGGGGGAACCTTTGTCCCAAAAGTGAGAAATTGTTGTTTTTCTTGGTACTTGGCAAAGCATCCTTAAAAGAGAACCCTATAAGCAGTTTTGGTCCATGAACAGTGGTGAGAGCACTGTACATGGAAGGAGGATGTCAAGATGGCAGATTTTCTCCAGGCGGTGCCATGTGTGAGGTGGAAAGAGGTTTCAACTGTGTTTCTTGGGGAAGACTATGGTACAAGAGAGGCTCCTCCCTCCCTTGATGAACTGAGAATTGATTATCTGAGGGGTGGTGATGAACTGAAGATTGATTATCTCAGGGATGGTAACTTGATTGAGAATCTAAGGTTTTGTCTCACTGTGCTGCTGAGTTGGAAATTGGGTGGGGGGAGGAGGAATGTTTTGGAAGGTTTTCAATTTTAATTGTGTGTTCCTTTTATTATAGTTGTAGGTTAATAAAGTTTTTTTCTTTATTTCTAAGCTTGAACCTGCTCTGCTCTGTTTCTGGTGGCATCTCACAGCACTCATTTGAGAAAATTATATTTTCATGGGTGCACTAGCATTGCACCAGCATCAAACCATGACAATAAGCTACTATTGGTAGATGTTTGATAAACTGATATCAGGTAGCCAGAAGGAATTCAGCAGTTGCACACTGGAGTCTTTTCTTGTGTTGATCTGTTACCAATACAGTAGGAGACATTTTCAGCACACTGCTTTGCCTGGAAGTTGCTTGAATTATTTCCTATTTTTGTATTTGTCACTAAGGTAAATATTTTGATTCTTGCTCTCACAGTTCTTAAGTCTTCTCTTGATACTAAGAGTGAAATTTACTTCCTGCACATCTACTTCTTAGCAGCTTGACCAAACTTGACCAAATATAATAATTTCATTGTTCTTTGGTTCATCTGAAATATTTTGTTTTGTTTGCAGATTTAGGAGTGCGTTGTTTAACTAGTTCACTTTTGAAAAATTATTTTGGTACATGTAAGTGATAGAAATTTATTGCCTAATTTGTCAGAGCAATTTATTGAAAGTCTGAAACTGCCTTTGGTTCATGCGTATGGATGATTGATCAGGTTCCTCTTATTTTTGGGAAAAGCTGAAGCTATTTTGCATAATTTAGTTTTGCAACAATGCGCTGCAATATGTAAAAATGTGGGCCAGCAATTTGTTTGATATTACAATATGAAGTGTTGACTTGTTCATGTGCATAAGTAAGTATCTAAATATGGATGTTATTTCTTGGCATATGTGCCGGGATATGTGATCAAAATTTTTTGTTTGAATTTTCTTCTAGACAAAGGGTAAATTTGGCAAAATACAAATAAGGGAAACCCTCACATTTGCTTCTGGTGAATGAACTTTTCTGTTGCTCGATATTTTCAACCATTTTAAGTGGCTGTTTCTGTGTAGAAAAATTTGAACTATTTACTTTAAACTATTTACTTGAAATCTGCAATTTATTTTTGCTTCATGGTAATATTACCAATGAACAGAAAAGAAAAAGACCTTTTTTGTTCTTCAAATTACCAAATTGTTGTTTGCATCAAATAAATGTTACTTAAATATGCTTATTGTTTAATTATCTTTTGAGTATTTCCTGTAGTATTTTATATTAAAAGCTAAAATATCAGCAATTTTTTCTTCTTGTTGTTAATGTAATTAAGTTACTTTGAAGAAGTAAAACAAGAGTACCTTCATGTGATATTTTCAGTGATAAAGTATGAGAATCTTTCCATGATAGAGCAAAGTAAAAGCAGATGATGTGCCTATAGTCACAAAACAGATATAAATAATGAAATTTGTTTTGCTTGTTCTCTGCAGAGATCTTGGTTGTATTATATGGATTATATAGGAGTTTGATGAGAAGAAAAATTAAGGTTTGATTTGACTATATTTAATGAAGATCTTTTTTCTTGGGTGAGGCCCCATGGCTCAGTTTTTAAATTAATCAGAATACACAGTTGGGAAAATGCATGTCATACATTTCAGATTACAAGCACTAATAGCAGATTCATAAAAGTGAGGTTCTTTGTGCAGCACTGCATTTATTTAAATTGTTGATCTTGCTCCATTTTATTCTGAGTACTGCTATATTGAAATAGTAGGAGTCTCCTCGAGCCAAGTCTCATAGCTCTTGGAGATCTATTTCACACCCAAGATAGCTCAGCTACCTTAGAAGGCATAAAATCAGCAGGATGGCTTCTGTGGCAGTGTTGGAAACAAAAAGGTTTTAATAAAAGGCAAAATAACAAACTCTTTACAGAGAAAAACTGATCGAGGTGGAAGAGGCCCTCCTGCCCCTGGTAAAACACCTCACAAAAGCGATTAGTTTCTTTGTTCTCTTCTTTTTCTAGTGAATTGCTTAGGCAGGACTTTTTGGCTCCTGTCCAATTAGCTATCCTTAAGTTTGAGGTGAAGTCCCCCAAGTCCTATGAGATGCCTTTTTACCTAATTGAGGAGAGAAACTTCTGAGCTTATTTCCTTTTTGAGGGGACAAAGGATAGTTTTGTGACTCCCTCAACAGGGGGCACATTACTATACTATATTTTTTGTGAAGTATCTTGCAAAACTACTCTAGCTTTCTTTTATCAATTTTTATAAATATGAGAAGCCAAGGAATAGCAATAAAGAATAAAATAACTTGTGGCTATAGTTGCTGCAGAAATCAGCTTGAGGAAATCATTCATATCACTGTAAAGTGAGTTCTCATGTTTCCTGGCATCTTTGGAGAATATGTATTGGGTATATTCCTTGATCTTTGGATCCTTCAGGGTGCTCTTTGGAAATCTCTTCCCACTGTCAAAATTTTCTTTCTTCTAAGTGTACTTTGTGCAATTGAAAAATCCTTTTTGAATCTGTTCTGCTTAGCCATGGGTAATGATGACATCTACTACATCATAGAATTATTCCATTTCTGTGTCCAGATTCTTCTCTGACCCACCAACCTGACTGTGTCCCATTTCTTAAAGTCAGAGCTAATGACTGGAATATAACCAGAGAGCTTGAACCTCTCCTTTTGCTTATCTCGAGGCTTAGAGCTTTCCCTTGGTGTCAGTATTGGGGTAGATGAGGAAAAATTATTTTGAAAGATGTGTTCAAGCAGGTTCTATGAAATCATACAGGACATACTTCCAAACAGTACTTCTCTCCCTCCTGCCAGGGGATGCTCCTGCTGTACTTTCCACACCTTCCACAAACCTTAAGGCAGAGAGTGGGAAAGAGAAAAGTCAATGCATGACTACTCAGATTATTTTCATCAGTATTCATCTTGATGGTGTGTTTTAGCTGATGATATGGTATTGAGATAAAAGTGTAACTTTTGTCTTATGAGCAGATGTACTTTCCTCATGCCTTAAATTCCTTTTTGATAAAAGGATAGTGTTTTCTCTGTTTCCCCTTCTGTTCTTAAAACTCTCCAGGGCATATAATTATTTGGAGTAGTGCGATGCTGGTCAGCAGGGGACTCTGATCACCACGGACTGAGATGTAAAGATGTAATGGAGCATTTTAAGGAAGAGCACAATGGAAATGATGAAATTAAATTTTCACACTAAGGGATAGCTGAAAATTTTCAGCTTTAACTTGTAAGCTATTCATCAATCACAGGTAGTCATGTGTCCCTTTGCACTGTACTGCCTGCATGCTATACTGTAACAGTACTGAACTAGTTTTAAAGAGTGTTTATTTTCCAAACATCTATATAAAGCAGGGAAGTACATTTATCCCCTCTTTTTGCTTTTAGTTCTTAATATAAAATAGAACCTTATCTGCACAAGTGGTTGTAATAGAATAAATCTGTGAATCTGTGCTGTTGTAGTTACAATGATATGGCTATCCAAGAACAAGAAGGTGGCACTCTTGTTATATAGTAATGTCGCAGAATGAGGCCTTTGCCGGGGTCGTGCCATTTGTCGGTGAGGGGAGACTCAGACACTCCATATGAGTGATAAGCAAGTTCCAGTTTATTGAAGAGAGCATCAGACACTTATACAGCGAGTAATAAGCTTAGGAATATTCTGTAAGCTAAGCAATCTATTGGTTAAACTATACCATAAACGCTTCCTCATTCCTTAGGGGTTACATCTCTCTTTTCTCATGTCTCTTTCACTGTTTGTTATCATACTACAGCTAGGCCTCAAGGACATGCTATCAACACAGGTGCAGGACTTGGAATTAGCCACAGCTTTGTACTTTTCCAGTCTCTAGCAGCTAAATTCCCAACATCTCCCCTGTTTTTATTTTTAAAAAAAAAAATTCTATGGGCTAAGTGTGTCACACTCTTTGCAACACAAGAATAGGCAATTCTAACAACTAAACTGTTTTGCGGAGAAAAGAAGAAACCTCACAACTTGTAAAAGTTGTAAAGCCCGGTATGCTTTTATTACGACGCGAGCCGAACGCAAGCCTCCCCAAAAGGGCATGCGTACCCCTGAAGATTTCAGACCTCCTTTTATCCCCCTTCCAAATGCATATGCATACAGTTTCACAATAAGTTCATACATATTCATCTTGCATGACACTTAGCACCAGTTCTTCTTTATCAAAGGAATTTCTAGGTCGGGGCAAATTGACCTCCTGGTTTTTTCTGTTTTTCTTTCTCCGTCTCCTTGCTGTCTCGGCATGCGAGTTTTTCCTTCAGCTTTGGCCTTTTGACTTTTCACCGTTGTCAGACACTTCACCTAATACAGGACGGATTACTCTGTCTCATTCCCCCCTTTCCTAGGAAATAAGTAAATTCTTTTACTTAATGAAAACTTTCATGTCAATAAGTGTCTTTTAATGCTTCACTATGTACGTTTGATAAAGAGGTTAATACAGCCATTCGTTGTAGTATTCTCCAGTTCCAAATTAACAATGTAATAGATAATCCTAAGCTTTATCCCAACTAATATTAGTAAAACTAGAATAGGGTGGCACAAGGTATTAAAGATTCCATTTGCAGTTGGTGACCACCCAAAGATCACATCTCACCAGTGATGATATATATTTTATTTTATTCTTTGTAGAACTCTGGTTATCTCCTTTGTATCATGTTGGACAGTAATTAAGGTTTTCTTTCCACTTTCTTGGATTTCTTTCAAGATTTCTAATAGGTCTTGGTGCTTAATTAATTGTTTTACCAATGTAAGGTTCGCCCCAATAGGGGTAGGTGGTAGTCTGTGATACATTGTGTAATTGGCTGTAATCAGCTGGTGGGATGTTACTGGTACCAAATACGAAAAATCACACACAATAATCTTAACAAAATTACAAATACAGAGATTAGAATGGTTTCTACTAAACAGAATAACATCATTACTATCAATTTGTACAGCAGCACAAGCAGTTCTCAAACATACGCCCTTTTCCAGTATATACGAGCACAGTTTTCTGGTCAGTGACTGGATGAATTTCAAAGTGGCAAATACCCTGTTCAGTGTCCAGACACATCCTGGGCATTAGCAGTATTGCTTTCACAAATGAATCTCATTTGTTCTCTAGTAATGCAGGATTCTAAGTTTACTGTCTGCCACTTTTCATTCATCTTTTCGTGCCCACACTCTATGTTCTGAAGGATAGAGTATTGTTTCTTCATGGTTTAATCTTAGGGCAATGATGGGATGGATAACATAAACAGTGGCATTACGTATGGTAAGCACAAAGGCAGTGGCCACATTAGAAACAGGATCATAGGTGAAATTCACCATAGTCCACCAGGATTGAAACTTCCTTTCAAAATCAATTGCATTATCTCACTCAATTTTCTGAATTTCAGCTGGAAAATTACCTTCACCCCTTTCCTATATGATCAGAGCTGCTGTTGCTTGTATCCATAACTGTGCTTGTATACAACTGAAAGCTAAAGACACATTATCTTGAACTATACTAAGTGCTTCTACTATCAGTTTGTGGTCTTGGTCCCCGGCCTCTTCATACTTCTTTACTCTGGCAGTACTTTTGAAATCTGTCACTGGCTAGTTCCTAATGCCAATAGAGATTACTATAAAGGCTGCTTCAATTTTGTTAGGCTACCTGCTGCAGCAGCCAGTTTATTCATCAGTATTTCTGAATCACTTCCATTTAAAACTCCTAATCTTGTCCCTAATATGCCAGTTAGATGTTTGTTATGGGGAACAGGAACTGCTTTCTGTCCATGACCATCCCTCCCTGCCAGAGGGATGTGCTGGGCTCATACTGCAAATTCAGACACACTTCACAAGTGTATCTGACAGAGGTTTAGGTCATACTTGAGGCCGATGTTTGTTCTGAAATGTAGAGACCTCAGGGAATCTAACCTCTCCCTCTCCCTCCAAAGCACCTGATTTCTCAGATGTGTGGCAAGCAGGAATGTCTCTCCTGGTCTACAAAACCTCACCCACCTTGCCCCTAGCTAAGATCAAGCTGTGGACTGTGTTCAGGGCAGAAGATAATGGAGGGGAAATCTTGAGAGAAGAGCCTAAATTGATTGCAGTGCCTCAGAAGAGACTGGGATCAGGTTTCTGCTACTTGAAACACTCAGCACCAAAGTGATGCTCAAAATCCTACAGCCTGCTGCTGAGCTCTGAGAGGGTCTCTCTCTCTACTTCTTTTAAGCAGAATCCAACTGCCTCAGACTGGGACAATCACTGATCCAAATATCAGTAGGAAAAGGGACAGATATAAATAAGGAAAATCACCTTCCTTGCTTGGGTTAATTTACCACCTGCAGTTCAGCACCCTTTACCAGCCATTGCCTGGGGGTTCAGCCAACCAGCTTGGAAAATGACCTAAGGAAACTGATTTCTTGGTGTTCCTGGATTTAGGCACCAGGAGAGCTGGCTCCTTCCTTTCTTGTTCTGCTCCTGAGATATGCCTGTTTTTGTGACCATGTTGTCCATCCCTCAAAGGAAGTTTTTAGGAAGGAGGAGCAGGCTGGTTGGATTTTTGAGATGTTAATTTGCATTATCAACTCCACACATTTGAGAGACCATTCTGGATTGAATAATAGCTGTTGTTCAGTCACATTCTTTACTACGTTAGGTTCAAGTTTGGAGTTTGGGTAGAGTCTGAACTAGTATGGGGTGTATAAGGCCCCGCTGTGGTAAAAAGTGCAGTGTCCACTTTGAATTCAAATGAAAGTCTGACAGTAACTCGAGCTCAAAGGCAGGTCACTTCTACAGGCTGTATCAGGGTGAAATTAAACCAACAGTCTGATTCACTTAGGTTATCACAGACTTCCTGGTGTTCATATACACCAGGGGAGGTTCAGACACTAATTACATCTGGTGTCTCATAAGCCAGCCTATTGATGACTAAGCACTTTACTTTGATTTCTTCTCCTCAGATTCCTTGAAGTGTTCACAGTTCCTGTTCTTGCTATTCTTGCTCCTCACATACCTGATTCTCATGGATTACTACAGTAGATATGTTTAAATCTTTTATCTCAGAAGGTTTTCCCATGAATCCAGTATACTGATTAAATGCCAGGGACCAAGGCCATTCAGCATTGCTTTGGGTAGAAGTACTCTCTAGTTCTAAAACTTCAGTTATAATTCCATACAAAACAATTCTGTACACTAAAGTATGAGCTACTCCCGACCGCAATATACTCATTTTGCCCGAGTAAGTTTTAGTCTCAGTTCATTGTCTCCTGGTGTCACTCCTGAAGGGGCTTCTGGGCCTTCTTCACCCGAGAGTGATGGATCCAGGCATTCTGCTCCTTGATTTTGATTGCAGTGAAGGTGGTGAGAGGTACTTGCAGTGGTCTCTCCCACTATGGTTCCAAAGTCTTCTCTGTAAGAGACTTAACATATACATCAACCCCAGGCTATCTAACTCCCTGCTCCGAGTTCCAGCCACATGTTTCTCAATTTTTCTGAGCCGTTTGCTTAATGCCACCATGTAAGTGGACATTCTGGTCATTACCCTTGTATTCTATATGGTCTTCTATAAGGCATTCCAAAAGGATTCAGCATTCCTTTAGCTCAAAAGGTTTAGTTTGAATTTGCAATAGTGCTAGTGGAAGAGCTTCTTGCCCCAGTCTTATGATTTGCTGCTTAATCAAATGATTCATTCTCTCCCCCTGGCCACTTGATTGGGGGCAGTATGGGGTGTGAAGTTCCTGATCTATGCCCAGATGGCTACTAATCTGTTGCACTATTTTGGAAATGAAAGGTGATTCTTTATCTGAGGATATTGTGGCTGGAACTCTGAAGCATGGTATTATCTCTTTTAAAAACGATCTGATCACCTCTTGAGCTTTGACAGTTCTGGTGGGGAATGTTTCTGGCCACCCTGAAAATGTATCTACTAATACCAGTAAATACTGATACCCCCCTTTCCTTGGGAGTTCTGAAAAGTTGATTTGCCGCTGCTGTACAGGCCCATGGCCTCTCCCAGTCTGATTGAGTTTTGGCCCGCGGGGGGGTATTTTGAGGTTAGTCTGGAGTCAAGGATCACATTATCGGCTCACCTGAGTGATAGTGGTATATAAATTCCTGACAACGATACAACAATTCTTTCAATCAGATGTGTGTTCTAGAAAGCCCGTGGGAATTACTACTTCAAAGTCAACACTTCATTTCAATGCACTCTGTATCACTCGCAGCCTTGGTCATTTCGAGAAAGGAGCCACACTCTATAAAAGGCTTTAAGTAGTTAGGCCCTAGTGTGTTTTCTAGTGCCCTTCCTTCACTAGTAACCACGAAAATGGGAAGGGATTACTAGCTCTCTTTCAATGGTAGCCCACCCCTTGCAGTTGTACGTCTCTTTTGATTAGTATTATTGTATTATGGCTTACCTTCGAGGAAAATCTGTACCTCACCCTTTGCTGCTTTCTTTGCCTCTCCATCCGCCAGCTCATTTCTTTCCTCCAATTTTAAGCTCACTCTCTGGTGTGCCTTAATATGCTTTTTCAGGTAGCTCAACTGCTTCCAGCAGCTGGATTGTCTCTTCTTTCCCTGTGAGGTCAGCAGTCCCCTCTCCTTCCAGATGGCTCCATGTGCATGCACAACTCTGAATGCCTTTTGCTGTTTCTAAGGCATGGGTCCATGCATTTATCTCAGCATCCTGTGCAGAGGTACCTGTTGGTAAGGGTCCAGACTCTATTACCTCTCTGCAGGTAGTCACTGTGAATTTTGCAATGTCGCTTTCTTGTCAGTGAACCAGGTCTCTGCATCGTCCGGAGGAGTGTCCTTTAAGTCTGGGCGGCTGGAGTACGTAGCTTCAATGGTCTCTAGGCAATCGTGGTGTACTGCTTCTCCTTGATTCCACTGAGAAAAGAAGCTGGGTCGACAATATTAGTCACCACTATCTCTACATCATCTTGCTCTACCATGATGGCCTGGTATTTCAGAAACCTCTCTGGTGAAAGCCAGTGGCCACCCTTTATTTCCAGTACTGCGGACACTGTGTGGGACACTAGCACAGTCATTTTTGTCCCAGGGTAAACTTGTGTGCCTCTTGAATGTTCAGCACAACTGCTGCTACAGCTCTGAGGCAATCTGGCCATCCTTCAGCTGTTGCATCTAGTTGCTTAGAGAAGTAAGCAACTGCCCTCCGGTATGGACCCAAGTCCTGAGCCAATATTCCCAGGGCAATTCCTTGCATGGAAAAATAGAAAGAATGCTTTACTTACATCTGGAAGTTTCAAAGCTGGAGCCGACATGAGGGGGACTCTCTAGCTGGCGAAAGGCCCGTGTGGTGTCTCTTGTCCACTGGAGATCTCAGTTCCCATTGGCAATAAGAGCATAGAGGGGTCTGGCGAACAGTCCATAATTATGAACCCACAGCTGGCACTACTCTTCCATGCCTAAGAAGGTTTGGAGTTCTTTCGTTGTCTGGGGTTCAGGGTTTGGCATATGGCTTCCCTGCCTTAAAGTCTGCTGCTCAGCACTCACTTCTTACCCCAGGTAGATTACCTTCTGTTTCACTACCTGTGCCTTTTTCTTTGAGACTCTGCATCCTTGGAGTCCTAGGAAATTCAAAAGGCTTACCGTCCAGGCTTCTCTTGCTTCTCTCGTCCGAGTGGCTACTAGAAGATCATCTATGTACTGCAACAGCCTCCTTTCCTTTTGTGGAGCTTCCCGGGACTCTGGGTCTTTGCAAGCTGTTCTCCAATCGGAGTGGGGAATTTTGAAGCCTTCAGGCACATGGACTATGTGAGCTTGTGTTTGGATGCAAAAATGTTCTGGCTGGCTTCGTGGATAGGGAGGCAAAAGAAGGCATCTCTTAGGCCTAGAACAGTGAACCAGGTTAGCTCAGGTGTTAAACAAGTTAGTAAGGTCTATGGATTTGCTACCACAGGGTACAAATTCTGTGTTATCTTATTGACAGCCCTTAATCCAGTACTATCAGTTATTGGACTGATTCCTTCCTTACTTTCCTTTTGAGGGTACTACTCAGTTCTCACTGGTTGTGTTCTTTCATTAAGCTTGATGGGGGAGCATCCCATGGGGGAGCATCTTTCACTCTCCCTGGTACAGCGGAGGCCCATACCCTTGAAAACACTTATTTACTTATTCTAATATCTCCTTACTAATGTCTTTCTTAATTTCAGTGTCTGTTAATATTAAGCCTAACATCTTTATATTATTTGCCTCCAGAGTAACCTTTCTCATTTGAGAATGTTTAGCAAATTGAGCTAATTGTAGAAAAGCTTTTAGGTACACATAGTACACATGTTACTTTAAAGGTTTGCAAAAGTATGCCTTCCCAGACTGGCCAGTTGTTCATTCCCCACACTACAACATAAACATTCTCCACAGGTACTAAAGCTTTATTTAAAACTGAACACATGACCCTTGTGCCGACAAAAATTCTTCCCTTTTGGGGATGTCATCTTTACCCCTCCTCCCTTACCTTGGGAGGAAGCCTTTAACAAATCATATGTACTCATTTTGCGAACTGTGATTGCTTCACATTTCAGCGTGATAATCCTTGCCTCATTTCATACGTTGCTATCTTATGCTGCATGCTGAACAACATGTTTGATTTACTTTCTCTTTGCCTTGTTTTCCTTTTCAAGGGCCAAGACCAGAGAGCGGTCTGATCTCACAGTCTCTTTGTCATTCTGGGTGATTTCTTAAAACAAAAGACATTTCAGCATACAAAAACTATCCCATTTATCTTCCTATTATAAAACAGTACTAACAGCAATGAAGCACTATAAATCTCTCTATTTTCTGAGCTGCTCTTACTGGCAACCTCTTCCCAGTGAGCCCCCCCCAAAAGGGGCTAATTTAGGAACCTGTTTGCTCTGGTCAGTTCTCATTATTTATTTCTCCTTGCCCTATCTCGCTTCCATTCAAACCTTTTTGCAGACCTTCACAGTAGTTTCTCAGTTTTCCTCCTATACACACAGCTCCAGGTGGCAGGTATCAGATGTGATTCCCACACACAAGCTCTAAGACCTTAGGTTCTGAATCCGCTTGACCAGAAACCTCTAATTTACACTCGGGGCGTGTACCCTGACACTTATTGGAACAGCAAAACAGCAATACCAGTGTTTCTCATAAACACCACACTGCAATAATACCTGCACATCCAGCTTTTGCCCACAGGCCATTCCCGTGTTCCCTGGGGAGACAGGGCAGCCAGAGCTGTCCCTGTGCCCAGGGCACAGCCACTGTCACCTCACACAGCCTGCTAGCCTCTTGATGTACCAAAGGCTCCCCGAAATTGCTCACAAAGGCAGGCTATTCTGTTTGTTACAGAGAACTTTAAATCCTTTCAGCGGATTGTTTCCAGTAAAGACTTACTGCAGTACTAACCGAAGTCTCATAAATCTCATAAGTCTCATTAACTAATTCATCTCATTCATCCCTTCTATATAAACTCTGTTTTACAAAATATCAGTCTTTTCTAGTTCTCTTCTTGCACAATCTAATTAAGCACTGTGTCTACTTACACTTGTTTTGCTGCTTTGCAAAAAGGCTGTGCTAGTCACAGCCGAAACTCTGATATGCCCACAGACACAGACACACGCACTCTCCCCCCCCCTTTATCTCAAATTCACTAGAGCCAAGGCTTGAATTACTATGAGGGGGAGAATTCTTGGAATTCCTTTAACTCACTTTATCGAAGTTAAACATAAATCACCGTACTATAGTTCTCCTATGTAAAATGCTACTCTTGTTGCAACAAAATCTTAAAATCTCCACAAACACCACTATACAATCTGAGAATCAAATTACCACAATGCAGCGGAAGAAAATCACCACACAAAATCACTGGGAAAGGGCATATTTCTCAAAGTGCTCACTTTTCTCAACACAACACAGCATACCATAATTCAGCATTTACTCATATCAATTTTCCTGGACACAATCAAAATAACAGCGCACAGTCTAGAGATCAAGTCCAAACATCCAAGGCAAAGGAACTCTCTGAGCTCATACTCACGGTTAAAATGTACCAAATCTACACAAATCACTACATTCAAACACGATAAATACCATCACTGACATTCCTCCACTCGCTTCTCCGCGGGGCACTTCTCTCCCTGCCCCCGCAGCCTGCTGCAGCCGGCGCTTCTGGCCTCACTCGGCTGCTTCAAACACGGGGAGTACTGACCCCCCACACTGTAGGGCACTGTAGATTTACTCTCTTTTATACACCATACACTTATCACCTGCACGATCACAAACACAGTGCACTTGCCACACACATTAACCATACAGCAACACAGTGTCCGGACATCACACACACACACACAAACAAAACACACACGGGCTCACCAGTTCTGCTCTATCAGAACTACGAATCCCCAATACACACATACACTGGTTCACCCGGCTTACCCCCAATGCCGCTAGCAGTCTGCTCTATCAGAACGATGAACTCTGTCTCTAATACAGCTGCTCTATCAGCTGAACCCATGAACCCAGACGTCTCTGGGTGATTTACTCCCTTTCTCTCCTTCCTCCCCCCTGGGGCCCCATAGTACATGCCATATCTTCCTCCGCAGGCCAGCGGGTCGTTGTCTGTCCTCGCAGGTGGCAAGTTGAGACAAGCGGAGCCCCACCAGGAAAAAATCCTAGGGCGTGCCTTGGAGGTCCGTCTATCCCCCCTGCCCCCGCGGGGACAGAGAACTCCTGGCTTGGGTCGCCAAAATGTTTTGCGGAGAAAAGAAGAAACCTCTCGACTTGTAAAAGTTGTAAAGCCCGGTATGCTTTTATTACGACGCGCGCCGGACGCATGCCCTTTTGGGGAGGCTTGCGTCCGGCGCGCGTCGTAATAAAAGCATACCGGGCTTTACAACTTTTACAAGTCGTGAGGTTTCTTCTTTTCTCCGCAAAACAAAACAATATTCTCAGTTAATAAGGCTTATCTCTTACAAGGGATCTAAGCTAGGGAAACAAACCAAAAAGGCTATCACTAAGTATAAAATATGCTATACAACAGATATAAAAAACAATTCTATGTGCTACAAAGCTCAAACAAAACTCAGATGTGCTAATATTACCCACAAAAATAAGCTAAAGGAAGTTTGCTTTCTATTCTCAAATAGCAAATTCTGATTGTCTTTTTTGACTAAAGTTTCTCTGATGTTCACAACAACACTCTACACACAAGTCATAAAACAAACGCCTATCATAAAAGCATAAATCTATCTAACATTACTTAAACTTGATAGCACCTAGACTTAATATTTTAAACTTAAAATATTAAACTTAACAGAAATTAAAACCTTAACAGCATTCAACATTTAACAGAATTTAACATTACTTAAACTTAAAAAATCAGCTGATTTTAAATTCTACATAACCTATACTTAAAATAATTTTAATCTTAACAAAAACTTTTTGTCAACAAAAGTTTGTCTGTAATCATAATAGGAAGCAAGTGATATCTCAAAATGAATACCAAATGCTGTATGTTTTTGTTAATCACATGCTTTTAAAAACCATGCCTTTATTAACTAAAATTTGAAATTATAAATTATTTCAAATTTTTTATTATTTCATATTTTTATTATTATTTTATTATTATTATTATTATTATTCATTTTATTATTTATCATTATTTTATTTTATTATTATTATGCCTTCTAAAGTGGCTTTGGAGTAGGAAGCACCACTTTAAAAAACAAACATTTCCTTTGGATTCAGAGAAAGGAAACAATTCTTATTTAAAAATAATTATATAGCAATTTTATAAAATGCCTCTTTGAGGAAATACATCAACAGATGTTTTCCTTGTGTAAAATAGACATTTTTTTAGCTCAAATCTTTGAGACACAATATACTACTTAGAGTTTGTGTTCATGCATTACCTTCTATATCAGTAATTCAATAAAAGTTCAAATCTATACCAAAACTATTTTTCTTTATTCAAAATGTGTTCCACTCCTAATTTAGCTTTCAGGGCTTGAGCTAAAACCATGTCATCAGAAACCTCTGGGTTTCTCATTTCTTAATTCTTCCTCTAAGTTCTTTTCCCATTATGTGTTTACTTTTGACTCTACAAGTCTATTATGAAGGCTATATGAAATACATTCTCTCCTAGGGAACAGCAAAGCCACATTGCATGCCACTGGAATAAAACACTGTTTAAGGTATAGCTGTAAAAGAAATTCTTTTGAATTCAGTGTTTGCTTTTACCTTTGCCACATTTAAACAAAGCTTAAAAAATATAAAAAATACACTTATCATATTTCACTTCTACAACCACTTTAACCTGTTTTTAACATTTTTAAATTTCCCAAAACACAACTTCGGAGTCCGATGCTCCACCGACCAAGTCACCCTGGGTTTCCGATGTCTAAAGTCTGTTAGGAAGAACAAAAGTCCCCTTTAACACTTGGGTGAGAAATGTCCTGATATCCTTTGATGTCGCCCGTTCATTATCACTGGTCTCTTAATTGCAGAAGGAATCTTTCTTTTGTTTACAAGAGTTACAATTATTACGGCTGTTAAGATCTCACACCGAAGCCCTTGCCCGCTGCGGGTTGGAGGGAAAAGCGCTCCGCTGGAAAAAGCACTCCGGTCCTGCGGCGCCTGTGTCGGAGGGGCCGACCCCCCGGCGCTGGGCTCTTTGTTGCGTGCGCTGCAGACACCGCTGCACCCGTGGCCGCGCGGGTCGCTTTCCCTGCGGCCGCCGTCGCTCCCGCCGCTGCGCCCATGCCGAGATTGGAGTGGCACAGCCCCGCAGGCGTCCCGAGCCGCGGCTGCTGCCGCCATCGCAGCAGGGTCGCTGATTTATTGTGCATATACTTGCAGCACCAGCACCACAACACACGTTTTTGCAAGTCTATATGCAGCAATCTCGGGAATTCTCTTCCCAAGTCAACAGTCTATAGTCCCCGCTTTTCTAAAAAGCATTTAAAAGGATTATATGCCGTTTGTCCCTGTATTACCTTTTAACTTGTCATTCATTTAGCGCGCTGCAGCCTTTCCAAGCCTTTCCAGGATTTCGACGGCATTCAGTCAGCTGGACTCTCCTGTGAGGTCGCCAGGGCACCGAAGCCCACTCTTTCACCTTTCTCCAGGTCTCCTATATAGGGTCGCCTAAGGCAGGGCCGCTTTTTGTGCCTCCTGGGCTGCGTCGGGACTGACACCCAAATACTGCACCGACTGTGGCTCGCAGGGGTCCATAGGGCGCCATTTGTCACCGAGAATGAAGGCCTTTGTCAGGGTCATGCCATTTGTCGGTGAGGGGAGACTCAGGCACTCAATATGAGTGATAAGCAAATTCCGTTTATTGAAGAGAGCATCAGACACTTATACAGTAATAAGCTTATGAATATTCTGTAAGCTAAGCAAGCTATTGGTTAAACTATGCCATGAACTCTTCCTCATTCCTTAGGGGTTACATCTCTCTTTTCTCATGTCTCTTTCACTGTTTGTTATTATACTACAGCTAAGCCTCAAGGACATGCTATCAACACAGGTGCAGGGCTTGGAATTAGCCATGGTTTTGTACTTTTCCACTCTCTAGCAGCTAAATTCCCAACATAGTAAGAGTACATTTTATTTGATTTAGCAGAGTTTAGAGGTTTGTTGAGCTAATCCAGAAAGAAACTGCTTTCCTTCCTGTATATATGTCTGACATGGGACATTTTATCAGTGTAGTTATAACAATGACCCAAAATGACTTGAAGGAGTTAGAGAGTAACCTAGTCATACATAAGGGAGGTAGACCTAAAACCACTGGAACATCCTCTATCAAATGCTCGGAGAAGGCATGCAAGGTGAGTTTGGTATCTGGGAAGAACAGCAAGATTGGATATACTAGGCATTGGCAAAATAAGAAGAGTCCAGTAAGCATTTAATGTTTTCTGTGACTAGAAAGGAGTGAGGGGAGGGCAAAACTGAACTGTAATATGTACGTTTTTATTTTTAATGTCAAAATGAAGATGTGTGGCAATTCATTAATGTTGAAGTTCCAGAATGTAGGGAGTGGCTAAACTTAAATTTCTAAACACTGAGAAATACAAAATTAAGATTCATATCCACACCCCAAACAAGTGTCATTGTTCCTTCTTAAACCCTTGCATGTTCCTTTCTATAATGTCTTGATATGTGGAAAATTTTGCACTTTAAAATATAAGGTATATGTAGACTACAAATATGAAATTGCATTAACTGCAGCTTTGCTTATTACAAAGTTTTAGCACACAGAAAGAGAAAAGAGCATTTATGGGAAGGTAATTTATGCAAAAGATTTCATTAACATAATTTTAGTTTTTAAATTCACTTCAGGGGCAGTTTTTTTTTCAAGCACTTGTTCATTTGTTGTAATAGATATATGTGCAAACAAGAAATTTTGATGTCATGGTTATTTCAAAGTAATCATATAAGCAAACTGATATGGATTGTTTCCACTGTACTAACCCTGTCTTATGGAAGTAGCAAATCAGAGTTTAGGTTTATAAATATTTTCGAATATTGATGATTTGTCAGTTAATAGGAAATTACAGCAAAATGTAAACCATACATCTGCTTTCCATAGTTTGAAAAGCAAAATAAATAATTACCGAGAAAATTTGGCTTTGATTTTATGGCCGGAACAGCCTCTCTGATCCTGGAAAGCTGACCTAAGCAGCAGCAAGCATCATCTCTTTTTCCATAGCTGCTTGTTTGAAGTTACCATATCAAGTCAGGTGAAACTAATATGAACACACTAATTGTCATGTCAAAATACAGTTGTGCTTTCCATACTGAATGGATCTAATAAACATCCAAAATAATGTTGATGTTTTTGTTGATGTTTTTTTATGTTCAACCTCTCTTGAAGGCATTCTGGTGATGGGTGCATCTGCCTGAATCAGGGAGATGTGTTTGACTTCAAGGCAAAACTATTTTGGATCATTCTAAAGATTAGATTTGCATAAATATTGGCTAAAGACTGTTGTACAAACTTGAAACCATCCATCAAGCTATGAACAAAAAGCAATGCTGAATTTGAATTACAGCCTTGCCTTGCCATTGTTTTTTTAAGCCATACATGAAGAAGGGTGTTCTGGTTTGAAAGCAAAACCAGTAAGAGACTCCAAGTTAGAAATACCATTTATTAGGAAAAATGAAAACCAAAATACATGCAATAATACAAAGGAAAGACCACTGACAAAGTCAGAATACAACCTGACACCCTGTTGGTCAGGGTGTTGGTAGCAGTCCAGTTGGATTGGTGGCTGCAGTCCTCCTGGAGTGGCAGATGTGGTTCTGTTGGAGCAGGGATCCTGTAGAAAGGGTGTAGTCTTCCTCTGAAGATCCAGTGGAAAAGACGACCATTCCTCTGGGAATCCAGTGGAAAGACTGACTGTTCTGTCCCAAATCCCAGATTATATCCAGGTGGGGATGCTTAGCTCCTCCCCCTGGGCAGAGGATCTCACAATGGGCTGTTATCATTCTGTGAGTCATGTGGTGGGTCCATTTAACAGAAATGGCTCCCTGAGGGAGTTATCTCTGAGTCATGTGGAAAGGCATTGATGGGCCCATTAAGAGGAGATAAGGAAAAACAATGCCCCTCCTGGTTTCAGCAGCTCTTGAGGATGGGAATAGAATACATCTTTATATTGTAACCTAGGACAAAGGGAAATACTGTATCCACTAGACATTTATAGAACTCTTTTCACTGTACAGGGAAAAACCCTTTGAAAAGCTTCCCATATTAAAACATAATATGGGACGAGGTTTGCAGACTTCATTTTTAGTTGAGTTTCTCTGGCGGGTTTTTAGCTGTATTATATTTTGTCAAGGATTGTTTGGTGAGCAACAAGCATCTTGATGGTTAGTGGATATTCACTAACAGCTGAAGATTCTAGAATATCTTCTCTAAGAAATGTTTTTATAATTGCAATAAAATAAAACCAAGCATATGTTCTTCCTTCAGCAAGCTAAGTCATGAACAGCATTACGTAGGTTTAGAAAAGCACTGAACAAGTGGTTGTTGATATATGTGGTTTGTCAATATGAACTGTTCTTACAGCTACTCTGATTCATCCTTGAGTTTCACTAATGTGGAGTTTATCAGCATTGTGATTCCTTACAGTGGAACAAAGATTTGGTTGTGATGGCATTCTTTGTGGGTTTTGTTTGTTTATTTTAATAGTAGCAGCAGCTTTTAGAGTATACTGATGTCTGAAGAACACTAATGCCAATAGTCCATTTCAGGCATACCATATATGCTGATCATGCACATTGCAAAAATTTGTGTTGTTCTGTTGACAAGGAAAGTTCTTCTGAAAGTAGAGTAACAGAAAAGTAGGTACCAGCTCTTCACAAACTTATTAAACAAATTGAAAAACTTAAGTTGATCATACATGTTTTTGTAGATTCCTTCAAATGGTTTTGTGTTCTATTGTCTTTCAAATGTTTTTGAAAAATATCCTGTAAACTGAAAAGACATTAGTATGGGGTTTATAACCTAATGTTTGTTGCCATGAGACTGGATTCTTATGGTGAACTGGATACCTTAAGTATTTCTCTATTACTCTTTACAAATAGTACATTTATTATAAAATATGGACCTATAAAAATGGAATTTAGTAAGATGTTTCTAGTGAAGATTGGGTTGCCCTGACTCAAAATAACATAATTAATAAAGTAAAATATTTTTAAAATATTGACTGAAGTTTCACAGTATATAGTATCCCTGAAATTCTTCAGAAAGGACAGGGAGTCCTTTTCCATGTATATCAGAATTGTTCATACATGTGCAGTCATGCTCAGCTCCTGTGTACTGCATGAGTAAAACACTTTTTAGATTTCGTTATTTACAATCCTCAGCAGCTAAGCAAACTGAGCATTCAGCAGACTCATTCCAGGGAGCAATGTGACAAAAACTCTTTATAGATAGATTATTGAGGTCTTTGCAATAATTTACTGTTCTCTTTTCTGCTATTCCCTTCTTTATTCCAGAAAGCTTTTCATATTCCCTAATAAAAGAAAAAGGGGGAAGCTTATATTGTCATCTGAAATACCTGTAACCGGAGAAAGTACAGTTTAAGCATTAGTTTAAATTATATTGGAGAACATAGAATACTTAGAACTTTTGAAAAGGAAATATTTTTCCAAATATTTACAGTACTTGCATTTTTTATTTTTCATCTATGTACTTGCATTTTTATTTTTCATTTATGTATAATTAACACTGTGGTAATTGACTTATTTTTTAAGATTGAGTAGTGTTCTACCTCCAGAACAAAATCAATAAGGAAAGCAAGAATAGATATTCCTTGGAGGTATGAAAGTAGTAGCTTGTGACTTTTTACTTCTTGTTTTGGTGAGTGGGTTTTTTGGGTTTTCTTACTTAAAATATATCATTTTTTAGTCTTACTGATATGTTCTTTGTGCACAGTATAAGGAAAATAAGAATGAATTCTGTTCTAACAGTTCCTCAAAATGTTCACAATTTTAAAATTACATGATTAAACATTCAGGCATAGTTTTAAAACTGAATTTGATATTGGATTGAATTAGAATTTGGTTACGGAACTCTTGACAAGATCAGTATACAATCCATTACTGATTTATTTCCTTTTCTTATTTCCTTTCCAAGCAATCTGTCTTACTAATTATTCTGGGTTTAAATTTACTTTTCATTGTAGACTAGGAGAGACTTAAAGATATATTTGTAGAAAAATACTCCTGCTAGTGTAAGCACATCTAGCCCATCAAGCATTTAAGCATCTGTACGAATCATAACGCAAATTTCATTCCTTTCCTTGCAGCTGGTTTTTGCAGTATATTTGGCCAGATGTCCTATAGGCTTTATGCTCTTGTGTATTGTCCCCTTGATTTCAATGAAATTACCGACAGTGCGTGGAGAATCTGTGTTAAAATAACCCAGGATCTGAGGCCCTCTAGCAATTTCACCTGTAGAAATTGTCTTGAACATGTATGTGCAAATTTTCCTCTAGTCTGAAGCTGAATGTATGCTAACTCTGTTCAGACATTGCATAGGCATGCAAAGAGTATTAGTGTAGGGATACCACTGCTCAGACATGGCTACGCAGTATCCAGATTAGACCTGGCTGGCATCCAGTCAGCTGCCGATGTACACAGAGGAACTGATCTGTCCATGCTGTCTTATTTCTGACAACCTTCAATCTAGTGCCCAATCCACGAAGACTAATAATTTCAAAGCACCATAGTAAACAACACCGTGAAATGTTTTCTAGCATTTTTAAAACAATATTATGGATTTTAGAACTTTGTCAGGTGGTGACTATCAAAGGATGGAAATTAAAAGCAAATAAATTAGTGACTACAGCATGGGGGAAGCAGGAACAACTTTTGCTATCCTCAAATAACTTTTCCTACCTCAGTTTGAAAACTCCAATATTTTAAGCTACATCCTTTTTAAAATGCACTTAAATGGGATGACTTGATAAATATACCTGAGAATTGTAGAAAAATAATGTTCTGATCATTAGTTTCATTGTAGATATATGTGAAACCAGTAATATATGAGACTTCAAAAACATTTTATTGCTGGAAACTATTTTCTCTTATTCAGGCTCTTCTAATTCCAGTTTAAGTTGTTTAAAGTGGGGGAGGAACTAAACTTGGATTAGAAAATGGAATATTTGTCTAAAATTTGAAATAAATTTTAGAAAGTTATGTTAGTGATATAGTTAATGTAATTAAAAAGTGAATTATCATCCAGAAGATGATTTCTTGGAGAATTTGTGTGTGTATAGCAATTGGCGGGTGATTTTCTCTATTTCTTGGGAAGGAGAGAGAGGCACTTATGACAAAGGCATTTGTTCTGTTGTTGGAAAAAGGTTAACAGTTTAGTCCAATAATCTTGAAATCTGTGCAATAGGTTCTTTGATAAATAAAGATATCAAACAAACCCCCAGTAAATACTTTTGAATTAATTTGGTTTTCTTGTGTCACTTGTAAAATATTTTGACTGTAAATTCCTTTATAGTGACCATATGGGCCTAATCATAGTTTCAAAATGTGCTGAGAATCATGTGATGATATCTAAGTATTTACCTCTGTGGAAAAGAAAACTTATGCATTTCAGCTTGCTGTTTTTCTGTATTAAATGAAAATATTTCAATTATGTTTTGTAAAAAAATCAAGCAAAAATTTGGGTTGCATTATAAAACTACTAATAAGAGGTAAGAAAAAAAATCTGAAGCAGAGATTGAAATGTCAATGATTTTGTCTGTATTTAGGGATAAGACCCCACAGATTCTGCCACAGATTGTCTGCTGGAAATAGGAAGATTACTGTCTTGTGTGCACTAAACAATTTGAATGAGAATAAACAGAACTGTTAATTAGGCATAATGAATCCTTAAATTACATACACTTATAAAACCTGCTGAATTCAGAGAATCAACCAAAATAAGACTAAATTTTGTGGAAATAGAGCAAGAATGTCTTTTTACAAAGGAAATTCACTAATTTAAATTTGTTTATATGCCTAACAAAATATTTTATGGAAGGAGATGTGTATGCAATATATTGTGTTAAATTCTACTTGCAGTGTGAACAATAAATGCAACTGTCAAATACATACAAGTAAGTATATCTCATTGCACTAATATTTATTAGAGGATATACTTTAAGCAGTTCCTGAGAAAGGACTGTAGTGTTGAGCCTTTATTATTATCTCCAGGTTCACATTTGTTCTTCTTCTCTTCACTAATAGGTAGCATAGATCAGTCAGTGTTAAAGGAATTACCACCTGATCTCCTGGCAGAAATTGAATCCACCATGCCACTTTGTGAACGTGTGAAAATGAACAAGCGCAAACGTAGCACAGTTAATGAGAAACCAAAATATGCTGAAATCAGTTCTGATGAAGACAATGACAGTGAAGAAGCCTTTGAATGTAAGTAGTACACATAAGCCCCAGTGGCTGTTGAAATTCTTATATGTGGAGTAAAGTAAATTATGGAAAACTTTCACAGTAATTATATGCTTTAAGGGATTCTAGGTTCATTACATCCACTCAAGAGATCTGGTCATCTTTCTAAACAATTCATTGAGGACATCTGGGTTAAAAATAAATTATAATATTTCTCAAAGGATACTGTAAAACTGTATTCAGGTAAAACAAGACAAAATGATCAAGAGAATGAAAGATCTGTGTAATGGTGTTCACAGGGGTTTTCGGATGAGGGAAGAGACGAGAATCTTGACTCTATGTTTCAGAAGGCTTGATTTATTATTTTATGATATATATTGCATTAAAACTATACTAAAAGAATAGAAGAAAAGGTTTCATCAGAAGGCCAGCTAAGCTAAGAATAGAAAGGAATGAATGATAACAAAGGCAGCTGTCTCGGACTCTCTCCGAGCTAGCTGTGCTGTGATTGGCCAATAATTACAAACAACCACATGAGACCAATCACAGATCCACCTGTTGCATTCCACAGCAGCAGATAACCATTGTTTACATTTTGTTCCTGAGGCCTCTCAGCTTCTCAGGAGGAAAAATCTTAAGGAAAGGATTTTTCATGAAAAGATGTCTGCGACAGATCTGTGACAAGTACACCAAATAGATTTGTAGTGTTACAAATATGTATTTCAGAATTCTCTTGGTTGTCCAAAATGGAACTTTAAAAATATGGAACAATTATTGTTATAGAAGATAAATTTCTTTGAGTATCTCATGAAGAAAGGGCATTTCATTAAATTAAATTATGAGAATTAAAAATTGATTAAATCACATTCAGTGAGTGATAACTGTGTTATAGCATAAATGTTTGGCAAAGTTTAGAAGGAAATTGGATGTTTATATTCTGAGTAGTCTTTGTGTATAAAAATTAATAGTAACTTTAATATTATTAGTACTTACATTTTAGTCATTTTATCTGCTTCAAAATAAACTTTGTAGAGCAATAACTGTGAATAGCTGTTCCCATGTTCATATTATTTGCCTTGCAGAGTCAGCACATCTGTAACATGTTCTATTTTGTTGTGCGGCATTGATAAACTGATCAGTTTAAATTTCTGCTGGACAGCAATATTGGAAGTTACTTTTCTCATGGCGATATAGCTGGGGTCAAAATTTGTCCTACAGAGCATAAATTGATACTGATGATTTGTAAACTGCAGAGACAGATTTAATCTATCTCCACAAAATACTCCCTCATGGGGGAAAAGAATCAGTTGAAATGTGTAAAGTCTTTTCCCATAAACCCACTACTTTTCTTCTCCAGTATGCTCACTTCAGTTATCCCAGACAGCTCTTTGTTTCTTCAGTTGTAGTTAACTCTCAAACGTTTCAAAATTGAGTGTTAGTAGCTCAGGCCTTGTGAACATTACTGCCTCCAGAAGCAAGTCTGATCCATAAGCAGAACGCCTCAAAAACATGAACTAAGTTATTACCTTTAACACTTGAACCACCTCTCTGCAGAAGTTTTCAAAAGTGGAAGCCCTCTAGGGTGCCGTGCAGAGCATTAGTATCACCTCTTGCTCAGTATTGGTTTCATTAGTTCTGAGCCTGGGCTGACTGTTGACTATATCCTGGTATGTTTCCTATTCTTCTCAATAAACTGGGGTTGTGGAAAGAACTTGTCAATTCTGTTCCAGTTCTGTCTGAATGCTTGGAGCCATTTTGCTCAGAAATGACCCACTGTACAGTCATACCTCTCTGAACTTCAGGAGGCTTTGGTAGAGACACAGAGATGTCAGGGCTGCTATATGCAAGTTCACATGAATAATAAACTCTTCTAGTGTAGAATGTAATGTTTTGGAGCCATTTTGATCTTCATAGCAAAGTCTGCATTAGACATCTTGCTTTCCTGTTACCTTTGATAATGGAGAGCTGGCTGATTTCATGGATGAAATTACCTCCTTTCTCCATATCCTTTTTTTGTTACATCTTAGCACTTTTTGCCCTTCAGGACTATATTTGAAAACAAAGAAATCTCCATTCTCCTCTACACACACACTTTATTTCCACCAAGTTTCTGGTTTTGTATAGAACATTTGTCCCAATCTTTCAACATTAAGTTGTGTGAGGCTTTTTGGTCCTAACTGAAAACTGATTTTAATAACCTTCTGTGGTATATACTTGCTGCATGGCCCAGGATTGTGACTGCAGCTTTCTCCTTTACACTGAATCTCCTGCAATGTATATCAAGACAAAATTTTAGTTGTCTTGCAAGAACAGAATATCTTTAAGTAACTAGGTTACCAAGTCTCATTGGAACTCACTGTGTTAGATGGGCAAAGCAATCACTGAATTGGAACATGGACACCCGATAATAGAATTTAGACAACCTTAGTGTTCTGTTATGAAAGGATGCAACTTATTTTGATTTGTTCTACTTTCCTTTGTATAAAATGACAAATGCCTTGTAATTTTTTATTTTTAAATGTTTGCTCATCTTTCCCAGTTTTAGGTACTTTTTTCATGTAATTCAGAATTGTTAGAATTGTAGAAATTGTTAGAATAATTCCATACCAGATTTTTATATGATAGTTTTAGAGTGTTTGCTTGTTTTACAGAACACCTATATGATAGTATTTAACTTGCAAATGTATAATTTTTAGATATTAAAAGTAGAATTTTTGTCCTTATAATGAAAATGCATTTTATTTCTAGCTTCTCGTAAAAGACATAAAAAGGATAGAGATGAAGCTTGGGAGTATGAAGAACATGATAGAAGAAGTTCTGGTGACCACAGGAGAAGTGGTTATTGTCATGAAGGAAGGAGGACTTCTGGTAGTGGCCGTTATCGTAATCGCAGTCCCAATGACTCTGAGATGGATGATTATTCTCCTCTTCCTAGCCTCAGTGAGGGTAACTGATGGTTTTAAACAAATAATTTCTTCCATAATACTAGTGCATTTTAAAGGATATGTTAAACATTTCAAAATAAACATCTTTACATGTAATATTGAATATAAGCATAAAAAGTGTAAACAATCCTTTATTCTCTTAATTAGTAGCTAGAAAAATGAAGAAAAAAGAAAAACAAAAGAAGAGGAAAGCTTATGAACCTAAACTAACACCTGAAGGTAATTTTAGAATATTTATTTTCTATAGTTTGTATTTTCTGGTTTGTATATAAAATAATTATATATACATTTCTTTTTCACCAGAAATGATGGATTCTTCTACTTTCAAAAGATTTGCTGCTTCAATAGAGAATATTTTGGAAAATTTAGAAGACATGGATTTTACAGCACTTGGTAATATGGCAAAAATTTTCAAAATGCTTAATTAAAAACACAAGAAAGGAATTTGCATCTCCATATTTTCAAATTTCCTTCTTTGTGATTTAATAGCCTGTGAAAAACACTGTGGTATACCACATTTATATGGCTTCTACCTTTAGTGGAGGCCTTTACCTTTCCAATTTCATTTGCTACTACAGGAAAAATATTCTCCTTCCTCCCTGCAGAATCCAAAAGGGACATAAATCACAGTGAGACAAATAATAGTACCTTGGAGTGGAAAGGATACCACTTTGGGACATCATTAGGGTATCTTCTGTCAAATGTATCTGTAAAGAATGCTAATGTAAGATGGCTGGATGCCAGGCACCCACCAAAGCCTCTCTCTCACTCCCCTCCACAGCTGGACAGGGGAGAGAAAATTCACAAAGGGTTCATGGGTTGAAATAAGGACCTAGAGAGATCCCACATCAAATACCATCAAGGGCAAAACAGGCTTGAATTAGAGGTATTAATTGAATTTATTGCTAACAAAATCAGAGCAGAATAATGGGAAGTAAAATAAGATCTTAAAAACACCTTCCCTCCACTTTCTCAGATCTGCCTCCTCCCTCCCAGTGGCACAGGGAAACAGGAATGGGGTTTATGGTCAGTTCATCGCCCATTGTTCCTGACACTTCTCAGGGACAGGAGTTGGAGTCCTTCCCCTGCTCCAGTATGGGGTCCCTCCCATGGGAAACAGTTCTCCATTAACTTCTCCTACATGGCTCCTTCCCAAGGGCTACATTTCTCCACAAACTGCTGCAACATGGATCACTCTTACATGGGGTTGGTTTCAGGCACAGCCTGCTCCAGTGTGGGTCCCTCACAGTCACAAGTCCTACCAAGAAACCTGCTCCAGTGTGGGCTCCTCTCCCCACGTGTCTGCAGGTCCCTGCCAGGACCCTGCTCTAGCACAGGCATCTCACGGAGTCACAGCCTCCTCTCAGGCATCCCCCTGCTCCAGCATGGGCTCCTACACAGGCTGCAGGTGGATCTCTGCATCCCTGTGGCCCTCCCTGGGCTGCAAGGGCACAGCTGCCTCACCATAGTCTTCCACCGTGGCCTGCAGGGAAATCTCAGCTCTGGCACCTGGTGCACTTCCTGTCCCTCCTTCTGCACTGACCTTGGTGTCTGCAGAGTTGTTCCTCTCACATATTCTCACCCCAATTACATCTGCACAATAACTTTTTTTTGTTCTTAACTACATTATCCCTGCGGCATCACTGCCATCTCTGATTGACCCAGCCTTGGCCAGTGGCAAGTCCATTCTGGAGCCAGTTGGCATTGGCTCTGTTAGACATGGGGGAAGCTTCCAGCAGCTTCTCACAGAAGCCACCCCTGTAGTACCCCTGCTACCAAAACCTGGACATACACACCAAATACACCAGTAATTTCTGAGGCACATAATTTTGCATCTTTTGTGGCCTTTGGCCTGACAGAGATTGATTTTTCAATTCAGCAGCAGAGTGCTTATTCTCTTATGGATGGGGCACTGAATCACTATATGCTCCTTATCCATTTCAGTAGAAACTAAGTCAATTTAGCATAAGTGTCTGATGAAGTAGCTCAGGTTGACCAACATGACTTTATTTTGAAATGGATAACAGATAATTTGTTAATTTTGTTATAACTAGAACAAAGGGAGCAACTTAATAAGCAAATCACTACAGCTATGGTGTCTACAACCTTGGATTAAAAATATTTTTAATCTATGACTTTCAGTCATACTTAACAAGTAGTCATTTTAACACCACCAAAAGTTGTCATCATCAGTCTTCATTAGATGGAGCTATGATATGCTAGCTGTTTGGAAAATGAGTTCTTTTTCTTCAGTTGGCTTTTTCATATTGACTCTAAAATACTGGTTTCCTTTAAGTCTTATTAGAAATGTGATTGATAGTTTTTAATTAATTTCTTTTAAGGTGATGATGATGAGATTCCACAAGAACTGCTACTGGGAAAGCATCAGCTTAGTGAGTTGGGGAGTGAATCTGCAAAAATCAAGGCAATGGGCATTATGGACAAGGTACACCTTCATAGTATTTAACTCTTTTTGAACATTAAATTTTGTTAAACATACAAAAAATTGTGCCCCCTCTAATATTCCACCCTCTTCAGGTATATCTGTGACAAATGATGTGAACAGTTGTGCTACTGCTGAAGTGCTTAAAAAGTTCCCACATCTTAACTGTTACTGTCTCTGAAGCCAAGACTTAAATGGTCCTCTGTGTTAGGGCTGACTCAGAGCGCTATATGCCAATAGGTAGCACATGCCTGAGCAGTAAAATCTAATAATTAATCTACTTTCACAAAAGCACATAATTTGCTCCTTACAGCTACTGTTAAACAACCACAGTAAAACAGAACCTGCTGGCAAGGCCAAAACATCCACCCTTACTGATATATGCCATTAGTGCAATGAATATATCTGATGTCCATCCAGCATCGCACTGAGTTGCCCACTCTCTTCCTCTCACCTAAGAGTCCTTTCAAACTTCAAAGATTTAATGCTTAAGCTGATAATAAGATTAATTTTTTGTAGACTGCATATTGTGATTTCTTTTCCATACTCCTCCCACTTTCTGTTCAAAGGAACTTTCTGTTGGCAAAAACTGTTGGTATCACACGTTTAGAAACAGTATTCTTGCTTTCCTTATCTTCCTAGAACTATTTGCTTTGGGCAGTCTTGTATTAAATTCTTACTTTACCTCCTCATTACCATTTTTTATGTTTATGAAGTGTCCGTGAAGCCACTTATACAAGTCACGCTAAAGGGTTTTCTTTAGTCTGAGATTTAGATGTTCTTCATGGCTTTTTCTTTGTTCTCTCTACCTTCCTTTGTAGCATGATATTAGCCTGAGTGTTTCTGTTTCCTGATAGTTCTCACCCTTAACCTCTGTTACCTGTTTTATTCACATACATACTTACATGTATGCATAAAATCAGAATTTTGTTGCTTCTAAAGGTGAGCACCAATAGTATCTGGATGAATGAAACTAATTCTTCTGGAGTTTAGCGTATTCTACTGATTATTTAATTGCAATTCTGTAAAACATCAGCAAGTGAATTTGAGTTACTTTTTTCAACATGCTAATTTTAAAAATGAACCATTATTGAGAATACATCTCCTTTTTATTAGAACTCAGGTATCAGGGAATTTTATTTCTGCTTGTCCATAGAACTTGGATTTTGTCGTAATAAAGATCTATATAGTCAGCTAGAATTTGGGATTGATACTCAGAATTGGTAAATTTCTGTTTCTAGAAGCAAATGCAAAAGCATACAACTATACAACAATAATTACAGTTATGCAATTTAAAATACATTTCTATGTATTTTTCTGGCTGAAAATAAAGTTTGATTGCAGTCTTAGAACATATTTTCACTAGTTTAATTCTGTTATCAGCATTCTAAATCATGCTGTGTCAGAAACCTGACAAATCAAGATCCAATACTTAGATTGGACTTTTTTTCCACAATCTGGAAGCCTTTATGTTCCTACAGTTGCTTGATGTGTTTTGTTTCTTGTTTTAGCTCTCAACAGATAAAACAGTAAAAGTCTTGAATATTTTGGAGAAGAATATTCAAGATGGATCAAAGCTTTCCACATTATTTAACCATGTGAGTTTTCAAATTACATTGTTTCACACCATTGTGTAGAATAGGGTTTTCTTCACTTGAGTCCTATATAGTAATAGTTTCAAATACTGCATGTGTCTGAAATGAATTCCTGATTTAATATGCATGGACTTAAAAGATTTCCAAATTTAAAGATTTGAAGTAAAATTATAGTTTATATTATTTCAGTATGTTTTACTATAGTAAACATGTATTCAGAGAAATTAGGTTATCTTTGGACCTAATTTTAAATATTGTAGTTTCATCCTAAAGTATTCATGGTAACTGGTGTAACTTGCACTATTGGGTATTTTTTTTTCTACTTTTCTATGTCTCCATAAAACATTCCTACCACAGTGGAAGAAACATAACAGCCTGTGCTTTTATACAGGCAAGAAAGATTATTTTTCTCTGTACCAGAGAAGTTATTAAAAATTTCACTTGGTTTTGCTATTAATAACATTATTACAGTATTTCAGTAGTGCTGTGTGGTTATAATTAACCTCATGTATGTTTTATGACTTGTGGAAACACAGAAATACAGAGATTCCATACCCTGTGCTAAATCTAAATCACACAATCTGCTGAGTTGGAAGGGACCCCCAAGGATCATTGAGTTCTTATACGGTCATATTTGATAAGACATGTTTTAAACCCATTGATATAGATGAGTTGGTCTCTGGAGAAAGTTGTATTCTCATGAGTTTTGTGTGACTTAACAGTCTTTTTGTGTAAGAATTCTCTCTAGTGGCAAAAATTAGACTGATCAAGGCAGCAACTGGTATGTATAAGCCACTGAAGAAAACACTAGATGAATGAGTTTAGATTTTGATTAAGGTACATAATTCTCAAATAGAGACTGTGGCAGTCTTCCTTCATAGTGCTTCCCAATGATGCACAGAAAGCTTCTTTGTGATTTACCAGAAGAACACAGTGAGATATTGAAGACCTGCAACTTAGGGTTTGTCTTGGTTTGAAAGACAGGTGTCTGCTAAGGAAGGCAGGAGCCTCCCTTGGAATGGAAAATGTAAACCCCCTCCCTCCAAATTAATTATAATTAAGGGGCTCTCAAGCAAATATATGGGAATAGAAATAACAGTTCTTTACTAGTATGTATAATAAAGCCAACAAACAACAACTACAGCATTAACAACAAACAGAACCAGGAACACAGCAACGGCCTTCTCGGCCGCAGGCACTTTCCCCTTTGGTGTAGTGATGGTCACAGCTGGCAGGGGCGCTGGTGGCTCCCAGTGGGCAGGGCAGGTGCGATGATCCCCATGCGGCTGCAGGGGAGCTGTGGCGCGAGTTCGGGGACCATGTGGTAATGGTGGCTTGACCGAGATGGGAAGGGATGGAAGAGAGGCTTTGCTTCTCAAACCCCTGGGACAGTCGATCCCAGTGCCCCAGCAGGACTCTCAGAAGCAGCAAGCTGGGCCAGCAGAATGTCTCAGCAGGCAGAGGGTGCAGGGCTACAGTGCAGCGAAAACTTGGAGCAGTGCCGAAGAAGCAGCGGGGGCGGGGCAGCGGCAGCTTGGCTCCCAGCAGGGCCGGGAGAGGCAAGCTCAGGATCCCGGGCACCCAAGCAGATGTTAATAGGTCCCTCTTTTAGTGAGGTAGGTGTTAATAAGGTCCCAGTTCAGTGGCTGTTCTCACAAGCAGAGGCTCACCTCACAGCAGAAGAAGCAGCTCCAGGCTGGGCTCCAGCAGCAGCAGTGAATTCCCTTCCCCAAGCAGCAGCTCCGACTGTCCTTCTCCAAAGCCGAGAGAGAGAAAGCGCTAGCAGCTGCCCCAGCCCTTTCACCTGCTCAATTCTTGTGGTATCTCTACGCCTCTGAGAGAAACTCCCAGATAAGAGAACTGCAACCAGATCCCCCCTCCCCTGAACTTGGCCACTTCTTTTGTTTTTCTTAAGTACCCAGGTGTTAGTGTTTCCTAGCAACTTATGGGAAAAAATTCTGTACTAAAAAGGAACAAAAGGAAAGAAACCTGACCCCCAACAGGGTTACAAGCCTTTTACTAATAAAACAAACATTTGTTGATTTCTAAACCAAACTATTTTTGTATCACAAAGGTAATACTGCATTTTGTATGTGTGTGTGTTAAAATAATGTTATATTTTACTTGGTAAGGAAAAAAAATTAACTTCTAGTTTACAGTCTTGTTTTCTATCACCTGTTACAGAACAATGACACTGAAGATGAGGAGAGATTATGGAGAGATCTTATTATGGAGAGAGTGACAAAATCTGCTGATGCTTGTCTTACTGCTATCAATATTATGACATCACCAAATATGCCTAAAGCTGTATATATTGAAGATGTAATAGAAAGAGTTATTCAATATACAAAATTTCATTTGCAAAACACTCTCTATCCTCAGTATGATCCTGTGTATAGAGTGGATCCTCATGGCGGTTAGTATGCTAAATGTTTTGCATTTTGTTGTCATATGCATATCTTGAGGTGCAGGTATTCAAGAACGGTTTTAAGAATCTTGGATCCAGAATTCAAAGCAATTATGAAAATATTAAATTCTTGCTTTCCAGCTGATTTTACTAAATAGTTTTTCTTTTGTAAAAAATTTAATTTACAAAGCTGTAGTCATGGACTTGTTTTGGAGACATTTTTTGAGGAAGATTATCATTTTTCTAATATCTGATGTGAAATACTGAAAAGATTAAAGATATTTTTTATTTTCTAGGTGGTGTTTTAAGTTCAAAAGCAAAACGTGCCAAGTGTTCCACCCACAAGCAAAGAGTTATAGTGATGTTATATAACAAAGTTTGTGACATTGTCAGCAGTTTGTCAGAGTTGCTAGAGATACAGCTTCTCACTGATACAACTATTCTTCAAGTAAGTTTTATTAGAAAAATTTTTGTCTGAGAATTTTTTCTTTTTCCAGAGACTGTAAAGTGTAACTGTCTCAATGACATGAAATATGAAACCAGTACAAACTGTTGAATTATTAACAGTAGTGACTAGTTTGTTCTGTAGTAATGTTCACATCTTAAATAGCTTTTATTGTACACTTAAGAAAAGTTGAATCTGATTGTATTAAAATATCCTTTAGTAACTTTATTTGTAAACCATATGAATGAATACATGTTGTTGAATACCTTACCCGATGAATGAATAATCTACTTGTGAAAATGCATAAATATCAGTTTAATAGTCAAATATACTTAGAATAACTTCTTTCTGTTAATAGATATCATCTATGGGAATAACACCTTTCTTTGTAGAAAATGTCAGTGAACTACAGCTATGTGCCATCAAATTAGTGACTGCAGTAAGTAATTTTTAATTTACAGTAGTTTCATGATCTTCTGAGAGTTATTAGGGCATTTATATAGGCTATATTTTTGCTGGTAGAGAATTGGAGCTTAGAACTAATTTTATTCTTGCATGTTTTCACAGTTTGGTATCAAAATCTAGGAACAATATTTAAGCTACTTGAGCTCCTCCCATTTGCAGAGTACTCTATAGGAAGAAATAGCTTACATAAGCCAAGGAATTTACTTAATTTTGGTTATGCTGTTTAAAGTGTAAACACAAACCCCTTCCTTATCTTAAGAAATCTTAACAGTGTGATTTTTCTTACCTTCTTTGTTAAGATTAGTTTATGCAATGGTATAAGCCATAGAACTAGTAAGATAGTTCTATATAATATATAATACAACTATATAATAGAACAAGTTCTTTTCCTCAGAAGAGGTGGCTATGTGAAAAATTCATGGGGCAGATTAAATATTTTTTCAGAAAAACTGCAGTGCCATACAGATGTGTTTGTTCAAGTGAAAGTTTTTCATCTTTGTAAGGATTATGTACTCCAGTATTTATAAAAGTAATTTTTCCTGAACAAAAGGAGAGGCAAACTCTACCATCCTGACTCCATAAATTGAATTAATATGTCATGTCAAGCAAACATCAAAGCTAAGTTTTCTCACATGTGCTCTAAAACTATACATGTGTTCTCATTTAATGTATGTTACCACAGACTTTTGCTCTATACTGGAGTCTGATACCTTAGCCTTACACTGTTTGACTTTCAGTGTATTGTAGTATTGGCAACAAAATTTAAAACACATTATATTTTTAAGAGCTATTAAACATTTATGCTATTTGAAGATTAAAAAAGCTATATTTGAAAAGGGTTTTATGTATTTTATAAAGAAATGCCTGCTTTGAAAAAACAAAGCAATGCATTTAAAGCAAGGTATGCATTAAATATATTTTATTTAAATGTCATGTAAAGAGTATTTTTCTATATATAATTTTTAAATCTATTTAACAGGTGATATTTTATGTAACAACAAATAGTTTTTTAACAATTCTGTTACTGTTAAATAGGTGTTCTCCAGGTATGAAAAACATAGACAGCTAATACTAGAAGAAATTTTCACTTCCCTCGCAAGACTACCAACCAGCAAGAGGAGTTTGAGAAATTTCAGGTAAATTCTGACATAGATTGATAATTTGTAGACAGCAATATTTACTGTTTTTTAGATGTAGGATTTTAGGCTTCAGTGTTAACTTGTTCTTTAAAAATCTGTGACTCCATGAGCTATGTTTTGTTAGAGGTTGATATTTCAAGACCTCTACAGTGAGAGCAGAATTGTCTGACAAATGTATTTTGTAATAATCACTTTCTTATGCCATCATATTTATGCTTGCTTCCAAAATGTCTTGGTTTGAAAGACAGGTGTCTGCTATGGAGGATGGGAACCTCCCTTGGAATGGAAAATATTAGTCCCTTCTCTCCAAATTATTATAACTTTGAAATTAAAGGGCTTTCAGGCAAAGATATAGGAAAAGGAATAACAGTTCTTTACTAGTATGTATATGTATAACAAGGCAAACAAACAACAGCAATGGTAGCAACAGCAAACAAGAACAGAAAACCCAATAAACTCTCTTCCCTGCTCCTTAAACAATTTCCCTTTTGGTGTAGTATTGGTCACAGCCGGCAGGGGCGCTGGTGACTCCCGGTAAGCAGGGCAGGTGTGATGATTCCCCCGCGGCTGCAGGGGCACTGTGGTGCGAGCTTGGAGGCCACATGGGTAATGGCAGCTTGTTGTGGTGTGTTGCAATATCCTGTTTTACCTTCTCCCTTCCCCCTCGCCCCTCGCTGAGTGTGCCCTGTCAATCAGGCTAACATACCAGCAAGGCGTCGTGTGATAGGTGTCACTAGTCCCTTAAGACCCTGCCCCTTCACCTGGTTGGTGGCTCACCTGTCCCCTCCCCTTCCCCTGTCCTGAGCTTAAAATGTTAATGAGACCATGCGGCCTCATTCTGTTAGCAGCAGTGGCTCAGTGCAGACATCTCTGTACCAATGGAATAAACATCTGGCAACCTTCTAGCAGAATCCACTCCCTTTCTCTCCACTATCGCCAGAAGCTCTCTCTCCTGAGGAGAACGGAGTCCTGTCTTGTGCCCCGCTGCACTCTGCCGCCAGCCAAGGTATCTCTGGGGTAAAACACCACAGTGCTGCCTTTGGCCCAGCAGCGAGGGTGAGAACTGGCCTAGGCACCATCTAACTGGTTATATTGGGATTCATATTCCAATAGCAGCTTGACCGAGACAGGAAGGGATAGGAAAGGGGCTTGCTTTACAAACCCCCAGGAGCAGTTAATCCCGGTGCCCCAGCAGGACTCTCGGAAGTAGCAAGTTGGCATGGCAGGAACAAGCAAAATCCCGGGTTGGTAGATGAGATGTATCAGAAGCTCTGCAGCTGTAGCTGGGAACACGGGACGTCTTGGCAGGCAGGGGATGCTGGGGCTACATACAGTGTAGCAAAAACCTGGAGCAGTGGCAAAGATATGGCAGGGGGCTGGGCAGCAACAGTCCCGCTCCTGAGCACAGCAGGCTCTCTTGGGGGGAAAAGGGGCTCGATGGTGAGGGGTCCTTTGTTTGGTGAAGTAGAGTGTTAATGAGGTCCCAGTGCAACGGCCACTCTTATGAGCAAAGCTCCACTCACAGTAGAAGAAAGGCAGCGGGAGATGGAGCCCCTCAGTAGTGAAAAATTCTCCTCACGGCAACAGCAGCCTCTCTTCCTGCCTCCCCCAATGCCGAGAGCACAAGAGAGCTAGGGGCTGCACCCAACCCCTTTTCCCCAGCCCGATTCCATACTCATGGTATCTCTGCCCTTCCCAGAGAAATCCCCAGGTAAAAAGAGAGAGTAACCAGCTGCACCCCTCCCCTGATCTGTGACCACTTCTTTTGTCTCTCTTAAGTACATGGTCGTTATTGTTTCCTAGCAACACATTTGGGGAAAAATTATTTTCGAGAAAGAAAGGAAAGGATCCTAAACCCCAACACAAAGTAATTGCAATATCTTATCTGTCTCACTAAGTATGTAAATGACTGTAATGTTATTATGAATTCAAAAGTTTTTTCTTGGAAAATGCTTTGGTTCTGTTTATATGGATTTTATACAATGTCATTGCTAAAGCATAATAGGAAAATTCTGGCTGAATTTCTTTAAAGACATGCTCAGAGCACTCTTTCCATGAAATCAATCTAATACTCCTTTGATTGAGTCTCATTTAGAAACTGCTCAGTTAGCTTTAACTGTCTTTTAAGTGCTTCAGCTGGATTTTGGTGCATCTTCTGAATAATAGTATAGTTTCAGGTTAAATTAGAGAAAGAACCTGACCTGGGATGGATTTTAATTAAAATTCGGTTTGGATGCTGCAAATTATTCTAAAACATTTGGTTTTACTATTGATTTTGTTCCTTGCTTCCATACATCTTTTCCCTGGAGACAGACAAGTTGTCAATGAAACAGGTTGTCTGACCCAGGGTGGATGAACAGGAAATATCCAGGAAAATTAAATTCATGGAAACTGAAGTTGAATTCAGCAATTCTAATGTTAACATGAGTGCGCATTCCTAGTATTTCCTATTGTTTTGTTTATAGACATCAGAGAGATCTAGTAAATAGGAATGTGTTAGGCACAGGAGCATAAATGGTAGATACCATCTTTGAATTGGGACTTTTACTATAAGGAAGTTACTGTCTCAAGGCCATGACTGCACTGCTTATCTTTAGAGTCCTAGCTCTAACTTGTTGAAGGACATTCCCTGTCTGTGGCTATAGTCATAAAGGGTGCAGCTTACCTAAAATTTTATAGGAAAATATTCTCTCTGTACAAGTAGTTAGAGATAATTTTATAAAGATAATAATTGCAATCTGTTTTGTGTCCAGTTATTATTCTGATAATTTAGGGAAAATTATGTCAGAGATTATCACCTTTTCATATTGTTAAAGGCAACATTAAGTGGTGTTGATGTACATATGGGTAGTAAACACCACACTATTTATCAGGTTAAATCACTTGGAAAGGGAGAAATGTGAGGTAGAGTGTATTCATGCTGGTCATACCAACTTAAAAGACAGTCTTGCATGCTGAAGTTTATTGTCTGTTGCACTACCTGAGATTACCATAGGTGTAACTCTTGTAGAAGCCAGTCCAGGTCATGGTCTCTAATTTCTCATTTAAAATTCCTGCACATTTCAGATACATTGTATAAGTAATAAATTATTATTACAAAGTTGGTCTATTTTTTTAATGTTGTGTTGGAAATGGATATGGCATTATACAGAATCAGCCTATTAGTAAGTGCCTTTGCATGGATGTGTTTGATTTATTAAATATTTCTGAAGATTTTTCTGCTGCTGAACTTCACAGACACACTGATGTCCCATCTGTGAGCTGTTTCAGTTCATCTCTTTGGACTGAGAATAATGCTTACCATTTTAGTTAGACCAAATCTTTTACTGCATAAGAGAGCAGATGACAAGATAAATGTGTATAACACAGATTCCTAGCTTTCATTATTATTTAGGAAAGATGTTATTTAGGACAGAAAAAAAATCTGTTTTTTTTTTGTTTTGGTTTGGGGTTTTTTTTTGGTTTTTTGTTTAGTTTTAGTGCTAATGCTGTCTTATTAACAGATTAAACAGCAGTGACACTGATGGAGAGCCTATGTATATTCAGATGGTAACAGCACTAGTTCTGCAGCTTATTCAGTGTGTGGTGCATTTGCCATCAACAGAAAAAGATTCTAATTCAGAGGAGGAATCAAACAAAAAAGTAAGTTTTTTTTAAGAGCCATAATTCTTTTTTTTTTGCTACAGGAATGACTGTAGTATAATATTTTATAATGGTGCTCTAGTAATCAAGCCTTTTAATTTTATGTCAGCTCTAATTATTTGATGAATGAGAAAGGCTGGTCTGGAAATTATATTTCTGTGCATGCTAAAATATTAGAAAAATACATCTTGTTATTTTTAGGTGGATCAAGATGTGCTTATGACTAACTCATATGAAACAGCCATGAGAACAGCACAAAACTTCCTTTCTATTTTCCTTAAGAAGTAAGTACTGTTGCATTCTTTAGTGTATTGATGAAACCAACTCCAAATAAAATGTCACACCTTAAGACAAACCAAACCACTTTGCAATCCTAAATGACTACTAATAAAGTTACTTATAACAATATATTTTATAGATCTCTGAGAGAGCTACCTGTCTGGAAAAAAAAACTTATGGAACAGTCTGCAGAGTTTAAGAACACATTCAAGAATTTATCTGATAATTTATATAGGATCCTTTTATCAGGGATCTTTTACTCATTTGAAACATGGAAGAGAAGGCTGAGTAAATATTTAAGCGATGAAACCAGATTATTTCAGTCATCAAAAGGACCAAAATATAAAAACCCTAAAATTACTTTCATTTAGGTAAAGTTAGGAATGTCAATAGCTCAGCAGAGAAAAAAACCAAACCTGAATAAGCAAAGGATTTGTAAGAAGTCCTGAGGTTTTTTATCGTGTTGATTTCTGTTGTTAAGCCAAAACGCTGTTTATGAGCTATCTTGCAGTAACCGTGAGTCTCTGGGCTTTATATAAGTCCAAATCCAGCTTGCTCAGGACTAAAGCCCACACGGAACTGCATAGACGGAGGATAAAAGACCAGAAGCGCTCTTCGCCACATGGAGACGAGTATCCACTTTATTAGCTTGAGACAGGACACTTCTGTGGCAGAGACCACCCAAGTAGCAAAGAGGGTGTGGCCCCCTTGCAGTGCAGTTTTATACCCCAGGGAAAGGGGACGGGGAAGAGGACCATGGCCAACGGGATGCCATTAGGACGAGGGGAGGGGCCACCTGTGGGACAGACCACTGAGGGAAAGGGGGGTATGGGGATAAACCATGAGATAAGAAAGGGGGAATCAACCTGACATACCCAGTAAAATTTCCACATCACCCAAGGTAAAAACACCAACTAAACAAGCTATTTAGTGCACTACAACACCTCCACCTTTTCTTTTAACTAAAATTAGAAGGAAATGTGTTGGACTATTTCTGCTGCTGATTATGAATTTGTCTGCATTTCTCTGCATACTTCTGATTTAATTAACGTTAGGGATGTCACATATAGGTGAAACACTATCACATATGTTATCTTTTGATTTTTTAACATTATGATTTTAACCTTTCTGGAACATAATACTGAGATGCCTTATCTCTGTGAGTTAAGTCAGACCAGGTTTAAGGACACAACACCTTCTAAATACCCTACTCTAGCTTGAGCTTTGGAATTTTACCTACTTTGTTTATCCAAGTTAATGCAGACTTTACCTCAAAACAATAAATAAAAAACCTTAGTAACAAAATTCTACTACCCTGGATTAACTGCTTTACTTGCAGTGCAACTTGAAGTGATAAATGTTTGAACTATTTGTCTGTAAATGGAAAAAAACAAATTTTCTGCTAATATTTGTTTTGTTATTTTTTTATGGAATTACATAAGACTGGTTTTCTGGCTAAAAATAGAATTAGTTCTCTTTGCATCAAAAGAAAAGTTTAAATGGCTCTTAAATTCACTTGCAAACATGCATTTTTATTTAAACAGATGTGGCAGTAAACAAGGGGAAGAAGATTACAGACCACTGTTTGAGAACTTTATTCAAGATCTTCTTTCCACAGTCAATAAACCAGAATGGCCAGCTGCAGAGTTGCTACTTAGCTTATTAGGAAGGCTATTGGTAAGGGATACTTGTTCTTAACTATTATATTAATTTGTTTCTTATTACAATGAAATGTGTTTATTTCAGCTCAAACTATTGCAGGAGTGTTTTCTGATTGTTGACACATGCATGTAGCATGTAAGGAAAATCTTACATGTATCACTATCACATAATGCATAGAAAATAAAACTTAGGTCAGAAGATCATTGATAACGAACTTAGTAAAGGTTATATGTATACAGTTTCTCATTAATGTCCTCTTCTAATACTCCATGGCATTTTCCACATTAAAAAATGCCATTCTGTAGCATCTAATAAGTTTAGATATTCATAGAACCGTAGAATATGCTGAGCTGGAGGGGACCCACAAGGATTATTGAGTCCAATTCCTGGTCCTGCACAGGACACCCCAACAATCCCACCCTGTTCCTGAGAACATTGTCCAAATACTCTTTGAGCTCTGGCAGTCTTGGGGCTGTGACCACTGCCTTGGGGAGCCTGTTCAGTGCCTGACCACCCTCTGAGGGCAGAACCTTTTCCTGATATCCAACCTCAACCTCCCTGACACAGCTCCAGCCATTCCGTCAGGTCCTGTCACTGGCCACCAGAGAAGAGATCAGTGTCTTCCCCTCCACTGCCCCTCACAAGGAAGTTGTAGACCACAATGAGGTCTGACCTCAGTCTCCTCTTCTCCAGGCTGAAGAGACCAAATGCCCTCAGCCACTACTTGTACGGCTTCCCCTCTAAACCCTTCACTGTCTTCATTACCCTCCTTTGGATGCTATCCAATAGTTTCATTCATATTCATTGGGAATAAAGTCAGACTAATACCTGTAATTATTCATAGAATCATAGAATACTTTGAGTTGGAAGAGACTTTAAAGCTCATCTCATTCCACATCCCTGCAGTGGACAAGCAGGGACACCTTTCACTAGACCAGATTGCTCCAAGCCCTGTCCAACCTGGCCTTGAACACTTCCAGCTATGGGGCAGCCACAGCTTCTCTGGGCAACCTGTGCCAGTGCCTCACCACTCTCACAGCGAAAAAATTTCTCCTCAGTATCCCATCTAACCCTGCCCTCTGGCAGTGGGAAGCCATTCCCCCTTGTCCTATCACTCCATGCCCTTGCAAATATTTCCTCTCCAGCTTCTTACAGGCCCTCTTCAAGAACTGGAAGGTTCTCTAAGGTTTTATGGACATTCAGGTTCCTCAGGTGGTCATGAGCCTGATCTTCACTTAAAATGGGAGGGACTTTGCTCTCCCAGTCCCATACTTTTCTGGACTATTCCTTTAGCACAGAACCTGAAAACAATTAAGTAGTTTGGTCTTTTATAAGTTTGGTCTTCAAGTGGTACATTTACTTACAGATTGTGACATTTTACAGAATGTGAATATTTTTGTAGTAATGTTTTTTGAGAGTTGTTCTTCAGTATTAAAATGCAATTAATGCAGTACTTTGAGCTTTTTATTTGGAAAATATTTTCTGGTCATGTTCTTGGTAAAATGCAGCTTTCTTTATACTTGTGTGAATAATGAGGAAGATGTATTATGTTGCTATACTATTGCAAAGGATATCTGCTTTACTAGATGTCTAGTTTATTTTAGATTTTTAAAAATATATATTTTTATAACAGGCATATTGGTAAGGCAAAAGACTCAATAAAGGAAAAAAACATTATTCTAAAGTAAGGACTGTATCTGTGATGTAATAGTAACATAACTTTAAGCAGCATGAAAATTAGGTGGACTTTTAATAAGGTCAAACTGTCTTGTAAGAAGAATCTCAGTTGCAGAAATAAATAGTTTTTATAACAGCTTATTCTGCTTTTCTTAGGTTCACCAGTTCAGTAACAAATCTACAGAAATGGCATTAAGAGTTGCATCGCTTGACTATCTTGGAACTGTAGCTGCAAGACTCAGGAAAGATGCAGTCACTAGCAAAATGGATCAAGGTTCTATAGCCAGAATACTCAAACAGGTGTGTGAAAGATCCCATGCCAGTTGGATTCAGATGTATCTATTTAAAAGCCTAAACATTTTAAAGATGTGCGAAAAACTGCAATTATGGGGAATGAGTTTTCATTGTTGTTCAGAATCAAATATACTCAATTTATAAGTATCACATTTGTTAATTCATGTCTTTCTCACACCATCTTCCTAGTGATCATTTTAAATGGTTAATTAAAATGATGAAACCAATTTTCTGGTGAGGATATAGATGAAATAATGGAGTGACAGTTGGATTATGTCTTAGGAGGCCTTAAAATATATTTGTGTGTGTATGCATGCATGCATGTATGTGCATTTGCTATTGCAAAATGGTAATTGAGCTTATGGCACTCATATAGAGACTTTTGAGAGTTAAACTGTTAGGCCTATAAGGTTAGTTTTTATGTGATAGAACTGATATTGGTTGTGTGTGTAGGGGGGTTGTTATTTTCGTGGGAGTTTTTTTACTAGAATTGCATATATCTTTCATTGGAGAATACATATTTGCATTTCTGTTAGTGCTCCTTATCAAAATGTTTCCAAATCTGCAAGATTGCCAGCAATTAACAAAGCAGTATGTGCATTTGGGCTCTCTGTAGTACATTAAGAAAATCTTGGGCCTTATGGGTATTTTCAAAAATGTGAACTTGTACATTTCTTATGGATGAAATACTTTTCTGTCTGAACTATTAATTGTTCTCAGCATGATGAGATCTAAAGTTGAGTAGTCATATCAAGGTGGTTTCCCTGAAAAGACTCCAGATCTACTATATGTATCTTATGATGACTGTTACAGACTTGTTTTGAAGGTAAAACTCGTGCAATTTACAGGCATTCAGATAAAGTATCAAAATTCATCTACTCCTTCATGAGGCTGATACTTCCCATGACTTTTGTCAGTTGGAATATTTGACTATGTATAGTGTCAAATCTTTATGTTCATGGCTTATTGTAATTTATGCTTCTATGTGCTAAGGGGGTGTAATTCTCCGTTTGCAAGTGATTTTGCCAATTATACATTAGACTTCATAGGGAAATACTTTAAAAGAATCCTTTTCTCTTTCCTTATCTCCAGAAGTTATATAATAATATTGAAAGATATTCTAAAAAGATACATACGTGAGTGGTGACCTGAATTTTTCTATTTGTTTTGAGTTTTTTACAGGATCAGGCAGAAACTAGGTATTGGCATCCACAGAAAATAAAATATCTGTGGGCAATTGAGCACTAAAAGCTTTTTTCACTTACTCAGGAAGCTTAACATAAATGATGGCATTGTGAAAAGTGTATATTATACAGTACATTTACTCAGGGTAGACTGTGTTGTTTATAAGTGATTTGTAACATACGAACAAATTACTTGAAAATGTGCACAACACCTAAGCTTCACTTTGTTGCCCAAATGGCAAAAAATTAAGATCCATTGGTAGACATATTCAGCTCTAATCATTAGAAATATCTTAAATTATTATTTTCATTCAGAAATGAACTTATATCTCTACAGATTTTTCTTTCCTGCTGAATTGAGTATTTAGATTGTTGGATATTTCCTTCTACCCTCTGATATCATTACCAGGATAATTTCCAATGATCGATGAGTGCTTATAACTCTCTCTGTTGTGGTTTGGACTCATGAATTGTATAATTAGATTTAAGAGAAAATCTGTTCTGTTTTGACATTTTTAAACAGATTTTTTTTCATAGAAATCTGTCATAGATTGTCAAGTTGATTTGAACACTTGTGCATGCTTTTCATTAATTTATCTCTTGATATGCTGATCTTCTGGACTTGTACCTTTTTCCACTTGCTGTTGTTTGCAAGCTATATTATGTGCTACGTTTGTGATAAGATTCTCAATCTATGCTGTTCATACACAAGTTGATGGTTCTAAGTTGCAGGTTTTATTGCTGAAGAAGAAAAGTGTTTTGTAGCTGAAGAAGTTGCAGCCAGAAATTATTCTTCTACTTTTATTATCAATATTGAATATGATTTGTTGTGGGCTTCACAGTTTCTTTCTGTTTGTTCTGGGTTTTTTACTTTTTAAAATAGTTAGACAGTTAAGGTTCATCAAGAAACTTTTTCAGCCTTTTTATCCACAGAATTTAACATTGGTTGAAGGCCAGACTTTCAAATCACAATTTGCATGTAATAGGGCGCCAAATATAAATTAATAAACCTACATTAGTATTATGTCTACTGTAGATGTCTTTTGAATTCTTGAACTGATTAATTTGAGGGGAAAAAAACCCCTTTTTTCTGCTGTAGCATCAACAATTGCATCAACAATTGCAAGGACCTGCACTTTTCAGTATAATACTAAGGAAAAAAGAATGTTTTATGATTTTGGGTTTATGCTTTCTTGTAGGTGTTGAGAAAGTTAGTTTCTGATTCATTAACATGTTAATTGATACTGATTTGTTCTCTAACCCCTATATGGGGAAAAGTACATTGTCTGATGGTCATATACAAAATCATTGTTCAATTTACGTAGGCTAGAATTATTTAAGAGATCAGGATATACATATTTCCTATAAAATAGCCTCTTGTAAAAAATATTCTGGTTTTAACATTCATACATTTTAGGTATTTACAAATCTGATGCATAGTTCTCAGAATAATATTTCATATGTAATCCTTTTTGTGCATCTTAAAAGTGCTTCGCAGGAAAATTAATAGCACCCTATTCTGTAGATAGACTTTATGCACTAAGCGGAATTTTTATAAAATGTATGTTTGTTCTCAAGGTTTTTGACCTGATAGAAACTTAATTGAGTCTCAGAGAGTATGATTCTTTAGTGCTAGAGTTCAGGGGTGTTTGGGAATAACCTCTGTAAATTCTTTGCTTAATGAATTGAGCATACTTGCTGCACTTTCTCTGTATCGATGCTTTAAACCTGAAAACATTTATACCAAATATTTTGCAGAGGGATAAGTTATTTTTATTTCTTTGACGCTTCCCATATGTTTTTACTGTTGTCTGTGTTTCATATTTATGTTCATTTGACTTTTTTGCCTTTTATCCCTTGTTCACCTGTAAAGTCATTGTTTCAGAGTTTAAAATTGTTGAGAGAGCTAATGATGCCTTTTATAGGTTAAATCTTTTTTTAGTCTACTATGTGTGATTTCAGCCGTTTGTTTTTCTCTTCACACAAGATCATAAAATTAAAATTAATCAAATCAGTCAGTCTGTTTTAAACCGAGTCTTATTCTGCTGTTAATATTTTTTGACTTTGGAGCTACAGTCTAATTTGGTTTAATCTCTATAAAGTTTAGAAGTAATTGATTTAAAAAATTGTTAGTTGTATTGATAATTACAGAACATTAATTTCAGTGTATTTTATATGTGGACATACAGATTTTCAGGTGCTAATTACCACTGTGCAATATTCTATTTTAAAACTATCTTTCTATTTCTGATAGGTTTCAGGAGGAAAAGATGAAATTCAACAGCTGCAAAAGGCTTTGCTAGATTATCTGGATGAGAACACAGAAACTGATGCATCATTAGTGGTAAATTTCAGCTTTCTGATGTCAAATTTATAGAAAAATAATTTTCGTAACATGCACTGAATAAAACTATTTTTGGTCATACATATTAGAGATTTGATTAAATTGTCACCCTAACGTATTATGTTGATTGTGTTTTCTGAAATATGGTTGTTGCATTAAACTCACTTAATCTCATATATCCGTTAATTTCACTCTTCTACATCTGTTGTTTTTGGTTTTTGTGTATCTTGCTGTATTTCTCCAGTTTTCTCGGAAGTTTTATATAGCTCAGTGGTTTCGGGATACAACTATGGAGACAGAGAAAGCAATTAAATCTCAGAAGGATGAGGATTCATCTGAAGGAACTCATCATGCAAAAGATGTTGAGACCACGGGGCAGATCATGCATAGAGCGGAAACTCGCAAAACATTTCTTCGCAGCATCATTAAAACTGCTCCATCTCAGTTCAGTACATTAAAGTACGTTTGAGCACCAGTGCTTTATTAACCACACATTTGACATTTTTAATCATTTTTGGTAAACGTGTCTTAATTAAAACTTTGAATTTGTTGCAGGATGAATTCTGATACTGTGGACTATGAAGATGCATGTTTGATTGTTCGCTACTTGGCCTCTATGAGGCCATTTGCCCAGAGCTTTGATATTTATTTGACACAGGTAAACTGTGCTGGAAGTCTTAGTACAGCGAAATGCAGTTGGTTTCTGATTCCAAACACTTTAGTGGTAGTGTACCATATCTGTTCATTGTTGAGCATGGGTATTTAACAGGCCGCAATAACACCATGTGCTTTCTGTATGAATGACATAAGTGCTCATATTTCTTTTTCTTGCATACATTTTATATGTCATATTGTGCATGCATTATTTTATTTGTTAATGGATGTAGATGGCAAAATGAATATCTTAGATGTACACAGTATAAAAGTAATTACAGAATGTTGAAATCTCTTACAGTTTCTGCCAGATGCACGCTCATGTGGTGATATTAACTCATTAAATTTATCTTAATTTGAAAATACAAGCCAGCTTAGCTACTTGCTTGCAGTGCATGTTGCTGTCACTTTGGAGGCTGTTTAACCAGTGTGGTTTTTTTCCTTTTTCTGGGAGAAGAGCACTAACATGTTGTCATGGCAACATGTTTGGACTCCGGTACTGGTTTGGTTTAGCTTAGTTTAGGTTCTGTTACTTATAGTGATCTGCATATAGAGCCATTCTTAAAATGATGGTGCCCAAATCCACCTCTTCTATTGAAAGAACCATGATGAAAGGCACAAGTGAATGGCAAAAGTAGAGTTTAAAATAAAGGGAATTCTTATTTTAGTTACTTCATTTGCATGTTATTCTGGTGCACTGTTGCCTGTTAAACATTTTGTGACCTTCCCAAAGCAAATGAATCTTTGTTTTTGTTCTTTTATTAGATTCTACGTGTACTTGGTGAAAATGCAATTGCTGTTCGAACAAAAGCCATGAAGTGTCTGTCTGAGGTTGTTGCTGTAGACCCCAGTATTCTAGCCAGGGTAAAAAAATCTGAAATATCTATCATGTATATGCATTCTTCTGTCACACTTTAAAGAAGTCTTTAATTCTTATTTTGGATTTGTGTTTTATTTGTTCATTTTTAGCTGGATATGCAACGAGGAGTTCATGGGCGGCTAATGGATAACTCCACTAGTGTAAGAGAGGCAGCTGTGGAGCTTCTTGGCCGATTTGTGCTCTGTCGTCCTCAGCTAGCTGAGCAGTATTATGATATGCTTATTGAAAGAATATTGGTACGGTGACTTATTTATGATGTGTCATTGGAAAATTTGTTTTCAACTGAGTTTAGATGGTTAATAATATGGAATGATGATTCCAAGAGTATGTTATATGTATGTTATTATTTTAATGAGGAGCATCATTATTTAAGACCAACCTTCTATAATGCATTGCTTGTTTTCAGTGAGGCTTTGTTACATTGTTGTGGTTTCACCCCAGCCAGCAGCCAAGCCTCATGCAACTACTCGCTCACAACCCCACCATCAGGACTGGGGAGAGAATCAGAGGAGTAAAAGCCAGAAAACTCCTAGGTTGAGAGAATGTCAGTTTAACAAGGAAAGCAAAAGCCACACACACAAGCAAAGCAAAACAAGAAATTCATTGAGCCCTTCCCAAGGGCAGGCAGGTATTCAGCCACCTCCAGGAGAGCAGGGCCCTATCCTGTGGGACGGTGACTTGGGAAGATGAACACCATCACTCCAAAATGTCCCCCCTTCCTCCTTCTTCCCCCCACTTTACATACTGAGCATGATGTCATATGGTCTGGAATACTCCTTGGGTCAGTTGGGGTCACCTGTCCAGGCTGTGTCCCCTCCCAACCTCCCATGCACCCCCAGCTCCCTCCCCAGTGTTCAAGGAGCAGAAAAAGGCCTTGGCTCTGTGCAAGCTCAGCAATAACAAAAACATCTCTGTATTATCAACTCTGTGTTCAACACAAACCCCAACACAGCCCAATGCCAGCCTCTGGGAAGGAAATTAACTCTACCCCAGCCAGAACCAGCTTATACATCAATAAGTAAATATATATAGAAAGTTGTACTGCAACAGAATCAGAATTATATTCCTTTTCGTTCCTTTATTGAGGCACAGATTAAATGGAATGAGGAATTTTGCCACATCTCTGAAGTCTCAGATATGGGTTATTGATGGCAGTTCAGAAGTGTGGGTGATAAAAAGAGTCTATAACAATGTAATTTAAAGTTGTCATTTGTTACCCAAAAGAAAATAAAAGATAAAACTACTTTGGTTTTTTAGGCCATGTTTTAGTGCTTTAAAAGGCTTTTTATTAGATTTTTTGTATAAAAAGTGGGTTTTGCCTGGATGATCCGATAAATACAGTGTTAATTTAAGATAACGCTTTTAGCATTCATGTTAGGTTTTTAGTCAAATACTACTCATTTGCTATAGTTACATGATAAAACTTGTTTGTAAGGTGTTTTGGAAATGTCCATATGAGGATGCATAAAGGCACTCATCCTGGCATTTAGATTAAACATATTTTGAATTAAGTAATATGAAATGAAGCTACTCATCCTTCTCCTTAGATGAAGCCTAGGAAATTGGAAAATATTTGCTGCACATATCAACCATAAGCTTTATTCAAGAATTTTGAAGTATTACAGTCCAGACTTACAAAGGATCTTAGGTGTTCATAAACAGTAGCTAAAGCATCAGCGCATCTAGCTTCTAAGATCTTGAATTAAGAAGTGGCATTATACATTTGCAATATCATGAGTTCCTAATTGGGATGATATAAATGGAGGAAGTGTTTCAATGTTTTGGGGACTCAGCCCAAACCTTTAGAATTGTTGCAAATAAAGTTATGCTGATCTTTCATATAAATATACTCCAGAATATTTTAGCTGCATTTTCTGAATGCATTTTTCAGGTCAGATTGTGTGATCTTCAAGTATAATTTATATAATACATTAATAATATGTCTGATTTCTTTTCAAGAGCATAATGTTTTTCTCCTCACAGGATACTGGTATCAGTGTCAGAAAAAGAGTCATAAAGATACTTAGGGATATCTGCATTGAACAACCAACATTTCCCAAAATTACTGAGATGTGTGTAAAAATGATTCGGAGAGTCAATGATGAAGAAGGCATTAAGGTAGAATGAAACATATCCTTCAGGATTTAAATTATCATAATTGGTTTCCATATTTTGAGGCAAAAGTAATAAAAAAAGTATTTCATTGCTCCTTTGTAATTTTTTATTATTTTTATTTATTTTTAATTTTTAAGAGCAAATAGCTTTCTACATTGCTGTCTGACTTGGTTTTCTTTTCTTTTTTCTATTTTCATCAAGTTCTTGCTGACAAAGGATTTTAAAAAGTTGTTATCTAGAGTTTTGGGGTTTTTTCTCTTTGCAAGTATTGTCTCTGATACTTCTCTTTTCTAACAAGTAAAATTAGTCTATAAAATTCCTTTCTGAAAACAAAATAAACTTTAAGTCAAAATTAAGTACTTGGTGCTTTTATATGCCAGATTTATAAATTCTGTGTATAAAAAATATAAAGTATTCATCTGTGAAAATTTTGCATTAATTCTGAATGTTTAATGAATCAGTTATTCCCCCTAAAATATTACTTATGTCATCATATTCTTATCTTTGTGTGACATATATGCAGAAGGGTTAAAACCTAAGATTATGTGGAATCATAAACCTGACACTGATGTTTTTTGTTTGATTTGGCAAAAATAATTTTTAAATTGTTGGGTAATTAAGACTACACCTGTAATAATTTTGTATCACACTTTCAGTGGGATTTGAAGTCTGGAACTTTAAAGCTGCAACATATAATTTTACCACTTGAGATATGTTAGTGCCAAGTGGCTTTCAGGGCAGACTGTTAATCAAGAAGTAGATGAATAGCTGTATCTACGGTGCTACTAAGAAAGGAGGATGACCTTACCCTTGCCTTTCCAACAACCTCATAAAGATGAGGCAGTATCTGCAATGTGTTTTTTTAAGTCTCCATGGATGAGGAATGCTTCCTACAAGCGTATGCTTTATATGTAATTTGGGAATAGTTCACTTTCATTCTATTCCATCTTTTCCTCTATACAAAAACATTGTAAGGGAATCAACTTCCTATGTTTGGGTAGAGAGACTTCTCTCTCTTCTTTGTCTTCTCACAGCTGTTCTGAAAATGCCAATCTACAATTGCTGCTAATTCTGCTGTAGAAATTATAGTCTTGTGTTCAGTTGTCGGTTTCTCAGGCCTACTATGCTTTCCTGAGGAATGCAGATTAGTGCAGGAAAATGGTAACTATTTCCTGTAGCATCACTTTCCCAGTGATCATTTTAGTGAAGCTTGCTTAGAGACCAGTATAACTGCTGTAATAGTAATCTGGGTCTATCTCAGATAACATTCTCTACAACAGTATCACATAGGTTGAATAATTCCTTACAGAAGTGCACATAAAAAATTTATTGTAAAAAATTTATTGTAAAAATTTATTGTACGGATGTATTGGTAATAATACCTATGTGCCAAGATAAAATTATTTATTTCTGCTATTTTTTTTCCTTCAGAAATTAGTAAATGAGACATTCCAGAAGCTCTGGTTCACTCCAACTCTACATCATGACAAAGAAGCAATGACTAGGAAAATACTAAACATCACTGATGTGGTATGTTAAACAAATTTTAATTAGGTTGCATGTAAAATTTCATTAAGTTTTTAGTATCTTTGGAATATTGTCTTAAGTATTTTAGAAATACACAAGTAATTTAATTATCAGATTAATTTCTTTATATGTCTCCTGACATTGAATACATGCTAGAATTATTAATCTGATGGAACAGGCTATAAGAAACTTTAAATGCTCACTAATCTGCTGACAGTGATAACTTAGACCACATTATATTCAGGTTGTGGAAAATACTTGTTCAGTTAAAACACCACAAGTTTCTGTTATAGTTAACATTTTCCAGGAAATGCTAGTAGCAGCATATAATTAAGCCTAACTAAGAAGTTGTCTCTTAAAAGAAAAATTTCCACAATTGATAACATTTCTTTTGAAAGGTTATCAAGCTGTTTCAACATATGCAAGGTCATGTTCTCACCCAAGGTAAACTAGTATCTGCATAATGTTATCTACTTTTTAGGAGCAGCAAATTAAATTGTATGTCTCAAAAATCTGTTTCAAATAAAATGCTTTTACATTTGTAGTGAAAACATATTGGTAAAGCCACTGTACTGAAAAGGTATTTTAATATCAGTTATACCAAGATGTAAATATCAAATAAAAGTATTCTCCTCGTGACTTAAAAATATTAGTTTAAACTGCTTTTTAATATTTTTACTAAATTCTAGTGTATTATGCATTTTTCCAGAATGACCAGTCAGTTTATTTGACTTCAATTTAATTCTCAGTTCTCCTGCCAATTCTTTTTTGGAGCATCTCTGAGCTGTTCCTGACACATGATACCATTGAAGGCTTAGTTTGTTTATATAAAAATATGTACACGCATATATATATATATACACACACACATGTTCATTTTTAATATGTCAGACTTGTATTTGTGCTTTAATCTGTACAAAATGTTGTTCGACGAACCCAAAATTTGGTTGTCATTAGAGATAGCAATCTCCAGTAAAATGTGTAGGCCTTGTGTTGTATGGGATACAAATTCTGAGATCATTTAAATGGTGAGAACTCTTTTTCAAATGCAGGAAAAAGTTTCTGGTCTCCAAAGATATCATACTGAATATTTATGAAAATATGTCTGTGCATGTTTACTGATCTTTTAAGATGGCATCTGTATTGAAATATTTTTTAATCAGATGCTTTTTTTAACCAGTTTATTCTCAAAACTACTTTTAGGTTGCAGCTTGTAGAGATACAGGCTATGATTGGTTTGAACAACTTCTTCAAAATGTAAGTAATAAATTTTGAATGTATGGCACAATCATTGTAAGAATTTTAAAATTTCTTTTGGTACTAAAACAAATTGAAGGGAGACTGCAAGACCAGTCCTTTACAGTAAACAAATTCAATCCATGCCCTTTAAACATCTGACCTTTCTTTAATTCTCCATTGGTGTAACTTTTATGGAGAAGTTAAATGGTTTTGTAGTGCAAAATTCTTGTGGATCTGTAGTAATTGTTATAAAACCAGTAGATATCCAATGTAAATGAATGCACCCTGAATACTAAATAATTTTCTGCTATAGCTGTTGAAGTCAGAAGAAGATGCCTCATATAAACCTGTGAAGAAAGCCTGTACTCAACTTGTTGACAATTTGGTTGAGCACATTCTTAAATATGAGGAATCCTTGTCAGGTAATAGTGTTTACAACCTAGTAGCTTCTTTGAATTTTATGATACTGTAACAGTGGTGGTTCAAATGACTATTGTGTAAAGTTACTGTTACAGAATTCCTATTACAAAACTGATGGTAATGAGTTATTGCATTTATTTTGATTGTGAACCTTTGAGCACTGTGTAATAATAAAGCTTCCCTAATTTTCTCTAGCTAATCACAATAACAGAGCTAATTTTAAAATAACTTGTTCAGATTTTTTTTTTATTTGTATTAATACGTTCTACAGTTGTAATAGGAATCATTGGCTAGGCCAGTGTTCTGTGTACAGTAATTAGGTTAAAAACTAGTGATATCTTTGAAGCATCTTTGCTTATTTTACATATGTTGTGATCACATACAAATGTTAGCACATTATGTTCTCGTCTCTAATCTAATAAGAATATTCTGTATTGATCTTGAAAGATATATTATGAAAGAGATATTCATATGATTTTTTGGCTGTATGTTTTTCATTGCTCAAACATTGCTTTGTGTATTTTCTAATTTTTTTGCAGATTCTGACAACAAAAGTGTGAATTCTGGTCGCTTGGTTGCTTGCATAACCACTTTGTTCTTATTCAGCAAAATCAGGCCCCAGCTAATGGTCAAACATGCCATGACCATGCAGCCATACCTGACCACTAAATGTAGTGTAAGTAGAGAAAATTAGAAAATCAGTCTTTTCTTTTTCCCAGATAATTAAGCATGGAAATTAATGGCTATCTTGTATGCTTGATGAAATTGAAGGTAGGAAAAGAGAAATAAAAATTATGTTTCTATGATTCATGATCATATCTTTTAAAGATATTAGGTCATTTTATGATCTCTATAGCTTCCAAGATGCTGTTCCTCACCCTCTGCCTTCACATTTTACACTCAAATGAAACTGAAACCTGTGCTTCTTTCCCTTAAAGACTAAAACACAGTTTTCCACCTGTTATGAAATAATTTCTTTAAATTGTTTTATTTTATGGTCACAGTCTTAAAAGTAGTTAAGATTTAATAAGTTAATCTTAAGACTAAAGGTATGGTTCCATAAGACAGGATGATCTAACATATAGCATAAATATTAGAAGGAATATGTCCTGCTCTATCCTCTTCAGCAGTTCACCTCTCTCTACCCTAGCTCTGGTGTTTTTGTATTTCTCTGTAAGACAGTTTAGCTCACAGAAATGATAGAGCTACAGTCCTGAATCCCCCCAGTCCGGGAAAATGGCCCCCTCCTCTGAAACACTGCACTGCTTTCTGCCATTTTGATTAGCACAGTTGGCTCAGTGAAAGTTGTGATGAACCCATCATCTGGCAGGAGCAGAGCAGGATTGTGCAGCCATGGCTCAAGAAAGAGCTTGACTGAGTGAGGGACAGCAATCCATTACCTTAGGTCAGCTGCCCAGGGAAGAGCAGGCCTGAGAATGCTTGTTATCAGCTTAGCTTGCAGGTATAGCCTAGAATTTTACCGTTTCAGCCCTAGAGCATTCTCTAGGCAAATCTACAACAGACTGCTTCTGATCAAACAGGATAGGAAAAGGTTATTTCATTATTTACTTGCTGCCAATACCTGTTGCCAGGTGTTGTGCATTCTCTACTGTGCATGTGTCAGGAAGAGTTCCTAAATTTGTGTTAGGACTCAAAAAAATTTTCATGACCAAAAGTTTTCAGGTCTGTCTCAGCCTTGATGACAGGTGAATTCTGCTTCTACCAATTTTTTTTTTTTATAAAAGTTCTGTAGAAAACGAGAACTTGCTTTCAAAATAATATGTAACTTAAAAGCAAATGTAAACTATATATTATTTTAAATCTTTACCAAATAACTTGCATAAGATACATAATTGTATCATACTATTATGTAATTGTATTATATTAATATGTATTATATATGTATTGCATAATACATATTAATAATACTTAGAGGTAACACAGCCAGAAATGTTAAATGCTATAAATGCTGTTGTTTCAGACCCAGAATGATTTCATGGTGATCTGCAATGTTGCAAAAATCTTAGAACTTGTAGTGCCACTAATGGAACACCCAAGTGAGACATTTCTTGCCACTATTGAGGAAGACCTCATGAAACTCATCATCAAATATGGCATGACAGTAAGCTTTTAATTGCTACTATTCAGTTAATTCCATTTCACATTGTGAAATACATAATTTTGGTTTAAAGAAAGTCTGTCTTCATTATGAAGATAACTTTTGAGCCATGAAAAATCAATGTTCTTGGTTTACTTGTGTTTGTATGTGTTGTTGCTATATTTTAACAATTATAAGTTTCGGCATGTTTTCGGAGCAGTCTAGGAGATGGACATTACATCTGTTAGATAGTTACTTTTAGTTCTACATGCCTTTTCCCTGCATAACATCACAAAAGTCTCAGTTTTAAATTCTAAATATATAATTCATTTGTTCTTTCTTGCACCTAGGTTGTTCAGCATTGTGTGAGCTGTCTTGGGGCTGTTGTGAACAAGGTCACTCAGAACTATAAATTTGTGTGGGCCTGTTTTAATAGATACTATGGTAAGTAAAATCACGACATGTACATGTCACTCTTCAGTTTCACCTACAAGTCCTATTTTAGGGATACACCATGATTAAATACCGTGATCAAAACTTTTATCTTGCTGTAGGTGCACTTTCAAAATTAAAAAGTCAACACCAAGAAGACCCCAACAGTACAATACTTACTGCCAATAAACCAGCACTCCTTAGATCACTTTTCACTGTTGGAGCACTGTGTCGGCATTTTGATTTTGATCAGGAAGATTTTAAGGGCAACAGTAAGGTAAAATAACTTGTATTTATTCTCCGCGTCTTGTGCATATTTAATGCTCCACTTCAGTTTGAAAACACAGTATTCCTAGGCCCTCAAAGCTATGCATTTCTTCATAATACATATGATATAATTTTTTGGGTTGTAAATACATGGTTTTGCAAAGACAATGCAGTAAGATTGTGCTTCTCCATTTTGATATATATGCTTTTTATAAGAGATTAGAAGTATCTGTTTCATCTTCTAATAGCTATTATTTGTGTTTTAATTTCCTCAGGTTAACATTAAGGATAAAGTACTTGAACTACTGATGTATTTTACAAAGCATTCAGATGAAGAAGTACAGACAAAAGCCATTATTGGCCTTGGTAAGAAATATTAATAGTTTTTATTATTCTGCTCTAGTAGGAATCCATGCATTTATTTGGGTAGTGGCAGGGAAGTTTGTTTAAAATCAAAGTTCACCACATGTTTTATTTGAGACCTGGCTATAGAAATGTAGTCAAAGGGATACTTGGAAGTTGCATACTTCTGCAGCAGAGTGGATGCTTTTGACAGTGAATACCTTTTTGATGTATGACCAAGTCTTTAAAAGCATCAAGTTTCCAAAGTAAATGGAGATGAGGTTTTTTTCCCTCATACAAATATTTTGTAACTCCAAATATTGTTTTTCAGTCCTCAAGGTATGGTTAAAGAATAAATAGAAAAAATGATGGAAAAACTTTGAGAATTTTAAGTGTAGGGGCAGAAATTCCACAGAAATTGAAGGAACTCTGGTAGTTTATACCAACTGAGAGGTGATATGTGAAATTTCACGAGGCATTGAGATTATGCCATAGTCTAAATATTACAGCTTATTTTGGATCTTTGGCAGTATTTCAATTGTAAATAGATTTTTTGTCTGAAGGCATTAGTATAGTATCTCAGTGACTTGCAGTAATGCATGAACTGCCATTGAGTGATTTGTATCATGTTCACCCTCTGCTCAAGGACCAAAACTGTACATGTAAGAGCATCTTGTTTGGACAGATAGGCCTTGGTTTCTGGAACAGTTCAGTTCATGGTTATGGCTTAGTCTAAAGAAAGTTGTCTCCTGTGTGTGAGCTTGCATTGCACGGTTTAACTGTGTATAAGAATTTTCCTCCTTATGCTGCTGTTTAGGTGGCTTTTTAGATATCCTGGTACAGGTTAGGCTAAGGAGGACTGAGAATAAGGACTGAGACTGAATCTTGATTTGATATTCTGTGAGGAAACCATTGCAGACAGCTGAGTGGGATTAATGGTTTTAAGTTGCCTCTGTTGCAGGAACAGTGCTATGGTGCTAACAACTAGCTGGAGGTTTTTCTAAGCATTGTATCAAGATGCACGACGCTTACTGTAGTCCATTCTAATTTAATTGTTCTATACAAAATATTGCACATGGGATAGGGGCTGCCTTCCTAACCGTAGACATGATTGCTTTACTCATGGAGGCTGAGTGTTGTATTCATCAGAAATGCTCCTGAATTACAGACTGAACTGTGATCAGTTTGGGGAAGAGGAGAAAACAGGAGTGACTATCAGTAGGCATTCTTCAGATATTTTTATTCTTTTTTTCTCTGCCTGTAAACATGTCAGTCTTTATCTTAATTAAACCTCAGACAACTGTTTTCAGTGATATATTAGTCTAATCTAAGTACTGGTTCCACTTTGAAGGTAGCTGCTTGGGTGTACAGAGATGTAGTAGGCAGTGCAAAGCTGTGTTTTACAGGCTGGTAATATTGAGTCAAGTTGTCAAATACATTCAACATTTACGTGCAGCAATAAGATGAAAATTACTAACAAGCTAATCCAAAATTTATACACACTGAAGGCATCAAATGAAGAGTGTGTACTTTCCTTTTGGTAATTATTATTGTGTCCTTACAGTAAGGACACTCAACAGTTTTAACCTTTCCTTTGGGATGTGTCACTGCTGTTGAGAGATTGAGTTTAACCATAAGCGTTATGGTTACTCTTCTCTTCCAGATGTGTACTTGCAAGGCAGATTGAGGATAAAAAAATTTGGTAGTATCTAACAGGTAATGTCTTACTCAGCCAAGTTCAGTGCTTAACCTTAACGGAGTGAAAACAAAGGTATGAAGAGAAGTGGTGTGAGAGCAGCCCCAAGATGTGAAGTCAGTCCTTAAATGAACACAGCAGCTGCCTTTTTTCATCCCCTATGACAAATTCTTATACCAAGTAAAATTTCTTCCCTGCTTACAGGGGATGGAAAAATAATAATTTCCCTAAGAGTACTAGTGGTTTTAGATTCTTTTAAGTAAGTGAATGAAAGAGAGTTATGAATTGTTACACATACATGCAAGTGCTTTCCATTTTCAAAATTAAACTTAAGAAATGGGTTGGACTTTCTCAGAGGTGGTCAAGTTATAAACATCTATATATACCTGTATAGAGTGGACAATTATACTACCTACTTCAAAGAGGAGCATCATTCCTTTTTCTTTCACCTCTTTCCCCTCTATCTCCCCTGCCTTCTTTCCTTTTCCTGTTTTGAAATTGAAACGAGATCTTAAATGCACTTAGGTCTTGCCCTAGACTTAGCCATTACCTACCTACACTGTCTTTTCTGTGTGCACAGAGCCAGTTTTAAAAACCTGACTCAGTCTTTCCTTTGTTATGCCCACTTTTATACATTGCTTTCACATAATTTTATTTGCTTTCATTTTCCCCCATTCTTCTTTTTATGTTTATGTTTTCTGTGTGTTCATTCAGAATCTTAGTTTCCTATGGTCGTGAAAAACACACTTAATGTTTGCTTTTCTCACAGTCTTAAAAAAATTAATCAACTAGTTAAATATAGTTTAAATTGGGAAGTTATGTTCCCATTACTGTTTTTTTATGATACTATGTAAGAGTCTGTTGCCAGCATTCCTAAATCTACATATGTGATCTAAAATTATATATACTATTACTTATTTAGATCAAACTGTTTATGAAATAAAGACTTCCCTGACTAAGAATAACCAGTTCTTTGTCAAGGGTAAGGCTGCAGCTAAAAGCAGTTCTACAGTGTGTATCTTCTAACAGATGTAGTCTTGAGAATGCTTCAGGTAATTTTCAAGACACGACCTTAATAGGTATATGAATAATAACAGTGTGAGGTCTAAATTTTATTTTTTTGTGTTTGCTATATTTTTTCTTTTAAGATTTTATTGTTTAAATATCCAGACCTATATAACTCTTAGTTCAATTGCCCTGGGTCAGGACCCCATCTTTATCTATCAGACAGATAATAGAACTCCTTATAAACTTAGAATGGTGTCCATATGAAAAAGCAATATTGTTTGTTAGCACCACACTTGGGAGGAGATAAATTTCAAACCTCTGTTTTGAAGAAAGACTTAAGAAGCAGAAATACAATTTCTAGTTAATAACATGGAATATTTCCTCTTTTCTTCCACCCTTAGGATTTGCATTTATACAACACCCAAGTTTAATGTTTGAACAGGAAGTGAAGACTCTGTACAACAGCATTCTTTCGGACAAGAACTGTTCAGTAAACTTAAAAATCCAGGTGTTGAAAAACCTTCAGACCTACTTGCAGGAGGAGGATACACGTATGCAGCAGGCAGACAGAGACTGTAAGTGCCAAGTTCTTCTGTTCTGAGGCAGGGAAAATCTAACTTTCTTGCATACAATTACTATATACATGAACTGAGTAATTTAACATTGTTATCTAATTAGTAATATTGTACACAAGATATCTTAGAATAATTTTCAAAAATTCATTATGTGTATAGGTATATTGAGACATGTAGCTTATTATTTACTTTCAGGATGTATAAATCCTGAAAGCAATCCAGAATGCATAATTGCTGTAATGATGGTATTAATACGTTTTATCAAAATATTCTCTAAGGTTAATTAGCAGATACAAAATAAGAAATTGTAAAAAATAAAACCTTTATCAAGGAACGAGACTTTAAATTTGTGTGACTTTAATTTTTTAAAATATATTTGCTATCAGACTGCTTTATATTTAATGAGATCATAAACACATTCTAAGATGGCTGGAATGTCTTTGTATTATAAAGCTTAAAGATAAGTATGCATCAAATAATAGCAAAGTAAATTATTATACTGTGGTGAGTGTGCTATTGCTTTCATCCTTTTTACAGGGAAAAAAGTAGCAAAGCAGGAAGATCTGAAAGAAATGGGTGATATTTCCTCAGGGATGAGTAGTTCCATCATGCAGCTATATCTCAAACAGGTCCTTGAGGCTTTCTTTCATACCCAGTCCAGTGTACGCCACTTTGCTCTAAATGTCATTGCACTGACATTAAACCAGGGTCTCATCCATCCTGTTCAGGTATGGTAACCTTTTATGATGTGGCGTGGTTTTTTTGGTCTTCAGGTTTCAGAGCTTTTTACACTTGCTAGACACATTTTTAGTTTTTCTCTTGCAGCTATATTACAGTAATCTCTTATTGTAGCAAGGGGCCTTTACAGAAAACATATTTTGAAATTTAGATTCCAAATGCTGTATTTTCTTGTCTTTGGATCAAGATCTAAAAGCCCAGCCAGTGCCTAAAGTGCACATGCAAATGTGCATTGGAGCATATTTCTGTTATGAATTTCATGTATATGCCAAGCTATTTTCTTTAATTCTTTATCCTGAAAACTGTGACAGCTTGTCTCCACTTTAATTCCCATGTCCTCCAAACATTATGGAATTCCAGAGTCAATGTCAGAACTTCAGTTATCATCACCATTATTCTTTGCTTACATAATATTTTTGTAATTATTTGCTTATAACACAACCATTGTGCATGTTCAATCATAACTGGTAGTGTGTGGTTTGGGTTTTTTTAATGGCATTTTTTGTAGTGTAAATTGACTTTAGAGTTTGAGAGAACTGGAAATACTACCTGAAACTTCACACAACTTCTGTCACTTATAAGACCTCCGAGCCTCAATGAATAAGAGTGACCAGTGGTGTCCCTCAGGGGTCTATATTGGGACCAGTGTTATTTAATATCTTCATTAATGACACATACAAAGGGATTGACAGTACCCTCAGCAGGTTTGCAGATGACATGAAGCTGAGTAGTGGAGGTGACACACCTGAAAGACAGGGCTATCCAGAGGGACCTGGACAAGCTCAAGAAGTGGCCCATTGGAATCTCATGAGGTTCAACAAGACCAAGTGCTATGCTAGTGCTGCACCTTGGTTGGGCAATCCCCAGGATCAATCCAGGCTGAGGGATGAACAGATCAAGAGCAGCCTTGGGGAGAGAGAGTTGGGGGTGCTGGTTGGTGAGAGGCTGGACATGCCCATCCATGTGCGCTGGTACCCAGAAACCCCCTGTGGGCTGGACTGATCCCACAGTGTGGGGAGCAGAGAAGGAGGGGATTCTGCCCCTCTGCTCTGGTGAGACCCCACCTGCAGTGCTGCCTCCAGCTCTGTGGTCCCCAGCAGAGAAAGGACATAGACCTGCTGGAGCAAGTCCAGAGGAGGCACCAAGATGATCAGAGGAATTGAGCACCTCTGCTGTGAGGAAAGGCTGAGAGAATTGGGATTGTTCAGCCTGGAGAAGAGAAGCTTTGGGGTGACCTAACTGTGAACTTCCAGGACCTGAAGGGAGTCAACAAGAAAGATGGAGAGGGACTTTTTACAAGAGCATGTAGTAAAAGGATGAGGGGGAATGGCTTCAAACTGACAGGGAGTAGGATTAGATTAGATATTAGGAAGAAATTCTTCCCTATGAGGATGATGAGGCCCTGGAACAGATTGCCCAGAGAAGCTGTGGCTGCCCCATCTCTGGAAACGTTCAAGGCCAGGTTGGATGGGACTTGGAACAACCTGGTCTAGTGGAAGGTGTACCTGCCCATGGCAGAGGGTTGGAACTAGATGACCTTTAAGGTCCTTTCCAACCCAAACTATTCTATGATTCTGTGATAACACTGGTCTGTGGATGCCATAGGACAGAGAGAAATGGCAAGCGTTTCTCACAGCGGCTTGTGAGAAGTTTTAGGGAATTAGAAAGATGTGATAACTCATTGAGCATAAACAATTTGCAGGTGGTGTTTTTCTACTTTATTTTTCTGTTCTTCTCAAGGACAGTGTGTGAGAAAAATGTTTCTGTTAGTTAGCCAATAGAATAGAACCTATTGTATCACTCTATAAAAACTGCGTGGTTCTTTTGAATAAAGCCTTCTTTGCCTTTTCTACGATCCTGCCTCTCGCCTGTTCCTGCCTCGACCTCGATGCAAGAGCGACACTGGTCTTTTGTGTATTTTGTTCTAATTGCTTGAAAAAAGTAGTCAGGTAGTAAGTTGCATAAAGCTTCCTATTCTAGTTTCTGCAGTAGTCAGAATATTACATAAACAATACTGTAATAAAAAAGCAAAGAGTGAGAAAGACAAGATACAATGACTCTAAATAATAATTTCATTTGGTTTTTTTCAAGTGTGTGCCGTACTTAATTGCTATGGGCACAGATCCAGAGCCCTCTATGCGAAACAAAGCAGACCAGCAATTGGTGGAAATAGACAAAAAGTATGCTGGGTTCATTCATGTAAGTAATTCTTATTTATCATTTTACAAAATACTGTTACATTCTCTGGTGACTCAACACTTGCATAGGCCTCAGCTGCAGAAAAATAATATAAATAACAAACAATAACAATAACTGTAAGCAGTTGTAAAGAAGATCCCAACTCTTTCCCCTGTTTGGAGATTTCTGTTTGTAGAAATAGAAAGGATATAATAATTCAAAGCATCTCTTCCAGTCTAAAAATTCCTTTAATTTATAATCCACAGTAGTGTTTTCCTCACCGAGTAGTATGTTAAGAGCATTTATTTGATAAGAGGTAAAGACAGCTGTTTCATAATGTTTAGCAATGATTCTCCTGTATTAAGAGAGAGCACTTTGTAAAAGTAGAGGTCAATATATATGTATTAGAACTTTAAGACATCAATGCTTTATAAATTGTAATCTAAGCAGAAGGAACATAGGGAAGATTTCAAGAACTGAGGGATCTTGCTGAAAGGAAAATCTGAGGGCTAAGTGAAGACTTGTGGAGTTGTGGCATGATGACGATAGTTCTGCTAAAGATCTGAAATTGAGTTGCAGCACCCTTTCCTTATTTCAGAAGGCCTCAGTCTTAGTTCAGTGTGCGTACTACATTGTGGGACTTTATAAATCTAATTGTATTCCACTGAAATTTGAGCATTGCACTGTTCATAGCATCCAAAGAGATACTTAACTGAAGTCAGACCTCATCACAGTCTACAACTCCCTCGTGAGGGGAAGAAGAGGGGCAGACACTGATCTCTTGGTGACCAGTGACAGGACTTGAGAGAACAGCTGGAGCTGTGTCAGGGGACATTTAGGTTGGATATCAGGAAAAGGTCCTTTACCCAGAGGCTGGTCGGGCACTGGAACAGGCTCCACTGGGAACTAGTCACAGCATCAAGCCTGACAGAGTTCAAGAAGCGTTTGGACAACACTCTTGGCACATGGTGTGATTCTTGGGGATGGTGCCTGTGCATGGCCAGGAGTTGGACTTGATGATCCTTGTGAGTCCCTTCCAACTCACCATATTCTGTGATTCTGTGCATGAAGTGGTGATTGGTAGCCATCTTGGCCACAGTGACCACTGATCAATCAAATGTAAAATCTCTGTTGCCAGGAGGGAAAGTGCCAGCAAAACCTCAACTCCAGTCATGAGGAAAGCAGACTTCAGGCTGCTCAGGGAAATATCAAGTAAGGTCCCCTGGGAAAATACTTTTGCAGGTGCTAGGTCCATCAGTGCTGGTCACTTTTTAAACATCTCCTCCTAAGGGCACAGGAGCAGACAATTCCCAGATATCAGAAGTCAGGCAGGCAAGGCAGAAGGCCAGCATGGCTGAACAGGAATCTTCTCTTAGAAATAAGGCAAAAAAGGGAGGTGTGTGCCCAGTGGAAGCAAAGTCAGGTGGTATGGGAAGAATATAGAGATGCTGCTCACAACTGTAGAGAGAATCTGTGTGGCCAAAGCTCAACTGGAGTTGGAGCTGGACAGTTATGCTGGTTCTGGCTGGGGTAGAGTTAATTTCCTTCCCAGAGGCTGGCATTGGGCTGTGTTGGGGTTTGTGTTGAACACAGAGTTGATAATACAGAGATGTTTTTGTTATTGCTGAGCTTACACAGAGCCAAGGCCTTTTTCTGCTCCTTGAACGCTGGGGAGGGAGCTGGGGGTGCATGGGAGGTTGGGAGGGGACACAGCCTGGACAGGTGACCCCAACTGACCCAAGGAGTATTCCAGACCATATGACATCATGTTCAGTATGTAAAGTGGGGGGAAGAAGGAGGAAGGGGGGACATTTTGGAGTGATGGTGTTCATCTTCCCAAGTCACCGTCCCACAGGATAGGGCCCTGCTCTCCTGGAGGTGGCTGAATACCTGCCTGCCCTTGGGAAGGGCTCAATGAATTTCTTGTTTTGCTTTGCTTGTGTGTGTGGCTTTTGCTTTCCTTGTTAAACTGGCATTCTCTCAACCTAGGAGTTTTCTGGCTTTTACTCTTCTGGTTGTCCTTCCCATTCCACCAGGGTGGGGGTAGAGAGGGGGGTTGAGCAAGGAACTGCGTGGTACTTAGTTTCCAGCTGGGCTTCACGATCATGGGGGACAATAAAAAGAGCCTTTTTCAATATGTCAGTAGTAAATGGCAGTGCAAAAATGACATCAGCCCATTCCATGATGAGAATAGACACCTCACAAACAGGGACATGGACGAGACAGAGATGTTTAATGCTTTCTTTGCCTCTGTTTTCAACACCAGTGACAGACCAAGGGGGTCCCAGTGCCCTGAGCTGGAGAACCATGACTGTGAGAATGATCAACTCCCAGTCAACCCTGAAAATGTGTGGATTCTGCTGTTCCAGCTGGATCCCTATAAGTCTATGGGGCATGATGGGATTCATCCCAGGCTACTCAGAGCTGCTGATGTAATTACAAAACCTCTCTCAATGATTTGTGAATGGTCTTGGGAATCTGAAGAGGTCCCAGCTGACTGGAAGCTGGGGAATGTTGCCTCGATTTTCAAGAAGGGCAAGAAGGAGGCCTCCAGTCTCACTTGTCAGTCTTGCTTCAGTGCCTTGTAGAGTTATGGAGGAGATTATTCTGGGAGGTATTGAAAAACACCTGAAAGACAATGCAGTCATCAGTTACAGCCAGCACAGCTTCATGAGGGGAAAGTCCTGCTTATCAAACCTGATTTTCTTTTATGACAAGGTAACCCACCTGGTTGATCAAGGGAAGCCAGTTGATGTCATCTTTCTGGATTTCAGTAAAGCTTTTGATACTGTCTCTCCCAGGATCCTTCTGGACAAAATGTCCAGCCCTCAGCTGGATAAACACCATGCGGTGGGTGAGCAACTGGCTCACGGGTGGGGCACAAAGGGTTATAGTGAATGGAGTGACATCAGACTGGTGGCCTGTATCTAGTGGGGTTCCACAGGGCTTTATCCTTGGCCCTGTGCTCTTCAACATCTTCATTAACAACCTGGATGCAGGACTGGAAAAGATACTGAGTAAGATCGCAGACAATACAAAACTGGGAGGAACTGTTGACTCCACTGAAGGCAGGGAGGCCCTGCAGAAAGACCTCAACCAATTAGAGGACTGGGCAGTCACCAACCATATTATGTTTAACAAGGGCAAGTGCCAGATTCTTCTCCTGGGATGGGGCAACCATAGATGTACAGACCTGAGGGTCCTGGTCAATGACAAGTTGAATATGAGTCAGTGGTGCCCTGGCAGCCAGGAGGGCCAACCGTGTCCTGGGGTGCATCAGGCACAGCATCACCAGCAGGTCAAGGGAGGGGATTGTCCCACTATGCTCTGCATTGGGGCAGCCTCATCTTAAGTCCTAGGGGCAGTTTTGGTCACCACAATATAAGGATAGAAAGCTATTGGAGACCATCCTAAGGAGGGCACAAGGATGGTGAAGGGCCTTGAGGGGAAGCCATATGAGGAGCAGCTGAGAGCACTTGGTCTGTTCAGCTGGAGGAGACTGAGGGGAGACCTCTTTGCAGTCTACAACTTCCTCATTAAGGGAAGAGGAGGGGCAAACACTGATCTCTTCTGTGGTCACCAGTGACAGGACCTAAGGGAACAGCTGGAGCTGTGTTGGGTGAGGGTTAAGTTGGATAGTAGGAAAAGACTCTTTACCCAGAGGGTAGTCGGGAGCTGAACAGGCTCCCCAGAGTAATGGTCATGGCCCCAACACTACCAGAGCTTAAGAACTGTTTGGACAAACTCTCAGGCACAATGTGGGATTGTTGGGGTGTCCTGTGCGGGGCTGGGAGGTGGACGTGATGATCCTTGTGAGTCTCTTCCAATTCAGGATATTCTATGAATCTATGGTTCTTGAAAATTGTTTAAATTTGAGTACCTGGCTGTAGTTGGTAAACAGATCATCTGTATGTTTCTAACATAGAAGCAGTTCACAATACATTTTGATCTCTACCACAAAATGTGTTTAAATCTGTATGCTTTCTCAAAAGGCAGTAGTGCACCTCAGTGTGTGTTTAAAAGTTAAACTTCAGATGAGGAACCACTTAAAGGGAAAAAAGATTAAAAAATATCTAGGAGTTTCTGTTTTCAGGCATTTGTTTAATTTCCACTTTCAGTGTTACTGCTTGAAAGCAATGATTTAAATAAAAAATAAGCACTTTTTCATTTCAGATGAAAGCAGTGGCTGGTATGAAGATGTCTTACCAGGTACAACAGGCAATCAATACCTGCCCACAGAATCCTGTGAGAGGTTTTAGACATGATGAATCATCCAATGCATTGTGTTCACACCTATACTCCATGATTCGAGGGAACCGTCAACACAGACGAGCATTTCTAATTTCCTTACTCAACCTCTTTGATGATACTGCAGTAAGCACCACGTTTCCTTCACTTATAAAGAAAAAAAATATACCATTGCAAGCTTAAATTCTCTTTTTGTAATATATTTTTATTACATAATTACTGATAGCTTTATTTCCCTAAGGTACTTTGTTTTGCTTTATAATATAAGGTATTTACCTAATACAATGCATTACTCAATTTTGCATCATTCAGTATCTTTCTCTACTCAGTTTTAGGTTGTTTAGGAATAATGTATCTTTAGATATGTCTAAATTTTGCATGTATATATATGTTTAATAAGATATTTGTATGTATATTTATGTGTACTTTTTTTTAACTTCCAGAAAACAGAAGTGAATATGCTCTTGTACATAGCAGACAATCTAGCCTGTTTTCCTTATCAAACACAGGAAGAGCCACTGTTTATAATGCATCATATAGACATTACACTATCAGTTTCTGGTAGCAACCTACTACAGTCATTTAAAGAGGTATGTGCATTTATATTTTAGTATATTTATTATGGTGGCAGCATAAGCTTCTATATAATTTGGTTAATTTTTCAGTGAATACAGTACCATTATTGTGATATGGACCAGTATTGCTAGTTTGTAACTGGTAGTTAAAAAACAACCCTTTCTGTTCTGACCTGTCTCTGGTAGACACTAGTTAAAAACTTTCCTTATTTTGCTGCTTATGTTATTAAAAATGAATTATAAATTTTGAGATATTAATATTAAATCTATATAATTACCTAATATTTCTGAATTAATTGGAATTAATAATACTTGCATGCATAATTATAATAACAAAATCCCATTTTCTTTTGTTGTCAAGTAGCTGATGGCAGTGCCATGTGTGTCGCCTAGGAGAAATTAAATACATTATTTATTGCAAGAAAAGAGTGTGCAATATGTATTTTCTTAAGGTAGCATATAAGAACCCAAATAATGGTATATTATCTGTTACTATGGCAATACGCAATCCTGTAAGAAAAAGGCCTTTGTTTCTTGTGCTGTGTCCAGTTTTGGGCTCCTCAGGACAGGAGAGACGTGGAGTTCCTGGAGTGGGTCCAGCAGAGGCTGTGAGGATGATTAAGGGACTGGAGCACCTCTCTTATGAGGAAAGGCAGAGGGAGTTGAGGCTGTTCAGCCTCAAGAGGAGTCATCTGTCAGGGGACCTTATCAATGTCTGTCAGTGTCTGCAGGGAAGGGTCAGAGAATGGACCAGGCTCAGCTCAGTGGGGCCCAGCAATGGGACAAGAGGAACGGGCAGGAACTGATGCCCAGGAGGTTCCACCTGAACTTGAGGAAGAACTTCTCTGTGCAGTGACTGAGCACTGGAACAGATTGCCCAGAAAGGCTGTGGAGTCTCCCTCACTGGAGATATTCCAGACCCATCTGGACACAATCTTGTGCTGTGTTCTCTGGGATGACCCTACTGGAACAGGGAGGTGGAACCAGATGACCCACTGTGGTCCCTTCCAACCTGACCCATTCCATGATTCTTAAAGACTTCAGTGTCTTCATTTCCTGGACTACTTTAACAGTAGAAGGTCCAAACTGTCAGGAAACAAACCCATTTCTAGAATTTCCAATCTGACTAGTAATTACAAGTCAGAGTTGATACCTGGAAGGAACACTGCTTTGAATTCTCACCCTACCAAAGTAAATTTTTAATTTGCTTGAAAAAGCACATTCTTTTGATGGGGGACCAGAATGTAGAGGATGAAATCCTGCTTGGGACATTTTAAGTTCTGTGTTATGAAAAAGCATACTATGTGCAGTAATAATGCAGGTATGAAATTCTGTAGCTCTACAAGTAATGTAACTGGCTATTAATAATACTGTATATGCTGATTTGAGGGGCTCTCTGGTCAGCAGTGTAATTAGTGTAATAGGATTTTAACAGAGACAAGGATTAAAACCAGCTTGGACTAGTTTGCACCAATGTACATATGGAAATATATGTAACATGCAAAAATTCTATTCAGGTGGAAAAAAAAGAGATTTTCTTCCTGATTTATTGTATATGGCTTTTACGTCATTTTACTGTCTCTGATAACAAACTTGAGCAGTCTTTTTAAGAATAACATGCCAATGGAGTACTTCTGCTTCAGTTCTTTCTGTAACCACCTTGCAAAAAAAGTGGACTTTGGATCAATATTTCAGGGACCTTGAATTCAGCTTTTTTTTGTCATAAATTATTTTAATCTTTGAATATAAAGTTATGAAAATCAAGTTATGAATTAATAATATTGTTCAGGGAATTTTTCCTAATTTACGTCAATAATGATTTTTTAGAAATGTACATGATACTACTTACTCTAATTTTGGAATGTATGTTTACTTCTCTGTCTCACAGTCTATGGTGAAAGACAAAAAAAAGGAAAGAAAGCCTTCATCAGACGAGGAGACTGAGAGTGACAGTAACAGTGGTAGTGAGAGCAAAAGTGAGGAGGAAGCTTCTAAGCCTCGGAGGTTGCGGAAACGAGTAAACTCTGATTCAGATTCTGATGAAGAAAATGATATAAATGCCGTGATGAAATGTTTACCAGAAAATTCAGCTCCTTTAATTGAATTTGCAAATGTCTCCCAAGGCATATTATTACTTTTGATGCTGAAACAGCATTTAAAGAACCTCTGTGGATTCTCTGATAGGTAAGAATATTTAGACAATAGGCCATCTTGTTATCTAGTGAGTTTTTTGTAAGGATTAAGTTTGGAAGAAGTTTGAGGGAGGTGTTTCGTTGATTGTTAATAATTGCAGTAGATTTGTATAAGAGAAAACCATAAATGGAATCAGTTGAATGTAATGAAACTGGCTTAGAAAAAGTAATGATTTAATTTCTTACCAGGATGTGTATTATATACAGAATGGTTAAAATATAACTACTTAAAATGAATATTTTTAAAAGCTTTTCCTTGAAATTGTTTTGGACTTTGCTTAAAAGCTCTTTCTTCTCTTTTGTTCTCTTTAAACAGTAAAATTCAGAAATATTCTCCATCTGAATCTGCAAAAGTGTATGATAAAGCTATAAACAGGAAGACAGGAGTACATTTCCATCCAAAACAAACTCTGGATTTTCTGCGGAGTGATATGGCTAATTCTAAGATTACTGAAGAAGTAAAGAGGAGTATAGTAAAACAGTACTTAGATGTAAGTAAAGTTGCTTTGCAGAAAATCTGAAATCCTTTCAAACTAGGTAACACAGTGTAAACTTGAAAGTAGATGCTGATGTATTGGAAGAAGATTTCAAAATGTTGTTTCTGGTAATCATTTGTGATGGGTATATGATAACTCACAATTTCAGGATGTTTAGCAGTATTACCTTTCAAATTATTCTAATAAATTAAAACACAATAAAAATTAATTTCAACTGAAGGATATTTATATTTGCAGAGTATTTTCTAATTTCTGGTGTCCATCGTGTATAACTCTACCATATAACTTGTTCACTTTATCTCTGTTTCTGTCATTGGAACAGAGACTAGATCTAGTGTATTTACCTTTTTTTTTTTTCTTTTCCAAATCTTTAAAATATTAACTAGAGAAAACTTGCAGTTTTGGAAGCACAGGAAGAAAGCTTTTACATATCTACTAGAAAATGAAAGTAAAATGTTTGTAGAACAAAATACAAGCTGTTAAAGTTTGAAGTTTTCTGCCATTTGTTTTACAGTGTTTCTTTAACTTTTAATTTGTTTTTTATTTAATGTAGTGTCATATGAATGTCCGTTTTTAAAGTTTGAATGTAAACTGATCTGTTTTTTTGGGGGTTTATTTAATAGTTCAAGCTCCTTATGGAACATTTGGATCCTGATGAAGAGGAAGAAGATGGAGAGGTGTCAGCTAGCACAAATGCTCGGAACAAAGCAATTACCTCACTTCTTGGAGGAGGCAGCCCTAAAAACAATGCAGCTGAGACAGAGGATGATGAAAGTGATGGGGAGGATAGAGGAGGAGGCACTTCAGGGGTGAGGCGGAGGAGGAGTCAACGTATTTCACAGCGTATTACGTAAAATTATTTTTATGTGATTATAAATGTCAGTCTATTATATTAAATGTACACCAAGTAATGTAATCGACATGAAAGAAAGCATTTTGTAGATAGAGATTCTCTACTTAACCATTTATACAAGTTTTGTAGAAAGTTTAACATAAAAGACAATAAAAAAAACACAAACTAGAAAATGAGATTTATCCCATATAAAAATTTATTAAATTTCTTTTGGAATGTACTGTGTGTTATCATTTTTATTGTTGCCAAGTTTTTATGTAGCTTTATGATTCGTGTGTATATATAATTTTATATATCAATAAGAGGTAAAGACACGGGTACAAATTAAGAATATGTGGTTTTACAAGGATATGTTAACCCCTTGGCGCTGGCGGTCACGGTGCGTCTCATTGCCGGCAATGGAATGTGTGCCGGGGAATCCCAACTCCCGGCGTCAAGGGATTAAAAGCAATAAAAGCAATAATTTCACTAAAGTTCTTTTGTGTAACACTTGGTCTTTTTTCCCCCCAATGTTTTAGTCATTGAGAAGGTCAAAACGAAATTCAGACTCTACAGAGTTGGCAGCACAGATGAATGAAAGTGTTGATGTCATGGATGTCATCGCTATTTGCTGTCCAAAGTACAAAGACCGACCACAAATTGCAAGAGTAGTACAGAAAACCAGCAATGGCTTCAGTGTTCAGTGGATGGCAGGCTCCTACAGTGGCTCCTGGACTGAGGCTAAGCGCCGTGATGGCCGCAAACTGGTGCCTTGGGTAGACACTATTAAAGAGTCAGACATTATTTACAAAAAAATTGCTCTAACGAGTGCTAATAAGCTGACTAATAAAGTTGTTCAAAATTTACGATCGCTGTATGCTGCCAAGGATGGAACTTCCAGCTAATGAATTTGTACACACAGCCAAATTTACAGGAATTGAAATAACAGAAAAACTTGAGATATCAACTTTCTGGGAAAAAAAAAAAAAATCAGTTAAATGAAGAGTAAGAATGGAATCTGGGATGCAAGAAAAAAGAAGGAAATATTTGGTAAACATTTATGTGGGAGCTTCCTTCGCTGTTGTGCAGCAGAAACTTCTCAGTTCATTTTTACTCCCACTGTATTATAGTTTAAAAAATTGTTTATACCTTGAAAAAAACCTTTCTGTTAAAAAAAAATAAACAAGTGAATGTTGGAAATTAGTCTGTTTATGTTCTTAATAAAGTGTTCTTGGAGTTTAAACTAGCAGCGGATGGCTTTCTTTAGTGTAGCCCAGTTTCCAGGGAAGCATTGTTTTTACAGGCTGTAAAGTGGCAGAATCTCCCAGATATATAATTTTTTCTGTTGGGAAAAAAAAAAAAAAAAACAAAACCGCATGCAGTATCTATGACCTATCTGCAGAAGTTTTTGTAAATGTAGATTTTGATGTATTAGGTCGCCCTGAAATAATACAAGAAAAGGGATCCCCAGCAAATCTGGTGGAATGAATACTGCAATAAATTTTTTTACTTCTCTTTGTTACTTGTCTGTTTCTATTTGAATTTCTTATTGTAAAGATCTGTTTAAATCCATTTATATTATTTTGCAGTCTTTTATGTAAAATTTACTATACTAGTGGTTTTCAAAACAAGACAAATATTGTTTATAGAGTTTTATAGGCTTTCTGAATAATTGATATCTTTTTATTTTTATCCCTTGAAGAGTGTAAACACAAGTTAACTCCAGGGGTTTATTGTACCCTGCAGTATTTAGTATTAACTATATGATTTAGCACTGTGCCAAACACATTTTCAAGAGTACATTTTGATATAAAAAGAAAATATAGTTTATTCCTTGTATGCTTCAATTTCTTTATAATGCTGTCTAAATGGTAATTTATGATAGTTTAAATTTGGGGAAAGCTGAATGACTATTTTGCTTGGGCTGACTGGCCATGTACACATTTCTCTGGGTTAATATAGAGAGGCTTGTGTCAAGAGGAGGTAGCTACCAGTATCTGAGGAGTGAATGGGTATGAGTCTGGGCAATTATGCTACATTCCTTCACAAATGAAATTTTTAAAAAATGTTTGTATATTAGCCTATTTTTTTTACTAATTGAAACATGATTTCACATTTTGTAAATTGAAAAAGTACTATTGAAAGCTTTCAGAAGCATTTGACTACATTGCCACAAGCCTTTCAAAAGCAGTTTGCCTTTCCAGAGAGTAACAAAAGCAGCAGATTTGCAAACAAAAAAATCTAAAACAACTGAACTTTTTAGGGACATATAAACCCTGCTGTGTTTTCAAATATGTTTATCTAAAGTAGTTGTTCCTTATTAAGTAAATCTTTCTCTTATGTGTATTTTCTTTTATGAATTTAATATGTGATAGGAGGCTGTTTTTATTAAACTAGCTTGCAGAATTCTAATACATTATTCGATTTGTGAGGAATAGTATCAGTATTCCAAAATATTCTCATGTACAGAAAAAGCATTAAACCGAATTGATTAATAACTCCTCAGAATCTAGTTAGTAATTGTTCCCATGGGAAATGCCTTTTGACTGTTTCACCACTGGAATTTTTCTAAACAGAAATCTTTTCACACCTTTTTGTTTTCACAGTTAATGGTGTTTTCTTCACCGTGCAAAAAGCCACATCTTATGCTAAAATGGATGTTGCTAAAGTAGGGAGAAGCAGAAAAAGCAAAAGTCACCCTTGCAGTTCTGGAAGCAGGACATTTTTGTACCAAACAATGAAATACTGTATCTCTCAGGTCTAGGAGTGGTTTTTATAGTGGAAGTTTCATACTTTGAGAATATGTCACATGATGTGTCACATTACTAGTAGAAAGAGTTAAAAATACTTCACAAGAAACTACTGAATGATTAAGAAAAAAGAATTTCAAACAGATGCAGTCTAAAATGAAGTTGTCACTAGTCTGTTAGACATTTTGGATGCTATTTATATTACAGAATCTTATTTTTAATAGGTAATACAGATGTTTCCTTGTTCATAAACAATTTGTTTCCTGGTCATGTGAATTTTCCCAATAGCAAAGAGGGGCTTTTTATTTCAAATTGTTTGGTATTTATTAGAATAAAAATATCAGAAATAAATTATAATTAAACAATAGAAACCTGAAGTCTAAAGCTGTCTTAGTAGAGAGGATGTGGACAATTACTATATTGTGTAATTTGTCAAAGGGCATACATGCTCCTTGATAGTATCTGTTAGCTATACTAAATAATATAAACTTATAAAATTAATTCTAGACTATTGAATAAGATTTTCACTAGTTAAAAGTTGAATTTTCCCCCTCTGTACTACCCAAAGTAATATCTTTGTTTTGCCTATCACAAGCATTCAAATTACTTACTGTGGGGAAAAAAAGGTAGCAGAGTTCATTTTTGGGAAATAAATTCCTGTTAGCTATGTATAACATGGGCTGATTGTTTTCAGAGATTTGAAATAGAAAGTCCAAGGTTGCAGCTGTAATCTATGCAGTGCGCTCAGTCTCTGAGTAGCAGTCGTGGGTTTTACCAACATGAACCATATTCTTGACAACAGCATGTACCAAGATTAGGGGTTTTTTAACATAAAAAAAAGTTTTTTTAAAAAAGTGCTGCATTGCAGTAATTGACACAACAACATTTTATCCCTTTGTGTTTACATAGCCTTATAGTATTTTTTTCACTGTATGGCTATAGATTTTTACATACATAACTATATTATTGGGGGTTTTTATCTTTGAGTACAAGTTCTGTACGTGAAAACTTGTTGCAATAGCTTACCTAACAAAGGGATATTTTCAAGCTTTTAGAATTAACACTAACCATATTGTACTCTTTAAGAAAAGACAATTCCACAATCCAAATAAATAATAATTATTATCTCAAATCTTCCACTTCAGTGCTGCAAAATTGCAGAATAATTATTTTCATTATCTGCAGCTATTAAAAAAATCACAATTTTTTATGACAAAACTAATTACAAATAAGTATTTTTCTAAATGATTCAGTATGCCCTTCTGTATTTTTTTAAGTTCTCTATTGCTTATATTAATGGCTCCCAACATGTATAAAGGTAGGTGTGGACAATATTTTGCAGAAATATTTTAGTGAGGTGTGGCCATTAAAAAGCTATTTAAATCAAACTGGAGCCTTTGTTTTGCTGTTGTGTCACCAGTGAGGGTATTGTCACTGTGAAATAATTGGATTGTGCTAAACATTAGCTCTAACACAAAGTACCTTTTAAGACTGAAATAGTTCCTAAATGTATTTGTGGCTCATAACAAAAAAAACCTGTGATCAGGTCTCACTCATCTGGTGTTAGTGAAACAGCATGTTCTTCCTAAATGCAGGTGTTAATGCTCTAGGGTAATGAATGGATCAGTTCAATTGATCCTTACTGTAAAGATAAAACATTTTAACTCTGAGTCACAGACAGATATTAGTGGAGTTGAACTCAGACTTTTGTTATGTGCCCAGCACTCTGAAGTCTCATGTGATAGAAATAGCAAGAACCCAAGGCACAAATTTTCTTCCAGTCACTGAAGAGCCTCACTGTCATGGTTTAACAAAGCCCCAAATGGATGCTCACTCACTTTCCCTTGGGTGTAATGGGGAGAAAATCAGAAGGGTAAAAGTGAGAAAACTCTTGGGTTGAGAGAATGTCAGTTTAACAAGGAAAGCAAAAGCACACAAGCAAAGCAAAACAAGAAATTCATTGAGCCCTTCCCAAGGGCAGGCAGGTGTTCAGCCACCTCCAGGAGAGCAGGGCCCTATCCTGTGGGACGGTGACTTGGGAAGACAAACACCATCACTCCAAATGCCCCCCCCTTTCTTCTTCTTCCCCCATTATCTAAACTAAGCACGATGTCACATAGTCTGGAATATCCTTTTGGTTAGTTGGGGTCACCTGTCCAGGCTGTGTCCCCTCCCAACCTCCCATGTGTGACCGTGGTCACAGGGGTTTGCAGGTGAAGAGCGAGACGAGAATGTTCACTCCATGATCAGAAGGCTTGATTTATTATTTTATGATATATATATATTTATTACATTATAACTATACTAAAAAGAAAGAGAAGGAAAAGTTCTCAGAAGGCTAGCTAAGAATAGAATAGCAAGAATGATAACAAATATCTGTGTCTCGCCAGAGAGCGAGAGCCAGCTTTGCCGTGAGTGGTCAGTAAATCCAAACATCTACAGGAGACCAATTACAGATCCACCTGTTGCATTCCACAGCAGCAGATAACCATTGTTTACACTTTGTTGCTGCAACTTCTCAGCTTCAGCAGGAAAAATCCTAATGAAAGGATTTTAATGAAAAGATGTCTGCGACACCCATGTACTAGTCCCCTCCCCAATTTGGCTGTACAAGGAGCAGAAAAGGCCTTGGATCTGTGTAAGTGCTGTTCAGCAATAATGAAAACATCCCTGAATTATCAACATGACAAATCCAAAAATGGAATGGCATGTCTTTATCAGTATTTCAGTGACTATTTTAAAAAATTATTTTGACTTCAAAAGAGCTTTTCTCCATAACTATACTTAGTGAAGCTGTGCTGAAAGGCTCATATTTTTTGTTTTGAAAAAAAGGTATCCTAGTTCCTAAAAGCTAGAACAGTGATTTAACTGATTTCCACCTCCCCACGGGATTGATTATTAAACAGAATCCTACTTCTGTGTTTGTAAGGTAGCCTGTCTTTTGGAAGCTGTAGCTATGAGTGCTAAACACACCCATTCCTCAAATGTTATCTGACCACACAGATGGTTTAGTTATTTTAGTCATTGCAAGTTAACCACAAGTACTCTAAATCAACATCAGCTACTCTACAAATGTGTCTGAATTATTTTAATTATTGCCAGTTAGCCACAAAAATCAAAGCATTAGTTATTATTTCACAACTATAGCTACTTATGCAAAAGTTCACATTATATTATAATGCACAGCACATAGTATCCACTTTAATATTTGTGAAAGCCAAAACTATGTATTTATCATATTTGATTAAACTTGTGCCCAGTTGTCAGAGATTTCTGGAAAGGCAGAAATTTATTCCTTAAATAATTTATTCATTAAATAATTTACTCCTCAAAAAATTCTGTCTGCCATGTTCTCAAAGTATCAGTTGTGAAAAATGCCAATCACTTGTTTTAAAATTTTAAAAGTTTAATAGTAATAAAATGGTTATAAAAATAGTAATACAAATTAGAGCAATAAGAATTTGGACAATCAGAGTTAGGACAATAAAAAAGCAAAGAATTACAAATGTTTGTATGCTTTCCTCAAAAAAGCATGTCTGCTAACAAAGGATTAACCCTTAAAAGCAATAGCCTGTTGTATATCCATATATCTCATACATTATGCAAACATTCTTTTCAAACAAAGGGTGTTTTCTGTTTATTGTCAATTTCTTCCCCTTTATCTTGTAAATCATGGTTTGGCTCCATGGAGTCTGAAAGGAGGTAGAAGAAGCCTGGTTCTACCCAATAAGGAGGCAATAATTCTTCTCTTTGGGTTTTAGTGTCTTGTTGCTGTTATCTCTGCATGAAGAATTTCTTGATTATCTTTTCCATTCCTTGAGCTAGTTAGAAAAGTATCTTACATGGCAGTTTCTATTTTAATATTATGTTGTAGCCTAAAACTATATTTAACACACTACTTAAAAGGATTAATACAGCATAACTTCCGAACATAACACATATTCATTTTTGTAGCTGTGAAAAGACAATCATATAATTTGCATTTTTCACATCAATGGTATTTTAAAACCAAAACATCCCAAGGAAGGGGGGAGATTATGTTCTTGTCTTAATTTTAGACAATTTAATGAGGCAGAAACTCTGAAATAAGTTACCTCCCCTTAGTTTTCAACCTCTCTCCTCTACCAATAAGGAGAGACAAATGTGAAAATATATAAGTGAAAAAATAACAGTTTACTAAAATAAAATAGCAATAACCAATATATACAAAGGTTCTCAGTTACGTGCCTCCCCCCAGAAACAAAGAAAACAAGATGGCAGCCACCCAGGCAGCCCATGTGGCCCAGAGGACAAAAGACAAGATGGCAGAAAGTCCCATCTCTGGACCACATGGCCGAGAGAGAGAACAAAGGAAACAACACGGGAAGCGATGCTCTGTGTTTAAAGCAAACAAGCACCCTCCCCACCACAAACAAAACAGCAGGGAGCAGGGGAAAAGCAAAACCTGAGAAAAACTATTTTTGTCCAAAATGAGTCAATGCTGCTGGGGTGCTGGCACAGGCTCCTATGTAGTTGCTTGGCAGGCTTGCTCTGCGGTGCACTGGTGAAAAAGTGGTGGACTGACCCACCCTCCCCACCCCCTTGGCAAATGGCAGGCGGCAGCAGTGAAGGCACTTCGAAATTCTCCAGAGCCCAGAGAAAACAAGAAGGCTCCGTGTCTCCTTTGCCTGTTTTTAAAGGGACCCTGCACCTCTCCCCTTTTGAGTACAATACAGAGATTTTGCTTCCAACTCCAAGTGTTAAAGAGACAGTAAAAAAATTGCATGGGTTGATGCAGAGAAGATATGGAATACACAGTTTGCAGTCACCCTTAGCCTATCTCATATTCCTACAACCAGTAGAGTTCTGAACTAGAAAGCAAATTTCCTTTGAAGGTATTGAAATAAACACGGCCAGGAGACTTCTTCTCCTTTTTAATGCCTTTATTAAAAGTGATCAGCTCAGAATTGGGCAGCTCGGCAGGGCTGCAGTCCCCGTTGTGTCTCCCAGGGCGACTCAGAGGAGGAGGATATGCGCAGCTCTGTCCACTAGGGGCAGAGCCGGGGGATCCGATCCTCGTGGGAGCCTTTAGGGCATGATGTCCCCGTCAGATGTTGCTTTCGCAGCGCGGTCCCCCTCAGTCTCGGCGCTGGGGACGACTCCCATGGTCAGGGCGAGAGGGACTCCGCATCTCTGCAGGCTCAGCACTTGGCTCCTCACGTCTGGACATAACTTCAGTCTCTCAACTCTTAGGTGGCTCGTGGTTTTTAGGGTTTTCTCATTGCATTTTGGGGTCGGGGTCCCAAAAGCATGCTGGTCTTGGAGTCACTTTCCATAACCCCCCCCACCCTCTCAGGTGTCTTCACTATGGTAGGAACTTTAGCCTCGGGGAAGGGCCATCACCCCACCCCACCCCACCCAGGGCTTTTACTAATACAAAGGAGGAGATAAGCTACAAGACCCGTGATTACAACAACAAAGCACTCAGCACCCTGGCAGGGACAGAGATCTGGCTGCCTTTTTGTAACTTTTTCTCACAAAAAAAAATATTAACAGAATTTTCGTTCAAAACAGTCCCCCCCTCTTTATCTTTGATCAAGCTTAAATTATTAAGCTCGCATCAACTCAAAATTTTTTGTTTTGAATCTACTATGAATCTCTTGTGCAATTTGGTAATCATGGTTACTTAACCTTGTTACTTTTCTTGGTTTCTTCAGGTTGGTCTGCACAGCAAATACTGTTTTACTAAAACAGATAAATAAGCATAGTAAAAACAGCAATCCTCCAAGTACACACACAGCGAGAAAAACTACCTTTTCCCATACATCTTTTCTGAAAATCTCCAAGTTCTCCCACCCACTGGGATCAAGTGTAGGAGTTTGATCTTGATTATTTACACATGCTAATCTTTTTATTTCGTTTGAAATCTTCCTAATAATTGAATTCTTTATTTTTAATACTGCCTGGAGCCGGATGACTTTGTTTAACACAGATATTGGGATCCGAACTTGGCTTTTACAATTTTGGATTTTCTCCATTTGTGGTGGTTTGACCAGGAAGGAGTGGGAATTCTGGGATGCTGTGGTCAAACCAATAGATGTTCTGAGTTCCATACTGACACCTGGTGTAGCCAGTGAAGTTTGGACACACCTCCGAGAATACACAGGGGTTAAAAGCAGGGCCTCTGGCCTTGGGAGTCTCTCTTGGGACGTCGCGGCGACGAGGTCAGATCACCCTCCCCTGTCCAGTCGCTGCTGCTGGGCGGGGGAGGGGCAGCCACGTGGTAGGCCCTGGGCCTGGACAGAGATGGGAGGTGAGGGGGCTTCGAGGATGGAAGGGTGGAAGATCCCAGGGAGTCAGCCCTCGGGCAGCCATTCCCCCCCCAGGAGAGAGAGAGAGAGAGAGAGAGCCGGCGACACCGAATGTGATAGCAGCCGGCCCAGGAGGAGAAGGGGGGAGGAAGAGTGCCCGGCCGGAGCGGCAGCGTGTGGGCAGCGTGTGTGGGAGTGCCGCTCCGGGACAGACAGAGACTGAAAGTTTTAACCCCTTTCTTTCATGATTGGGGCCTTGCAAAAATGCTAATCCTCCTCGAAGCTGAATAAGAAGGGAGATGAGAGATGAGATGAGACAAGGACCTGGCCCGAAGAACGTGGAGATGATTGAATGGGGAGAGATGATTTGGAGTGGCCTTTTGGCTGGACTTTTCTTGTGGCCATGGACTCAGTTGTTCCTGTGACACAGAGACTGCATTTAGGGGGAAGCAGTGGCTCAAAACCAGGAGGGTTCATTCGTGAGGACCCCCCGGCCCCAGGGGGTTGGAAAAATATGGGGGGGACAGATGTCCCAAAGCAGAGACTGTGCCTTTTTGGAGTGAGACAAGGCATCCTTGAAAGACAACCCTAAAAGCAGCTCTGGTCCATGCGTCAGTGGTGAGAGCACTGGGCATGGAAGGAAGATGTCACAAGCGGTAAAAGGACTTTTTCCGGGCGGTGCCGAAGTGACAGGGAAGCACACGAGGTTTCAGTGTGTTTCCAGGGGAAGCCTATGGAACAAGAAGGACTCCTTTCCTCTTCATGAACTGCAGTTTGAGTATACTAAAGTGTGGGGCCAAGGCTGGGCAGTTGATGATTTGGGAGAATGTATCGGATTGGGAAAGTCAGGTAGTGGGGAGGGGGAAAGTGGTTTTTGTAAGGTTTTCAATTTTTTTTTTCTTTTCCTTATAGTCTTTCCCTATTTTCCTGTAGTTTAGGTAATAAAGTGCTTTTTATGTTTAAGCTAAAGCCTGTTTTGCTTATTCCTGGTCACATCTCACAGCAGACACCAGGGTGAGGGCATTTTCATGGGGGGCACTGGCTCTGTGCCAGGCTCAAACCATGACACCATTTCTATTTCACTTTGCCTGTTCTGTTTAATTTCTCCCAAATCATTATGTATAGGAACTCCCAAACTTGATCCAGTTCTTTGGGTAATAAGAAAATTGGTTTTATCACTCTAGCAATGCAGTTGCCAGATGAGATCAAACCTAGGGGTTTAGAGCTCCCCTGAAAAGTGTTCCAAAAGGGATTTATCCCTTTTTCAGTACACTCATATAAATACTTGTAACAAACAATTTTTCTTACCATTTTCACCATTTCTTTGCTTTTTACTAGATCTGCTGAGCTTGTTTCAGCAGCATCACATTCAAAGCACAACCAGGCTTCCCCTATAGGGCACTCTCCCAGGAGTGGCTGCCTATAAGTGGCAATATTGTATGCTATCCAATACACTCTCTTATTTTTCTGATAAAGGACCAATTGGGAGGGGTTAACACAATCAGGGTTAGAACTGATGTGGACTCTCACCAAGGAGCTCACTTCCTCCTCATACAGGGGTTGGTAGCATTCACTGCACAGCTCAGCTGGGCTCCCCAGAGCAACACCAGCAATCAGAGCTATCAGTACTACCCTTCCCAAGAGTCCGGTATGGGTCATCTTGCACAGCCTGCCCATCCGGCCTTGCCTCTTGGGGAATTTTTTTACTGAGAAGAAGCTTCCAAGCTCTTTAGAGTCCCTTCTACCCGCTTCTCTGGTTAAGCCTCTCTTGGTCTGTTCCCTACAAATTTTAGTTTCTCCCCCCAGGGGAGTGTTCTGTAGAGGATTAACCTGGAGTCTTTAGAAATATATTGGGGAACTTAAACCAGAATTACTTATTTACAGCCTTAAACCTTTTACCGACATAGTTTACACAGAACAGTCTTGAAACATTTTAAGCAATGTTAGAACTCTGATGCCAATTTTTCTCATACAGTTCAGTCTTTTTGACTCTTCCTCCTGAGAGTCAACTTTAAATCACAGTATACTCAGGTGAATTAACTTGTGATGTGGATGAATCCTTATCCAGTGCTCAGAGGTGAGTGGTGTGGACTCTGGCCCAATGCCAGAGGGAGAAACTGGGAGTCTGGCCCAATGCCAGAATGCCAGAGGGAAAAAAACCTGATGTTGAATCCTGGTCCAATGCCAGGGGGTGAGAGTGACTAACATAGTTTACACAAAACAGTCTTGAAACATTTTACTAATGTCTTCCCATACAGTTCAGTCTTTTTGACTCTTCCTTTTAAGAGTCAACTTTAAATCCTTTGGTCCTTTTATCACAGTATACTCAGGTGATTTAGTTTGTGTAGCAGATGAATCTTGTCCAGCGCTGGGGAGTGAGAGTGGTGTGGACTCTGGCCCAATGCCAGAGGGAAAGGCTGATGTTGTTTCTGGTCCGTACCTGGGGGTGAGACTGGCCCTTTTATTCTTGTAATATGAGTCGAAACTTTTTCTTTGGTCCGCACAGCTGAATTAGTGATCAGGAGCACCTGGAAGGGGCCTTCAAATTTAGGCATTAATGTTCCCGTATTCCATGATTTTATCAAAACCCAATCTCCTGGGCTAATGTTGTGAACTTTTGTGTCAAGAGGGGAAGTTTGAGGAAGGTATCCTTTCTTTCTAAGTCCTTCCAGAGTTCTTCCAATTATTTCTAAATACTTTCTGGTAGCTTCTTCCCCTTCCAGATAGTCTCCTGTGCTATAAGGTGTTAACAAGAATGGCAGCCCAAACATCATTTCATAAGGTGAAATTCTTATGTCAGACCGAGGTCTTGTTCTGATGCGCCATAGCGCTAGGGGCAAACATTTCAGCCAATTCATTTTTGTTTCTTCAATCAATTTAGTTAACACATTTTTGAGGGTTTTGTTCATTTGCTCCACCCTCCCAGAACTCTGGGGATGCCACGGAGTATGCAGCCTCCATTTCATTCCTAAAGCCCCAACTATATTTTGTAATGTTTGGGACACAAAATGTGGGCCTCAGTCTGAGTCTATGGTGGTCACCATTCCATATCTGGGGATAATGTTCTCTAGGATTGCTTTTGCTACAACTTGAGCTGTTTCCCTTCTGGTCAGGAAGGCTTCTACCCAGTGTGTGAGATGATCAACCATAACCAGTAAATATCTGTACCCTTGCACTGGGGGCATCTCAGTGAAATCTATCTGTATGCTTTGGAAGGGTCTCAAGGCTAATTCCCTTCCTCCGGGTGCTACTTTTCTCATAACTTTCTGGTTCACTTTTTGACAAATGACACACCCTCTTGTAACAGCTTTAGCCAGGTCATATACACCAATGCATAGGTTATTCCTTAAGAAATGATCACATAGTCCTTGGACTCCCCAGTGAGTTAATTTGTGTAATTCTTTTAGCGCTGTCCGAGCCAGTGCTTTATTCAAAAACACCCGTCCGTCTGAGGTTAACCACTCTCCCTGTTGTCCTTGATGTAACCTTAAATCCTTTATAGCTTCTAATTCTTCTTCCCTGAATACAGGTTCTTCCCTTTTTTCCCCTTCTTCGGGTGTCATTTTTGCCTTTAAAATTTTTACTGGATCTCCTGGTTCTAAAGCTGCTTCTTTGGCTCTCTGATCAGCCAGTCGGTTTCCTCTAACTTCAAAACTGTCTCCTCTCTGGTGCCCCTTTATATGGACCACTGCTATTTCTGTAGGTTTCTGTAGAGCTTTAAATACTGATGTAACTAGGTTCTCATGGGCTAAGCTTTTTCCCTTCAAACTTAAATATCCACGTTCTTCCCATATTTTCCCAAATGTGTGAACCATCCCATACGCATATTGGGAGTCTGTATAAATGGTTCCCCGGTCCCCCTCCAGTAAGTCCAGTCCCCTTTTCAGGGCATAGATTTCGCTACTTTGGGCTGACCAGTTTGGGGATAGTTTCCCTTTTTCTGCAATTTGTAATGTTTCTCCATCTATAATGGCATAACCTGAAACTCTTTTCCCATTTACTACCCTTGAAGAGCCATCTATGAATAAGCTTTTTCCAGTTGCTAGAGGCTGATCTTCCAAATCTTCTCTTACTTTTGTTTGGAGATAAACCAATTCAAGACAATCATGTTCTAAATTCTCTATAGGCTCTCCCATTAGGAATTGTGCTGGATTGAGGGCATTTGATGTGATAAATTCTGTGTCCTCTGTGTTCATTAGTATTATCTCATATTTGAATATTCTAGCATCGGTTAACCACTGCTGAGCCCTCTGTCTCAGTACTGCCTTAAGATCATGAGGAGTATGCACTTTAATTTTTCCTTGTAAGGTCAATTTTTGAGTCTCCTCTATCAGGATTGCGGTTGCTGCTACTGCTTGTATACAAACTGGCCAGCCTCTAGCCGCTGGATCTAACAATTTGGATATGTATGCCACAGGTTTCCTGCACCCTCTCCACTCTTGAGTTAATACTCCATAGGCTATACCTCCTTCGGCACTCACAAACAGGTCAAAGCCCTTCCTGAGGTCTGGTAAGCTTAGGACCAGGGCAGAAGACAGTTTGTTTTTTAAGTTTTCCAATTGTTGATCATCTTCAGCTGTCCAAATTAGGGGTTCTGGATCCACTAGCTTATTGTACAGAAATTTCACACTCTGTGTGTATTGATCTAACCATAACTTACAATACCCAAACAAGCCCAGGAGTTTTCTCACATCTCTTTTCGTTTTCGGGGCCGGGAGAGCTAAAATACCTGAAATTCTGTCAGGGCTTAGTTTCTTATACCCTCCCCCTATTATGTGCCCCAAGTATGTTAGTTCTGATTGCACAAATTGTAGTTTCCCTTGAGAAACTTTTAGTCCTTTCTCCCCCAGAAAATTCAAAAGCTTAATACTAGTTTGTCTGACCTGATCTTTTTCTTTTCCTGATACCATCAGGTCATCAACATACTGCAGGATCTGCACTTCTTGTTCAGGGACAAATTGTTCCAACAAACTCTCTAAAGCTTGTCCAAAGAGATTGGGGGATTCAGTGAACCCCTGTGGTAATGGGGTCCACCTTAGCTGTTGTCTCCTCTTTGTACTCGGGTCCTCCCATTCAAAGGCAAACCAATCCCTACATTCTGTTGCCAGAGGACATGCCCAGAAAGCATCCTTCAAATCTATAACAGTGAACCAAGCATGCTCTCTTGGAATTCTGCTTAGGAGACTATACGGGTTGGGCACAACTGGATATCTGGCAATGGTTCTTTTGTTGACTTCCCTTAAATCTTGTACCAGCCTATATTTCCCTTCAGCTTTCTTAACTGCCATTATAGGGGTATTATGTGGTGACATGCAGGGTTCTAAAATTCCCTCTTGCAACAGTTGTTCAATGACTATAGCAAGCCCCTTCTTTCCTTCTAGGGAAATCGGATACTGTTTAACCCGTATGGGTGAGGTATCATCCTGCATTTTTATTGTTATCGGTGGAATGTCTAATAAGCCTCTCTTTCCCCCTTCAGCCCATACCTCAGGATTTATCTCTGCAACATCTCCTTGAGATAGCTTCATCACTTGTACTACCATCCTCCCTTCCCTTGGGACAATCCCAACCCCCAAATGAACTTGCAGATCCCGTCCTAACAAACTTTTTTCTAAGTTAGGTAGATAAAGACAATTAGCTTTACATTGCCTTGAGTTCCCAATTATTTTCACTTCTTCAATCACTGATGCTCTAAATGGTCTCCCCTCCGCACCCAATACTTCAAAAAATTTTCTCCCAATTTCCATACCTTTTGGTATTTTGTTAAGACAGGACTTATCTGCCCCTGTATCAACCAAAAATTCAAATTCCTCATTTAGGGGTCCCACTTCAAAGTTTACCAAGGGCTCTTCTAGATGTTGCATCGGGTCCCCTAACTTAAAAAGCCCCTGGCACCCCTAGTCCTCCCCCTTAAGAATCCTTCCTCAATTATCTTGTTCCCTGGCTATTGCCTCATCGAGACTGAGCTTTCTACAAAACCTCCTGATGTGTCCTGCCTCCCCACAGTAATAACACTCTCCTCCTCTCAAAGGGACTTGAGGTCTCTCAATCCTTCGTGCACCTGCCAGTACTGGCCTGTCTCTGCCTCCTCCTGGTGGTGGACCCGCCCACCCTGCACTTTCTCTAGCTACAGCGACCATGATCTTAGCCTTGGCCTTTGCTTTTTCTTCCTCTCTCCTTAAATACACCTTCAATGCCTCTCTTAATAACTCATTTATGTCCTTCGCTTGCCACTCTTCCATCTTTTCCAGTTTCCTCCTTATATCAGGCCAAGATTTGGTAACAAATTGGACTTTTAGTAGCATTTGACCTTCTAGGGTGTCTGAGTCTATTCTAGAGTACAACTGGAAGTTCGGCCTTAGGCGATTAAGCCAGACAGCAGGAGCTTCATCTTTCTCCTGCGTGCCCTCAAATGCCAATTGGGTGTTAGTTCCTTTGGGAACTGACTCTTTGTTCCCCCGTATTATCAAAGACCTATATTCCCTCATGGCCTTCCTCCCCTCCTCCTGGTTAGGGTTCCAGCTGGGATCCGTTAGTAGCAATTTATGTTCACCTGTTGGCACCTGGGGTCCTGGACGGTTATCTTTCTCCCAAATTCTTATGCTAGCCACCCTAATCATCTGGACCTCTTCTGGGGAAAATAATATACTCAGGATGGAATTCATCCCCCCCAACTGTAGATATTCAGACCTAGAAATTGACCCACTTGGTTGGCTATGCCCACTGGGTCCTCAACTAAATGCCCCAACTCTTTCTTGAATCCTCTCACCTCAGAAGCAGTTACGGGACCATTCACAAAGCCAATACCTCCCGCTACTCCTCCCATAGGAACCTCTCTGAGGGGAAAGAGTCTCTCCGCCGTGGAGGTCTTGGATCTGGTGCTACAGTACGGCCCATCTTCAGATGCCAAACTACTTTGAGGGATATCTGGGTTACCCTGAACGTTCTGCCCATCAGCAGGTGTATTTGATAATAGCTGTGTATCGGGCGAGGAGGCATTTGTGTCCCAACTAGGAGGAAGTAAAGGGACAGCAATAGGAGGGGGAGAAGAGCCTGAGTGAATATTAAGTGCAGCTGGAGAAGGGGTGGAGAATGCAGCAGGTGGAGTAGGTGCTTGTGGTGATGCAGAAGGAACTGGAGGAGCTGTAGGGGGTTGTGAGGGAGTGGTTACTGGAGGAGATACTGGGTTTAGCATAGGGGAAGCTGTAGAGGTAGGAGGAGGAGTTTGAGCAGGTGGTAATGAGATGGCACCCGGGGGAAGAACCAGGCCTGCCATGTGAGGTGCTCGAAGAAGAGGATTATAAGGTGGAGGGGCAGAAGGAGGCAAATAATCCAGGGGGTCCCATCTTTTACTAGTTCCATCATCCACTCCTTCATTTCCCTCCTTCTTCTTCCCCCGGCTGCCATCTCATTACCACCTGCTCAAACTCCTCCTCCTACCTCTACAGCTTCCCCTATGCTAAACCCAGTATCTCCTCCAGTAACCACTCCCTCACAACCCCCTACAGCTCCTCCAGTTCCTTCTGCATCACCACAAGCGCCTACTCCACCTGCTGCATTCTCCACCCCTTCTCCAGCTGCACTTAATATTCACTCAGGCTCTTCTCCCCCTCCTATTGCTGTCCCTTTACTTCCTCCTAGTTGGGACACAAATGCCTCCTCGCCCGATACACAGCTATTATCAAATACACCTGCTGATGGGCAGAACGTTCAGGGTAACCCAGATATCCCTCAAAGTAGTTTGGCATCTGAAGATGGGCCGTACTGTAGCACCAGATCCAAGACCTCCAAGGCGGAGAGACTCTTTCCCCTCAGAGAGGTTCCTATGGGAGGAGTAGCGGGAGGTATTGGCTTTGTGAATGGTCCCGTAACTGCTTCTGAGGTGAGAGGATTCAAGAAAGAGTTGGGGCATTTAGTTGAGGACCCAGTGGGCATAGCCAACCAAGTGGGTCAATTTCTAGGTCTGAATATCTACAGTTGGGGGGGATGAATTCCATCCTGAGTATATTATTTTCCCCAGAAGAGGTCCAGATGATTAGGGTGGCTAGCATAAGAATTTGGGAGAAAGATAACCGTCCAGGACCCCAGGTGCCAACAGGTGAACATAAATTGTTACTAACGGATCCCAGCTGGAACCCTAACCAGGAGGAGGGGAGGAAGGCCATGAGGGAATATAGGTCTTTGATAATACGGGGGATCAAAGAGTCAGTTCCCAAAGGAACTAACACCCAACTGGCATTTGAGGGTGCGCAAGAGAAGGATGAAGCTCCTGCTGTCTGGCTTAACCGCCTAAAGCGGAACTTCCAGTTGTACTCTAGAATAGACCCAGACACCCTAGAAGGTCAAATGCTACTAAAAGTCCAATTTGTTACCAAATCTTAGCCTGATATAAGGAGAAAACTGGAAAAGATGGAAGATTGGCAAGAGATGGACATTAATGAGTTATTAAGAGAGGCATTGAAGGTGTATTTAAGGAGAGAAGAAGAAAAAGCAAAGGCCAAGGCTAAGATCATGGTTGCTGTAGCTAGAGAAAGTGCAGGGTGGGCGGGTCCACCACCAGGAAGAGGCAAACATAGGCCTCTTGTACTGTCAGGTTCAAGAGGGATGGAGACACCTCAAGGCCCTTTGAGAGAACGACATTGCTCTTACTGTGAAAAGGCAGGACACGTCAGGAGGTTTTGTAGAAAGCTCAGTCTCGATGCGGCAATAGCCAGGGAACAAGATAATTTAGGGAACATCCTTAGAGGTGACGATTAGAGGGTCAGGGGCTTTACACTATAGGGGACCCGATGCAACATCTAGAAGAGCCCTTGGTAAACTTTGAGGTGGGACCCCTAAATGAAGAATTTGAATTTTTGGTTGATACAGGAACAGAAAAGTCCTGTCTCAACAAAGTACTAAGAAGTATAGTATAGTGAAAAAACATCTGAAGTTAGACAAAAACAGCTAGGTAGAAAGGATATCCAATAGCACCAAACTGGCCAGTAACACTAAACTTGTAATAAGTGATGTAAAAGTAAAAGGTACCTTATTGTTGTCTTGTTGTGTGTGTGAGAGTGAGTCAAGTCAGCCTCAACTTCCCGGGCAGGTGGGAAGGGGGCAGTGGAAGAGTGTGTGTGACCTGCAACTTGAGGGTGTGAAGGAATGTGTGAGAGTGAATATAGACAAATTAGAAGAGAGGTAATGTAGATTGTGCATTACAAGTTTTACCACATCTCCTTAGAGAGAAGTGTATTGTGTAGAAGAATGGTGTAAGAAAAAAAAAATTAAGTGTAAGGGGTTGAAAGATGTATTTAAGCTGTAAGTGAAAGTAAGAAACAGAAGCAAGAGATAAATAGATTAAATCTTGAAAAATAGAACAGAAAACCAGTGAATTAAATACACAGAAAAATAGGAGAATAAAAGTACTTTGGGAGTTAAGTTAGCTGAGAAATACAACTCCTTCCAAAATACAGAGTATGTAGAAGTTGATGAGAGAAACATACAAGCTATGGAAAAAGAGAAATTACCAATAACATTAAACAGAGAAACCGATTTTTGATAAAATCATAACATTGCAGACCATTAATGCCTGTGTTTGAAAGCCCATTTCAGGTACTCTTCATTACTAATTCGACTGTGCAGGCCAAAAGAAAAAGGTTGGACTCACATCACTCTCACCCCCTGGCACTGGACCAGGATTCAACACCAGTTTTTTTCTCCCTGGCATTCTGGCATTGGACCGGACTGCACCCCATTCTCATTCTGGCATTGGGCCAGACTTCCAGTTTTTCCCTCTGGCATTGGGCCAGAGTCCACACCACTCACCTTCGGGCACTGGATAAGGATTCATACACATCACACGTTAATTCACCTGAGTATACTGTGATTTAAAGTTGACTCTCAGAAAGAAGAGTCAAAAAGACTGAACTGTGTGGGAAAAAATTGGTATCAGGGTTCTAACATTGCTTAAAATGTTTCAAGACTGTTCTGTGTAAACTATATTGGTAAAAAGTTTAAGACTTTAAATAAGTAATTCTGGTTAAGTTCCCCAATTTAATTCTAAAGACTCCAGGTTAATCCTCTACAGAGCACTCCCCTAGGAGAAACCAAAATTTGTAGGGAACAGACCAAGAGAGGCTTAACCAGAGAAGCGGGTAGAAGGGACTCTAAAGAGCTTGGAAGCTTCTTCTCAGTAAAAAAATTCCCCAAGAGGCAATGCCGGGTGGGCATGCTGTGCAAGATGAACCATACCGGACTCTTGGGAAGGGTAGTAATGATGGCTCTGATTGCTGGTGGTGCTCTGGGGAGCCCAGCTGAGCTGTGCAGTGAATGCTACCAACCCCTCTATGGGGAGGAAGAAGTGAGCTCCTTGGTGAGAGTCCACATCAGTTCTAACCCTGATTGTGTTAACCTCTCCCAATTGGTCCTTTATCAGAAAAATAAGAGAGTGTATTGGATAGCATACAATATTGCCACTTATAGGCAGCCACTCCTGGGAGAGTGCCCTATAGGGGAAGCCTGGTTGTGTATTGAATGTGATGCTGCTGAAACAAGCTCAGCAGATCTAGTAAAAAGAAAAGAAATGGTGAAAACGGTAAGAAAAATTGTTTGCAGCAAGTATTTAGCAGTGGAGTATACAGCCACCCAGTGGATCCCAAGAGATCCAAACAAATTAGAGTCTGTTGAAAAAAAAAAGGAAAGAGACAAGTGTGATCACCAAGAAGTTGATGAATGTTATGAGAATACTGAAAAAAGAGATAAATCCCTTTTGGAACACTTTTCAGGGGAGCTCTAAACCCCTAGGTTTGATCTCTGATAGCACAACACACACCAAATTGTCAGGAGACTGTTCTGGCAGCTGCACCGCTAGAGTGATAAAACCAATTTTCTTCTTATTACCCAAAGAAACTGGATCAAGTTTGGGAGTTTCTATATATAATGATTTGGGGAAATTAAACAGAACAGGCAAAGTGAAATAGAAATGGAGAAAATCCAAAATTGTAAAAGCCAAGTTCGGATCCCAATATCTGTGTTAAACAAAGTCATCCGGCTCCAGGCAGTATTAAAAATAAAGAATTCAATTATTAGGAAGATTTCAAACGAAATAAAAAGATTATCATGTGTAAATAATGAAGATCAAACTCCTACACTTGATCCCAGTGGGTGGGAGAACCTGGAGATTTTCAGAAAAGATGTATGGGAAAAGGTAGTTTTTCTCGCTGTGTGTGTACTTGGAGGATTGCTGTTTTTACTATGCTTATTTATCTGTTTCAGTAAAATAGTATTTGCCATGCAGGCCAACCTGAAGAAACCAAAGAAAGTAACAAAGTTAAGTAATTGTGATTACCAAAGTGCACAAGAGATTTATAGTAGATTCAAAACAAAAAAATTGTGAGTTGATGCGAGCTTAAAATTTAAGCTCGATCAAAGAAAAAGAGGGGGGACTGTTATGAACAGTAATTCTGTTAATTTTTTTTGTGAGAAAAAGTTACAAAAAGGCAGCAGCCAGATCACTGTTGCTGCCGAAGCTCTGCGTGTTTTGTTATTGTAATCACGGGTCGTTGTGGCTAATTGCTCCTTTTGTATTAGCAGAGCCTTGCCCGAGGCTAAGTTGTACTTTTCCCCAGAATAGTGAAGAGACCTGAGAGGGTGGGGGGGGGCTATGCAAAGTGACTCCAGGACCAGCATGCTGTGGGGGACTACGGCTCCAAACGTACTGAGAAAACCCCAAAAACAACGAGCCACCTAAGAGTTGAGAGACTGGAGTCATGTCTAGATGTGAGGAGCCGAGTGCCGAGCCTGCAGAGATGCGGAACACCTTCGGAGTCCCTCTCGCCCTGACCATGGGAGTCGTCCCGACGCCGGGACCGGGCCGGATGGAGCCGGGAAAAGTAACATTGGCTGGGATCACCACGCCCTAAAGGCTCTCACGAGGACCTGATTCCCCAGCTCTGCCCCTGGTAGGCAAAGTTGCGCATATCCTCCTCCTCTGGGTCGCCCTGGGAGAGACGACGGGAGACTGCAGCCCCGCCGAGCTGCCCAATCCTGAGCTGATCACTTTTAATAAAGGCATTAAAAGGAGAAGAAGTCTCCTTGCCCTGTCTATTTCATGGGGTACTGTTTTAAAGATGAACTGTTCAAAGGCTCATCATAATGTTCTCATAATCTATCTCTAAAATAATCTTCATCTCTGGGAACAGAGGTCTTCTCTTCCTGGGGGCACAGGACCACTCTTCTCTCCTCTGTTCAAACTCCTCATAGGATCACAGCTACTTTAACATCTATGTACTTTGGCATGGAGACCTTTGCTCAATATCAAATTGAACCCTTTATCTCCCCATGGCTTTCATGTGTGAAATAAACAGGGCCAGGAGACTTCTCCTTTTTAATGCCTTTATTAAAAGTGATCAGCTCAGGATTGGGCAGCTCGGCGGGGCTGCAGTCTCCCGTCGGCTCTCCCAGGGCGACCCAGAGGAGGAGGATATGCGCAGCTTTGTCCACTAGGGGCAGAGCTGGGGAATCAGGTCCTCGTGGGAGCCTTTAGGGCATGGTGATCCCATCCGATGTTACTTTTCCCGGCCCCGTCCCGCCCGGTCTCGGCGTCGGGACGACTCCCATGGTCAGGGCGAGAGGGACTCCGAAGGTGTTCCGCATCTCTGCAGGCTCGGCACTCGGCTCCTCACATCCAGACATCACTCCAATCTCTCAACTCTTAGGTGGCTCGTTGTTTTGGGGTTCTTCCTGCACGTTTGGAGTAGGGGGTCCCACACAGCATGCTGGTCCTTAGAGTTACTTTGCATATCCCTCCCCTCCAAAGTCTCTTCTCCTCACTGTTGGGGGAGGTCCCCACCCTTTACTGAGAGAAGAGCCATTAACTCGCCCCAGCCAGGGCTTTTACTGATACAAAAACAACTATTAACAACAACAACCCGTAATTACCATAACACAGGCAGCAGCCCAGCAGTAGTGGTAACCTTTTTCTCACAGAAAAAAATCAACTGAATTTTTGTTCATAACAATGTGTTACAGCGAAACAGTCCTTCTCCATAGCTATTACAAGAGGATTTCAGCCCCAAGATTAAGGTATGTCCTCATCCCTCCCATCTGGGACTTGACTTCTTCACTGACCTCAATGTCTTCATGTTGCTCCTTTACATGCTTGCATCTTGTTCCTTTCTCTCACTCGAGGGAGGTTTGAAGCACTGAAAGAGTTAACATTTCGCCCAGGACCTGCAGATGGTCATTCAGTGCTTACGGGGAACTGCAGCTGAGGCTGTGTCAGGATCAGCTGCATGGCTGGTCTTTGGTTTTTGCTGCGTTCAATTCCAGCCGCAGGGCCACTCTGCGTGGGTCGTAGGGCTGCCTCTGGCCTGAGCCGCATGATCTCATGTCGCGGCCGCGCTGGGGGGAGGAGACCTGGCAGCAAGATGTTAACAGCCGCGGCCCAGCCCTGCTTCGGCCAGGGCTCTGCAGCCTCACTCGCCTTCCTGCCTGGCAGCTGCTGGGGCCTGGCCCAGCCGGGACAGAGCTTGGTGAGCCCCCTCGACCCCCGGAGAGGGGCCCACAGCAGAGCCTGCCCGGCCCGGCCCAGCTGAAACAGGGGCCGGCCGGCCTTGTTACCTATTCCCAGGCCAGAAGGAAAAAAAGTTCCCAGGTTTCTTTTGTCTTTAACATTTGTTTTCCCTAGAGGCGTGTCCAACTTTCCAGCGGTTAGAAGATTTGCATCACTTCCCTAAATGTCTCCCATGCAAAACCATGACAAAACCAAATGAGGTTAGATGTTGTTTCCAAAAGAGATGATATATTTTATTTAATAGTAAAAGAGACAAACAGAAAGAAAAAAGAAAGAAAGAGAGAAAGAAATAGAAAAAGAGGTGTGCGGGGGGGAGGGGGGAGGAGGGTGACACAGAGAGAGTGACAGGGGTTAGGTAGAAGAAACATATCACCCTTCTGAGGATCCACCACACCTCGTGCCTTCCCTCCATCTGGTCTTCTTGGTGGTGAGAGTCCCCTGCTGCCCCACCACAGAAAAGTATAGAATCCAATGGATTAATATATGTTTGGGCCAGGTGGTACCACCCAGGTGCCTCCCCTGGGGAGGGCAAGTTTGACACTGTGCCTTGCAACATTGGATCTGTTGTATCATGTTGCAGTGCTCTGGTGCAGGGTCTGGGGACCCCTTTGGGGGAGGGGGTTTGATGTGCCATGACACTACTTCTGCTGTCCTTCACATGGATGTGACTTTTCTATGGATGAAGGGGCCCCTTCAGCTGGGCTGGTCTGCACAGCAGAGGATGGGTGTTCACTGCCTCGGAGGAGAGGATTTTTCACTACACACCCAAAACCTCTCCTCCGCCCACCCTTTGCTGTGAGGGTCTGTGCAAGTCTGGCAGCTTATAGCCCCGGGGCTGTGGTCTTCACCCTGAAGATGCTAAGACTGATGCCTCTTGTGAAAAACGCTAATCACTTGTTTTTAAAATTTCAAAAGTTTAATAGTAATAAAATGGTTATAAAAATAGTAATGCAATTAGAGTAATAATAATTTGGACCATTTGAATTAGGACAATATGAGACAATAGAAACAAAGAGTTACAGACGTCCGGGTACCTTTTTCTGGGCAGCACAAGCCTGAAAAAGGACACCCGTTAACAAAGGATTAGCCCTTAAAAACAATAGCCTGTTGCATATTCATATACCTCATACATGATGCATAAATTCCATTCAAATACAGGATTCTGTCTGGTCATCATCAGCTTCTTCCTCTGAATTTTTACAGCACCTTCAAGGCGGGAAGAAGTTAGTTTCTTCTGATAAGAGGGCTATAAATTCTTTTTCTCTGAAAGATTTAGGTGTCCTGTGGCTGCTATCTCGCTGTGAGTCCTTTCTTTAAAAAAAGTATCCTACATAGCATAGTTTCTATTTTAACATTTCTTATAACCTAAAACTATATTTAACACACTACTTAAGAGAATTACTACAGCATTACTTTCCAACACAACACATATAATATTCATTTTAATATTTGCAAAAAGCAAATCATAAAATACACATTTTTCACACCTCTGAATGTATTCTTCTCCCCCAGCCCAGACCTGAGTTAATTTATCTCCATCACCATGTAGTCCAGGGCCCCATTCAGGGTTTTCTCTGCAGCTTTTATACAGTTTTGCTATAATAGAAAAAAGTCCTTCATGAAGATGTTTAAGCCATAAATTATAAAATTTCAGTCTCCAACAGGGAGAACTACCTTATTTGTGGTACTAAAGCAAAACTACCATTTTCTGAAGCCACCTTTACAGTTTTATCTGCTATCCTGTTTCCAATATTTACAGAGGAGAGCCCAGTCTGGTGCACTTTGCAGTGCATCACTGCCACTTCTTGTAACTTCTGGATGCTTTCCAGGAGTTGTAAAATTTGTTTAGTATGTTTTATGGGAGCTCTTTGGGCAGAAAGAGGCTCTCTTTCCTTCTAAATGGCTCCATGTGCATGTATTACCCCAAAGGCATACTTTGAATCAGTCTATATATTTAGTCTCTTACCTTCTGCCAGTTCTAAGGCTCTTGTCAATGCTTTAAGTTCTGTTTTCTGGGCTGAGGTATTTGCTGGCAATGATCAGTTACCTGAGAGGAGGTCACTACAACATATCTAGCCATCCATTTTCTTTCTCATACAGCAAGGCTCGCTGACCCTTCAATAGCCCTACATGGCCTGTGCATAAGTCTAATGGAGAATGGAGACTGACAGTAGATTATCCCCTCCCTAGCTTTCTTGTAGGCCCTTGAAAGGGTGTACTAGAAGGCTGATATAAGGTATCCCTGGGGCCTTCTCTTCTCCAGGCTGAACAGCCCCAACTCTCTCAGCCTGTCTTCATAGGAGAGGTATTCAGGAATCATTCCAATAGGTCCACAACCTTCTTATGTTGAGGGCCCCAGAGGTGGATGCAGTACTCCAGGTGGGGTCTCACCAGACAAGAGTAGAGGGGGATAACCATCTCCCTCGACCTGCTGGTCACAATTCTTTTGATGTAGCCCAGGATGCAGTTGGCTTTCTGGACCTCAAACACACATTGACAGGTTATGTTGAGCTTCTTGTCCAAAAACACACAAAAGCCATTCTCCTTGGGGCTGCTCTCAACTCATTCTCTGCCTAGCTTATGCTTGGGATTGCCTGGACCCAGGTGCAGGACCTTGCACTTGGCCTTATTGAACTTCATTAATTCTGCACAGACCCACCTCTCAAGCCTGTCCAGGTCCCTCTGGATGGCATCCCATCCTCCAGTGTGTCAGCTGCACCACATGATGTCATGGGAAAACTTGCAAAGGGTGAGACAGAGCAGGGATCCATCCTGAATTAGGTGAAGTGTCTAACAACGGTGAAAAGTCTGTGAGGCCAAAGCTGAAGGAAAACTCGCATGCCGAGACAGCAAGGAGACAGAGAAAGAAAAACAGAAAAGACCACGAGGTCAATTTGCCCTGACCTAGAAATTCCTTTGATAAAGAAGAACTGGTGCTAAATGTCATGCGGGATGAATATGTATGAACTCATTGTGAAACTGTATGCATATGCATTTGGAAGGGGGATAAAAGGAGGTCTGAAATTTTCAGGGGTACACATGCCTTTTGAGGAGAATTTTCTCCGTGTGCGTCCGGTGCCATAAATAAACATATTGAGCTTTACAAATTTTATAAAGTTGTGAGGTTTCTTCTTTTCTCCGCAAAACATTATGGCGAGCCAGGCAGGAGTTCTCTGTCCCCGCGGGGGCAGAGGGGATAGACGGACCTCCAAGGCGCGCCCTAGGATTTTTTTCCTGGTGGGGCTCCGCTTGTCTCAACTTGCCACCTGCGAGGACAGACAACAACCCGCTGGCCTGCGGAGGAAGATACGGTAAGTACTGAGGGGCCCCTGGGGGGGGAGGAAGGAGAGCAAGGGAGTAAACCACCCAGAGACATCTGGGTTCAGCTGATAGAGCAGCTGTATTAGAGACGGGGTTCGTCGTTCTGATAGGGCAGACCGCTAGTGGCTCTGGGGGTGAGCCGGGTGAACCCGTGTATGTGTGTATTGGGGATTCGTAGTTCTGATAGAGCAGAACTGGTGAGCCCGTGTGTGTTTTGTTTGTGTGTGTGATGTCCGGACACTGTGTTGCTGTATGGTTAATGTGTGTGGCAAGTGCACTGTGTTTGTGATCGTGCAGGTGATAAGTGTATGGTGTATAAAAGAGAGTAAATCTACAGTGCCCTACAGTGCGGGGGGGGGGTCAGTACTCCCCGTGTTTGAAGCAGCCGAGTGAGGCCAGAAGCGCCGGCTGCAGCAGGCTGCGGGGGCAGGGAGAGAAGTGCCCCGCGGAGAAGCGAGTGGAGGAATGTCAGTGATGGTATTTATCGTGTTTGAATGTAGTGATTTGTGTAGATTTGGTACATTTTAACCGTGAGTATGAGCTCAGAGAGTTCCTTTGCCTTGGATGTTTGGACTTGATCTCTAGACTGTGTGCTGTTATTTTGATTGTGTCCAGGAAAATTGATATGAGTAAATGCTTAATTATGGTATGCTGTGTTGTGTTGAGAAAAGTGAGCACTTTGAGAAATATGCCCTTTCCCAGTGATTTTTTGTGGTGATTTTCTTCCGCTGCATTGTGGTAATTTGATTCTCAGATTGTATAGTGGTGTTTGTGGAGATTTTAAGATTTGTTGCAACAAGAGTAGCATTTTACACAGGAGAACTATAGTACGGTGATTTATGCTTAACCACAATAAAGTGAGTTAAAGGAATTCCAAGAATTCTCCCCCTCACAGCAATTCAAGCCTTGGCTCTAGTGATTTTGAGATAAGGGCGGGGGGTTGCGTATGTCTGTGTCTGCGGGCATGTCAGAGTTTCGGCTGTGACTAGCACAGCCTTTTTGCAAAGCAGCAAAACAAGTGTAAGTAGGCACAGTGCTTAATTAGATTGTGCAAGAAGAGAACTAGAAAAGACTGATATTTTGTAAAACAGAGTTTATATAGAAGAGATGAATGAGATGAATTAGTTAATGAGACTTATGAGATTTATGAGACTTCAGTTGGTACTGCAGTAAGTCTTTACTAGAAACAATCTGCTGTAAGGATTTAAAGTTCTCTGTAACAAACAGAATAGCCTGCCTTTGTGAGCAATTTCGGGGAGCCTTTGGTACATCAAGAGGCTAGCAGGCTGTGTGAGGTGACAGTGGCTGTGCCCTGGGCACAGGGACAGCTCTGGCTGCCCTGTCCCCCCAGGGAACACGGGAATGGCTTGTGGGCAAGAGCTGGATGTGCAGGTATTATTGCAGTGTGGTGTTTATGAGAAACACTGGTATTGCTGTTTTGCTGTTCTAATAGGAAAATAAAAGGGATAGAGTTTTTGTATGCTGAAATGTCTTTTGTTTTAAGAAATCACCCAGAATGACAAAGAGACTGTGAGATCAGACCGCCCTCTGGTCCTGGCCCTTGAAAAAGAAAACAAGGCAAAGAGAAAGCAAATCAAACATGTTGTTCAGCATGCAGCATAAGATAGCAATGTATGAAATCAGGCAAGTATTATCACGCTGAAATGTGAAGCAATCACAGTTCGCAAAATGAGTACATATGATTTGTTAAAGGCTTCCTCCCAAGGTATGGGAGGAGGGGTAAAGATGACCTCCCCAAAAGGGAAGAATTTTTGTCAGCACAAGGGTCATATGTTCAGTTTTAAATAAAGCTTTAGTACCTGTGGAGAATGTTTATGTTGTAGTGTGGGGAATGAACAACTGGCCAGTCTGAGAAGGCATGCTTTTGCTAATCTTTAAAGTAATATGTGTACTATGTGTACCTAAAAGCTTTTGTACAATTCGCTCATTTTGCTAAACATTCTCAAATGAGAAAGGTTACTCTGGAGGCAAATAATATAAAGATGTTAGGCTTAATATTAACAGACACTGAAATTAAGAAAGACATTAGTAAGGAGATATTAGAATAAGTAAATAAGTGTTTTCAAGGGTATGGGCCTCTGCTGTACCAGGGAGAGTGAAAGATGCTACCCCAGGGGATGCTCCCCCATCAAGCTTACTGAAAGAACACAAGCAGTGAGAACTGAGTAGTACCCTCAAAAGGAAGGTAAGGAAGGAATCAGTCCAATAACTGATAGTACTGGATTAAGGGCTGTCAATAAGATAACACAGAATTTGTACCCTGTGGTAGCAAATCCATAGACCTTACTAACTTGTTTAACACCTGAGCTAACCTGGTTCACTGTTCTAGGCCTAAGAGATGCCTTCTTTTGCCTCCCTATCCACGAAGCCAGCCAGAACATTTTTGCATTCAAACACAAGCTCACATAGTCCATGTGCCTGAAGGCTTCAAAATTCCCCACTCCGATTGGAGAACAGCTTGCAAAGACCCAGAGTCCCGGGAAGCTCCACAAGAGGAAAGGAGGCTGTTGCACTACATAGATGATCTTCTAGTAGCCACTCGGGCGAGGGAAGCAAGAGAAGCCTGGACGGTAAGCCTTTTGAATTTCCTAGGACTCCAAGTATGCAGAGTCTCAAAGAAAAAGGCACAGGTAGTAAAACAGAAGGTAATCTACCTGGGGTAAGAAATGAGTGCTGAGCAGCAGACTTTAAGGCAGGGAAGCCATATGCCAAACCGTGAACCCCAGACAACGAAAGAACTCCAAACCTTCTTAGGCATGGAAGAGTAGTGCCAGCTGTGGGTTTATAATTATGGACTGTTCGCCAGACCCCTCTATGCTCTTATTGCCAATGGGAACTGAGATCTCCAGTGGACAAGAGATGCCACACGGGCCTTTCACCAGCTAGAGAGTCCCCTCACGTCGGCTCCAGCTTTGAATCTTCCAGATGTAAGTAAAGCATTCTTTCTATTTTTCCACGCAAGGAATTGCCCTGGGAATATTGGCTCAAGACTTGGGCCCATACCAGGGGGTAGTTGCTTACTTCTCTAAGCAACTAGATGCAACAGCCGAAAGATGGCCAGGTTGCCTCAGAGCTGTAGCAGCAGTTGTGCTGAACATTCAAGAGGCACACAAGTTTACCCTGGGACAAAAATGACTGTGCTAGTGTCCCACACAGTGTCTACAGTACTGGAAATAAAGGGTGGCCACTGGCTTTTCACCAGAGAGGTTTCTGAAATACCAGGCCATCATGGTAGAGCAAGATGATGTAGAGATAGTGGTGACTAATATTGTCAACCCAGCTTCTTTTCTCAGTGGAATCAAGGAGAAGCAGTACACCACGATTGCCTAGAGACCATTGAAGCTACGTACTCCAGCCGCCCAGACTTAAAGGACATTCCTCCGGACGATGCAGAGACCTGGTTCACTGACAAGAAAGCGACATTGCAAAGTTCACAGTGACTACCTGCAGAGAGGTAATAGAGTCTGGACCCTTACCAACAGGTACCTCTGCACAGGATGCTGAGATAAATGCATGGACCCATGCCTTAGAAACAGCAAAAGGCATTCAGAGTTGTGCATGCACATGGAGCCATCTGGAAGGAGAGGGGACTGCTGACCTCACAGGGAAAGAAGAGACAATCCAGCTGCTGGAAGCAGTTGAGCTACCTGTAAAAGCATATTAAGGCACACCAGAGAGTGAGCTTAAAATTGGAGGGAAGAAATGAGCTGGCGGATGGAGAGGCAAAGAAAGCAGCAAAGGGTGAGGTACAGATTTTCCTCGAAGGTAAGCCATAATACAATAATACTAATCAAAAGAGACGTACAGCTGTAAGGGGTGGGCTACCATTGAAAGAGAGCTAGTAATCCCTTCCCATTTTCGTGGTTACTAGTGAAGGAAGGGCACTAGAAAACACACTAGGGCCTAACTACCTAAAGCCTTTTATAGAGTGTGGCTCCTTTCTCAAAATGACCAAGGCTGCGAGTGATACAGAGTGCATTGAAATGAAGTGTTGACTTTGAAGTAGTAATTCCCACAGGCTTTCTAGAACACACATCTGATTGAAAGAATTGTTGTATCGTTGTCAGGAATTTATATGCCACTATCACTCAGGTGACCTGATAATGTGATCCTTGCCTCCAGACTAACCTCAAAATACCCCCCCGCGGGCCAAAACTTGGTCAGAATGGGAGAGGCCATGGGCCTGTACAGCAGCGGCAAATCAACTTTTCAGAACTCCCAAGGAAAGGGGGGTATCAGTACTTACTGATATTAATAGATACATTTTCAGGGTGGCCAGAAACATTCCCCACCGGAGCTGTCAAACCTCAAGAGGTGACCAGATCATTTTTAAAAGAGATAATACCACGCTTCAGAGTTCCAGCCACAATATCCTCAGATAAAGAATAATATTCCATTTCCAGAGCAGTGCAACAGATCAGTAGCCACCTGGGCATAGATTAGGAACTTCACACCCCATACCGCCCCCAATCAAGTGGCCAGGTGGAGAGAATGAATCATTTGATAAACAGCAAATCATAAGACTGGGGCAAGAAGTTAATCTACCCTAGCCCAAGCTCTTCCACTAGCACGATTGCAAATTCAAACTAAACCTTTTGAGCTAAAGGAATGCTGAATCCTTTTGGAATGCCTTATAGAAGACCAGATAGAATAAAAGGGGAATGTCCAGAATGTCCACCTACATGGTGGCATTAAGCAAACAGCTCAGAGTAATTGAGAAACATGTGGCTGGAACTTGGAGCAGGGAGTTAGATAGCCTGGGGATGATGTATATGTTAAGTCTCTTACAGAGAAGACTTCGGAACCATAGTGGGAGAGACCACTGCAAGTACCTCTCACCACCTTCACTGCAATCAAAATCAAGGAGCAGAATGCCTGGATCCATCACTCTCGGGTGAAGAAGGCCCAGAAGCCCCTTCAGGAGTGACACCAGGAGACAATGAACTGAGACTAAAACTTACTTGGGCAAAATGAGTATATTGCGGTCGGGAGTAGCTCATACTTTAGTGTACAGAATTGTTTTGTATGGAATTATAACTGAAGTTTTAGAACTAGAGAGTACCTCTACCCAAAGCAATGCTGAATGGCCTTGGTCCCTGGCATTTAATCAGTATACTGGATCCATGGGAAAACCTTCTGAGATAAAAGATTTAAACATATCTACTGTAGTAATCCACGAGAATCAGGTATGTGAGGAGCAAGAATAGCAAGAACAGGAACTGTGAACACTTCAAGGAATCTGAGGAGAAGAAATCAAAGTAAAGTGCTCGGTCATCAATAGGATGGCTTATAAAGACACCAGATGTAATTAGTGTCTGGACCTCCCCTGGTGTATATGAACACCAGGAAGTCTGTGATAACCTAAGTGAATCAGACTGTTGGTGTAATTTCACCCTGATACAGCCTGCAGAAGTGACCGTCCTTTGAGCTCGAGTTACTGTCAGACTTTCATTTGAATTCAAAGTGGACACTGCACTTTTTACCACAGCGGGGCCTTATACACCCCATACTAGTTCAGACTCTACCCAAACTCCAAACTTGAACCTAACGTAGTAAAGAATGTGACTGAACAACAGCTATTATTCAATCCAGAATGGTCTCTCAAACGTGTGGAGTTGATAATGCAAATTAACATCTCAAAAATCCAACCAGCCTGCTCCTCCTTCCTAAAAACTTCCTTTGAGGGATGGACAACATGGTCACAAAAACAGGCATATCTCAGGAGCAGAACAAGAAAGGAAGGAGCCAGCTCTCCTGGTGCCTAAAACCAGGAACACCAAGAAATCAGTTTCCTTAGGTCATTTTCCAAGCTGGTTGGCTGAACCCCCAGGCAATGGCTGGTAAAGGGTGCTGAACTGCAGGTGGTCAATTAACCCAAGCAAGGAAGGTGATTTTCCTTATTTATAGCTATCCCTTTCCTACTGAGATTTGGATCAGTGATTGTCCCAGTCTGAGGCAGTTGGATTCTGCTTAAAAGAGGTAGAGAGAGAGACCCCCTCAGAGCTCAGCAGCAGGCTGTAGGATTTTGAGCATCACTTTGGTGCTGAGTGTTTCAAGTAGCAGAAACCTGATCCCACTTTCTTCTGAGGCACTGCAATGAATTTAGGCTCTTCTCTCAAGATTTCCCCTCCATTATCTTCTGCCCTGAACACAGTCCACAGCTTGATCTTAGCTAGGGGCAAGGTGGGTGAGGTTTTGTAGACCAGGAGAGACATTCCTGCTTGCCACACATCTGGGAAATCAGGTGCTTTGGAGGGAGAGGGAGAGGTTAGATTCCCTGAGGTCTCTACATTTCAGAACAAACATCTGCCTCAAGCATGACCTAAACCTCTGTCAGATACACTTGTGAAGTGTGTCTGAATTTGCAGTATGAGCCCAGCACATCCCTCTGGCAGGGAGGGATGATCATGGACAGAAAGCAGTTCCTGTTCCCCATAACAAACATCTAACTGGCATATTAGGGACAGGATTAGGAGTTTTAAATGGAATTGATTCAGAAATACCGATGAATAAACTGGCTGCTGCAGCAGGTAGCCTAACAAAATTGAAGCAGCCTTTATAGTAATCTCTATTGGCATTAGGAACTAGCCAGTGACAGATTTCAAAAGTACTGCCAAAGTAAAGAAGTATGAAGAGGCCGAGGACCAAGACCACAAACTGATAGTAGAAGAACTTAGTATAGTTCAAGATAATGTGTCTTTAGCTTTCAGTTGTATACAAGCACAGTTATGGATACAAGCAACAGCAGCTCCGATCATATAGGAAAGGGGTGAAGGTAATTTTCCAGCTGAAACTCGGAAAATTGACTAGGATAATGCAATTGATTTTGAAAGGAAGTTTCAATCCTGGTGGACTATGGTGAATTTCACCTATGATCCTGTTTCTAATGTGGCCACTGCCTTTGTGCTTACCATACGTAATGCCACTGTTTATGTTATCCATCCCATCATTACCCTAGGATTAAACCATGAAAAAACAATACTCTACCGTTCAGAACATAGAGTGTGGGCATGAAAAGATGAATGAAGAGTGGCAGACAGTAAGCTTATAATCCTGCATTACTAGAGAACAGATGGGATTCATTTGTGAAAGCAATACTGTTAATGCCCAAGATGTGTTTGAACACTGAACAGAGTATTTGCCACTTTGAAATTCATCCAGTCACTGACCAGAAAACTGTGCTCGTATATACTGGAAAGGGGCGTATGCTTGAGAACTGCTTGTGCTGCTGTACAAATTGATAGCAATGATGTTATTCTGTCTAGTAGAAACCATTCTAATCTCTGTGTTTGCAATTTTGTTAAGATTATTGGGTGTGATTTTTCGTATTTGATACCAGTAACATCCCACCAGCTGATTACAGCCAATTACACAATGTATCACAGACTACCACCTACCCCTATTGGGATGAACCTTACATTGGTAAAACAATTAATTAAGCACCAAGACCTATTAGAAGTGTTGAAAGAAATCCAAGAAAGTGGAAAGAAAACCTTAATTACTGTCCAATGTGTTACAAAGGAGATAACCAGAGTTCTACAAGGAATAAAATGAAATATGGATCATCACTGGTGAGATGTGATCTTTGGGTGGTCACCAACTGCAAATGGAATCTTTAATAAGTTGTGCCACCCTATTGTAGTTTTACTAATATTAGTTGGGATAAGCTTAGGATTATCTATTACATTGTTAATTTGGAACTGGAGAATACTACAACGAATGGCTGTACTAACCTCTTTATCAAACGTACATAGTGAAGCATTAAGAGACACTTATTGTCATGAAAGTTTTCATTAAGTAAAAGAATTTCCTAATTCTCTAGGAAAGGGGGGAATGAGACAGAGTAGGGATCCATCCTGAATTAGGTGAAGTGTCTAACAACGGTGAAAAGTCAAACGGCCAAAGCTGAAGGAAAAACTCGCATGCCGAGACAGCAAGGAGACAGAGAAAGAAAAACAGAAAAGACCACGAGGTCAATTTGCCCCGACCTAGAAGTTCCTTTGATAAAGAAGAACTGGTGCTAAATGTCATGCGGGATGAATATGTATGAACTCATTGTGAGACTGTATGCATATGCATTTGGAAGGGGGATAAAAGGAGGTCTGAAATTTTCAGGGGTACGCATGCCTTTTGAGGAGAATTTTCTCCGTGTGCATCCGGTGCCGTAAATAAACATACTGAGCTTTACAACTTTTATAAAGTTGTGAGGTTTCTTCTTTTCTCCGCAAAACAAGGGCACCCTCAATCCCACTGTCCATGTTGCCAACAACGATGTCAAATAACACCAGTCCCAATACTGACCCCTGAGGAATGCCACTCATCACTGCTCTCTAGTGGTGGAGTATAAGGATTTGGATTTTTTTATTTGCTTCCTTTAGGACTTTCTGGTTCATCTCTTCAAATCCCTTTTCAGTCATTTTCTAGAAGTGTTTTTTAAATTTTACTATAATTTCATTTTCTTGTGCTGAAGACTGTCTTCCTTATTGTGAAAGGATTTCTGAAAATGATTACTATCTATCCTAAGTATGTGGGATGAACCAAGTTTTATCCAATGGTTAAAAGCCATCCTGTGCTGTGGTCTGCCTAACATGAAGTACCTAACAGTAGTTAAATTGTATCTAGGGATTAAAACCTAAGTATGATCTCTATGAGAATTTTATCTTCTCATGAAAGTTTTATTAGTAATTTTGCATTGTCTAGCTGATCTTGATCAACCAGGTGGGTTATCTTGTCACAGAAGGAAATCAGGTTTTATAAGCAGGACTTTCCCTTCATGAAGTTGTGCTGGCTGTGACTCATGACTGCTTTGTCTTTCAGATGTTTTTCAATACCTCCCAGAACAATATTTTCCATGATTTTACTAGCCACTGAAGTGAGACTGAGAGGCCTGTTTTTTCCAGGGTCCTCCTTTTAGAAAATCAGGACAATGTTCACCAGCTTCCAGTCAGCTGGGACCTCTCTGGATTCCCAAGTGTGTGAATCAATACATACAAGTAACCCAGGGCAACAACCAAACCACAGCTGAAATGCAAAGAGTAGACTTCATTACCATGCTAACAACTCTGGGTAGCAGAGTCACATGGGGCACAGGCTCTGTTAGTCTCAGTTCATCCTAGCAGACAGGGGGCCCTACTGCCAGCCCCAATATATCAAAGGACTTCACACATGCACAGTTTATCACAAGGCTGTGCTTTTATGATCTCTCTCCCAGCAGGAGGCTCAAGCATGTCTGTGAGGTGTTATCTCTCCATAGGAATTCTACTTCTCAAAACCGGCAGATGATGAACAACACTATGACTCTGTTGAGTCAGGGACGGAAAGAAAGACTCCAATCTTCAGGTGGATCAGAAGGCTAACTTTAATGAAAGTAGTGGGTCTTTTATAATGTGACTCGCTAAGATGATCCTTGATTGGTCTCAAAGTAGAAACATCTCACACTATTGGTAGTTATGAATAGCAGGCTGTGGAGAACCATAACTATAAACAATGGTTACAGAAAGAGAGATAATAATTGTTTGAATTCTTTCATCTAAGATTCCCAGGCTCAGCCTGGGAGAAATTGTCTCTGTTCTCTCTTTGACTCAACTGAGAATATCCACAACACTAGGCATAATAAATGGAGTTTTCCCACACTGACATTCTTAGCATTCCCAGCTGCAAGGTCACTTTAAACACTATTTCCTTCTCACTAAATCTTCTGGTTTTAACCCTTTCCTCCCAACACCAAGACCACTCAAAAATCATTGAGAGACATTTTGTGATGACATCAGCAGCTCTTTAAGGATTCTTGGGTTAATCTCATCAAGCCCCATAAATTTGTAGGGGTCCAGCTGAAGCAGCAGATCCTGCGCAAGTTCAGGGTGAACGGGGTGTTTATCTTTCTCGAAGTCATGGTCCTCCAAGTCAGGGCACTGGGACTCCCTTGGTCTGTCATCACTGATTTGAACACAATGTTACGGTTTGAATTTGGCACAGTGCTAGTGTTCTTATGAGAATACTCTTTCTTTGGTGTCTGCTGTGAGATGTGACTAGGAATAAGCAAAGCAGACGCTTACTTAGAAATAAAGAAAACTTTATTAACTAAACTACAAGGGAAGAAAAAAACAAGGAAAATGAAACCTTTACAAAAGCATTTTCTTCTTCTTCTTCACTAAATTTCTTAATGCAATACATTCTCTCAAATCACTAACTCTCAGTCCGGCACACCTTTTAGAATACTCAATCTATAGTTCATTAAGAGGAGAGGAGTCTTTCTTGTACCATAGGCTTCCCCTGGAAACACTGTTGAAACTTCCTGTGTTTCTATGTCACTCAGCACCGCCCGGAAAAATCTTTTGCCATCGTGACATCTTCTTTGCATGCTCAGTGCTCTCACTACTGTGCATGGACTAGAGCTGCTTCTAGGGTTGTCTTTCAAGGATGCCTTGTCTCACTCTAAAAAAAAGGCACAGTCTCTCCTTTATGACATCTGTCCCCCCCCAAATTTTTGCACCCCCTGGGGGTGAGGGGTACCCACACTGAACCCTCCTGTTTCTGAGGCACTGCCTCTCCTTAAATGCAGTCTCTGTGTCACAAGAAAAAAAAAATGGTTCTGTGTTGGAGAATTTTGCTCAGACATGGCTTGAAGGAAAAAAGGCCATGAAAATATACAGCTGATGAAAAGTAAAAGGCAGCTGTGAGGAGCAAATTCTCAAAGCCTGTTTCTGTAAACAACAAGATTCTCAGGCACGTTTATGTAAACAGCAGAAGTTCTCAGGTTGTTTTTAGTAACAAGTAAATATCTTGTCCTTGGATAAGGTATGGGAAAGCAAAAGTTACAAACATGAAGGTTTTGAGAACCTTTCATATCAGGGTGAGAACACAAATCTTGGTTTCAATAACAAACCACAGGTATTGAAAACAAAAGGAGGGATTAATGTTTAAATCTGTGACCTATGATGAGCTCGGATTTTGCAATATGTATGAGCTTAATTAACACTGTTATAAAAAGTGACGGATTGAATCAATAAACTGGAGCTCGATGCTGATCAATTAAGATGGGTCGTCTCCCTTCACTTCATCAGTTCTGTCTATGGCTATACAAGAAAAGTCTAGCTAAAAGGCTACTCTACCATCTCTTCTCTTACTCAAGAGTCTTCTGCACTTCTTTCGTGGCCCATCTCTTCTTATCTCATCTCTTATCTCTCCTCTTATTCAGCTCTGGGAGGATCAGCATTTGCAAGGTTTCAATCATGCATGAAAAGGGTTAAAAATGTCAGTCTTTGCCTCTCCAGAGCTTTGGAACTCCCACGCTGCCCTGCCGGGCACCTTCTTGCCGCACTCTTCCTCTTTCTTTTTCTGGGGGAAGGGGGGGGAAGAATGGCTGCCCGATGTCTCTTGTTTCTTTTCTACTCTTCTATCTTTTGGCCGGGCCTACCTCATGGCCGCGTGGCTTTTCCCCTCCCCCCACCCAGCCGGCATCTGAGACAGGGGGAGAGATTTAAAGCCTATCCCGACGGAAGTCTAAAGAGAGCTTCTTAGGGGAGCAGCTTTGCTTTTTAACTTCTGTGTGTTCTCAGAGGCGTCTACACCTCAGTGGCTACCCCAGGTGCCAATGTTAAAATCTGAACACTTATTGGTCACTACAGCATATGTAAAAAAAAACTTATTTCTTGTCAGTCAAACCAGGACACACAACTACAGTAAATTTCTTCAAATAGAGGTTTTGAATAGGATTTTGACTAAAAATCCCATTTTAATAAACCTCTGTTTTGAGGATAGCAAATGGGACTAATGAGCCTTAAGCATTCTTCTCGTCAAAATTCTGAGTAGCTTTAAGCAGCTAATTTTCTATATTAAACAGATGGTTTTTGTAGGGTGGGTTTTTTTTAGCTGTTTTAGTTAAAATAGTATATTTTTTTAGATCTGTGACTTTAAAAAGGTTTGTTTTTAATAAACGTGCTAATATTTTTTTGGAAGACAAATTAAGCCAAATAGCTTATATATTTTATGAACAAAAATTTGGTTAATATTTTTTTGTGAGAAAAAGTTACAAAAAGGCAGCCAGATCTCTGTCCCTGCCAAGGTTCTGCATGTTTTTTTATTGTAATCACGGGTCTTGTAGCTTATCGCCCCTTTTGTATTAGTAAAAGCCCTGGCTAGGGCGAGGTATTGGCCCTTCCCCGAGGCTAAGGTGTTCTTTTCCCAGAATAGTGAAGACACCTGAGAGGGTGGGGGGGGGTTATGCAAAGTGACTCCAGGACCAGCATGCTTTTTGGGACCCCGACTCCAAATGCACCGAGAAAACCCCAAAAACAATGAGCCACCTAAGAGTTGAGAGACTGGAGTGATGTCTAGACGTGAGGACCCGAGTGCTGAGCCTGCAGAGATGCGGAGTCCCTCTCGCCCTGACCATGGGAGTCGTCCCCGGCGGTGAGACCAGGCCCACTGGGCTGAGAGGACTAACATCTGACAGGGACACCACGCCCTAAAGACTCTCACGAGGACCGGATCCCCGAGCTCTGCCCCTAGTGGACAGAGCTGCGCATATCCTCCTCCTCTGAGTCGCCCTGGGAGACACAACGGGGACTGCAGCCCTGCCGAGCTGCCCAATCCTGAGCTGATCACTTTTAATAAAGGCATTAAAGAGGAGAAGAAGTCTCCTAGCCCTGTTTATTTCAATATATGCACACGTGCATAAACTAGCACAAAATTTAAACAGATGGATATTAAATGCCATTTCAGTATCTTGCTAGAAATATTATTTGTACTTTTAAGAAAAGTCTAGAATACAATTTTTCTTTGTAGAAATGACACATAACTAAATTCTGCAATGAGATGTTTAGAGACCAAGCACTGTAAACTAGCTTTTCTCTGCTGTCTTCAGTAGTTTATTCAGCTTATGTAATTTACATTTCCATTCCCCTTCTAAGATACTCAGACACTGCACAAGGTAGCAAAAATTCAAAAACAAAGTATAGCTGATGCATTTTAAGAAAAAATGATCTGATTTTTTTTTTTTACTTTAGTAGTATTTTATATTTTGATGACAGCTTAAAAACTGGTGGATATGGCTGTGATGTTAATTTGGGGGATTTGGCAGGAATGGATGCCTCTCTCAAAGCTTTTCAATTGATCCAGCCTTGTGTATGATAGGCATTAAAAATATTTTTTTCTTTTAACCTAAGACAGTGCCTGTTTTAGGCTCCAAATAGAATGCACAAACCCCTTGTAAGATGGCTTGTTTTAAAGACTTTTATATTCCATTATAATTTTTGTGGTAAATGGAATAGGGCCCCAAGAACTTGTCTGCTTATGTCTTCTCAGGTTTTTTCCAGGGATTTCCACATATTTTCCTTTTGGAAAGCTGCAGATAAATTTGCAGATGCTATTTGTTAATAGCATATCAGCCAATCTATTATAAAACTCTCAGAGATAGAATATATTTTCCATATTTACTTTGCTTATATAAAATAAATGAGGAAGAGAAGAAAGTTAAAACAGTTGACCCCTTTGTGGAGACTGTTAGGAACAAAAATTCTGGTAATTTTTTTTGTGAGAAAAAGTTACAAAAAGGCAGCCAGATCACTGTCACTCCCGAAGTTCTGCGTGTTTTGTTATTGCAATCACGGGTCGTTGTGGCTAATTGCTCCTTTTGTATTAGCAGAGCCTTGCCCGAGGCTAAGTTGTACTTTTCCCCAGAATAGTGAGGAGACCTGAGAGAGTTGAGGGGGGGTGCTATGCAAAGTGACTCCAAGGACCAGCATGCTGTGTGGGACCCCTACTCCAAACGTGCAGGAAGAACCCCAAAACAACGAGCCACCTAAGAGTTGAGAGACTGGAGTAATGTCTAGACGTGAAGAGCTGAGTGCTGAGCCTGCAGAGATGCAGAATACCTTTAGAGTCCCTCTAGCCCTGACCATGAGAGTCGTCCCGACGCCGGGACCAGGCGGGACGGGGCCGAGGAAAGTAACAACGAAGAGATCACCACGCCCTAAAAGGCTCCCAGGAAGACCTGATTCCCCAGCTCTGCCCCTGGTAGACAAAGTTGCGCATATCCTCCTCCTCTGAGTCGCCCTGAGAGAGACGACGGGAGACTGCAGCCCCGCCGAGCTGCTCAATCCTGAGCTGATCACTTTTAATAAAGGCATTAAAAAAGAGAAGTCTCCTAACCCTGTTTATTTCAGAGACCCTCTATAGTTCCTGCCAGTATTTTGCAGGAGGGAATATAGTTTTCATTAAATCTTCTGTTTCTGGAAGTATTGGTCCTTTGCATTGCACTGACAATCAACTATCTACATTGTGTACATTTAAAAAGTATAAGTCTATTAGGGAAAAAATCCCTATATGTTTATGATCTGGATGAGAGGATTGAGTACACCCTCAGAAAGTTTGTAGACACCACCGAGAGGGAGTGTTGATCTGTTGGAGGGCAGGAGGGTTCTGCACAGGGATTTGGACAGTCTGGAGCAATGGGACAAGGCCAATTGCATGAGGTTCAACAAGGTCAAGTACCAGGTCCCACATTTGAGTCACACAACCCCCTGCAACACTACAGTCTTGGGGAATAGTGGCTGGAAAGCTACCCAGCAGAACCTCAGGACCTTCTAGAAGTTTACAATAGAAAGAAAATCTGTATTACTTGTACATAATCAAGAACTAAAGCAGATGCTACTTATTTAACAGTTTTATATGTGTATCACTAGCCAAAATATATAGTCATCTGACAAGAACAGCTTTAGGAAAAAAAGTATCTAGCCTAGTTATTTGGCAATATATTTTGCAAGGAATAAATAAATCAACTTTATAATCCATTTGAGCAGTAAATTTTATCATTATTTCTAGGCTCTCATGATATTTAAAAACCTGACCTGAATTTAAATTGTGTTTATAAATAGAATCCTTGTTACTGGTTTCAATAGATATATAATACTAAGCTCCTTTTTTTCTGTTCTTTCTCTAAAGCTGCAGTTATTGAGGCAGATTAAATATACAAAACACTTTCTTGAAAGGTAGTTTATCTACTTGGAAACCTTACAGCACCTTGAAAGGGGTAAAATGTATCAGCAAAGGATGGAAGAATTCGGCTAACTTCCCCAACCACTGTTGTAACAAAATGTGGTCCCCTGTCTAATGACATTCCCAAAGGAACCCCAAACCTTGGAATTATATGATTGAGCAAAACTTTCACTACCTCCTTTGCTGTGTTAGTGCGACAGGGGTCAGCTTCAGGCCATTAACTGACATACCTGTATCCCTCTTTGCATGGTAACTCAGAAAAATCTATTTGCCAATAATCTCTAGGGAGATCTCCTGCTTTTGTTATCCCTAACACAACCCTTTTGCTCATGTTGGGGTTGTTTCTACAACAGATTTCACACTTGCTTGTTCTACATTGTACAATAGCAGTCATTCCTCTCCCTTTCACTACCTTCCTCAGATGTTTCAAAAGATTTTCTGTTCCCAATGGGTACTTTCATGCTCTTGCTGTGATATTTCTCAAAAGAGCAGGGGTGGAACTACAATTTGACCCACTAGAGTGACAGTTCACCTGCTTTCTTTAATTTAAGTCTTAAGGAACTTAATTAGCTTGTGGTCTCCCGGATTTTATTTTGGGGTATACTCTGACAGATCTATTTCTTTTTGTGGTCCCACTGCAAGAATGCCTTTTCCTGCAACCCCTTTTGCTGTTTCATCACCAAAGCGATTTCCCAGTGTCTTGGGGATGGTTTATTATCCCATACAATTTTGGGGGGTTTTGATCAGTTTTGTGTTTGTTTGTGCCTGGCGTGGCCTCGCCCTAACCCCCAACCTCCCTGGCTCCAGGACTATCACAGTGTTTGGGAGTCAAGTTGGAGTCTCCGGAGGGAGTTGGGAGAGGGGCGAGAGGCTGCCCTTCCTCTTGGTGTGGGCTGTTCGACTGGACACATGTGGCCAGTATCTCTGACCAGGGATCCTGCTTGTAATAGGTTAAAACTAAGTTGGCTCATCAAAAGCTGACAAAGCTATTCCAGTAAGACTATTGCACCACATCCATTTGTTTGCCTAGTAAATTTCCAGACTTAAAAAGATAAGGAAGGTGAAACCAAAGACAATGGGTTTCACAAACATTTGTTTATCTGCTTAGTGAACTGTTAACATGGGTGGTGGGCCTGCTATGATTGATAGCACAGTATCAGTTTATCCGCTCAGTAAACTTAAAATTCCAGGAACTCAGTAGATTAAGCTTAAAGTTCCAGGAATCAGAAAAAACTATACCAAATAAGGAAAAACTACCGGCCTTCACCTTCAGACCACCGGGAGGCGGACTACGACCACCTAGCAACAGGAAAAGAATACGCAGAGTACTACCCTGAAAGACATGTCAACCCGGAAGCAGGACTGTATAAAAACCCCACGAAATATCAGAAGACTGCGGCAGTTGGTGGAGCGGGGACTCCCCTGTCGCCCAGCGTGCCCCGGGCGCTGACTTTGCCTATTACCGCTTGCTCTATCAATTAATAAATTACGTGTTATTTGGCTTTAACAATTAAGAAATTACATCCTATTTGAACTTACTAGTCGGTGATTGATTCCCCACCGCAACTAACCTATAACACTGCTGTTCCTGTGGATTTTGCCTGCTTCTTTTTTTGGTGTTTTTTTTTTTGTTTGTTTGTTTTTTTGTTTTGTTTTGTTTCTTGCTTCGTCACCACGACTGAGCTTGCCGGCTTGGCTTCTTTTGCTGCTTTGCTGTGGGGAAGCCCAGAGCCGGTGAGTGCCACGCCAAGACCCAGGAACACCCTCGTTTTTCCCGCCGGGAGGCTGCCCCCCCAGTCTCAACACAGCCCGGACCTAGGGACCAACCAGCGCTGGTAAGAAATCCAGAAGAGCCTTTTCCCTGCTGTGTTCGGGAGACGGGCTGCTGGTGCCTGACCCCCGCCGTACCTCTGCCATTGCTGCGGGTTTGTGTTATGTTATGAACAAAAATTCTACTTTTTTTTTTTTTTTGTGAGAAAAGGTTACAAAAATCAGCCAGATCACTGTTGCTGCTGAAGTTCTGCGCGTTTTGTTATTGTAATCACGGGTCGTTGTGGCTAATTGCTCCTTTTGTATTAGCAGAGCCTTGCCTGAGGCTAAGTTGTACTTTTCCCCAAATAGTGAAGAGACGTGGGGGGGGGGGGGGGGGGGGGGCTATGCAAAGTGACTCCAGGACCAGCATGCTGTGGGGGACTACTGCTCCAAACTTACTGAGAAAACCCCAAAACGATGAGCCAACTAAGAGTTGAGAGATTGGAGTGATGTCTGTGTAATAAGTAACAATATATTTGTTCATGAATAGCTAGATGATGATTTAAATTATAAAACAATAGCTAAATAGCTTTTGTTTAAGTAGAATATCTATAGGGCTGTATGGGAAACTTTAAGAAGTTGCTTGGGTTACAAACCTCCCCCCCTCTGGTAACCAGATACAGCTACATCTGGTAATAATTACTAACCTTGTAGAATTGCTTGCTCTGCAAAAATTCTACCCCATAGATATAGGAGACTTTCTGAAACACATATGGTAACAATTATTAACCTTGCAAGAATTCTGAGCTTGAAAAAAATTCGACTTATAGATATGCCTTATAAGGAAAGCGGCCAAAGAGGAAGACTTGGGGCCTTCATCCCACGACCACCAGAAGGCAGAAAAATACCCCTAGCAACAGAGGAGCACGCGCAGAAAACAGACCACGTCATCCAAGAATCCGGAGAAAAAGGACAATAAAAAGCAAACTTTAAAGGGGGGAGGCGCGCCCCTAAGAGAGCGAAGTCTCCTGGCCGCCCAGCTCTGAATCTTGCTTGCATAATAATAAAGATTATTGTACAATTCTTAAATTCGGTCGATTCGTTTATCACATCTGGACGTGAGGAACGGAATGCTGAGCCTGCAGAGATGCGGAACACCCTCGTATTCCCTCTCACCCTGAGCACGGGAGTCGTCCCGAAACCGGGAGTGGACGGGAAGAAACGGCGAAAACCAACATCCGAAGGGGTCACCACGCCCTAAAGGCTCCCACGAGGACCGGACTCCCAGCTCTGCCCCTAGTGGACAAAGCTGCGCTTATCCTTCTTCTCCTCGTCGCCCTGGGAGAGACGACGGGAGACTGCAGGCCCGTCCGAGCTGCCCAATCCTGAGCTGATCACTTTTAATAAAGGCATTAAAAGGAGAGAAAGTCTCCTGCCCTCTTTAATTCATGCTACACTGTAGCTTTTCACTCTCTGCCTGATGGGAGGTCCTGCTGTTCTAATTTGCTTCTCCTGAGGTTCCTGCTATAGCTCGTTTTGCTATCCAGAGGGGGCACCGGGATCAGCTGCCCCTGGGTGGTTGGCAAAGGAAGCCCCTTCTCCATCCCATCCTGCCAGCTGTGTCTGCCACAGCACCTCCTGCAGCCGCAGGAGAATCATCACACCCACCCTGCCCAGCTGGGGAGTCACCAGCACCCATGCCGGCTGCACCCGTAACTACACCAAAGGGGAAAGTGCAGCCAAGAGAAGGCTGTAATTGAGTTTCTGGGGGTGGGGGGGTGGAGGTGTGTGTAAGATTCCGCAGTTTCAGTATCTAGCATTTATTCAATTTTTTTCCTTTCTTTTTCTGTGCCTTGTGGGCACTTTTTTTTTTTTTAATAAACAAGTTTGTTTTCACTTTCACCCCTTGGTATCCATTTCTCTCATTGGCAGATGAACAGGGAGTTATTGAAACCCTTTCTCATTCAAGGAAATGCTCATTCCAAGGTGTTTTCTCCTGAAATTTGTCTTGAAACCGAGACATCCAGATCAGGAGTTGTTTTTCCTTTTCAATGACCTCTGCAATGCTTAACAGCTACCTCTGTAGGGTTCCAAATACTCTGCAAGAGTGTGAGGACCTGTTCAGCATGTTTGATTTCATTACCTTGAGCAGTTAGCAGCCCTCTCTCCTTCCAGATGACTCCATGGGCATGGACAACACTAAAGGCATATTTGGAGTCAGTCCATATGTTCACCTTCTTTCCCTCTCTTGTTGGAACTCAGTACATCACTCCGGGTGTCCAGAGTTACTGAGGACCCCGCCGGGGGGCTCGGAGACCTTGGCATGCTGCCCAGAACACCTGGGGATTTGATTTTGACCCTTGGATCAAGTTGCCAACTTTGTATGAGGACATGAAAGTCACACAGGTTTGAATAGTGTAATAACAAAATGATCACAGGGTGAAAATGTAGATTTTAGGATTTTTGGTATGGGGGTTATGGGGACAAGATGGAGGAATCTGGGCATGTCTAGCCTTCCTTCTTCTTCTTCTTGTTCTCCATTTTCTGCAGTGATGTTGGCACTTTGGGATTGGTCTAGAGTAGAAGTGTACTGTCTAACATAGGTGATAGGTATTGGGAATTAAGTGTAACTATGATATACGTAGTTTGTAGTATAAAAGGACAACACCACCTCGGGGGCAGTCAGAGAGCCTGTGGCTGCCTTGCTGAGCAGATCTCAGCTGGGCAGAAAGAAAATTTTATAGATAAGAATTAATAAACAACCTCAAGACTGAAAAGTGAAGAGTCCAGACTCGTTCTTCAGTTGCGCGGGCCGAAGCAGAGACATCCTATGCATCTCGGGGCAGCAATTATCAACAGCAACCTGAGACTCTCTCAGTTCTAGAGCCCTCATCAGTGCAATGAGTTCAGCTTTCAGTGATGATACATCTGATGGCAAGGCCTTTGCTTCAATCACCTTATCTGTGGCTGTCACTGTGTACCCTGTCATTTTCTTACCATTTCTCATGAAGCTGCTTCCATCTGTATACAGTTCCCAATGAGGATACTCTAGAGGCATGTCCTTCAGGTCTGGTCTGCTGGAATAGGCCTCCTCTATTGTCTGTATACAGTCATGCTCAGGCATGTTGTCAATTAATGTAGATGACAAAAACATTGCAGAGTTTACAGTGCATGTTTTTTTTAGGGTAACATCATACTGTTCCAGCAACACAGATTGATATTTAAGCATTCTGCTAGGGTATAGCCAGTGTCCCCCCTTTTGTTCCAGTACAGTTATTACTGCATGGGGCACATACAATAAAATGTGCTGCCCAAGGGTGAATTTCCAGGCCTCATGGATCAGGATGACAGCAGCTGCCACAGCTTTCAAACACCCAGACCACCCTTAACTAACATTGTCTGACTATTTTGAAAAGTAGGCCACAGCCCTTCGCTGGTCTCCCAAGGTACTGTGCCAATACCCCCAGAGCAACATTCAGTCATGCATATGTAAAGAGTTCAAAAGCCTCAGTTAAGTCCAGCAGCCCCAGAGCTGGGGCAGATATCAAGGAATGTTTCAGCTGTGTAAATACAGCTCTAGTGCTCTCTGTCCACATGATGGTTCTCTTCAGCTGCTTTAAGGTCTCCATACAGAGGTTTTACCAGAAGCCCATAATTCAGTATCCATAAGCGACACCAATCTACCATTCCCAGGAAGGTTTGCATTTCTCTCATGGTGTAGGGCTCTGAGAGAGGACAGATGACTTCTTTCTGTTCTCTGCTGAATCGTCGATGTTCATGAAAGATTTCTAGCCCCAAATAAACTACAGTTTCCCTAGCAACCTGTGCCTTCTCTTTCAAGACTCTAAACCCACTTGGTCCCAAAAAGTTCGACAGACTTACAGTGAGCTGGATGCAGTCATCTCGCGTTTTAGCTGCAATTAAGATATCATCAACATATTGAAGAATAACCCCTCCTAGTTCTTGTCTTCTCCACTCCTCCAATTCCTTTGCTAACTTGTTTCCGAATATTCTTGGTCTGTTTTTGAATCCCTGGGGTAGAACTGTCGAGGTAAGTTGCCTTTTTCTCCCTGTTTCAGGATTCTCCCACTCAAAAGCAAAAAGTTCTTGACTACTCTTATGCAGAGGAATGCAGAAACAGGCAAACTTGAGGTCTAAAACAGTGAACTACCCTAATTCATCTGTCAGCATGGTCAATAGAGTGTAGGGTTTTGCTACAACTGAGTGTATATCCTCTGTTATTTTGCTAATTCTCCTTTGTGACGGTGTTCACAGGGGTTTTCAGGTGAGGGAAGAGATGAGAATGTTGACTCCATGTTCAGAAGGCTTGATTTATTATTTTAAGATATATATTACATTAAAACTATACTAAAAAGAATAGAAGGAAAAGTTTCATCTCAGAAGGCCAGCTAAGCTAAGAATAGAAAGGAAAAGAATGATAACAAAGGCAGCTGCCTCAGACTCTCTGTCTGAGTCAGCTCTGCTGTGACTGGCCATTAATTACAAACAAGCAGATGAAACCAATCACAGATGGACCTGTTGCATTCCACAGCAGCAGATAACCATTGTTTACATTTTGTTCCTGAAGCCTCTCAGCTTCTCAGGAAGAAAAAATCTTAAGGAAAGGTTTTTAATGAAAAGATGTCTGTGACACTCCTTAAATCCTGCACTGCTCAATAACTCACCATCAGCTTTCTTCACCGGCAGGATGGGTGTGTTGTGTCTAGATTCACACTCCACTAATAACCCAAATTTAAGGAACTGCTCAGTTAAAGGTGCCAATCCCCTATGACCTTCTAATTTCAAAGGGTATTTTTTCTGCCTTACTGGTGTGGCCCCTAATTTAAATGTAATACTTGCAGGCTCAGCTCTTTTGCATCTCCCAGCAAAATCATTGGCCCACAATATTGGAATGACAGCATCTTCAACTTCTTTGGGAATTTCACCATAATTCTCCTCTATAAAAAGGTCAGCCACTTCGACAAAATTAGTTCCAGGAATTATAACTTTCACTTCCCTTTCTCTGCAAAATTTGATTTCTGCTTCCAATTTCTCCAATAAATCTCTACCCAACAATGGTTTGGGGAGGTTTGGCATTTAGAGGAATTGGTGAGTCACCCAGTGTTTTCCAAACTTCAATTTTAAAGGTTGGAAAAAAGGCCTTGTTTCACTTACCTCTGTAACACCGATCACATTTACAGTATCTTGACTCAGTTTCCCTTTTAAAGTATTTAACACAGAATATGTTGCCCCCGTATCCACCAGAAATTCAACATCATCTTTCCCCAGCTTAGCTACAACCAAAGGTTCAGCCAGGGATTGGCCATTCGGTCCCAGTCAATCCCCATTCACAGCTAATTTAGGAGCTGGGAGTGTCTTTTTCACCAGTATAGGACACTTGTTCTTCCAGTGTCCCTTTTTCTTGCAAAAAGCACATTGATCTTTAGAGAAGTACTTTTTCAACCCATTAGATGACTTTTTGTGATCACCCCTCCTAAACTGTTGGCATCTATCCCCGTGTATTGAATCCCTTTTTTGATATACTTTCCAAGCCATGTCCAACAATTTACCTATGTCATGTGTCTCATCCTTCTTTTGCAGCTTTTTCCTTTTCACTTACAGATTGGCCTATAAACAGATAAGCTAGGTAAGCCTTCTCTTCAGGTACCTCGAGGTCCAGATTTATGTTTCATGTAGCCTCTATAAGCCTATTCAAGAAGTCTGTAGGAGTTTCATTCCTGTCTTGCCTTATTTTCTATAATTTGGACCAATTCACTGCTTTAGGAATGGCATGTTTTAGACCAAATATCACCCAATTCTGATGTTTCAACCTCACCATTTGTCCTGTCACATTAGGGTCCCACCCTAAGGGGAAGATATCATTAACTGGCCCTTGAAGAGTTATGGCTGCTATTTGATCCTCAATAGCAGTTATAACAGTCCTCCTAGCCATCTTTTTCTGTTTCATCAAATAATGTGACCATCATTGCATCTAGATTGCTACAGTCTGGGTTTTGTGTCTTAACAGCCTTGTCTACAAAATTAGCCACCTCTTCTGGATTTTCTCTACACCGTCCAACAGAGGCTTTCCACTGCTGCGATTCCACAAGAAAAAATGGTGTTTTAATGTAAATTAACCCTTGATTACCCACAACCTGCCTCAAAGGGGCTTGTATGGCTGGCTCTTCCTTTTTTGGTTCTTCCTTTTTAGATCTAGTATGTTTAGCTGCAGGACTGTGTGCTTCTATAGTGTCCTGTGCTCTTTCCCCCCTTTTCCTCCTGGCTACAGTGGCTACAGTGGATTTGTCTTCAGTGTATTCTTCTGGGCAACTATCTGTATCTGAGATATCCAACTAGCTTTTAATCAGGGCTGTTCTGCTGGCACTGAGTGTTATATCAGCCAGGTGTCAGTCAGGAGGTTACCTCCTAGCTCCAGCGCCAGTTGTGCAGTGGTGAGAGGCCGCCCCATTCCTGCCGGGAGCTTCTGCAGCTCTGATGGCGCAGATTTTGTCATTCCCTGCGCCAGACCCATGTATGTGCAGGCAAATGCAGTTTCTATGGAAATCTGGATGCACAGTTTCCATGGAGACCTGAGCATGTGCAGCGTCCATGGAAATCCAAAAATCCAAGCATGAGTGGTCATGATGGACAGTCGTCTCCCCACCTTCCCGATGGGAGGCCCTGACCCCCCCCCCCTCCCCGTTCAGGGGATGGTGAGGGAGGCGGAGACACTGGAGGAGGCAGAGCAGGTGGCGGCAGAAATCCCTCCCCCACTGTCAGAGACTGAAATAGCTCATGCCTCAAACATTGATATAAAGTTTTGCTCATTACAGCAAAAAGTGTATAAAGAAGCTACAACCACAGAAACCTCCTTGAAGAACTTTGGACTGTAAGCCAAAGTACTGAGATTAGATGAAGAGAAACCCATTCTTCAACTGTCTCAGGCCCAGGAAGAAACAAACAAGGCTGAGGGAAAGGAATGCATCTACAAGAGAGCCAAATGCAACAGAGACTCTTCGCTGTCTGGGTTTGGGGTGGAGGAGACCACAGCCCACAGAAGCCAGGTTTACATAGACTCCACCGAAACAAGGTGAAGGGGAGAGGGGGGTGGGGAGAAGGAGGTTTCAGGTGCATGGTGTAACCTCTGGTTAGAGGCAGTAAACACCCATCCTCCCTTATACTAACTGGCCCAGCTGTGGAACCTCTAACCCCACAGGCCACATCCACAGGACATTCATGTGAGAGACAGCTGAGGGAGTGTCATAATCTGTCAAAGACCCCCCCCAAAGTGCCCCCCAGAGTCATTCCTGAAGCCTTGCACCACAGGACTGCATGTGCTGCAACAAACCCAGTCTGTTGTAAGAGACAATGGCAAACTCCTCCCTCCCACCCTGGGAGGTGCCTTGGGGTTTTCTACCTAGCCTGGGCATATATTAACCCATTGGATTCTATGCTTTTTGGGAGGACCTTCATTGAAATAAACAGGGCCAGGAGACTTCTTCTCCTTTTTAAGGCCTTTATTAAAAGTGATCAGCTCAGGATTGGGCAGCTCAGCGGGGCTGCAGTCTCCTGTTGTGTCTCCCAGGGCGACTCAGAGGAAGAGGATATGCGCAGCTTTGTCCACTAGGGGCAGAGCTGGGGAATCAGGTCCTCGTGGGAGCCTTTTAGGGCGTGGTAATCCCTTCCGTTGTTGTTACCCCTCCTGGCCCAGTCGGCTCGGTCTCACCGCCGGGGACAACTCCCATGGTCAGGGCAAGAGGGACTCCGAAGGCGTTCCGCATCTCTGCAGGCTCAGCACTCGGCTCCTCACGTCCAGACATGACTCCAGTCTCTTTACTCTTAGGTGGCTCGTTATTTTTGGGGTTCCTGCACATTTGGAGTAGGGGTCTCACAGCATGCTGGTCCTTGGAGTCACTTTGCATAGCCCCCTCCCACCCTCTCAGGTCTCTTCACCCTTCTGGGAAAAGTACACCTTAGCCTCGGGCAAGGCTCTGCTAATACAAAAGGAGCGATTAGCTACAACGACCCGTGATTACAGTAACAAAACAGGCAGAACTTCAGCAGCAACAGTGATCTGGCTGCTGCCTTTTTGTAACTTTTTCTCACAATAAAAATTAACACATTTTTTATTCATAACATTCATTACCAAGAAGACCAGCTGGAGAAGATAAACAGAACATTGTTGGTATCAACAGAGTGGTGATATTGTCTTTATTCTGTCTCTTTCACTCCCTTTCTATCCCCTCTACCTATCTTCTATTTCTTGCTTTTCTTTTGTCTCTCTTTTCTCTCTCATATTTACTATCAAATAAAACCCATACTATTGACATTGGCATATGGTCTCATTTGCACCTTAATTCAGGCAGAGGCATTTCTAAGAACTTTAATAGCCTGATCTTGGCATTTAATTGATGTAGTTGGCAGGATTTAATTTTCTCTGATCTGAAATGCCTTTCACAATAGTATTGTCTCCTCTCACAAAATTCTTTCAGATGCTTCCTTCTGTAGTAAATCTTAGAAATCTAGGCACTACTTCTTTTAAGGGCTATGCGAAGTGTTATGATTCTTTTCACAAAAATTCTTAGCACTTGGACCAACTTCCTTTGAGGGGTTGGGGAGATTGTGCTTTCTTCTTCAGGCCTAGAAATTTGAACGCATCTTTCTCTGAGGGAATTGTGGTAAACACATTTGGGGGTTTAGTTCCCTTGTTTATGTAGGGTTTTGTGTGGAGCCAAAAGCTCCTTTTTGGTGGGGACCCATGCCCCTGTGCTTTTTGTGTTTTGTTGTGAAAAGCCAGAATTGGCAGGTTCCAGTCGTGAAGCCAATTCTGTAACTCCTATCTTGTGGGGAACTCCTCCTCCACCACTCTGTAGTTTGTTGTGGAGAACTAGAATTGACAGGTTCTAATCCTGAGGCCAATTATGCAACTACTGCCTTGTGAGGATGGTGTTGTCCCTATGCAGGCTTAGGTATTTGTCATGCAGCTTTCTCTGTGGGGCTGTAGGAAAAGTTTAGGGGAAAATGTTTTGTTGGCCCTCCTTGATTAATGTTTTTAGTCACCCCTCTACCCCCAGGGTGGACTTGGTGCAAGAAAATTGGGATAGGGAGCAATTGGTTAAGAAAAAGATGATTGGTTGCTAAAAAAGTGATTGGTTATTAAAAAAGGCTTTAGGTAGTGGCATTGCTTGCCGCTGCATTCAATCATATCCAAAAGGAAAATCACTGTGTGAGAAACGACTACTCACTTAAAAAAATTTAAAAGGTTTATTAAACCTTAACAAAAATACAACAAAAAGACTAAATAAGGAAAAACAGGCCTGGGAGCCTCCCTCGTGGCTGCCTACACATGGTTCATCTTCAAAATGGAGACTTCGCCTTTTATACGCTTGGGGGGGGTTGCTTGTGGTGTTCCAAAACCTCAGATTATATCCAGGTCGGAATGCTTGGTTCCTCCCCCTGGGTGGAGCATTTTACAATGCGTTGATGTAATTTTATGAGTCATGCAGTGAGACTCGATGGCCCATTAACAGAAGATAGCCTCTGGAGGGAGTTATCAGGGATGACTCATGGAAGAGATAAGAACACTGCCCCACCTGTTTTTAACAGCTTATGAAAATGGTGATAGAATACATACTTTTGGTTACATCTTATATTGTAACCTAAGACAGCAAGCAAGGTACCTGTGAAAAATTCCCCCTCAGAGGTGAGTAAAATACTCACTTTGGATACTTTTGCATCTCCCAACGGGCAAAGGATCGGGCCTCAAAGAGTGGGGATATCGGCCGAGGATATGTTGTGTTTTGGCAATCCTCCAAGTATAGCAAACTTGAGGGTTTGCTAGCTCTGAGAGGTGGCTTACTCAGAGAGAAATTGCTGGTTGCAGACCCTCTGAGGTCCAGGAGAGCTCAAAGGGCTCCATTTTTGACTGTTATTTATAGGGGTGCAAGACAGTGGGCTTTAGTGACAACAATGTTTCATCCTGGCCACAGTTTGGGTTGGCACTTTCTTTGAAAGTGTGAAAGTAGGCATGTTATGCCATTCAGACAAGAGGAATATTTTCCAAGGCTGGTCATAAGGAAAGGCTAACCATATCCTCAGCTGCATCAAAAGAGGTGTGGTCAGCAGGTAGATAGAGGTGATTTCCCCCCTCTGTTCTGGCCTTGGAAGATTCCAGCTGGAGTACTGGGTCTGTGAACTTGAGATAAGGGTGTGTGTGTCTGTGTCTGTGTTTGTGGGCATATCAGAGTTTTTGCTGTAACAGGCACAGCTTTTTGCAAGGCAGTAAAGTGAGCATCAGTAGAAACAATGCTTTAATTAGATTGTGTGGGAAGAGAACTGGAAAAGACTGAGATTTTGTAAAACAGAGTTTAGATAGAAGAGACGAATGAGTTTATGGGACTTCCGCTGGTAATATAGTAAGTTTGGACTGAGAACAACCCGCTGTAAAGGTTAAGTGATAAATGCCGAAGTGATAAACGGAATAGCCTGCAGGCAATTCCCGAGAGCTTTTGGTGCATTGAGAGACTGGCACCTAATGTTCAATGCGGAGTTTTTGAGAGGCGCTAGTATTGCTGTTCTGTGCCTTAAGTGTAAATTGAAGGTTCCTGATCAAGACAATTCAGAACCTGCAATCTTAAAGCTTATGTATGGAGGATCACATCTGATACCTGCCACCTGGAGGTCTGTGTGTGAGGAAAAACTGAGAAAAGACACTGTGAGACTTGGAGGGAAACAAGATAGCATAAGGAGAAGGAGATAATATTAACTAACCAGAGCAAAGAGGTTCCTGAACTGGCCCCTTTGGGAGGGGCTCACTGGGAGAAAGCTGCAAGTAGGGGCGGCTCAGAAAATAAAAGGATTTATAATACCTTATTGCAGTTAATGCTGTTTTAAAATGGGAAGGTAAATGGGATAAGGTCCCGTATGCTGATGTGTTTTTTGCTTTAAGAAATCATCCAGAATGGCAGAGTAACTGTGGGTTCATGCTGTATTGCACTAAATAGTTTATTTAGTTGTTGTTTTGCACTGGGTGATGGGAAATTTGTATTGAGTATGGTATGTGACGTAGTCGTTATTTGCCCTCTCCCATCACATGGTCTTTCCCTCATGCACCCCTCTGCTATACACCCTGGTGGTCTGGCCTCTGGTTACCCCTCCTCTCGCCCCTCCTCAATGGTATCCCACTGGCTATGGTTCTCTTCCCCCGCCTCCATCCTCTCGGGTATAAAAGTCCACTGCAGCAATGTCACGCCCTCTTTTTCACCTGGAAGGTTTCACCTGGAAGTGTCTCCTCCCAAGCCAATAAACAGGACACTCATCCCCATGGGGAGAAGAGCGCTTCTTGTCTTTTACTTTGTCCATGTAAGACCGTGTGGGCCAGAGTCCAGAGCTAGCCGGGTTGGACTCATACAACAGCCCGAGATACATGGATTCTTACAGGTTCAGAGCTCCCTCTGACCGACTAGTGTTAGCTCTTGAAAAAGAAAATAAAGCAAAGAGAAGGCAAATCAAACGTGTTGCTCAGCATGCAGCATAAGATAGCAATGTATGAAGTCAAAGTTTATCATGCTGAAATGCAAAGCAATTACAACTCGCAAAATGAGTACATATAATTTGTTAAAAGCTCCTTCTAAGGTAAAGGAGGAAGGATAAGGAGGCCCCCTCCAAAAGGGAAGAGGACTCAGGCTCCAAAAGTATACCAATTCACACCTATCCCCCTCCTGGCAGTCCAATTTCATCCAGAACTAGGAGGTAACAGACCCCTCTGTGAGAGGCAGTGAGACCAGAAGAAAAGGGTGGAATTTTAGTTGATACAGGGGCCATATATTCAGTTTTAAATAAAGCTTTAGTACCTGTGGAGAATGATTATGTTGTAGTGTGGGGAACAACTGGCCAGTCTGAGAAGGCATACTTTTGCAAACCTTTAAAGTAACAATGGGGTATTTAGAAGCTTTTGTATATGCTCAATTCACTAAACATTCTCAAATGGGGAGGTTACTCTGAAGGCAAATGATATAAAGATGTTAGGCTTAATATTAACAGCCATTGAAATTAAGAAGGAAATTAGTAAAGAGATACCAGAACAAGTATTTTTGGAGGTATGGGCCTCTGCTGTACCAGGGAGGGTGAAGAATGCCCCCCCCGCCATAGCAATCAAGCTTAAGGAAGGAACACAACCAGATTGAATTAAGCAGAATCCCCTTGAAAAGAAGATAGGGAATGAAATCAGCCCAATAACTGATAGTACTGAATTGAGGGCTGTCAATAAGATAACAAAGAATTTGTACCCTCTGGTAGCAAATCCATATACTTTACTAACTTGTTTAACACCTGAGCTAAATTGTTTTACTGTTTTAGACCTGAGAGATGCCTTCTTTTGCCTCCCTATCCATGAAGCCAGCCAGAAAACTTTTGCATTTGAATGGGAAAGCCCTAAAAGTGGCACAAAACCCACACATGGTCCATGTGCCTCAAGGCTTCAAAAATTCCCCCACTCTGGGGAACAACTTGCAAAGACCCAGAGTCCTGGGAAGCTCCACAGGAAGAAGGAAGGCTTTTCAGTATGTGGATGATCTTCTAGTAACTACTCGGATGAGGGAAGCATGTGTGGCCTGGATGGTAAGCCTTTCAAATTTCCTAGGACTCCAAGGATACAGAGTATCAAAGAAAAAGGCACAGGTAGTGAAACAGAAAGTAATCTACCTGGGGTACGAGGTCAGTGCTGGGTAACAGACTTTAGGGCAGGCTCGCAAAGAAGCCATATGCCAAACCCTGAAACCCCAGACAATAAAAGAACTCCAAACCTTCTTAAGCACGGCAGAGTAGTGCCGGCTGTGGGTTTATAATTATGGACTGCCCATCAGACCCCTCTATGCTCTTATTGCCAATGGAAACAGAGATCTCCAGTGGACAAAGGAAGCCACACGGGCCTTTCACCAGCTAAAGAGTGCCCTCATGTCAGCTCCAGCTTTGGGACTTTCAGATGTAAGTAAACCATTCTTTCTATTTTCCCATGAAAAACAGGGAATTGCCCTGGGAATACTTGCTCAGGACTTGGGTCCATACCTGAGGGCAGTTGCTTACTTCTCCAAGTTGCAACAGCCAAAGGGTGGCCAGGTTGCCTCAGAGCTGTAGCAGCAGTCGTGCTGAATATTCAAGAGGCACCCAAGTTTACCCTGGGACAGAAAATGACTGTGCCAGTGTCCCATACAGTGTCCGCAGTACCAGCGGTAAAGGGCAGACACCGGCTTTCACCACAGAGGTTCTGAAATACCAGGCCATCATGGTAGAGCAAGATGATGTAGAGGTAGTGGTGACCAGTATTGTCAACCCAGCTTCTTTTCTCAGTGGAATCAAGGAGAAGCAGTACACCACGATTGCCTAGAGACCATTGAAGCTACCTACTCCAGCCGCCCAGACTTAAAGGACACTCCTTTGGACAATGGAGACACCTTGTTCACTGACAGGAGTACCTATGCTACTTCTGGAAAGCGACATGCTGGATATGCAGTGACTACATGCAGAGAGACTCGAGGTATGCATTTGGAGTTGTGCATGCACATGGAGCCATCTGGAAGGAGAGAAGACTGCTGACCTCACAAGGAAAGAAGAGACAATCCAGCTGCCGGAAGCAGTTCAGCTGCCTGAAAAGGGATATTAAGGCACACCAGAGAGTGAGCTCAGAATTGGAGGAAAGAAATGAGCTGGCAGATGGAGAGGCAAAGAAAGCAGCAAAAGGTGAGGTAATTATGGACAGATATCCCTTGAAGATAAGCCAGAATATAATAATAATACTATTCAAAAAGGGGCATACAAGAACTAGGGGTGGGCTGCCATTGAACGGGAGCTGGTAATCCCTTCCCATTTTCATGGTTGCTAGTGAAAGAAGAGCACTAGAAAACACACTAGGGCCTGACAACTTAAAAGCTTTTTATAGAGTATGGCTCCTTTCCCAAAATGACCAAGGCTGCCAGTGATACAGAGTGCATTGAAATGAAGTGTTGACTTTGAAGTAGTAATTCCCACAGGCTTTCTAGAACATACATCTGATTGAAAGAATCGTTGTCAGGAATTTACATGCCACTATCACTCAGGTAAGCCGACAATGTGATCCTTGCCTCCAGACTAACCCCAAAAATACCCCCCCGCCGAAACTCGGTCAGACTGGGAGAGGCCATGGGCCTGGACAGCAGTGGCAAATTAACTTTTCAGAACTCCCAAGGAAAGGGGGGTATCAGTATTTACTGGTATTGATAGATATATTTTAAGGATGGCCAGAAACATTCCCCACCAGAACTGTCAAAGCTCAAGAGGTGACCAGATTATTTTTACAAGAAATAATACCACACTTCAGAGTTCCAGCCATGATATCCTCAGATAAAGAATCACATTTCATTTCCAAAATAGTGCAACAGATTAATAGCCACCTGGGCATAAACCGGGAACTTCACACCCCATACCGCCCCCAATCAAACGGCCAGGTGGAGAGAATGAATCATTTGATTAAACAGCAAATCATAAGACTGGGGCAGGAAGTTAATCTACCCTGGCCCCAAGCTCTTCCACTAGCACTATTGCAAATTCAAACTAAACCTTGAGCTAAAGGAATGCTGAATCCTTTTGGAATGCCTTATAGAAGACCATATAGAATACAAGGGGAATGTCCAGAATGTCCACCTACATGGTGGCATTAAGCAAACAGCTCAGAGTAATTGAGAAACATGTGGCTGGAACTCGGAGCAGGGAGTTAGATAGCCTGGGGATGATGTATATGTTAAGTCTCTTACAGAGAAGACTTTGGAACCACAGTGGGAGAGACCACTGCAAGTACTTCTCACCACCTTCACTGCAATCAAAATCAAGGAGCAGAATGCCTGGATCCACCACTCTGGAGTGGAGAAAGCCCTAGAAGTCCCTTGGAGAGTGATACCAGAAGAGAATGAACTGAGACTAAAACTTACTTGGGCAAAATGAGTATATTGCGGTCGGGAGTAGTTCATATTTTAGTTTACAGAATTGTTTTGTATGTAATTGTAACTGAAGTTTTACAACTAGAGAGTACCTCTACCCAAAGCAATGCTGAATGGCCTTGGTCCCAGGCTTTTAATCAGTATACTGGATCCATGGGAAAACCTTCTGAGATAAAAGATTTAAACCTATCCACTGTAGTAATTCATGGGGATCAGGTATATGAGGAGCAGGAATGGCAGGAACGGGAACTGTGGACACTTCAAGGGATCAGAGGAGAAGAAATCAAGGTAGCGTGCCGGATGATAAATGGGACGGCTTATGAGAGACCAAATGAAATTAGTGTTGTAACCTCTCAAATTAGTGTTATAACCTCTCCTGGTGTATACGAACACCAGAAAGTTTGTGATAGCCTAAGTGAATCAGACTGTTGGTGTAATTTCACCTTAATACGGCCTGTAGAAGTGATCTGCCTTTGGGCTCAGGATGCTATCGGACTTTGATTTAAATTCAAAGTAGACACTGCACTGTTTACAACAGCAGGACCTTATACAACCCATACTAAGACTCAAATAGTTCAGACTCAACCCTAGCTTGAAACTGTGGTGTATGAAATAGGCCCCTACATAGTGAGGGATGTGGATGAACAGCAACTATTATTCAATCCAGAATTGTCTCTCAAATGTGTGGAGTTGATGATGCAAGTTAACATCTTAAAAATCCAACCATCCTGCTCCTCCTTCCTAAAAACATCCTTTGAGGGCTGGACAACATGGTTACAAAGACAGGCATATCTCAGGAGCAGAATAAGAAAGGATCTAACTGGCATATTAGGGACAGGATTAGGAGTTTTAAATGGAATTGATTCAGAAATACTGATGAATAAACTGGTCACTGCAGCAGGTAGCCTAACAAAATTGAAGCAGCCTTTACAGTCATCTCTATTGGCATTAGGAACTAGCCAGTGGCAGATTTCAAAAGTACTGCCAAAGTGGGAAATGGCCGGGGACCAAGACCACAAGTTAATAGTAGAAGCACATAGTACAGTTCAAGATAATGTGTCTTTAGCTTTCAGTTGTATACAAGCACAGTTATAGATGCAAGCAACAGCAGCTCTGATCATACAGGAAGGGGGTGAAGGTAATTTTCCAGCTGAAATTCGGAGAATTGTTTGGGATAATGCAATTGATTTTGAAAGGAAGTTTCAATCCTGGTGGACTATGGTGAATTTCACCTATGATCCTGTTTCTAATGTGGCCACTGCCTTTGTGCTTACCATACGTAATGCCACTGTTTATGTTATCCATCCCATCATTGCCCTAGGATTAAACCATGAAAAAACAATACTCTACCGTTCAGAACATAGAGTGTGGGCATGAAAAGATGAATGAAGAGTGGCAGACAGTAAGCTTATAATCCTGCATTACTAGAGAACAGATGGGATTCATTTGTGAAAGCAATACTGTTAATGCCCAAGATGTATGTTTAGACACTGAACAGAGTATTTGCCACTTTGAAATTCATCCAGTCACTGACCAGAAAACTGTGCTCGTATATACTGGAAAAGGGTGTGTATGCCTGAGAACTGCTTGTGCTGCTGTACAAATTGATAGCAATGATGTTATTCTGTCTAGTAGAAACCATTCTAATCTCTGTATTTGTAATTTTGCTAAGATTATCGGGTGTGATTTTTTGTATTCGGCACCAGTGACATCCCACCAGCTGATCAAAACCAATTACATAATATATCACAAACTATCACCTACCCCTATTGGGATGGACCTGATGGACCTTACATTCGTAAAACAATTAATTAAGCACCAAGACCTACTAATGATCTTGAAGAAAAATTCAAGGAAGCAGAGAGAACTGTCCAGTGTGATACAAAAAGAAATAACTAGAATTCTGCAAAGAATAGAACAAAATGCATATCATCACTGGTGGGATGTGATCTTTGGGTGGTCACGAACTGCAAATGGAATCTTTAATACATTGTGTCATCCCATTGTAGTTTTGTTAATATTAGTTGGGATAAGCTTGGGATCATCTATTATATTGTTAATTTGGAACTGGAGAATACTACAACGAATAGCTGTATTAACCCCTTTGTCAAATGTACATGGTAAAGCATTAAGAGACACTTATTGTCATAAGGGTTTGCATTAAGTAAAAGAATTTACTTATTTCCTAGGAAAGGGGGGAATGCGACAGAGTAAATATCCATTTTGAATTAGGTAAAATGTCTGGGAGAGGTGAAAAGTCTGTGAGGCCAAAGCTGAAGGGAAAAACTGCAGGACAGATATAGTGAGGAGACAGACAAAAAAACCAGAAATGACCACAAGGTCGATTTGCCCTGACCTACAAATTATTTTAATAAAGAGGAACTGGCGATAAATGTCACACGGAACGAATATGTATGAACCTATTGTGAAACTGTATGCATATGCATTTGGAAGGGGAGATAAAAGGAGACCTGAAATCATCAGAGGTACGCATGCCTTTTGAGGAGAGTATTCTCCGCATGCGTCCAGCACCGTAATAAACATACCAAGCTTTACAACTTTTATAAAGTTGTGAGGTTTCTTCTTTTCTCCGCAAAACAGGGCTGTACAGGTCAAAGAGTATCCCATAAAACCAGAAGCACAGCTAGGAATAGTAAAGATCATTCTTAAATTCTTGAAACACCAAATTCTAGAAGAATGTGAATCAGAATATAACACACCAATATTTCCAGTAAAGAAACCCAATGGTGAGTATAGACTAGTGCAAGATTTGAGAGCAATAAATGAAATAACTAAAGACATTTATCCAGTGGTTGCCAATCCCTACACGTTGTTGACATCCATAAAAGAAATATATAAATGGTTTACTGTAATTGATCTAAAAGATGCCTTTTTCTGCATATCCCTTGACAAAGAAAGTAGGAAACTGTTTGCCTTTGAATGGGAAAATCCAGGGAACGGAAGAAAAACCCAGCTCACCCGGACACAGTTTCCAGAAGGATACAAGAACAGTCCAACCTTATTCGTAAACCAACTGGCGAAGGAGCTGGAGATTTGGACTGAGAATGGGCAAGTACCGAGAGACCAATACCTGTTGTTGGAGTATGTTGATGATATACTGATTGCTACCGAAGAAAAAGCAACCTGCATAAAGGTAACAATCGAGATTTGTAGGAATGTGCCCCCTGTTGATGGAGTGACAAAACTATCCTTTGTCTCCTAAAAAAGGAAAAAAGCCCACAAGTTTCTCTCCTCAATTAGGTGAAAAGACACCTCATAGGACCTTGGGAACTTCACCTCAAACTTAAGGATAGCCAATTGGACAGAAGCCAAAAAGTCCTGTCTAAGCAATTCACTCGAAAAAGAAGAGAACAAAGAAACTAATCGCTTTTGTGAGGTGTTTTACCAGGAGCAAGAACCTCTTGCCCCTGGCTCGTTTTTTCTCTGTAAAGAGCTTTGTTATTTTGCCTTTTATTAAAACTTTTCTGTTTCCAACACAGCTACAGAAGCCATCCTCCTGATTTTATGCCATCTGAAGTGACTGAGCTATCTCGGGTGTGATATAAATCTCAAAGAGCTTATAAGACCTGGGTCGAGGAGACCTTTATATCAGAGATTTTAAATTCACAGGGAATGGGAGGTTATAAAGTATCCAGAGAAAAGGCACAAATTGCCCGACAGACTGTGATCTACCTGGGATGCGAAATTTCACAAGGGCAACGAAAACTAGGTGCTAACCATATTCAAGCTATTTGTGCTATTGCAGAGCCCCAGAATCTACACGGGCTGCGAGTCTTCCTTGGGATGGCGGGGTGGTGTTGCCTGTGGATCATGGAGTGTGGACTAATTGTGATACCCCTGTACAAAGCCCAGAAGACGCAACCATTCACCTGAGGCAAACCACAGAAAGAAGCCTTCCTAAAATTAAAAGAAGCACTGACGACTGCTCCAGCATCAGGGTTACCTGATGTGTCTAAATATTTTCATCTGTTTGTACATGAAAGGCTGCGCCTCGCACTGGGAGTCCTGATCCAATGTTTGGGAAGCTGGAAATGGCCGGTGGGCTATTTTTCCAAACAACTTGACAACGTAAGTGCCGGGTGGCCTTTATGTCTGCGGGCAGTTGCAGCCACTGTGATGCTGATACAAGAAGCCAGGAAGCTTACTATGGGAAGGCACATAGATGTCTATGTACTGCACATGGTAACCACTGTTTTAGAGCAGAAAGGGGGGCCATTGGCTGACTCCAAGCAGGATGATAAAATTGCAGGTAATCCTGAGTGAGCAGGATGATGTCACATTTAAGACAACTAACCTTCTGAATCCAGCTTTGTTTCTAGGTACCACAACTGAAGAAGGCCCATTAGAGCATGACTGTGTAGAAGCAATAGAGTTACATCTATTCAGCAAGGGAAGACCTGAAAGATGTCCCGCTAGAGCAGCCAGAGTAGGAGTTATTCACAGATGGGAGCAGGTTCATGGAGAATGGAACCAGATACGCTGGATACGCGGTAACAACAATCAGCACAGTAGTGGGGGGCAAAAGCATTACCACCAAATACATCTGCCCAGAGGGCAGAACTGGTTGCCTTAACCAGAGCACTAGAACTGAGTAAAGGGAAAAGGGTAAACATATGGACTGATTCAAAGTATGCTTTTGGAGTGGTGCATGTACATTGAGCACAGTGGAAAGAAAGAGGACTACTGTCTTCTCAAGGTACGCACATTATTGGAATATGAATCCCAATATAACCAGTTAGATGGTGCCTGGGCCAGTTCTGACCCTCGCAGCTGCGCCAAAGGCAGCACTGTGATGTTTTACCCCAGAGATACCTTGGCTGCTGGAGAGAGCTGCGGGGCACAGACGCAAGTCCAGGCTTGTCAGGACTCCGTTTACCTCAGGAGAGAGCTTCTGGCAATGGTGAAGAGAAGGAAGGAGTGGATTCTGCTGGAGGGTTATATCCAGATGTTTATTCCACGGGTACAGAGGTCTGAGCCGGGGCAATTCCTCCAACAGAATGGAGGCCGCATGGTCTCATTAACCTTTTAAGCTCAGGGCAGGGGAAGGGGAGGGGACAGGTGAGCCACCAACCAGGTGAAGGGGCAGGGTCTCAAGGGACTAGGGACACCTATACGGGCCAATGTCCCCCAGGCCTGAGGGACCAATCACACGACGCCTTGCTGGTATGTTAGCCTGATTGACAGGGCACACTCAGCGAGGGGCGAGGGGGAAGGGAGAAGGTAAAACAGGACATTGCAACACACCACAACATCTCCCCCTAGTTTTGTTTAAAAAGAAGAGGACTGTGTTTATGGTGCAGAATGATTGCCAAACCATGGTTGGTAAATTGGTTCTTCTTCTACAGGAGGGTCAGTGTTTTCTACTGAGGCTTCCAGGTCATCCACTGGAGCACTGAGGGCTTCCAAATGGTAGACCTCAGGAGGGGGAGATGAGCTTGAGATTAACTTGAGAACCATGCGTCTGATTACTCCAAAAACAATGCTAAAAACTACAATAACTACAACTAAAATAAACAGCACTAAAATTACAGTTTTCAGAATAGATCCCAACCAGCCCGAGAGTCCCCAGCCATTGAAAAGTCTATTCAGCCCGTTGTCAGTTTCTCTGTTGATGTCTGAGAGCCTTTGTCAAGGTAGTCCATATGTGGTTTGGGCTGCGGTAGGAGATCGCAGGTGGGATGATCACGAGTAGGACGAGAAGCAGGGTTGGTCTCATGGCATCTCGAGGCTTCACACGAACAGTGGGATCTAAACTGGTACAAGGAACTTGAGACAGACATATATTACAAGCTTTTCCAGATAGGAGGCTTAAATGGAATTTCCTCCAGAGAACGCGTGCGGCGTTTTCTTCTCCAGGCAGTGTGAGCAACCTGGGGCGCTTCTGCAGATTTCTCTGAGACTTTGGGAACATAGGGCTTTACCCATTTGGAAGGAACCCACCTTAAACCAGAGGGGGTGGACACACAGGCGTATCCACGTCCCCAGGTAACCAATTTGTAAGGTCCCACCATTCTCCAAGTCTCAGGGTCCTTTAGTAAACTGGAGGTTTTTTCTTTATCAGCCTGTGACTGCTCCCCCCAAAGTGGCGTAGGATGGGTGGGTTCAGGCTGTCAAAAGAACAATCCAGAAAATTGATTGTGAATAGTGCCCTGGATAACCGGATGTGGGGAGGTTCTACCTTCAGAACCTGTTGTTGCTGGTCCAGGACCCTTTTAATATCACAGTGAGTTCTTTCTGCAATGGCTTGACCTGTAGGGGAGTAGGGGATGCCAGTTTTGTGCTCTACTCCCCATTGCTGCAGGAAGCTCCCGAATTCCTTGGATTTATAAGCAGGCCCATTATCAGTTTTCAGCTCCTTGGGGATGCCCATAAAAGAAAAAGCCTGTAAGAGGTGCTTAACAGCATCAATAGATGATTCTCCTGTGTGGGCAGAAGCATAGACCGCTCCAGAAAAGGTATCTACACTAACATGAACATATTTCTGCCGTCCAAAAGCCTGTATGTGTGTTACATCTGTTTGCCACAGTTCACAACTGTTCAGTCCCCTTGGGTTTGCTCCCGTACTCACTGTAGGGAGTGCATGTTGTTGGCAATTTGGGCACGTGGCCACAATCGCTTTGGCCTGTTCTCGAGTGATGTTAAACTGGCGAACCAGGCCAGGTGCATTTTGGTGGAAAAGCTGGTGGCTGATTTTTGCCTGTTCAAAAACATTTAGGAGAGTGGCCATCACTGCCGGTGCAGCAAGAGCATCTGCCCTTCTGTTGCCTTCAGTGATAAACCCTGGCAAGTCAGTGTGTGACCTGACATGCATCACATAAAATGTTTGCTCTCGGTGAGTGACTAACTTTACCAGTTTGGAAAGCAATTCGAAAAGTGCGATGTTAGATACATCTTGCAGTATTGCTTGATCTGCTCTGGATACTACTCCTGCCACGTATGCAGAGTCTGTAATCAGATTAAATGGTTCTGAGAACCTTTCAAAAGCCCTAACAACCGCGGCCAATTCAGCAACCTGAGGTGAACCTTCCACCTCAGCAATGTCCGTCTCCCACTGCTGGGTTTGAGGATCCTTCCAAGTCATAACGGACTTGTGGGACCTCCCGGATGCATCTGTAAAGACCGTTAGAGCCCTTTTTAAAGGTCTCCTACTTAGAGCAGTTCTTAATTTTAAAGTAAATTGAACATCTTGTTCAAACAATTTGCAAGCGGGCCGTGCTACCGAAAATTGTCCTGAGTAGGAATCCAGAGCAAACTGCAACACTTCATTTTCTTGAAACAATTGTTCCAGTATTTTCATAGTATTTTGACCTGATTTTAACTCAACTGGGATGTGAATGCACTTAAAATCACATCCTGCTAACTCCCTGATCCGGGTCCTAGCTTTTCGGATCAGCTCTGCTACCAGCTCCTGAGGCTTTGTCAGTCTCTTGGACCTTTTGTGACTGAGGAAAACCCATTATATGATCAAGAGAGGGTCCCTCTGGTCCCGGTCCTTTTTTGGTGTGTCCTTTGCCTTAGGTGTTTGTTTTTCCTCCCACTGGAAAATAATTCCATGGAGGTGTGGCAACCTACCTAGGATGATAAATTTGAATGGCAGGTCAGGCCGGCATCGGTGGGCCTGTCTTGTGGACATTGCAATCTGAACCTTTTCTAGAGCTTTCCGTGCCTCTGGGGTAATAGACCTAGGAGCACCTGGGTCCTCTCCCCCTTTCAATAAATTGAAAAGAGGGGCAAGGTCTTCATTAGTCAGACCAAGCCATGGTCTTACCCAATTCAAAGACCCACACAACTTGTGGACATCCGCAAGGGTCCTGATCCTGGGATTGATTTCTAGTTTTTGAGGAACAATGGTCCTATTTCCAATTTCTAAGCCCAAATACTTCCAAGGTGGCATCTTTTGAATTTTCTTTTCTTGGAGCTCGAACCCTGCAACAATCAATGCATCGATCGTTAGGTCAAGCGCATGTGTTAGTAAATCATCATTGGGGGCACACACAAGGATATCATCTATATAATGATAGATGATGGCCTTCTCTGCCGCTGCACGCACTGGGGAAAGCAGGGAAGAGACATACCAGATAGCTGGAGATACCTTTAATCCCTGAGGAAGAACGGTCCAATGGTACCTTTTCATAGGAGCTTCTGAATTGATAGAAGGGACAGAGAATGCCAAACGCGGTGCATCATCAGGGTGCAATGGGATTTGGAAAAAACAATCTTTAATATCAATAACAGCTAATTTCCAATCTTGGGGAAGCATTGTTGGGGATGGCATCCCAGGTTGGGGAGAACCCATATCTTCAATTACATTATTAATTTGTCGGAGGTCACAGAGGAGTCGCCACCTCTTTTTGTCAGCTTTTTGGATGACAAACACTGGAGAGTTCCATGGGGACATGGTCTCTACAACGTGGCCCTTTTTTAGTTGTTCTTCTACTAGTTCTTCAAGCACCTTTATTTTTTGTTTACTGAGTGGCCACTGTTTCACATCAACTGGTTCGTCTGTTTTCCACTTAAGTTTTTGGGTGGGTCGCTGTTGTTCAATGACTGCTGCACAAAAATGCTGTGGAGAGTCTGGAATATCAATTGTGACACCCCACTGGGCAATTAAATCTCTCCCTAACAAAGGTTCTGAATAATCTAACACAAATGGACGGATATTTGCCAATTGTCCGTTTGGACCCTCGAATTGAATAATGCTTTTGGATTGTTTTGCCAATTGCAGACCTCCTACACCTCGAAGGTGACCAGCAACATTTTGTAAAGGCCAGTGAGCTGGCCAGTCTTGTACTGGAATCACTGTGCAGTCTGCACCTGTGTCTACAAGCATCTCAATGCGTTTAGACTCCCCACCCCCACTGACATTGCACCACAATTTTGGTTTATTTGTCTCAATAACTTGGACCCGGGCGACTGTGGGCCCCTGTTTTTCGACATTTTCAGGTAAAGATGGCACAGGGATAGCTTGAGCAACAATTTGTCCCTTGGGAAGAAACAGGGGTGGGTGGAAACAGTGCAGGCTAAGAACAAATTGCTTGGGATCTGATGTTGTCATTCCTGGAGCAATTTCGATCTCTTGTGGTGTGTGGGTGTCCCCAGTGACGATGTACTTACAACGAATTTCGTTCCAAGTACCCTTCTGTTCAGGATGTACAGAGACAAAATGCCAGTCAGTGTCCTTCAGGTGGAGTGACTCTGTCAGCTGCAACCTGTAGGCTCATTGACAGAAGATGCGGTTAATACAGAATCACTTAAATCACAACAAAGGTTATTTTGTTTCACTTTCAACAGTGGACTAGCAGACTTGGTCTTTGAAGCACCTGCTTCACTTACACAAATGTTAATATTACCGCGCGCTTGATTTGTTTTGCTACCCTTATTCTCTTGGCCTGCTCTTTTTATGTCTGCACGCCTGGCAGGCTGGCACTTTATTCTTCATTTTTTTGTTGTTGACACCCAGGGAGGGCTTGTAGTTCTCCTCCCCTGCTATTTTTAAATTCATCAAATTCCTTTTTCAGGGGGCACTGGTTACTCCAGTGTCCTAGGTTATTACAAAGCAGGCATGGTTTAGTGGGCTCAACCATTGCTGCTCTCCGCTGCTGCCCAGGGAACTGCTGTGCTGAGGGAAAGGATGCAGGGCTGGCAACAGCGACACGCTGAAGTGGTCTTGGCAGCAGCCTTGGTCTGGTGTCTTCAGCCACAGTCATCAGAGGCACTTTCCTGTTTTAGCCTAGAAGCATATCTTTTAATGTAGGGGAAGGTTCCATAGGAAGGCTCAGGATTGCCGCTCGACACTGTTCATTTGCATTTGTAAATGCCATTTCTTCTAAAATTGCTTCCCTAGCATTTTCCTTTTTAACCTGTATTTCAATGGCTCTAGTTAGCCTTTCTACAAATTTCAAAAAAGGCTCTGATGGTAGTTGTTTGATTTTACTATAGGGCTCAAAAGGCCCCTCAGGTTGGAGGGAAAGGAATGCTTTTTCAGCTGCTTCTTTTAATTTCTCGAGTGTTTCTGCAGGAATTGCAGCAGCTTGGATAGAGGGTGAAGACCATTGACCCTCACCACAGAGGTGCTCAATAGTGATAGGGTTACCACTGTTGTCTTTCGCTGTGTTTGGATCAGCTTGTAAGCCTGGGAGAGCATCTTTTAGCAGTTGTTTCAATGCTGATTCCCATAATTTGAATTCCGTGGATGTCATGAGACATGAAGAAAGCTGTTTTAAATCATGTGGAATTACAACAGTCCTACTTAATTCAGAATTTAAAAGGCCACGGAAATATGGACTGTGTGGACCATATTCCTTATGAGATTTACAGATCTCTTTAATCAATTGTCGTCCAAAGGAGCTCCAATTAGCAGTTGGGGCTGCTCCTCCATGAGCTGCAGGCTGAAACGTAACAGGAGCAAGTGACAACATGAGACTATGCATTGGGTCTGCTGTCCCCTGCTCTGTATCCCTGGAATCAGAAGCATTGGGATCACAGCTACAGGTTTGGGGACAGGCAGTGGGTGTGTCCCCACCGTGGGAACCCGGGGAGGGGGCGGGGACAGGGAGCCGGCAAGGGGCGGGGAAACCGTGGGAACAGGGGGCGGGGTCACCTGGTGACATCACGTCAGCAGACGCCCCCTGGGAGGAGTAGAGGGGCGGAGCCGAGGGTACTGCAGGAAAGGCGGGGGGAGGGGGGAGGTGTCACGAGGAACAGGAGGAGAGGGGGATGGGGCAGGAATTTTGGGATGCTTAAGAGGATTTTGGGTAGAAGAAGACCAGGTTTGGGAAGATGCCACGTGGCATCCACTATCTTGTGGACCCCCTAGGGACTGGGGGCCATTTTGGACATCACTGCTCTCCGGAAAGCTGACACGTGCTCTGGGTTTTAGAGGAGGGGATACAGGGGGTTGGGAAAGCCACGCAGCCTGGCCAGGGCTTTGTGAACAAGACGACTCAGGTATTCTTGCACACTCTGGGAGCTGACTTCCCAATGAGTTTGCACTCTTTAAAATACCAAGTTTTGGGGAAAGAGGTTTAGGGGTTTTAGAGCTGGGGGGGGAAGAACAGGGAGAGCAGAGGTACATGGCTTTACATTTGGCTTTTTCTCCATTTCCTTTTGTTTGAGCAATGCTGTTCGAATTTGTAAAGTCCAGAACACAAATTTAGCTGAGGGTGATTTGCCAGATTGTCCTAACGTTATCAATTCATTCCCAACTTTATCCCAGAATTGAATATTGTGGATTTCTTCAGGGGAAATGTTTGGGAACTGCAGAAAAAGCCATCTTATAAACTGTTTCAATTTTCCTTTAGAGAATTTCATATTACTACTGACTAAAATGCTAACAATATTATAATACACTCCCCTTTGTACAATGCTAAGTTTGGAACCCATGTTAGATGTAAAAAGCAAAGTACTTAATCCCGCCTGACCAAAAACAAAGCTAAAATCAGCTACCAATTTCTAAAAAAAACCACAGATAGAAAGCGATAACGAGCAGACAAAAGCTTCACAATGCAGCTGTATACACTGCTTTTAAAATTCCCTGGCAGCAGCAGCTGGGCACGCCCTGCCTAGCCGAGGCAGAAACAAAGCCTCCCCCGCCGTGGAATGCAGCCCCCCCGCGGAGCAGAGACAGACACTCCACGTGGCAGCTGAAACCGGGGGGCCCCCCGCCACCGCGTGTGCAAAGAGCACTCCCGACCCCGCAGATCCCCCGGCCACGTAGAAAGAGAGTCCTCCCCCCTCCCCCGCACCGAGAAAGAAAGAGAGTCTCCTAACACGTGTCCGAGCACGCTGCTGAGCCGGGGGGGAAGGGCAGAGAGCGATCCCGCTCCGGCGCGAATTCTAAAAGACAGTGAAACACGCGGCAGAAAATAAAGCTAGAACGCTATGAATTCTTGTCTGTGGGGCTGCGCAGCCAAAAATGCAAAGGCAAAAAAGGAACAGAACTCGCGGCAGAGTCTGTTTTTGAGCTTCTGCTCTACTGAAAGCAGAGATACTCACGTGAAATGGAAGCTGTAGGCTGGGTCTAGGCAGGCAGGTCTCCACCGGAAAAGGACCTCTCTCTGGGTGTAAGAGAAGCTACCCTTTTCTTCCTCTGGAAAATCTGCTCACCACAATGAAGCTGGACTTTCCAGAAGGCGCCGAACAGTCCACGAAACTTCTTCTGGGAATATTCCCAAAGTCTCTAGCTGGGAGTCTTGAAGCCAGGCTCCTTTCAGCTGGATGCACGGCTGGCAGAAACTTCTCTGAGGTACTGCGAGTCCGTTTTCGGGCTGCGGAGTCTTTTTGCCCGCCTCAGGGATGCCAATATATTGGAATATGAATCCCAATATAACCAGTTAGATGGTGCCTGGGCCAGTTCTGACCCTCGCTGCTGGGCCAAAGGCAGCACTGTGGTGTTTTACCCCAGAGATACCTTGGCTGCTGGAGAGAGCTGCGGGGCACAGACGCAAGTCCAGGCTTGTCAGGACTCCGTTTACCTCAGGAGAGAGAGCTTCTGGCGATGGTGAAGAGAAGGAAGGAGTGGATTCTGCTGGAGGGTTATATCCAGATGTTTATTCCACGGGTACAGAGGTCTGAGCCGGGGCAATTCCTCCAACAGAATGGAGGCCGCATGGTCTCATTAACCTTTTAAGCTCAGGGCAGGGGAAGGGGAGGGGACAGGTGAGCCACCAACCAGGTGAAGGGGCAGGGTCTCAAGGGACTAGGGACACCTATACGGGCCAATGTCCCCCAGGCCTGAGGGACCAATCACACGACGCCTTGCTGGTATGTTAGCCTGATTGACAGGGCACACTCAGTGAGGGGCGAGGGGGAAGGGAGAAGGTAAAACAGGACATTGCAACACACTGCAACAGCACATTAAACATCAAGATGCAGTCCTGCAATTAATAACAGCAGTACAAAAACCTGAACAAGTGGCAATTATACACTGTAAAGCACACCAATCAGGGAACTCAAAAAATTTGTGAGGGAAATCGAAAGGCAGACTGGACAGCTTGACAGGCTGCTCGAGAAGTACAAACAACAATGGCATTGATACCTTTAAAACTTAATGTATGTCAATTCAATTTGCCTCTAAAATTGAAATATTCAGTAGAAGATGAGAGATTGGGACATTTGCTAAATGCACAAAAGAATTCAGAAGGGTGGTATGTAACTACACAGGAGCAAATAGTGGTACTCCCCTGATAATGAGACAAGTTCTACAAATTAAACATAACAAATGTGATTAGAGTGTAGAAGTGTTGGTAAAATTGCTAAAGCAAAATTTAATTTCAATGCAGATGTTAACCATGGCAAAATCAGTAATGTCGAAATGTGCGATCTGCTTGAAAAACAACCCAGTGGCTAGATGACAGGTACAGCTAAGAAGCATTCAGGTAGGAATAGAACCAGGAGACTATTGGCAGGTAGATTTTGTAAAATTGCGAAGAACTAGAGGATACAAATATCTGTTAGTGAGGGTTGATACATTTTCTGGATGACCAGAAGCCCTTCCCTGTCGCACAAACCAAGTAAAAGAAACTGTTAAGTAGTTACTACAAAAGATCATTCCCAGATTCGGAGTGCCTCTAGAGATAAAACAAATGCCACCACTGGCAGTAGCCTTACAAATTGGTTGTGCCTGCAGAGAGATCAAACACAAAAAAGGTAAAGTAAATTATAAGATAATAGTGAGAGGTGGTAAAAATACAATCCAAAGTCCAGGACAATTTGTATGGGCAACAAGTGATGGTACCTGGACAACACATCTGCCTGTAGACGGGAAAGTAAAAGAAATTACTTTGGGCCTCCCTACTTTATGTCCAATTTAGAAAAAGTCCCCATTTAATGGAAAACATGAACTTCTGCAAATAAGAACAAGACGAGAAGTTCTAGATAATGAAAATCAAGATGAAACTTGGCAAGAACCCACTAGTAGAGTGAGATTTGGGTGGGCCCTAGAGTCTTTGTTCGGTCCTATAGCAAACTACCAAAATAGAGAAATTGTTGGAGAATTTTGCTCAGACATGGCTTGAAGGAAAAAAAGGCCATGAAAATATACAGCTGATAGAAAAGTAAAAGGCAGCTGTAAGCAGCAAATTCTCAAGCCTGTTCCTGTAAACAACAAAATTCTCAGGCACGTTTCTGTAAACAGCAGAGTTCTCAGACTTGTTTTTTGATAACAAGTAAATACCTTGTCCTTGGATGGTTATGGGAAAGCAGAGTGACAAACATGGAGGCCTTGAGAACCGTTCATAACAGGATGAGAAAAACAAGTCTTGGTCTCAGTAACAAACCACAGGTATTGAAAACAAAAGGAGGGGTTGGTGTGTAATCTGTGACCAATGATGAGCTCGGGTTTTGCAATATGTATGAACTTAATTAACACGGTTATAAAATGTGCATGTTGGATCAATAAATGGGAGTTCGATGCTGATCAAAGGATGGGTTGTCTCCCTTCGCTTCCTCAAGAAATGTACAAACTTACAGGTCAAGTAGATAGACAAGCAAGAGTCACTCGAGAAAGATTTAAAGACCTAAAAGTGCAATTACAAGCCACCACAAAAATGACTTTACAAAATCTATTAGCCTTAGATTTGTTACTCCTGAAAGAGCATGGAGTGTGTGGAGTTTTAAAAGGACAAATTGATCATTGCTGCATCCACATCCCAAATATAACTGCAGATGTAGAATATGATATCAGTCATTTGAAACAAATAGAGTGTGAGGCACAAGAAGAACAAAAAGACTTGACTATGAGCTGGTTAGACAAAATCTTCAAAAGGTTAGGATGGAATGTGAGTTCATGGATTAAGTCTATCATGGAGAGTTTGATAATCTTACTAATCATGTTCTTAGTAATTTGGTTAGTTTACAGCATCCTAAAAGGAGAAATACAGAAAAAGATGTCCTGGAACCGAAAGATAATGAAGGCACTGACATGGGACAAGAATCCACACCCATCATTTTCAGGTCCTCCAGTTCATGACAGCATCCATGACAACATTTATAACAACCACGGATTTGAAGACAAACATCAAGTATAAATTCAGAAGCCAAAGGACTGTATCAAGTGAAAGCTTATTATAGTGAAGTGAAAATACTTTCAAAGAGGAGAGAATGATAGTACAGGCATAAAATGTTTCTAAAATCATGGAATATTCAGGGGAGTTGGAAAGAAAAGTTAGGCCTGGTAGGCCCTAGGAAAATCTTAGGGTAGGCCCCAGGAAAATGCTAGGCTTTACTGGATCATGCGAAACTACACCTGTATAATCATTTAATGACTATGATAAATGATATGATTGTTAAATGTCTTGATTGTTTGGTAATTGGATATAATTATTGTTTAATCATAACAAGAATCATGAGAAACAATGTTTGGAGGGTTTGATGGAAATTACAAAAATCCATGCTTGGATGAAATCAATGTATACAATAGAACAATATAAGTTTAATAATTAATATGTAGTTATAAAATGATAAGGGTATAAAAACATGTTCATCCTGAACCCATGTCGGAGTCAGATTTGGGTCTGTACCCCTGACACCCAGAACTCTTCAATAGAAGCACCTGCATATAATCATTCCGTGATTATGTGTTTCTGACATGTGCATCCACATGACATACTTTTACAGCCAACTTCTTTACCTAGGTGGTGATGTCTTGCCACACTTGGGCAGCCCAGATGGGTTTCCCTCTGTGCTGCAAATTGGCCTTTTTCCATTGCTCCACACACCCCCACAGAGCATTTGCTACCATCCACAAGTCAGTGTAGAGTGTTTGCCATTTGTCTTGTTCAGTGCTATCTAAAGCCAGCTGGATGGCTTTCAGCTGTTCAACCTGTCTTGATCCACCTTGACCCTTAATAGCTTCTATGACTTGCTGCATAAAGCTCCATGTGATAGCTTTCCATTTTTGATTTGTCCCTAGGATATGGCACGATCAGTCAGTGAAAAGAGTGTACTGCTTCTCCATTGGAATATTACCAATATAGCCAGACGGGACGTGCCTGAGCTTGTCTGGCCATTGCTGCTGGACCAAATAGTGGCAACTGTGGTGTTTCACCCCAGAGACACTATAGGCTAGCTGGATGTTGCAGCTGGGGGCTTGGAGGCAAGTCCAGGCATGTAGGAGCTCAGGTTTACCTCTGGTGGAGAAGCTTTAAGGCGGTGGTAAAGGAAAGGAGTTGGTTCTGATGGAGGGTTTCAATCCAGAGCTTTATTCTGGTCCACAGGCCTCGGAATCCAGCAACAGCTCCAACTGAACTCTCAAACTGCGTAGTTGCTGGCTCTTTTAATCCCGGGGAGAGGGAGAGGGAAGGGGTAAGAATCCCACCAACCAGGTACATGACAGGAGGTCTTAAGGGACAAAGGACACCTGGATGTCACAGTGTCCTCCCAGGGGTAGAGGGCATCTTTTGAATCTGCCAATCACTCGACCCCCTTCTGGAATGCCAAGATTGACAGAGTACTCGGCAGGGGGCAAGGAAGGGGGAAAGAGAGGTAACAGACACACCTGGCAGGGAATTATCAGGGAGGGATCCAAAGTTCTGGGGTAAACCCTGAAATCACAATGCAACACTTCTCATTTTCTGGTAGTTGATTATATGGTGGGGCCTCCTCAGCACGTCACCTGCTTCTCTTCCTCTTCAGATGATAGCCCAAAATTGTCACCTTCAGGCCAGTTTGTGATGATTTCCAAGATCCCAGGGATTTCCTATCCAAACCCCCTGTATGATCAGTGCACCCCACTTCCTCCACGTAGCATCTGTGGCATGATATGTGGCAGGGACTTTCCCTTTGAACATCCAACCCAGCACTGGTATTTGGGGTGTCAGAAGAAGTTGTGCTTTGGTGCCGATCACTTCTGAGGCATCTCAAACCCCTTCATAAGATGCTAAGATCTCTTTTTCACTTGGGGTGTAGCTGGCCTCAGATCCTTTGCATCCCCGACTCCAGAATCCCAGGCACTGCTCTTGAGTCTCCCTGGATATTTTGGCCAGAGGCTTCAGGAAGGACCATTGTCTCTGCCTGTGGTGTAGACCACATTCTTTACATCCTGTCCTGTCCTGACTGTCCCAAGGGCTACTGTGTGGGAAATTCCATTACATCTGTTCAAACACTTCTTGTTGTTACAGGCCCCACTTCAAATTGTTTTTCTTCCACATCACAAGCTAGAGAGGGCTTACAATCTAACTGTACTCTGAAATATGCATCCTCCAAAACCCCACAGCACCTAGGAAGGCCTGTTTTTCCTTCTTGTTGGTTGGTGGAGACATAGTTGCTATTTTGTTGACCATGTCCATTGGAATCTGACAACATCCATCTTACCATTTTACTCCTAGGAACTGAATTTTCTGGGCAAGTCCCTTGACCTTACTGTTTTATGTCCAACCCAGCCTTCAGGAGTATCTGGATTATCTTCTCAAAAACTTCCTCTGCTGTGTTCCCCCATATAATGGGGTCATCGATGTACTGCAAGTGTTCTGGAGCCTCACCCTTTTCCAGTGCAGCCTGGATCAGTCCATGGCAAATAGTGGGGCTGTGCTTTCACCCCTGGAGTAGTCGATTTCAGGTGTACTGGACACCCTTCCAGGTGAAATCAAACTGTGGACTGCTCTCTGATGCTAAAAGAATGGAGAAAAATGCATTGGCAATGTTGATGGACATAGCAATGGGGAACAAAGACACACGGACCTCATTGCTTGCTTCAAAGAAGATAATTTAATTGTAACAAAATGAACCCTTTTTTATGTTCTAAACTTAACCCAAACAAGCACACATTGGCTGCTTCCCACTGCAGTGTTGCTCTTCATGCATCCCTTTACCCAATCAGCTCTCTGATCATGTGGTGTCCATCTGTGTTCTCAACCAGTCACTGCCTCATGCATGAGGCAAGCACATGCCAGCCATACAACCTGATCTCTGGTTACAGGACCTGGTTTTTACCTCGCTGTTGGCTGAACCTTTCCAAGAGTGTTTTCTGTTGAGCAAGAGTGAACAGGACTTTTTGTCTTCCGCATCTCCTCCTTCTTTTTTTTAATCAATAAAACCACACTAAAGACAACTATGACACTGACAAAGAGACCCACAGCATAGGAAAACAAAAAGATGGTGTCCAATGTCTCCAGGAAGAGAGTTACTTCTTCTGCATTTGGAAATACTGTTCCAGAGCTCTTGTGACCAGAGCTTGGGGGCTGTGCTGTTTAGGCAGGAGGGAGTCCATTAGCTGGAAATGCTAACTTTGACATCTTTTTGAATGTTCCTCTTACTGGGCTTCGTCTCCTTGGTGACAATCAATGTTTGTTCAGATGAGCAGGTAACCACTTTGGACCTGTTGGAAATAGAACACACGCGCACGTACCTTCTTCCCCAGTCTGGTAAATCAGCCGGGCCTTGCCATTACACACCCAACTGTGGATCCCTACACAAAACTTTTGGAAATTGGCTCTGCACATACAAATCTCCAGAGCAGCATTGCTCTGCTGGGGGTCAAAACTGATGATCTGCATTCAAAAAACTTAGTATAATCGAAATGTTCTTGAGAAGCCATATTCCTCCTTTTTTGTTTTTGATAACAAGCACCTCTCTTACTATGAACTGTAAAACAATGCACCGAATAAAATAATACTACATCATCAACTGCCTAAATAATTTATCATCACCCAGAGTCTGCAGTAGCTGGGGAGCCCCATTTCACAGTGAGGACCTGGACAGCCTTTCCCAGGAAAGGCTTCCAAGTTTACCTTGAAAAGGGGTCCAGCTTTTAGAAGACCAAATCAACAAGTCAAAGTGACTTGATTTCATTTTTAGTGCAGAAACACCTGGGTCTGATGGCATATTTCTCTAACCAGCCAGGGCCATGGCTTGGCCAGAGCCAAGACCTTGACTGGAAGGGTTTCCCCTAACATATCTTAGAAACAAACCTCTATTAATATCTGTTGAGAAAGTTTCTTAACATGAACAACCTACAAGAAATCAAAGGAATGCATGTAAGTAGCAATAAATAATACCTTGTGGCTAAATTCCTTCAAAAAACCTTATGCATTCAAGTTATGATATAAACAACATATTCAGAATCACTAATCATATGAACTGCTTCTTGTGCAAAAATCCTTAAAACTAACACTGCTGCACAAAGTTCAACCTGTTGAGTGGAACCACCTGAGTTATTGCATCATGATCTTCTTGCCAACTGTTTGATTTATTGCATATTTCCATTAATGATCTTGCCATGTAACAACTGCCTTCACTGTATGTCCTAATCTGTATGGCACACAATAGTTTGTTAGTGTTAAAGGCAAGTGAACAATATTTCTGCAACAGTTTGTCTGAAGGTAAAGAGCAAAAAACTTTGTGTCACAAAATTTGTCCATGTTGTATGAAAACATCTGAATTTTATCAAGATACAGTGGTTAGGTATACAGAGAAACACAAATTACAACTTCCAGTCTATGACATTTGAAAGGGGCATTATCAACCATAAGCTAAATTATTTTGTCTGGACAACAAATGTATTGATTAAGCTCAGGCAAAAGCAAATTTCAGGTTCAATTTGTGTACATGGCTACTTTAAGCACAGGCTCTCTGTAGGCACTGGTACTCTTAGGTGTGAGTGACTTGCATAGCAACAGGGAGAAAGCATTAATTGCAAAACTCAGTGGAAGTTCAGGGTAATAGCCAGAGAGCTCTGAGTTCACTTTTTCTCCAATGACTAGATTCAAAGTTGCGAGTGCCCCTTTAAAAGTTTCAGATACAAGAGAATTTAACTAATTTTGACTCCATCATTACAAGACAGCTACTGATCATTTGCCATACAACAGTTAAGCATCAATGAACAATATGCAAGTGAACAACTGATTTATAAATGAAATGGCAGCAACTGCAGGATGTACTGGAAAGATTATAGAGATACGGCAAATAAGTTGTGAATTTAGTTTTGAGAATAGCTTATGGTAAATATTATTGGAAATTCCTGTTCATAGTCACAGCTTTTCTGGTATAAGCATAAGTTTGACAAGATTTTTCAAGGAGCAGCTTTACTCGGAAAAATGACAACCTGTGCATCTGGGCAAATTGCATTTGAAACCTGTCTAGTTTTCAGATGGTAATACAGCTTTTGTGATGGCCAGTACAATGGATTTGAGCTTGGAGTACTAAAGCTAATGAAATATACATATTTAAGGACAAAACATCAAGGACCTAGTCATATAATAACTGGCATATGTAACTCTGTCAGGTCAGTGTGTGTATAAGACGGCATGGTTTCAGCTGATTCCAAAGGAGTGTGCTACTGTTTATTCCATTTGTGGTCCATAAACTGTTTTGATATCAAGTCAAATTTCAATAATTACATTTGAATCACTGAACAGCTGTATCGGTTTGAAATGCTGACACATTTCTTCATGGCAAAATGTTCACATTTAAATTGTCTTACAAAGCTGTGGGGTAAAAAGCAAGCGAACTGGTAAAGCTGGCACAATTCTGTCTGCTTTTGCAGTGGAGATTTGTGAGCTAATTACATTTAAACTTCGAATAGCTTCTGCAGACAACAGTCATGTGGAAGTCAGGATTTCCTTTCAAGTGAGCAAACAAATGTCTTGAATGATGAGCAGGCAAACATAGCACAGGCTTTACCCAGCTAATTGATCTCAGTAACTCTTGTCAGACTTAAAGTCAATTGATGTGGTTTCACATTTTAGTCTTAAATATTTCCAAGGACAGATTTACTGAATTCTTTAAGGGGTCACTTGCAACCTATGCTGAGTAAGATTAAGGTGTCAAATAGTATCTTGCAAATACGAATCATCTACCTAATGCTAAAAGTGATGCTCTGAGGGTACCAAGTTTGCAAATACCTTTTCAGGTTGTCCTGGTTTAGGGCAAATTTGGTAGAGAGTTTCCAAAGGAGGGCCCCTCCAGAAAGCAAACCCTCATCGCCCCTCCCCCAACCAGTTCGGGAATAATTCCTCAGAGAGAAGTGGAAAGAACCTGTTTATTTAACAGGCACAGCACCTCCCAGCACACAAAATGAACAATACTGGATGACACCACTCTGGAAAAGATGACAAATTCAGAAAGTCTCTCTTGGGGGTGATCGCTATGTTCTCAGTCCCTCCGGCGCTGGGGCAGATGCTGCAGACCATAAGGTGAAAACTCTCCGTGTTCCCAGGTCCCAGTCTGGAGCAGGTTCGAGATGGTCGAGAAAAGGAGAGAAGAAACAGTCCAGGAAAAATTTGGACTGTTTAGCTAAACTAGCTAAAGAGAAGAAGCAAAAAGCAAGCAGAAGCAAAGCGAAGCAGAAGAAAGAGCAAGAGCAAGCGAAAAAGCAAAAGCAAAAAATCTAAAGCAGCCCTCTGTGTCCCACCAGGCTAAGAAAAATCCAAACAAAACTTTCACTGTTCAGAGCCAGTCTTAAAGGTACAGAACATAATATCCAACATAAACAGAACACATGAATGGGGATACAAGCATCATAACGCCACCCTAGAACACAGGTATACAATCTTCTAATTTTATGGTGACATCTAACATTACAAGTAAGCAAAAATTAGTGTTACTTTTAAATCAAAGTTCCTGAAAAGGCTGTATATACCTTATATGACAAGTTTTAGTAATCATACTGTGACAAACACATAGTTTTTGCTTTCACAAATATTAAAGTGGATGCTATGTGTTGTGCATTATAATATAATGTTAACTTTTGCAGAAGTAGCTATAGTTGTGAAATAACTAATGCTTTTAGTTTTGTAGCTAACTGGCAATAATTGAAATAACTCAGATGTATTTGTGAAATAGCTGATGTAGTTGTTTTAGAGTACTTGTGGTTAACTTGCAATAACTGAAATAACTAAACTGTCTGCCTGGTTGGATAACATTTGAGGAATGGGCATGATGGGGACCCCTGTTACTGACACTTCAGCTATCAACAACTGTCACCTGCTGAAACCACAGAACAGGGGGTCGTTGTGAGAAGATGACACACGATCCTCAAAACCACATCCATGATTACTGCACATCCTCTAAAAAGCTGGGTCGGGGGCCGAACCATGCTGAAGAGTTCCTGGAACATGTGAACGAGTTCAAAGAAATGTTTGAATATTTATAATCATTACGAATATGTATTTGACCGATGCAATAGAAAGGGTATATAAGAAGAGTTGTTATTGCTAGCCGGGGTGCCTCTGTCTATGGCTACGCACCCAGTGCTGTGACTTTTGCTTTATTGATTTTGTCCCCTAGTGTACTTTATTAAAATTTCTAAAATTCAGTTGAGGAGTGAGGGTCATTTTCTTACATCCCACTGCCTGCCAGGCTTCGAATTGAAAAGTCCCAGTAGAAGGGAAATCTTTTACACACATGGATACCCAGTCCAGCTAGGTACTTAGCTTAGCATTGTAGATATCTGCACTTAGTCAATGCAGGAGCCGCCGTAAAAGCTCTAGGCTCCATCTTTGTTCCAGGGATATTTTTCCTCCCATAATTCTTCCACTGCTCACCTGATAGATGATGACCACGTGTTTGGATTCCTTTTCTGATTTTTTCCTGGTTGACCTCGATTCCTGGTTCAGTGGAAGTTGCCACTGGTTCTGTGCACATCTTTCGCCGCCTGTGAAATGTCCCAATTTGGAAGCCATTTGAAGCAATGGGGAACAAAGACACACGGACCTCTTTGCTTGTGTCAGGAAAATTAATCCACAAACACCAGAGGTTTATGTCCAAAAAGGAGACAAAAGAGTCCTGTAACTTTATTCAAATAAAGGGAGAGGCCATGGGGCATTTCCCCTGGGGAAAGATTTAGCACAGTCTTGAGTGAATAACAGTCTGTGTCAATTAGTGGAATTCCTATGGAATTTATGTTTTCTCCCATTGTTTCTTTCACCTGTACGTATCTGGACTTATCTACCATCAGGCTCACAGTTTGTTTGTAAAGACACCTCCCTCTCATTCTTTTCAATCCCTCCTGTCCTAAGTTGACTGCATGATGCTTTTATCCCCAATTGTCTTGTTCTGTTTATGCTGAACAATAAGTTTTGCACCTTAAAGATTTGTTCCAGAGAGTGAAGGGGAGAGAGAAGAGACGTGCAGTTTGTTTTCAAACACTGCACTCACTCCTCCACATTCCTGCTCCTGGACTGTGTTTTCTGCGGATAGACAGACAGTGGGACAGAGCTCCCCTTTGCTTTTAGTTAGTTTAGCTAGCTGAAGCAAAGAAGTTCCCTAGACTGTAATTTTTTTTTTCTTTTTCCCTTTTGCTTTAGACCTGTTTAAACCTGCTCTAGACTGAACACCCAGAAGAGCACCGACAGCTCGCACCTGTAGCCCACCGGGCCGGGCCTGGGCAGCGGCATTTCCAGCACCAGAGAGACTGATAAGAGACTAAGTGAGCTGAACTGCAACCTGAGGAGGGGACTTTCTGGGTTTGTCATCTTTTTTCAAGCAGCAAGGAATTTTATTGATCAATATTGTTTAAGTTTAGTTGTTTACTAAACAGTTTTTTTCCACTTTTCTCCAAAGAAGTATTTTCTCCCAGACCAGTTGGGGGGAGGGGCCAATTGAATCTGTTTTCCTAGAAGAGCACCTTTAAGAGATCTCTCCAAAATTTACCCTAAACCAAGACAAATACATGTATTGGTGCTCAACAAGGGGCTCGAGAAAGTAGAAAAAAGCTTTATTGATTGTATGCTAGTTGCGCTTGCTCTGTAGTGAGTTAAAGCAGTCGGTAGCCATGTTGCTTGAATTCGTAATGTCTCTTGGGGTGGAGGCCTTGTCATGGTTTGATACTGGCACAGTGCTAGTGCTTCTATGATGAAATAAACAGGGCCAGGAGACTTCTTCTCCTTTATAATGCCTTTATTAAAAGTGATCAGCTCAGGATTGGGTGGCTCGCAGGGCTGCAGTCCCTGTCGCGTCTCCCAGGGCGACGCAGAGGAGAAGGATATGCGCAGCTCCGTCCACTAGGGGCAGAGCCGGGGATCCAGTCCTCGTGGGAGCCTTAGGGCGTGATGTCCCCGTCAGATGTTGCTTTTGAGCCTCGGCAGCTACCCTGGTCCCGGCGTTGGGACCACTCCCTGCTCAGGGCGAGAGGGGCTCCGAAGGTGTTCAGCATCTCTGCAGGCTCAGCACTCGGCTCCTCACGTCCAGACATCGCTTTAGTCTCTCAATTCTTATTTGGCTCGTTGTTTTTGGGGTTTTCTCGTTGCATCTCGAGTTGGGGTCCCACAAAGCATTCTGGACTTTGGAGTCACTTTGCATAACCCCCCCCACCCTCTCAGGTGTCTTCCCTATGCTGTAAGAGAGCACAGCCTCGGGGGAAGGGCCATCCACCCCACCCAGCCAGGTTTTTTACTAATACAAAAGAGGAGATAAGCCTTAACGACCCGGTATTACAATAACAAAGCACTAAGAATCCTGGCAGAGCCTGAGACCTGGCTGCGTCCCTGCAACTCTTTCTCACAAAAAAATATTAACTGAATTTTTGTTCATAACATATGAGAATACTTTTTCTTTTGTGTCTGCTGTGAGATGTGACTAGGAATAAGCAAAGCAGACTCTTACTTAGAAATAAAGCAAACTTTATTAACTAAACTACAAGAAAATAACTAAATTACAAGGAAAGAAAAAAACACACAAGGAAAATGAAAACTACAAAAGCATTTTCTTCTTTCTACTAAATTTCTCAATGCAATACATTCTCTTAAAATCACTAACTCTCAGTCCGGCACTACTTTTTAGAATACCTAATTTTCAGTTCATTAAGAGGAGAGGAGTCTTTCTTGTACCATAGGCTTCCCCTGGAAACACTGTTGAAACTTCATGTGTTTCTATGTCACTCAGCACCCCTCAGAAATCTTTTGCTATCGTGACATCTTCTTTCTATGCTCAGTGGTCTCACTACTGTGCATGGACTAGAGCTGCTTCTAGGGTTGTCTTTCAAGGATGCTTTATCTCATTCTAAAAAAAAAGGCACAGTCTCTCTTTTGGGATATTTGTCTTTCTCAAATTTTTCTACTTTCTGGGGCTGAGGGGTACTCACACTGAACCCTCCTGGTTCTGAGGCACTGCTTCCCCTTAAATGCAGTCTTTGTGTCACAGGAAAAAAAATATGGTTCTGTCTATGGCCACACAAGAAAAGTCCAGCCAAAAGGCTACTCCATCATCTCTCCCCCCACTCAAGAGTCTTCTGCACTTCTCTAGTGGCTCATCTTCTCTTATCTCTTATTTCTCTTCTCATTCAGCTCTAGGAGGATCAGCATTTGCAAGGTTTCTATTATGCAAGAAAAGGGTTAAATATCTCAGTTTCATGTTTGTCTGGAGCTCTGGAGCTGCTCTGCTGGGCACTTTCTCGCCGCACCCCCTCTTCTCTTTTACAGCTGGCTGCTATCAAATTCAGACGCTGGCTCTCCCTCTCTCTCCCCTGGGGGGGGGTGGGGGGTGGCTGCCTGATGTCTCTTGGTGTTCTTCCACTCTTCTATCTTCAAGGGCTTCTTCACTTCCTATCTCTGTCCAGGCCCAGGCCTACCTCATGGCTGCCCCTCCCCCGCCCAGCAGCAGCAGCTGGACGGGGGAGGGAGATCCGACCTCTTTCCTGCCGAAGTCTTAAGAGAGCCTTCCAGAGGAGCAACTTTGCTTTTTAACCCCTGTGTGTTCTCAGAGGCGTGTCTGAACTTCAGTGGCTAAACTAGGTGCTAATATTAAAATCTGAACACTTATTGGTGACTACAGCATATCTCAAAAAAACCCTACTTCCTGTCAATGTCAAACCACGACAGGCCTTCATGTAGTTCCAGTCTGTAGACCTTTTTAAAGTTTCAACACCTTTCTAGTCACTAAGATTATTCTCCCTAACACAACTTTTACAGTAGAGGGGCATGGATTGGAATAGCTATTGTGCTGGCCTTGGTGATAATGATTTATAGAGCATTTACAAAGATACTGCAGTCTGTTTACGATATGTATAGTTTATAGTTTCTTCGTCCTATCCTGCATCCCAGTTCCAGTAGTATGTTTTGGGAATTTATTAGTAATTACATCCTGTTTGTTAGAGGAGGAGCAGGGGATGAGGCTTTCCAGCCTTTCCTTTCCTTCTTCTCCTTTGAATCTGTTATGTCACTTTTGAGAATGTTCCGTTTCCCCTGAATGTTAAAGAGTCCATCTTTCTGGTATTTAATCTGGTAAGCTTCCTCTATACAGTCTGCAGCTTCTCTAGAATGAGGGCTGAGATGTCCAGAGGAGCTGATGAGACCCCTGACCCAGAAGTAGACCCAGGCGTGGAAAATCCTGAGTAGTGTAGAGAATGAGAAAATATAGGCCAAATCCTGAAAGAATTTTCTGATCCTGTAGACTAAAATTTTCCACGTGAACAAATTCAGAACCCAGCTGAGGTGGGGAAATACCTGAAAGAAAAGTGCCATGATGACTCTAAAGAGAAAAAGCTCATTGCAATAAGCTAAGCCCTGGCCTATGCTTATCGCACACTGCTAGATACTGTAAGGCAGCAAATAAAAGCAAGGAGGCAGGGAGATAAAGCAGCAGCTACCACAGTCACTCAGGCTGCAGCCAACACCCCAGCCACTCAGGCTGGAGCTAAACCAGACAGTGAGCCTAAGCCACTGGCAGTTGCTGCAAGAAAGAAGCACATAAGCAAAACCAGTCAGCCAGTTACCAACGATGATGATCTGGAGGAAGGACACTCAACACCAATCACTGATACAAAAGCCAAAGTTAATGCAACTGACACAGCATCAGAAGCCACTATTGAGTCCTATTCCCTGCAGGACCTTCATGGCCTAAGAAAAAATTACACTCGAAGACCTGATGAATCTATAGTTAGTTAGTCCATCTCTGAGATGCTGCAGGTGAGGCTACAGTTTTAGACAGTAGTGAAGCGAGGCATTTGGGATCCCTGTCACATGGTCCTGTCATCGATCAAAGAATGATGAAAGAAGCTAACCCTCACAGCCTCTGGGCACAGGTCCTGGGAAGTGTAGCACAAAAATACCTGTGCGCAGGTGATAAATCTCTATATGCAGCAAACCCAGTGGAAGATCATAGAACAAAAGATTCAACGCTTGAGAGAAATAGTAGTAGCAGAGATTGTCTTCTCCAATGATGTAAACAATGTAAATCCAGACTTAGTATCATGCACATCTGTGATGTAGGGAAAACTTATATGACTTAAGCCACAAGAATATGCTTCTGCGTATTTTTACTTTAGTAGAATTTTACTTCAGTAGAAGCTGAAGTGAGCCTGACAAGAAATAAGTAGAAAAAACACCTTATTGTGACTGGCTCAGAGGCCTCATGCATTTTAAGCATAGACTTCCTCCAAAGTACGTATTTCAAAGACCCAAAGAAACTCAAATAAGCATTTAAAATAGCTGCTGTAGTGACAGAGGGTGTCAAGCAATTGAATACCTTGCCTAGACTGTCAAAAAACCCATCTGCAGTAAGACTCCTGAAAGCAGAAGGGCAACGAGTGCCAATTGCCACCTCGACAGTGCACTGCCGACAGTACCGAACTAATCAAAATGCTGTGCTCCCCATCCACAAAATGATCTGTGAGCTGGAGAGCCAAAAAATGGTCAGCAAAACCCACTCACCCTTCAACAGCCCCATATGGCCTGTGCGTAAATCTGAAGGAGTAATAGAGATTAACTATAGACTACCATGCATTGAAAGAAGTGACTCCACTGCTGAGCGCTGCTGTGCCAGACATGCTGGAACTCCGGTATGAGTTGGAGTCCAAGGTAGTAAAGTAGTACGCCACTATTGACATTGCCAAAGCATTTTTCTCCATTCCTCTGGCAGCAGAATGCAGGCCTCAGTTTGCCTTCACCTGGAGAGGCATGCAGCACACCTAAAACTGACTGCCCCAAGAGTAGAAGCACAATCCTACCATCTGCCATAGACTGATCCAGAGTGCACTAGAAAAAAGTGAAGCTCCAAAACATCTGCAATATATTGATGACATCATTGTGTGAAGGAAGACAACAGCAGAAATGTTTGAGAAAAGAGAGAAAATCATCCGAATTGTCCTGAAAGTCAGCTTCACCATCAAGAAGAGCAAAATCAAGGGACCTGCTCAAGAAATCCAGTTTCTGAAAGTGAAGTAGCAAAATAGACGGCGTCAGATTCCCACTGATGTCATCAACAAGATCACAGCTATGTCTCCACCATCTCGCAAGAAAGAAACACAAGCTTTCCTAGGCGCCATAGGTTTTTGGAAGAGGCATATTCCTAAGTAGAGTCAAATTGTGAGCCCTCTCTACTTAGTCACCCATAAGAAAAACACTTTCGACTGGGGCCCTGAGCAGCAACAAGCCTTCATCCAGATCAAGCAGGAGATCGCTCATGCGGTAGCCCTTGGCCCAGTCAGGATGGGACCAGAAGTGAAGAACATGCTGTACTCTGCAGCCAGGAACCATAGTTTGTCCTAGAGCCTTTAGTAGAAAGTGTCTGGGGAGACTCAGAGTCGACCACTAGGATTTTGGAGTTGAATCTACAGAGAGTCTAAAGCCAACTATACTCCAACAGAGAAAGAAATTTTAGCAGCCTATGAAGGAGTCCAAGCCACCTCAGAAATAATAAGCACTAAAACACAACTCCTCCTGGCACCCCGACTACCAGTGCTAAGGTAGATATTCAAAGCAAAAGTTCCCTCTACACACCATACCACCGGTTTTACATGGAGCAAATGGATTGCTCTTATCACACAGCTCGCCCGTATTAAAAAACTGAATCACCCTGGGATTCTGGAAATAATTACACACTAGCCAGAAAATGAAAACTTTAATCTCACTGATAAAGAAGAACAAGAAGTGACACGTGCTAAAGAAGCTTCACCATACAACCAACTGCCAGCAAAATGATGCCGAATTTTGCCCCAAAAGGCGAGAATAACTGCCTAAGAGACTCAAGTAAGTCAGCATAGACAGGAGGTATTTTATTACGACGCGTCAGAGAAATCACAAAAGGGATTTCTGCCTATCTCATGACAGAAGCAGGCTTTTATACAGTCTTGGGTGCAGGGTTACATCATATCATATGCATATTCATAAGAGGTGTGGTGTGGGCGGAGCGTGGGCGGAGACATCTATTTTGAGGATTATTCTTGGTGGTCCTTCCGGTGCCTTCATCGTGGGCAAGGGTCTTCTGATGAGTCTTCCTCTTTAAACTTTTGAACTCCTATCCTAATATGGTCAATTCCCGGTGTACTTGGCTTGGTTCCCATGGCTTGGCACGGCTCTTAGGGTCAGTTTGACATTGGCATGGCTCTTGGGTCAGTTTGACATTATTAGCTCTGATCATGCTTAGCTCGTCAATTCCCTTATCCCTATCTCTCTTTATTGTTTGCCCTGCTTACCAAACTTCAAACAGAAGGATCCACCAGGATTGCTTCTGGATTAATGAATAACCTATCATACAGCATCATCAGCAATTCCTGAGTGTGGATGGGGGCGAATCCCCTTGTACCTAACATGAGACCACCCGCCGGTGATATGGGATATGGCTCTAGTGTTAGGGGTCGCGTGAGTAGCTAATGGGATGGGAATGGGATAGGACTGCTCAGGGTTGATTTTCAGTCTGTGGCTCTGCCTAAGCATTTTGATAACAAAATTATGTTCTTGTGCAGTAGTAAAATGCTGATCGGATGGGCAGTTTGGGGCTTCAAGAAGATACACGATACACTCTTTTTACTGAGAATTCTTGCCGCATTGTAAAAATGAAATGAAAGTGAAAAGCAGCTGTATAGAGCTCCACATGACAGGTCTCAGAGGCCACTGAAGAAGAAGGTGGATCAAGCCAACTTGCTGAACTCAAAACTGTTCAACTAGCCCTAGACATTGCTGAGAGAGAAGTGGCCAAAGTTCTACCTCTACACTGATTCATAGATGGTAGCCAACGCTCTGTAGGGATGGCTGGAGAGGTGGAAAGAAGCTAACTAGCAGCGTAGAGGAAAACCAATTTAAGCTGCTAATAAGTAAAAAGACATTGCTACCAAAGTAGAAAAACTACCTGTGAAGGTCCGCCATGTGGATGCTCATGTTCCCAAGAGTAGAGCTAATGAGGAGCACCAAAACAATAAGCAAGTAGACGAAGCTACAAAGATAGAAGTGTCAAAAACAAGCTTAAATTAACAACATAAAAAAAAGTTATTCCTAGCTCAATAGACCCATAATGCCTCAAGCCATCAAAGTAAAAATGCCACCTATAAGCAAGCACAAAACCGAAAAGTAAATTTAACCATAGACAGTATTTCTCAAACTATCCATGACTGTGAGATGTGTGCTGCCATCAAGCAAGCCAAGCATTTGAAACCCCTATAGTATAGTAAGCAGTAGTCCAAGTATAAAGAAACCTAACAAATTGACTGCATCACACTGCCCCAGACACACCAAAGCAAGCGCTATGTGCTGACTATAGTAAAAGCCACCACAAGATAGTTAAAAACCTACCCTGTATCTCATGCTACAGCCAGTAACACCATCCTAAGCCTTAAAAAGCAAGTCCTTTAAAAACATAGTACCCCTGAAAAAATTAAGGCAGACAATGAAACTCATTTCAAAAACAGCCTTATCAACACCTAAGCTAAAAAACATAACATTGAGTAAATGTACCATATTCCCTACCATGCACCAGCTGCAAGCAAAATAGAAAAATACAACAGACTGTTAAAAACCACCTTAAAAGCATTAAGTAAGAAATCTTTCAAAAACTAAAAGCAGCATCTAGCAAAAACCACCTAGTTAACACCCGAAGCTCTACTAACCAAGTAAACCCTGCCCAATCTAAGCCTTTGCATAAAGAAAAAATCGCAGTAGCACGTCAAAAGTTTGTTAAAAAAGACAGTTTAATTAATTCTACATTGAATACAGACAAACCCATTTGTAAAATTGTTTTTACTCAAAAACCAAGTTGCACATAATAAATAATGCAAAAAAATAAAAACCCACAATGTGTACCTCAGAAAAATCTGATTGTTAAGTGAAACCTATGTGTAAATATCACTGTTTGCTGAATGTTACTACCATTGTCTGTGTATAGCTGTATATTAAATATATAATGTATGTGTTTGTAAAGTTAAAATATATATGAGTTTTGATAGTAAGCTGACAATATGAAAATAAAAGATAAAATGTCCTAGGTTGACTATATAATGCTTTTATCCCCAATTGTCATATTCTGTTTATGCTAAATAATATGTTTTGCACCTTTAAGACTTGTTCCAGAAAATAAAAAAAAAGAAAAAAAGCACAGTTTATTTTCAAACACTGCACTCACTCCTCCACATTCATGCTCCTAGACTGTGTTATCTGCAGATAAACAGACAGTGAGACAAAGCTCTCCTTTGCTTTTAGTTAGTTTAGCTAGCTAAAGCAAAGAAGTTCCCTAGACTGTAATTTTTTTTCCTTTTCCCCTTTTTCTTTAGACCCGTTTAAACCTGTTCTAAACTGAATACCCAGTAAAGCACCGGCAACTCGCATCTGTGGCCCACCAAGTCGGGCCCAGGCCGCAGCATTTCCAGCATCAAAAAGAATAATAAAAACTAAGTAAGCTGAGCTGCAACCTGAAAAGGAAATTTTCTGAGTTTGTCAACTCTTTTAGAACAGCAAAAAATGTCATTGATTAATATTGTTTAAGTTTTATTGTTTAATAAACAGTTTTTCCCCACTTTTGTCCAAAAAAATATTTTCTCCTGAACCAGTTAAAAAAAAAAAAGCCAATTAAATCTGCTTTCCTAAAAGAGCCCCTTTAAGAGTTCTCTCCAAGATTTACTCTAAACCAAAACAAATACACCTCCTTATTTTCTCAATGAGTGTCTTTACAAACCTTAGTTATCATTGATTTAGCTTTCTGTTCCTGGGTCCTTTTTGGTTTTGCAATTATTTGCAGTGGCATCATTTTCTGTCCTTTTGTATCCATTTCTGTACCTGTAGGCATGGCTACTACCTGCATCCCCTTGATCAGAAGTTGAATAAGTTGCATTAAGCAAAAGATCATGCATGGTAAAAAGATTAGAGTTGCTACAGCATATAAGAGAAAAAATTGCATTCGTTTAACCCGTAATCCACCAGGTAACCACAAAAACATGTCCCATTCCCATCCTTTCCATGTTTGGACCAGTAGATGAGCTAAATTTCTTATTCCCTTTGTTATTTGTTTCACCACTCTTCCATTGTCCTCTATTTGCTAACAGAAGTTTGAGTCATTTAATTTTCCACACACTCCTCCTTCTTCTGCTAATAGATAATCTAATACCATCTGATGCTGAAATATTGCATTCCTCATCTGAGTAGATTGGTCAGCAAGAAGGTCAAGAGCTGTAGCTGTGTGGTTGGTTATTATTTCAAAGACATCTTGTAACCTAATTATTTGATTCAAATTATAAATGGGTTTTCTGGCACCTGATATTAATTCATTAAGATTCCAAATGGCTGGTCCATAGTGTTGTATGATTTGCTCAGGTGGCCATTCATCTTTTCCCCACTTTTGGGTGCTCCCTCCAGCCAGGACTGCATCAATTGACCACTTTTCTCTTATTAGATCATCATATACCTTGATTCCTAACTGATTTCCCTGAACATGGGGTAGCAAAAAGAACAGCGGTCTAATATACCTTGCATAACATATCCCTGACCAGTTTGGAGGTAACCTGAGATAAGCATTGTAGTATACGGTAGAGATAGTTCATGCTGTTTATGTATAAAATATTGTAAAATCCAAGCTATGCCTTTTGACCACCCCAGCCAGGAGCAGGAGTCTTATTTTTATTCAATTAGTTCCTTGGCGACATTCAGATAATATCGAGTCTGTTAACGTATGAATGGGACCTTCCTGGGCGATGATCAACGACTTCCCTGGAATGTAGGAGTTATCTCGAACCTCGAAGATTGCATCTACTACACTCAAGCACCAGCGCCACCCTGCTACATGTGAATGCCGACTCTTCCGTGATCTGACAAACATCTAGACACCTGGACTCACTTTTGTCTATCCCTGCACATGTATGGCCCCAGTTCTGTATGTGAAGGGACACAAAGGAACATTCGGTCATCTCTGCCTCAGGTGGAATAAACTGTATATAAGCTCGCTGCATGAAGCAGTCGGTGTGAACCGAGGGGGAGATTCTGACACTTTGCAGGTCAGATCCAGGTTCACCCAGCGCCGATCCGCTGCCCGAGGCTGTGGTTTTTTTTTTTTTTTTTTTTTAATTCTGTTTTGCTGGCAATCTAATAAATCATTGCCAAATTTTCTTATAAATTTGGCTTCCGATTTGATGATTTGCAACAGCATGTTGGCCATAAATCAAATAATGCCCTTTCAAATCCCTTGTCCCATTGGCAAAGTGGCCTTCTCAATTTTCATCATCAATTGGTGGGTCAAAACACAGATTGCTTCCTGGGCCTAACGGTCCTCCAACAATAGTTGCCCCACCATAAGAATCACAATATTTGCATTTCCAAGATCCCACATGAGGTTTCCACCTGCAGTTACATCCCAGATCTGTTTTCTTAGATCTGGACCAGAACATATCAAAAAGGGTTCAAGTTCCATTCTTGTGTTGCCACTTCACATGATAGCCACAGAAAACATGTGTCTTATTTGTGGAATTATCTCAGGGGCAGTTTAAAAATAAGTGGTTGAAAAAACTGTCCTTCCCCACTGCTTTACAGCCTTTAAAATCCCTTCAGTAATTATGGTAGGATCACCACACCTAACTACCATTAGTGACCTTAACATGCGTTTGATTCCATCTGCCTCGATATTTAGAACAATCATAAGGAGGGCAGTTGGGGGTCCAACAGTCTAAATTCAAAGATAAATCCAGTCACAAACACTTTTCCCCATGTATATGCCTCCTGTTGTATTTAGACAATAAATGCCTCTTTTATAAGAATGAAGCCACCATGGACTTCCTAGCTCATCCCAAAATCCCATTCCACTATGGACCTCACTCAGGGTGCTGACCCATCATTTAGGTTCGACTGGCCACACATGGCCGGTCTTCAGATCATCCTGGCCCTCTACAGACCCAAGAACTGCTAAGGTTAAAAGTTTTTACTACTTCTGACGCCTGGAGAGGCTACCTAGAACAGAGGTTAGACAGTGTTAAAGGAATAAAGTAGGTATTTATTAAAAAGGCCTTCAAAGAATACACCTGGGGCAGTACAAGAGCCTTGCCAAGGCTACACCCAAGATGGACAACAGGACACATTTTCACACTTTTATGAGTTTTGGTCCATTTACATATTGGGGTTAATTGTCCAATTACAGCTTCAGGTTATGAAGTCCTATCCTCACAGTTTGTTCTCCTCAGTTCACTGTTGTTTATGCTTTTTGGGACTGAAGCTGTAATGGTGTTCTTGGTTCTTGGGCTGGAAAAGGATTGTTTTGTCTAACTAAACTGTGAAGAGAACTTGCTAACACTTTATTTGAAATTCAGAGTTATATACTAATGCAGTACAGAATCTAAAAATATGAAAGCTAAAATTTAAGGCATCACTCCTAGGACTAAAGAAATTATTCTCCCATCTCTGGCCCAAACCTAACTGACAATATAAAGGTAAGGTTATTAAGAAAAACATTTTAATGGTGTAATCTGATTTCCTAATCGAATTCTCATGTTGTCTTCTACACCACCCATGGCGAGTGAAGGCACAGAAACAACTTAACATAAAGGAAACAGTGACAGTAAGTAGTAGCCCCCCAATGGCTGGAGATCCTAGAGGAGGGATGCCCATACATTTCAGCAGACAGTTTGTGGGTAGGCACACAAGGCTTCCCCCAATGTCAATGCACTGGCTCCCATCTCGTCCTTCTCCTCCAGCTGAGATGTCCAAATCTCCGGGGCTTCAGAGACCTTGACCCGAGTGTGATAGGTCCACCCCTGTTCATCTGTTTTGATGGCTGTTTCTGTGGTCAGTAACACTTGGAAAGGTCCATGCCACTTTGCCACCAGTGGTGCTTCTTTCCACACCTTAACTAGGACCCACTCTCCTGATTGGATGTTGTGAACAGCAAAGTCCAAAGGCAGGGTCTGTGCCAGCTGAGCTTCCTGTCGAAAAGATTTCACAAGAGACAGTATCCTGGACACATACTGTTTCAAATATACATCACTTATCTCCACATCCCTCATAAGACTGAAAATTACTAGGGTAAGGAATTCCAAACATCAATTCAAAGGGAGATAATTTAATATCTCCCCAGGGTCTGGCCCTTATTCTTGCTAAAGCCAGTGGCAAGAGCCGTACCCAGGCATCTTAGTTTCTATCACCAGCTTTAGGAGGTGTTTCTTTATTTCTCCATTCATTCTTGCAACTCGGCCCAAGCTCTGAGGTAACCAGGGGGTATGAACATTCCATTGTATTCCTAAAGCAGTCATAATCCCTTGAAGAATTTTTCCTGCGAAATGAGTTCCCCATCTGAGTCTGTTGCTTCCACAATTCCATATTTTGGAATTATTTGTTCCAAAAATACTTTAATAACTGATCCTGTTTTTGTTAAAACAGTTGGAAATGCTTCTGGTCACCCCGTTAACTGACATACTATTACCAGGAAATATTTAAACCTTGCCACTCAGAGCATTTCAGTAAAATCCACCTGGCATCTCTGGAAAGGATGTACAGCCCAAGGTCTCCCTCCCCTGGCAAGTTTCTTTGTAACTCTGTTATTGGTTTTAACACAAATCAAACAACCCTCAATAGCTCACTTTGTCAAAGTAAAAAGACCCAAAACAACATACATTTTGAGGAAGGCTTCTGCCAGTCCTCAAGACCCCCAATGGCTCCCTTCATGAAGTTGTTTTAATATCTGTAAGGCCAGAACTTTTGATATCCACTGCTTACCATCCCTTGTAAATCAATTATCCCCTCTTTCCTCTGCCCCACTCTTTTTAATTATCTCAAGTTCCTCTGGTGGAAAAGACAGTTTCTCTGGCAGTGGTGGGGTTACTGGGAGCAATGGGAGGATCTTAGAGATTTCTGACAACAGTGCAGCTTTCCAAGCTTCTTCATCAGGCAGTCAGTTACCTATTGCCTCCTCTGAGCACTCTGCCTGGTGTCCCCTAATGTGTATTATTGCCACTCCTTTTGGTAAATACATCACCTCCAATAGGCTAGAAATTAAGCTTTCATGAACTAACATTTCTCCCCTGCAGGTTAATAAACCTCTTTCTTCCCGTAATTTCTCAAATGCATCTATCACCCCATATGCATATTTAGAATCAGTAATTATATTCACTACCTTTTCACAATCTAATTCACAGGCTCTCACATGCGCATACAGCTCCACTGTCTGTGCTGACCAGGTGGGTGGCGATCTCCCTCCTTCCTCTAATTCCCTTCCCTTAATGACAGCTATCCTGTGAATCGCTTCCCTTCTACCACCCTTGAAGACCCATCAATAAACATATTTTCTTCCTCAGGCCAGGGAGTGTCTCACAAATCTTCCCTAGCCCGGGTCTGAAGATCTATCACTTGAATGCAGTCCTGGGTTTCTTCCCAGCCCCCTTCTTCAGGGACATTCAGACAGGAGGCTGGGTTAGACCCTCCTCACCTTTCAATTCTAAATCCTCCTGTTCCATTAAACAAGATTCATACTGTAATAACTGAGCACTGGTCATCCACTTAGAGGCTCTTTCAGTTAACAAAGCTTTAACTTAATGTGACACTTTAACAAGCAGATATCCTCCCATTGTCAGTTTTCAGGCCTCAGTTGCCATCAAGGCTGTGACTGCACAGTTCTGCAGACAATGGGGCCAGTCTCTGGCCACTGGGTCTAACACCTTAGAAAAATAAGCAACAGGCCACCATGTCCCCCTGTGCTCATGTACCAAAATTCCTTTAGCATGGCCCTGTTTAACATCCACATATAACTCAAATTCCTTTTCTGAATCTGGCAGAGCTAAAATTGGGGCATTAATGAATTTGTCTTTTAATTTTCTGAAGCTTTGCTCTCCTTCTGGTATCCATACCACAACATTAGGACTGTCTTGGGTTAAAAAGTCATATACAGGTCTAGCCAAAAGAGAAAAATCTTCAATCCATGCTCTGCAGTACCCCACCATCCTTAAAAACTGTTGTAACTCCTTTTTTTCTCTGGGGTAATGGTACTTGTAAAATTTCTTGTATTCTTTCTGCTTTGATACACCGCACCCCTCCAGTCAAAATGTGTCCAAAATATGTAACCTTTTTCTCTACCAACTGTACCTTCTTTTCAGACACTCTAAGTTCCTTTTTAGCAAGAAAATTAAGCAACAGTAGCCTCATCAACCACCTTTTCCTGCTCCCCCGATAAAAGCAAATCATCCACATACTGCACCAACCTAATTCCCAAGGCTGGAGTAAACTCTCTTATTATTTTCTGAAAGGCATGCCCAAATAAAACTAGTGACTCTGTATATCCCTGCAGGAGGACTGTCCATGCCAATTGTTGTTTTACCATCTTCCCTCTTTCCTCCTGTTCCCACTCAAAGGCAAAATACTGTTTACTGTCCTTGGTAATCAGACTCCCCCAGAAAGCATCCTTCAAATCCAGCACTGAATAATACCGATGCAAATAAGGGATTTGATTCAAGATGATATAGGGATCCAGAACTGTGAGATGCCTTGGTTTGACAATTTCATTTATTATTCTTAAATCTTGTGCCATTCTGTAGGTTCCATCTGGTTTCTTGACTGGCAGGATAGGAAGGTTATAGGGAGACATACATGGCTCCAAAAGACCTGCCTTTAACAGGGGCTCAATGACAGGCTGTAACCCCTTCTTTCCCTCCCTTGAAATAGGGTAATGCATTTTAGACACCACTTGTCCTGGTTGCTTCAAAGTAATTTGGAGAGTCTCTATATGACAGCATACAGCTGGACTGTATGCATCATAATTGGAGGAGAGGTTTTGCTACAGAGAGCCAATCCCTGATGATGAATGTAAGCAGGTAGCTATTGGTCAATGAGCTGGGTGGCAACCAATCATAGTTGAAATGAACAGGGCAAGGAGACTTCTTCTCCTTTTAATGCCTTTATTAAAAGTGATCAGCTCAGGATTGGGCAGCTCGGCGGGGCTGCAGTCTCCCGTCGTCTCTCCCAGGGCGACTCAGAGGAGGAGGATATGCACAGCTTTGTCCACTAGGGTCAGAGCTGGGGATCCGATCCTCGTGGGAGCCTTTAGGGCGTGGTGATCCCTTCGTTGTTACTTTTTCCCGTTCCTTTCCGTCCGCTCCTGGTTTGGGGACGACTCCCTTGGTCAGGGCGAGAGGGACTCCGGTGTTCCGCATCTCTGCAGGCCCAGCACTCCGCTCCTCACGTCCAGACATTACTCCAATCTCTCAACTCTTAGGTGGCTCGTTGTTTTTGGGGTTCTTCCTGCATGTTTGGAGTAGGGGTCCCACACAGCATGCTGGTCCTTGGAGTTATTTTGCATATCCCTCCCCTCCAAAGTCTCTTCTCCTTGCTGTTCGGGAGGTACCCCACCCTTCACTGTCTCAGAGAAGGGCCATTAACTCGCCCCAGCGAGGGCTTTTACTGATACAAAAACAACTATTAACAACAACGACCAGTAATTACCATAACACAAGCCGCATCCCAGCAGCAACAGTGGTAACCTTTTTCTCACAGAAAAAATCAACAGAATTTTTGTTCATAACAATAGCCAATCAGGTTTGAATGCGGAGTCTTTTGAATAGAGTATATAAGAGCTGTGCAAGCCATTAAAGTCTCTCTGCTGCACGAACCTCGGAGTGTCATGTTGGGTCTCCGTCCTCCCTGACCGCGACAGTTCTATGTCTAGTTTTCCATATTTCCCTGGAGCTGCCCACACTTCTGGGTTTATTTCAGCATAAGCCTCCTCAGACATTTTTCACAAAGTTACCTAAGTGTAACTGTATAATTTTTCACAATACTAATTTGCTTTCCCACATTAGCCATCAAATCCCTTCCTAGTAAATTACAATCACAATTAGGAAAAACCAGGAATTCATGGATTATTGCGGCCTTTTGCTGGGTTTCGGGGTGTCCCCAGCAGGCTGCACGGGTCTGGATAGCACAGTCCTGTTCGGAACTGACTGTCCGAGCTCCCAAGCGGTTCTTAGCCGCAGGAAACCTTAACAAGCTTAAGTGATATCAGCTCTTTAGTGATTATCAGCTCATTGTGATTTCAGCTCTTCAGCTTGCTAAGTGCCTAGGCAGGCAGACGCAGGGAGAGAGAGAAGAAGCGCTGTGTGGGAGTTCCCCAGGAGTGTCTTTATTGATTCTTCTGCAAAAGTTCCCAGTGACAGCTCTTCTGCCCAAGCTGGGCAAAAGCAGCTCTTTATATAGGGTACAGGGGTTTCAGAAATTGTCCAATAGCAAGGGTTAAAGGAAAGTGACTGTCCAGGTTTAGAGCAAATTTGGGAGAGAATCCCCCAAAGGAACTCCGGTGGGAAAGCAGATCAAATCGGCCCCTCCCCCTAACTAGTCAGGGAGAAAATATCTCCTTGGAGAAAGGTGGAAAAAAACCTGTTTATTAAGCAATAAAACCTAAACAATATCAAACAATAAAATCCCTTGCCTCTCCGAAAGAGATGACAAATTGAGAAAGTCCCTAAGTCCCTCCCCGGGTTGAAGATCAGCTCACTGAGTCTCTGATCAATCCATCCAGTGCTGGAAATGTCGCAGGCCAGGCCCGGCCCGGTGGGCCACAGATGCAGCTGCCGGTGCTCCCCTGAGTGTTCAGTCCAGAGCAGGTTTCAAGAGGTCCAAAGAAAAAGGGAAAAAAACAAAATCCAGGGAACTTCTTTGCCTCAGCTAGCTAACACTAACTAAAAGCAAAAAAAGAGCTCTGTCCCGCTGCCTGTCCAGCCGCAGACAACACAGTCCAGGAGCAGGAATGTGTAGGAGTGAGTATAGTTCTGAAAAAAACTGCTGCTTCTTCTGCCCCCCCTTCACTCTCTGGAACACTCTTAAAGGTGCAAAACTTATTATTCAACATAAACAGAATGAGACGATTGGGGATAAAAGCATCATATAGTCAACCCAGGACAGTGACCTATAGTCTTACATAGAGATAAGCAACGGTCCGTAGGCAGAAGGGGGCTTCTAGTCCAGTCACCATGACTTGGCATTTCCTATCTTAGGCTTCTGACCACCAGGGAAGTCTTGCAGGCTCTGGGCCTGCTACAATGCATTTCAAACCTATCCCCCACATCTACTAACAGTGGTTGAATAAAATGCACTCGCTCATCCTTTCCACTCACTCCTTGAATAATCAAAGATCTTTTTGGCAATTTTCACCCTTAGGGATAAAATTCATGGTGGCTCAAGAGGCTCCTGTGTCTACCAGGAAACACACCTCGTCTCAATTCAGACCCACGTTAAAAGTTATCAAGGGCTCCAGTGTGGTGGGTCCCTGGTATAATGGGAGCCTCTGACACTCCTAACAATCCATCTCCATTATCCTCTGGACTTCTCCTCCTGAGGATCCAGATGTCTTTGCAGACATTCCTGCTTTCAGTGTCCCTCTGCCTTGCAGACAGCACACTGATTTCTTCCCAACTGGTTCTCCCCTGCTGAAGAGGGAATGCTTCTGCCACTTCCTTGTGGCTGACTCTCTTCCCTCTGTCCCAAGGGACCCCTTGGACTCTGCAGCTTATTCCTCCAAGGCCATAAAAACTCTGCCATCAATTTGCCTCTGCCTTTTCCTCATCCCTTCTTATATATATCTCCTGTGCTTTTCCAGTCAATTCTTCCAGAGGCTTATTCTGCCACTCTTCATCTTTCTGTACTCCTTTCCTTATATCAGGCCAGGATTTAGTAATAAATTGTACCCTCAGCAATGTGTCAAAGGCTGACCCCTCAGGATCCATCCCCCTGTGCTTCCAGAAGGCATCCCTAATCCTCTCCAGCCAGAGAGGGGCTTTCATGTTTTTCCTGTTCTGATGACATAGCCTTAGCTATGTTGTTAGTTCTGGAAGCTGCTGATTTGATTGCCCTAATCAAATATTTTGAGAAACAGCCACTCACTTTTCATAAATTTAGAAAGGTTTATTAAACCTTATCAAAAATACAACAGAAGACTGAATAGAGAAAATGTTATGGCACCGGGAGCAAAGGATTTTCCCCACCTTGTGCTCACCCACACAATGGAGGTTTCGCATTTTAACCCTTTAGCACCTCCCAGAATTCTGTCCATCAACTCCTTCTTCACTGTCCAGTGGGGGAGTTTACTTTCTCAAATCTTGATTGGAGGTCAGATGCCACCATAGCGACAAGCCGATCCTCCCAAATATCCCAACCCCGGCTGTGCCTTGATAACAACACAGGGGGTAAAACATAACTATAAATTTATAAAACTTTTCTTAACCTATATACATGATATTTGTCTGTTAATTGTGAGAGTCAATCATCACATTACTCATCTATCACAAATATGCATGGTAATCGTGAAGGTGAGCCAGATTGTCCTTATTATTTGGGTCCCACTGGAGGCCCCCTTTGGGGGTTGCATCATCCATGGTAGGTGCATTTGGTCCAGCCCCTCCACTGCTTGTTGATGTTCATCCTCCTACAACTGCTGAGCTTTCTGCAAAATCGTTAGCTTCTCTGATGATCCAAACAAAATCCTCAAAAGATAATCCCAATCTTTCCACGTATTATCTGCATTTTCCAAATATTCCTCTATCTTTCCCCCCCCCGTCCCCCGTGGGATCATCCAAATATGGGGGCAATTCCATCTTCAACCCTCTTATATCCTGGGTAGTAAGTGGTACAATTACAAACCCAAACTCTCCCCCATGACCTCCAAGGGAACTTGGCATAGTGTCATGTGGTGTACCTCTGTCTCTTGGGTCCAGGGGGCTGATGCCTTGAGAAGGCTGACCTAGAACAGAGGCTAGATGGAGTTAAATAATAAAGTAGGTCTTTATTAAAAGGCCTCAGTTGATATACCTTGGGTAGTACAGGAGCTTAGCCATGGCTACACCCAAGATGAACCCAAAATGGTCACAAAAATGGATGACCAGTCACGGGGTCTCTCACTTCTATAAGTTTTGGTCCATTTGCATATTTGGGTTAATTGTCCAATTATAGTTTCAGATTATAAAGTCACACCCTTCTTGTTTTTCTCTCTTCAGTCCACGTTGTTTATGCTCTTGGGCCTGAGATTTGGGTGGTTGTCCTTGGTCTCAAGCTAGGAAAGGAATTGTTTTGTCTACCTACTCTGTGAAGAGAGCTTACCATCCCTTAATATGAAGCTCAGAACTACACACTAAAGCAGTACAGAATCTGAAAAATATACAAGCTAAAACCTAAGGCATCAGGGCTTCTGATGTTCTATACTGAGTTTTAGTTCTTGAGGGTCATACGATATGCTGCCCTCCTCCCCTTTCACTGTCATTATCCTTGGGTGGAGCTATAGGAACAGCATTTCCCTGATCCCTTTGCTCTGGAAGTTGAGGATACAGGGGACCTGCAGCTGGCCCTGGGTCAGCTGGCAAAATTGGAGGAAAATATGGGGAAAGGTGCTGAAAAACATCCCAATCCTCACTGTTTTCCTCTTCTTCCCCCCTTTTCCTCTTCTTCCTTCTTTCTTAACACATAGACCTCTCCTGTTGCTTGTTTCAGCCACATCAATCCACATTCCCTTTCAATCACTCCTTTCCAATTCTGCTCTAAATAAAACCACATACTTTGACACAAACAAAGTCTATTTGTTCCATAAGGTGGCCACTTAAGTCCCTTTGGCAATTCATATTTTGACCACACAAAATAACAATATTCTACCATTCTTTCGATAGTTACCTCTGGGGGAAGGCATAATCTGTCCCAAGACCTCAGCATTTTCCCCAAGGGACTCTCCGGGTGTATTATGGGATTGTCATCCCTTTTGCCGGGGCCCCTTCCCAGCTTTACTTTTTCTGCTCTCCATGGGTATCCTGTTTTACCTGTGCTACCCTCCATTGGTGCCCTCCCAGGTTTGCTCTCCGATGATCCTACTTTACTCACTGGTGAGATTTTCAGTGGTCCTTCCCTGTGGACTCTTCATGGACCCCCCTGGTCTGCCACTTGTCTGTCTCTCAGATCGTCTTGGAAACCTAATCAATCACCCAGTGCTGGCTGCCACCAAGGGGAGCTGATCACTGAAACTGGGTGAGGTGTACCTAGATGGTAGAAATATCCTGGACAAGAGCCCCCAAATTGTCAGGAAAATTAATCCACAATCACTAGAGGTTTATGTCCAAAAAGGAGACAGAAGAGTCCTGTAACTTTATTCAAATAAAGGAAGAGGTAATGGGCATTTCCCCTGGGGTCTCTCAAATTTTTTAGAGGACATAGCCTCCTTTTTATCCTAATTTCCCGGCCGCATTTCCCTCTCTCTTTCCCCATTAGTTGAGGTACTTGAGAGGTATAGACTCCCTGAAATGCCTAAGACCCCTTCTAATGTATACCCCCTCCCCGTTTTTCTTTTTCTCTAAATGCAGAGATTTAGCCCAGTCTTGAGTGAGTAACAGTCTGTGTCAATTAGTGGAATTCCTATGGAATTTATGGTTCTCTCCATTGCTTCTTTCACCTGTACATATCTGGCCTTATCTACCATCAAGCTCACGGTTTATTTGTAAAGACACCTCCTCATTCCTTTTACTTGCTTCGAAGAAGATCATTTAATTGTAACAAAATGAACCCTTTTATGTTCTAAACTTAACCCAAACAAGCACACATTGGCTGCCTGCCACTGCAGTGCTGCTCTTCATGCGTCCCTTTACCCAATCAGCTCTCTGATCATGTGGTGTCCATGCGTCTCCTCAACCAGTCACTGCCTCATGCATGAGGCAAGCACATGCCAGCCATACAACCTGATCTGTGGTTACAGTACCTGGTTTTTACCTCGCTGTTGGCTGAAGCTTTCCCAGAGTTCTTTCTGTTGAGCAAGAGTGTCTTGGTTTGAAAAGACAGGTGTCCATTAAGGAAGGCAGGGGCCTCCCTTGAAACAGAAAGTGGAAACCCTCTCCCTCCGAATTGTTATAATTTTTAAATTAAGGGGCTCTCAGGCAAAGATATGGGAGTAGGAATAACAGTTCTTTATTAGGAAAAAATAAAAATGCAGTAATACAAAACAACACTGACAGAGTCAGAATACGACCTGACACCCTGTTGGTCAGGGTGGTGGTAGCAGTCCGATTAAATGGTGGCTGCAGTCCTCCTGGAGTGACAAATGTGGTTCTGTTGAAGCAGTGATCCTGTAGAAGCGTGTAGTCTTCCTCTGAAGGTCCAGTGGTAGTGGAGATGAGCCTGGTCTTCCTCTGGGAAGCCAGTGGAGAAGAAAGCTGCTCCTCTGGGAAACCAGTGGGAAAAGACTGCCTGTGGTGTTCCAAAACTCAGATTATATCCAGGTAGGAATGTTTGGCTCCTCCTCCTGGGCAGAGCATCTCACAGTGGGTTGATGTAATTTTACAAGTCATGCCGTGACACTCAGTGGCCCATTAACAGAAGATATTTTTCTGGAGGGAGGATTGGTTGTGGAAGAGATAAAGAAAACTGCTTCATCTGGTTTTAACAGGTGGCCCAATTAGCAGAAGATAATTGCCCCACGTGTAACAGATGGCAATAGAATATACACCCCCAGCCACATCTTGCATTTCCAACCTAAGACAAAGAGTGAACAGGTTTTCTTGTCTCCCACGGATAGAGACACTGCTTTGCTGTCTTGGACTCAAGTTTGTACTGAAGTTCGAATATGTCCAGCACTTTTGCATGATGAGTGTGGGTTTCAGACATGCCCTGACTTAGCCTCAGATTTTGGCAACAGTTTGAATGTTGGGAATCACTGGCTTGCAAGTTCTAGTGATGGCAGGTCAGGTCTATTTATAAAAATGAATTATTTATTGAACAGACAAGAGATAACAGATGAAAGATCTTAATCAAAATTTTTTACTACAAAGTATAAAACTAAAGAGCTACTAGTAGATTACACCATAACTTAAAACACTGCATGATATAAAGGTACCTATATTAAAGCTAGCAGAATAAATAGTATTGATTAGGAGTCAAATGTAGCTTACCACCAAAATGATGATAATGTACACAGATTCCTTCACTTAACCCCTGGGGAGTAACTGCGAAGCAGGTGTCCCTACTCACAGGAGAAACTCCATGTATATCCAGGGAAATGTATAGATTATTTCTGCTTTGTGAAAGCTTAGTGTGGCTTTTATAGCTTATAAAGTAAGGTGTCTTGCAGTCAGAAATCCAGCTTATCTGTCCAGATCTCACTTTAACAGTTAAGATGCTTATTGGCAGTTGGGAGATGCCAGACCGGTGTTAACCTCAAGGTACCAAAATAACTCACTACAAGACAGCTTGTCCTGTTTGAGTTATCTGACCAGTTAACAAACAGTAGATAAGCTCTTGTGGGGGACGAGACGCCCTGCTACAGGCGGAGCAGTGCTCAGTGATGGTTTGACTTCATTCAGGCCATGATAGTCCACTGTCAGTCTCCACTCTCCATTAGAGTTATGCACAGGCCATATGGGACTATTCAAGGGTGAGCCAGTCTTGCTGACCAGTCCAGGGCTCTCCAGTTCATGGATCATCTTATGTATGGGAATCACAGAGTCTCAGTTTGTGTGGTATTGCCAACAATGCACTATTGTGGTGGTGATTGGTACCTGTTATTCTTCAACCCTCAGGAGTCCTACTGCAGAAAGGTCCTCTGAAAGACCAGGAAAGGTGTTCAACTGTCTAATGCCTTCTGTCTCCACAGTAGCTATCCCAAAAGCCTATCAATGTCCTTATGTGTCTTTGAAATATCCACTCCTGAGGTAACCTATGCCAAGAATTCATGGAGCCTCTGGTCCAGCCACAATAAGGTGTTTCTTCTACTCCTTCCTGGTCAAGCTCACCTCAGCTTGCAAGACAGTCAACTGTTGAGATCCCCTGTCATCCCAGCAATGGAAACAGGTTCTGCCCCCACATATCCTGATGGCATCACTGTCCTCCCTGAGCTTCTTTCTGAGTTTCTGATGACTGTCTTCAATGCTCTCTTACAATTTCCAGATACACTCAGTCAGGTCTGATTACAGGGCTGGGACTTGGGTTCGTGTCAGGACACGGACAGTGAATTCATATGTCCATAGTCTTCTCATCATAGCACCCACTGTCTCATGTTCCTTATTCCATTGCAGCACTACTAAGAAAATGGGAATATGCTTGTGTCCCAAGTTGTGTGAGTTTCAACCACATCTGTGCTGTACATTTAACAAGGTCTGGACTTGTAATGGGTTGGTTGTTATTGGGGTACACAAAACAGAGAGTACTTTGGACCTTACTAGCATAAGAGATTTGATAAACAAAATGCCTTGGCAGGAGCAAACAGAACTTTGAGAATTAAATCAAGATTGCAAGAAGATTAAATCAGACAGATTTACCAGAAAAAGGAAAGTACATCAAACTCTGCAAGCAAGAGATGTTGTAAAATGCATAAGTTTGTTTATGTGATGATTAACCCAATCACTGTAATAAAACATTACTAGCCTTCCTAAAATACTATATAAGCATTTGTATTCCACAATAAATTTGGATTCTTTGACTGAGTCCCTGTCTCTCTTCATCGCTGATAGGTTGTCATTTGAGAAAATGATCTCTAGAACAGCCAGTTCTTGCAAGTGTTGGATTCCTTGCTCCATGGTTTTCCAAGGGCCTTGCTGCAGCTGAAGGTCTTCCTGGCAAAGGTATCTCTCCTTCACAGTTGTTAGGAGGCACGTCCAGAAGCTGAGAGGTTTCCTTGCAACCTCCTGGTCAATACCCACATCACATGACAAAGATCCCAAGTGTCTCGCTTCAGTACTGTCTAAAATTGTACTGTTACCTGCAGTGTCCCAGATTCAAATCAACCAGCTCAATATGGGCTGTGTTTGTCAGGTGAGGTCTTTCCTCAGATTGCGCAGGTTTTCTAAGGATAGGGATTTGGTGGTTATTTCTGGCTCCGATTCCTTTCCTGGCTGAGAGGGTCCTGCCTGTCCATTGTCATATACAGATCTGGTCTTGTATTTCCTCCTTTGGACAGGGGTGAGTGCTATTGGTTTAGGCTGCACATCTGGTTTAACTGCAGCTTGAGTGATTGTGGCATCTGCCGATTTGTTTGCCTTCCTCTCTGGTTATAGGTTCTGCTGTATGGTATTGAGCAGCATGCAATAAGCATTAGCCAAGGCCCAGCACAGTGTAATAAGTTACCCCTCTTTAGAGGGGTAAAAAACTGCCACTGCATTTTTCCTTTAACTATTCTGCTACTATGGCTGGATTCTGTATTTGTTCAAGGGGCAACTTCCAAACCATTGGAGAAGTGTATTTTTTCAAAATCTGACCTATATCCTCCCTCATCCTATGCCACTCAGGATTTCGGTCTCTGGGCAACCTCCCTAGAAATCTCTGCCCTAGCTCTAAATGTGTTGTAGACTATACAGAAGAGACATAACAGAACTAGCAACAAGACTATGGTGTCCTTTACATCTAGAGGGAATTGAACCTTGTCAAAAAGTTACGTGTCAGGCCTGAAGGGGTAGAAGGAGGTCAAAGTCTGGGAAAAACAATCTTCTCCTCTTCCCCCAACAGGCTGGGTGCGATTATTAACAAACTTTCAGAAGTAGCAGCCAAGATCAGGCCAGGAAAAGTGTTGTTGTTGAGGCAGTCATGACACAAAGCAGAGACCACAAGCAGTCTCAGATGGCAACTCTTTATTATCGAACATGGTTGACCTTTTATACACTTTCCAGTTGTTTATGCTTCTTCTACCCTAACTATTGGCCACAATAAATCAACATAACACTATTGGTGAAAAGTTACAGTGACTTCAACTAACTTTCTAAAAATACTTCGCCCAGCTGCAAAGTTCACCTCTTATCTTTCTTCAGTTCCTCACTTCTCTTGGTCTCCTTGGTTACAGCCTTGGAGAGAGCTCCTTATCAGCTTCTTGCTTCTCAGCTTCTTCTCACTCCTTTAGCTAACAGGCCCACTGTTAGCCCCTTCCACAGAAAAGAGCAATGAATACACATCCCAAATGATCTTAATTGCCTCTGATGTTATCTTTCCATAAACTGATATCACAAAATGTATCAACGAAGAAATCTTGCTTCCTCTCTCTGATCTGAAAAAGAGGACCATCACTGGCAAATGGTTCCACATATACAGACTGTCCTAGGGTGACGTTATGATGCTTGTATCCCCAGTTGTCTGTTCTGTTTATGCTGGATATTATGTTCTGTGCCTTCAAGACTGGCTCTGAAGAGAGAAAGTTTTGTTTGGGTTTCTTATCATCTGCTCCCCCATGGCTGGCGGGACACAGAGACAGGGCAGTACATAGTGCTGCTTTTGCTTTTTTGCTTTTGCTTTGCTCTCACTCTTGCTTCTGCTTTGCTTCTGCTTGCTCTTGCTTCTGCTCATTAGCTAGTTTAGCTAAACAGTCCAAATTTCTTCCTGGACTGTTTCTCCTTTCCTTTTTTTTTGGACCTATTCGAACCTGCTCCAGACTGGGACCTGGGAACACCAAGAGTTTGCACCCTGTGGCTGCAGCAGCTGCCCCAGTGCTGGCAGGACTGAGAACAGAGTGACCACCCCCGAGAGAGACTCTCTGAACTTGTCATCTTTTTCAGAGCAGTGAAGGAGTGGTGACATCCGGTATTGTTGATTTTGTGTGCTGGGGGCCCTGTGCCTGTTAAATAAACAGGTTCTTTTCACTTCTCTCTGAGGAATTCTTCCCAAACCAGTTGGGGGGAGGGGCTGTGTGGGTTTGCTTTCTGGAGGGGCCCTCCTTTGGAGATTCTCTCCCAAATTTGCCCTAAACCAGGACACAGACACATATTCAAGGTTAGGTGCCACCATAACTAGATCAAGCAGCTTGGTGACCAGGGAGTTCTTGTTATGAACAAAAATTCGGTTAATATTTTTTTTGTGAGAAAGAGTTACAGGGACGCAGCCAGGTCTCTGTCTCTGCCAGAGTTCTTAGTGTTTTGTCATGGTAATCACGGGTCATTGGAGCTTATCTCCTCTTTTGTATTAGTAAAAGGCCTGGCTGGGTGGGGTGGATGGCCCTTCCCCGAGGCAGTGCGCTCTTCCAACATAGAGAAGACACCTGAGAGGGTGGATGGGGTTATGCAAAGGGACTCCAAAGACCAGAATGCTTTGTGGGACCACGACTCGAAACCCACAGAGAAAACCCCAAAAACAACGAGCCAAATAAGAATTGAGAGACTAAAGTGGTGTCTGGACATGAGGAGCCGATTGCTGAGCCTGCAGAGATGTGGAGTCCCTCTCGCCCTGAGCAGAGAGTCGTCCCGACGCCAGGACCAAGCTGGACAAAATCACCAAAGGACAAGATCTGACGGGGACATCACGCCCTAAAGGCTCCCACGAGGACTGGATCCCCCGGCTCTGCCCCTAGTGGACAGAGCTGCGCATATCCTCCTCCTCTGAGTCGCCCTGGGAGACGCCACGGGGACTGCAGCCCTGCCGAGCCGCCCAGTCCTGAGCTGATCACTTTTAATAAAGGCATTAAAAAGGAGAAGAAGTCTCCTGGCCCTGTTTATTTCAGTTCTGTTCCTAATATACAAATATTTTGGTCAAAATTGGGGTTTTTTTTTCACTTTCTCTCTCGAGCCTCACATTGGGTGCCTAATATGTCTTAGTTTAAGACAATTTTAGGGGGTGGACACTCCAAAATGAATTACCTCCCCCTTAGTTTTAACCACTCCCCTTTCACCAATAAGAGACAGATGTGAGAAGATATAAGCGAAAAAAAGAACAGTTTAGTAAAAAACAAAATAGCAACAAACAAGATAACACTAATAACCACTAGATACAAAGGTGCTGAGCCGTGTTGCCCCCTCCCCTGGGAAAAAGAAAAGATGGTGGAGAAACCCCCTTTTGTCAAGTTGACGGCTGCTGGGGTTGCCCATGTGGACCAGACGACAAAGACAAGATGGAGAAGAAGCCCCCTTCTCTGGACCAGGTGGCTGAGAGAGAGAACATAGGAAAAAACAACATTGCAACCAAGCCTCATCAGTTACAGAACTCCTTCCCCCCAACCCCAAGCAACAACCAATGAGGAACGGGGACAAAACCAAAATGGAAGAACTATTTTTGTCCAAAACCAAGAGGAAATGCTGCCAAGCTGCCTGCTGCACACCACCTGACAGAAACTTTCCCAGCAGCAGCAGTAGTCTCAGTGGCATTTGGGGGTTGCAATAAACTATTTCCCTGGGTATTGGCGATCCCGTCAGCAGTGGGGGGTTGCAAAATACTGCTTTCCCAGCATGGCAGTGGTACCATCTCCGGCAGCAGTGGCTGCAGGCAGCGGCAAAAAGCCTGAAGAAGTGTCTCTGCCATCATCAGTCATGCCCTCCCCCTCCTTGGCAAACAGCAGGCAGCAGAAATAAAATAACAGGTGGGGAAGGTGTTGTGGATGCCAACCTGGTCAGGGAGAGAGAAACAGCAATCATTTCTCACAGTGGCTTGTGAGAATTTTAGGGAGTTGTAGGAATGTGATAACTTGTTAGTATAAACAATCTGCAGGTGGTGTTTTTCCACTTTGTTTTCCTGTTCTTCTCAAGGACAGTGTGTGAGAAAGATATTTTTATTAACTAGTCAATCAAGTGAAATGTATCGTGTCGATCTATAAAAATCAAAGAATCCTTTGTAATAAAGCTTTCTTTTGTCCTCTTGCAATTGGGTCTCTCATCTGTTCTTGTGTCATTCTTGGCTCAAGGGTGACAAGGTGTTGCAAAATCCATTCCAAAGCAGCTTTGGATTGTGAAATGTAGCTTCCTGGGTTGAGACTTGGAGACCTACCCAAGGTAACCTCCTCAGGGCCCAGAGAGAATAAAAGAGAGAGCTACATGTGTCCTTGCTTTTAAAGGGACCCAGCACCCCCTCCCTTCCATGAACCTCAGGTCAACCACACAAATTCTGCTTCCCAGCTTACAGGTCTTAAAACAGAAAGTAAAGAAACTGCATAGATTGATGTAGAGAAAATATAAAATACATTATTTTCAGGTCACCTAGGTCAACTAGGACATGCCCCATGTCTTGTATGTTGATTCCAAGACTAAATCAGTTTGTTTTTCTTAAATAATAAACTTGTGTGAGAAACGACCCTCACTTTTAAAATTTTAAAAAGGTTTATTGAAACTACCAAAATCACATGAATCCCATGGGCCACAAGGTCCTTGCCTTCTATGGGATCTCTGCTTTCATCTTCTATGCGTCCCGCCTTAAATGTCTAGCTGTCCGCTTGTCCTTAAGCTCCAATGGACTACCGGAACAGGTCCAATGTATGACTTGCCTGGAGCTGACATTTGTACACCCGGATTACAGATAAAAAATTTGGCCAGAATAATTTTGAGGTTCTTCTAAGTTCCATCTTTACCCCAAGCACACTCCTGGAATTACCCCACTAACACTTCAAGCATACACGCACTAATACTCACAGTCTTCTAGATCTGCATTTTTCAGGGGCTTTTTCTCTTCTTCTCCCTTTTCATTTTTATTATCCAGTCTTTGTTGTCTCCAGGGTGTCGACCTGCAATCACTGATGGTTCCAGAAGACATCCTTCGAGCTGCCAAATTTGGCAGGAGCGCACCATTTATCCGAAATCTCCCAGGGCCACAGAAATGAGGTTTTATATCCCGGACAAGATTGTGAGAAATGACCCTCACTTTTAAAATTTTAAAAAGGTTTATTAAACCTTTACAAAAATTACAACAAAGGACTGAATAAGGAAAAATCACAGCACCTGGAGCCCCTGCCATGGTTACTAGACAGATGGCTCCTCTACAAAATGGCTTCTCCACCTTTTATACACTTGGTGTTGCATCAGGTAACCCTAGCCCCTCCCAAAGTCTGTCAGTTAAGTCCATTGGTGGAGACTGTTTTCTTGCAACTTGATTGGAGGTCAGGTGCTGCCATGCCATGCCTCTTAGTAACAAGCCTGCCCTTCCCCCAAATGCCCTGACCACCAAGGCTATTACAAGGGGAAGGGAAAGAGGACTGTGGGGGACATATTACAATAACATCACTATACATCTTAACATACACATAATCTCTATCTCTTAATTGTGACAGCCAACTATTACATTGCTCATCCATAACACTTGGAATTTCATGTTATCCACAGCTTCCAAGTTTATATTAAATAGGGAAGGCTCATTCAGTTTGTCACTGTAAGACAGAGAAACTCATAAAGGAAGTGTATAGATGTAGTGACTAGTAAGAATCACAGAATCATAGAATCACAGAATTGGTTAGGTTGGAAAAGACCTAGAAAGATCATCAAGTCCAACCTATGACCTAACACCACTATGTCAAGTAGACCATGGCACTAAGTGCCATGTCCAGTCTTTCCTTAAACACCTCCAGTGATTCCACCACCTCCCTGGGCAGCCCATTCCAATACCTAATCACCCTTTCAGTGAATAAATTCATCCTAATATCCAACCTGAACCAGCCCCAGTGCAACTTAAGACTATGTCCTCTTGTCATTAGTTGCCTGGGAGAAGAGGCCGAGCCTGACCTAGCTATAACATCCTTAGAGAAACTTAGATCCAGGGTGGGGGAACTTATCTATAAAAATGCACTCCCACAAAACCTGGGTGGTACCAGGAAAACCCATCAGCTGGACAAAAGCTGCCAGGACAAAAGGGTCTGGCTGGCGCTGACTTCCCCTGGGCTGCCTTTTATCTGCCCCTGAAACCCTGGGGCCAGATGAAGGAATTGAGACTCATAAGAAGAGCAGGCAAGGTCAGGAAATGCCAAGAAAAAAAAGCTAGGGAATTTAAGGTGGGGGATAGGTGAGTGAAGTAATGCAGGTCAAGGGATGGGTAGAAGGCCAAGGCAAGAATAGGGCTGGCTTTGTAAGGCAAAGCAAGTGAGAGGTAGGCAAGGCAATGAGAATAATTGGAAGAGCGGGAAAGGCAAGGCAAGGGAGTGGTAGAAGGACAAGGAGACGGCATGGAAGGATCTGTGAGGCAATGCAAGTTTGTGTTAGAAAAGGTAAGGAAATGCAAAGGAGGTGTAGGTCTGGCAATGCAAGGCCAAGGAAGAAAGCAGTAGGAAGGTCAAGGGAAGGGATGGACATGGAAGGTAATGCAAGGCAAGGGAGGGACAACAGGGCAAACCAAGTAAAGTGTTGGATTTACAAGGGAAGCGACTGAGAGTTGAGTTGTAGGATTGCTCCTAGACAAAAGCTGTCAGGACAGACAGGTCTGACTTGCCTTCACCTCACATAGGCCACTCCTCCTCAGCACCTAAAACACTGGGACAGCATGCTTTTCTTCCTCTGGGAAAGAACTGTCATTCTTATCCAGAAACCCATGGATAAAATCTGGATTGCACCTCCAAAATTCAATACATCCAAGGGTTGCTCCCAGATGAAACCTGCCAGGACAGATAGGTCTGGTTGTCATTGACCTCCCTTGGGTCATCTCTCATCTGCACCTGAAACACTGGGGCTATGTACTTTCCTTCCTATGGAAAAGAACTGCCATTCTTATCCAGAAACCCATGGATAAAATTTGGATTGCACCTCCAAAATTCAATACATCAAAAGATTTCTCCCAGACAAAACCTGACAGGACAGATGGATCTGGTTGGCCTTGTCTTCCAATGGGCTGCCTCTCTTCTGTTCTTGAAATACTGGGACTACCTGAAGCTATTCGGAGTCATAGGAAGAGCAGGCAAGACAAGGCAAATCCAAGAAAGACCAGGAAAAAAGGGGTAGGGAAGACAAGGTGGTGGATGGGTAAGCAAAGTAATGCAAGGCAGGGGAAAGTAGCAGGACAAGGCAAGTAAAGGGTTTTGTGAGAAACGACTGCTCACTTTAAAAATTTCAAGGTTTATTAAACTTTAACATACAACAAAAGGACTAAATAAAGAAAAACAGGCCAAGGAACCTCCTTCGTGGCTGCCCACCATGTGGCTGGCTTGTCTTCAAGGTGAGTGCCTCACCTTTTATATCTCTAGCCCCTCCGAGTGCCTTGTCAGTCAACTCCTTCCTTGCTGTCCAGTAGTAGAAGTCACTTTCTTACATTCTGATTGGAGGTCAGGTGCTGCCATAGTAACAAGTCAACCTTCCCAACTCCTCGGATAACCAAGACCATCCTATGATAACACACAATGGGGGGAGCAAATTGCAGTAATATAACTATGCATTTATAAAACTTCTTTTAACATACATATAATGCTTACCCCTTAATTGTGAGAGCCAACCATTTACTCATCTAGAACAGGTTTACTTTGCAAGACAAGGCAAGTGAGAGGCACAGCAGTGAGAGTCACAGGAGGAGCAGGGAAGGCAAGGCAAGGCAAGGCAAGGCCAGGAAGAAAAATTATATAGATGTCAAGGTCGGGGATGGGTGGGCAAGTCAATGAAATGCAATGGACTGGTAGGAAAGGTAAGGGAAGGACATGGATCAATCAGTAAGTCAAAGCTAAGAATAGTGATTTGTAGGAAAGGCATTCTGTGCTGTTCTTGTGAGCCAGCAAAGGCTTCCTGATGATAAGGAAAGCCCCATATATCTCCTGAGGAAGACACCAAGGTTGTCACCATGGCAACGTGATGAAGGAGAGAAAGTTAAAAGATACAGACTCTAGCTGGCTCACAGAATGACGTGGCTTCTTGATCACCCACTGAGAACTTTGTTTCTTTCATATAATCAATGGGCAGTGAATGCGTATGTTAAGTGAATGTAAATATCTTGAAAGAGTATAAAAGCAACATGTTGCTATAATAAATCTCTCTTGCACCCTTCTGATGGAGTCATGGTACTTTGTGTTGTGTCGTGCTCTAAAACGACAGTGATTTGAGGGAAAAAACTCCACAACTTGTAAAAATTGTAAAGCCAGTATGATTTATTTCAGTGCTAGACGCATGCTCCCCAAATGACATGCACAGCCCCAAAAATTCCCAAGTCTATTTTATCCCCTAACCTGTTGCATATGCATAAAAGACATATGCATCTGTATTAAACTGTCTTATCAATTTTATGAGCCTGGACAGTTCTTCAGTCACGTAGTTGTAATGTGGTGTTTGTAACCCAGATTCAGTTTTTCCATCTGCTTCAGCCCCGAGGTTGTGGAACAAGGTCGGTGGAAGGGAGCAGGTCTCTTATCTCTTTTCAGCTTGGATACTTGCATTCCTTTCTAAGTAGCCTTGAATCTCCTTTGTTCTCTCTGCAGGCCTTTTTGCAACACACAAGTTAACAGATTTAGCAAGTTTAAACAGCAGACTCCAGCTAAATCCAAAACTGGTTTCTACCCCAAGTTAAATTTCCAACCCCCTGTCTCAATAGTCAGGAATGGCAAGGAAATGCAAGGTTGGGTAGGAAAGGCAAGGCAAGGGAGTGGTAAGAAATGCATGGGAAGGACCCACAGGGATCTGTAAGGCAATGTAAATTTTGGGTAGGCAAAGCAAGGCAAATCAAAGGAGGGGTAGGCCTGAGAAAGGATATCCAAGGAAGAAAACAGTAACCAGGCCAAGGCAGGGGGATGGGCGTTCAAGGCAATGCAAAGGAAAGGAGAGGTAGCAGGGTAAGGAAAGTGAAGTGTTGGCTTTGCAGTCCAACACAAATGATAAGTAGTCAAGGCAATGAGAGTCATAGGAGAAGCAGGAAACAAGGCAAGACCTGATAAAAAGGGGTAGGGAAGTCAAGGTGGAGGATGGGTGAGAAAGTGCAAGACAATTGAGGGAATGAAGGGAATGGAAAAGACATGGAGGAGGCAGAAAGGCAAAGCAAGTGTTGGTCTGGAATGACAAAGAAATGCAAGGTTGGGTAGGAAAGGCAAGGCAAGGGAGGATTAGGCAAGGCAATGACAGTCATAAGAGGAGCAGGCAATGTATGGCAAGGCCAGGCAAAAAGCATTAGGGAAGTCAAGGTAGGGGATGTGCTAGCCGGGCAATGCAAGGCAATGGAGGGGAAGGAAGAGCAAGGGATAGATACAGAAGAGGTGACAAGGCAAGGCAAGGCAAGGCAAGGCAAGGCAAGGCAAGGCAAGGCAAGGGGGGAGATAGGCATGGAAGGCAAAGCAAGACAAGGAAGGAGTTCAAAGGGCAAGGCAAGAAAAGGCAAACACCTTGCATTGCCATGCATTGCCACTCCTCACCTTGACCTACTTACCTTTTTCTTCCATGGCCTTGCCTTACCTGCCCCTCCTTAGATTTGCCTAATCCTGTCTACACCAACCTTGTATTCCCTTAATGAAACCTCTGTGTCCTTCCCTTGCTCTTCCTATGACTTCACTAACTTTCTCACCTATCCCCCACCTTGACTTCACTCCCCCTTCTTTCCTGGCCTTGCCTTCCCCTGCCGGCTCCTCCTATGACTCTCATTACCTTGTCCACATGGCACTTGCCTTGATTTGTAAATACACCTCTTGCCTCGCTTTGCTCTGCCTACCCTTTCCTTGCCTTGCATACTCATGCTCTGCCTTCACCTACCTACTACTATCTTTCCTGACCTTGCCTTGCCTGCCCCTTCTTTCACTTGCTTTGCCTTGCCTACCCCAACCTTCCATTGCTTTACTGACCCACTCTTGTCCTCTCCTTGCCCTTCCTACTACTCGGTTGCCTTGTATTGACTTGCTAACCTGTTATAAATGATCAAATTGTGAGCCAAAATTATCAATAATTCAGCAAAGATTTATTAATTTGTCTGCGAGACCAAAGTTGGGTCTTTGAAATGACCACAGCCAAAAAGACAGCGTCGGGCCTGGGATGGGCACCGGGTGAACTCGGATCTGACCTCTCGAGTGTCAGAGTCCCCCGTTCACAAATGCTTCTTGCAGCAAGGTTTTATACAGTTTATTTTGCCCGAGGCAAAGATGACCAAATTTCCTTTGTAACTCTTCACATGCATAGCTGTTAATTTCCATGTGCAGAGCTGGACAAACGCCAGGTGTGTAGTCAGCGACAATGGGGTCCCGGGAAACCGAGTATTCAGATGTATCAGTGCCGCTGGCTATCTTGATAGATGCAATTGGCAAGGCGATAATCGCTCTTGGGTGGCTCCTGACAACTCCGGAAACTGATGATCATTGCCCTGGAAGCTTCTATTCTTACTTAAAGGTGTCGATCGTTATCTTGTGTCCGAGAACTAGTTGAATCTAAATAAGACAGCTGCTCCCGGCTGGGGTGGTCAAAAGACATGGTTTGGATTTCACAATATTTTATACCATACATTAATAGCATGAATCATCCCTACCATATATTACATAACCCATCACCCACCTTGACTTCCCTACCCTTTTTTCCCTGACCTCGTCTTGCCTTGCTGACAGAGACTGAAATTTTATGGTTTATGGCTTAAACATTTTTATGAAGGACTTTTGCCTATTATAGCATAACTGTATAACAAAAACTGCATGGAAGACCACTGCACCCTGAATAGGCCTTCTGACTGAGGCCCTGGACTGTAAGTTGATAGAGATAAAAGTGACACTATTGTTCAAAGCATCTGGGAAGTGATGGATAAGACTGGAAGAGCATCCACCTTTGGGGTGGAGACTGCAGCCCCAGGCTTATCTGCTGCCTGGCTTGCACACACTCCCCCAACTCAGAGGGAAGGAGGAGGGTTTTGGGCGTATGGTGAAAAAAACCTCTGGTCAGAGACAGTGAATTCCCATCCTCTGCTGTGCAGAGAAGCCCAGCTGTGGGCACCCCCTCACCCTGGGAAAGATACATCCACAGGGCATTCATGGGAGGTGCAGCTGAGGAGATGTCATATTCCATCAAAGAGCCCTGAAGTGCTCCCAGACTAATTTCTGAGGCCTTGCACCAGAGCACTTCACGTGATGCAACATGATGCAACAGATCCACAGTCTTGCAAGGGAAAATGTCAAACTGGTTCCCTGCCGGGGAGGCACCTGGGTATTCCCACCTAGACCGAATATTTATTAGGCCATTGGATTCTATACTTTTTTGGTGGGGGACTCTCACCACCATGATTAGATGGAGGGAAACAATGAGACATTGTTGGGACCCATGGAGTGGTGACATACTTCTACTTAATTTGCCTGTCACTATCCTTGCCTCCCCACCTCTTTTTCTATTTCTTTCTTTTCTGTTTCTTTCTCTTTGCCTCTTTTACCATTAAATAAAATATATCAATTTTTTTGTATCAGCATCTAACCTCATTTGGTTTTAATCGTGTTTTGGGGAATATTTGAACCTTTCTGAGTTTGTTCCGTTTTATAAAGACACAATTAGTTCCCTATGCTCTTCTGTGCTTTTAGTGGATTGCAACACTTGCCTGCTCCTTCATTGACTTGCCATGACTTGCCTGCCCCAACCTTGTATTGCTTTACCAATGCATACATGTCCTTCCCTTTCCCCTCCTACCTCTCTAGTGCCTTGCCTTGCTCGGCCATCACACACCTTAACTTTCCCACACTTTTTATCTTGTCCTTGCTTTGCCTTGCAAGCCTCTCCTTTGACATGCCTTCCCTTGCCTCCCTCAACCTTGTCTTGCCTTACATATCCATTCCAGGCCTTGCCCTGCCTACCTTTCCCTTCCCTTGCATTGATATGGGAAACATATATGCATATGAAAATTCAGAATTTTAAGTGCATTTAATATACTGGAGAGGTAGAGAACGTAGGCTCAAAGGAATGTGGATGAGTTAATGCTATAGTTTAACCAATAGATTGCTTGGCTTACGGAATATTCATAAGCTTATTATTTGCTGTATAAGTGTTTGATACTTTCTTCAATAAATCGGGCCTGTGATGAACCATCTGGTGTCCTGGTCTCCTTCCGATGACAGGGTACTGCTCAGTTCTTACTGGTTGTGTTCTTTCCTTAACCTTGATTACTATGTGGGGGCATTTTTCACTCTCTCTGGTACAGCAGAGGCCCATACCCTCGAAAACACTTATTTACTTATTGTAATATCTCTTAACTTATGTCCTTCTTAATTTCAATGACTGTTAATGTTAAGCCTAACATCTTTATATCATTTGCCTCCAGAGAACCCTTTCTCATTTGAGAATGTTTAGCGAATTGAGCATGTACAAAAGCTTCTAAGTACACATGTTACTTTAAAGGTTTGCAAAAGTATGCCTTCTCAGACTGGCCAGTTGTTCTCCACAGGTACTAAAGCTTTATTTAAAACTGAATATATGGCCCTTGTGTTGACTAAAATTCTACCCTTTTCTTTCTTCTGATCTCACTGCCTCTCGCAGAGGGGTCTGTTACATCCTAATTCTGGATGAAATTGAACTGCCAGGAGGGGGATGGGTTCGAGTGGGTATACTTTTGGAGCCTAAGTCTTCTTCCCTTTTGGGGAGGTCTTCCTTATCCTTCCTCCCTTACCTTAGGAGGAGCCTTTAACAAATCATATGTACTCATTTTGCGAACTGTAATCGCTTTGCGTTTCAGCATGATAATTTTTGTTTGACTTCACACATTGCTGTCTTATGCTGCATGCTGAACAATACATTTGATTTGCCTTCTCTTTGTCTTGTTTTCCTTTTCAAGGGCCAAGACCAGTGGATCTGAGGGCGGTCTGATCCCACAGTCCCTTTGACATTCTGGGTGATTTCGTTAAAACAAAAAAACATATAAGCATACAAAACCTCATCCCATTTACCTTCCCATTTTAAAACAGTATTAACTGCAATGAGGTATTATAAATCTTTTTCATTTTATGAGCTGCTCCTACTGGCAGTGTGGCAGATAGGGCCAGGCGTTAGGAAGATCTCGCGATGTTACGGGAAGACAGGGCCCCTGTTCCCTTAGATAAGAAAATTAACATAGGAATGCAGCCCCCTAAACCAGATGCCAGTAATTTTCCATTTGCCCAGTAAGTTTCCATCCCTTACTAACCATAGATGGAAAAGACAGACCCTCGCCTGACGTAGAAGCCCCTTAGACTATAAAACCCCACGAGAAGAGATAATAAAGGCCTTTGACCGTCCAACAACGTTGGTGTCTGCGTGTTTCTTAGGCCCGAGCGGCCCTGGAGAATGGGTCGCCGTGCTGTCTCTTGAAACCAGGTCGCCTGCCTTGTATCAGAAGGCAACATTATGGTGCCGAAACTCGGGAAAGTGCCCGGGGAACGGGAATTCACCTGGACACAGAGCGGCGGCTGCACAGCTGGCCTTGTGCAGCGGAAGGTTACCTCTGGACCAGCATGGACCATGGGATCCACAGCGAGGGTCGTAAGTCAGGCTCATGAGCAATGGGGAATTAAATGTGAGCTCAGGAATTCTAATCTTGCTATCGCAAGGCTCCTAGAGCTGGGGACGATCGAACATCCGGTAAATATATTATATTCGGAAGTGTGGGAGAAGCGCACTGCCGCCTTAGCAGAGGATACTAAGTCCTCAAGCAGTGGTAAAAGCCTCAAAGCATGGGGGAAAGTAGAAGACGCCCTACGCAAGGCATTAGAAGAACAGGAGACGTGGAAAGCCGCGCATATACGTTTATTTGTTGCACTAAGGCGGGGGGCGGGGACCGCGACGCGCACAGCATCTGAGAGCAATCGGATTGAATGCGGGAATATGCGGGGGCTGGGCGCGTTCCACCCCTTCCCGAGCCCGAGCCCAGACCCCCTGGAGCCCCCAGGAGACCCCCCGACCCTCTCGTGGAGCCCGCCGGGTCCCAGATGCCCCGTGGAACCTTCCGAAAAATCCGCGGTTTCTCTATCCGTCCCTTCCCCGCCGGTCGCCAGCCCAGTGTGGGAGGCAGAGCGGCGAGCGCGGTCCTTCTGGTGGGGACTAGCAGAGGGGGCGCGGAGCGCGGCCAGACTGTCGGACCCCGCCGGGATCAGTGGAAACTCGACCCCGCCGTGTGTGTTTGAAAATGGCACCCAACCGCATGGCAAGGGCAGAAGGCAGGAGGCGGGGGGCGGAAATGCAGTCAGCCTGCTTAACAGCGCGTGCGCGGGCAAGCAAGGAGAGGGGGCGGCCCCCGCGGTGGAGCGTGGGACCAATCAGAGCGCTCTATTCGTATTAGGTCCTTATAGGGCAAGGACCTCCCCCAGCAGGAGGAAGGGGAGCCCAGGGGGAGGGAACGGCACCACCCCCGAAGGGAGGAGTGGGGTCGAAGCCGCACAAAACGGCACGGAGCGCCGGAAATGCGCCGGAATTTAGCTTCCGCCTCAGAGTCAAGTAACAGCTGCTCAGACAGCTCGGGAGAGCTGACCGAGCCCGGCTCGGACTCAGAAACCGAGAGAGCAGAATTAATACGGTTTCGAGCGAAACCGAATAAAGCTTTAAACAATATCGGGAAACGGTCGCAACATGGGCTCACCGATTGGGGAAAAGTAGGGGCAACGTGTAGAGGCCAAGCACCGGGAGCGTCCATGAACGCTTTCCCGGTGAGGGTCACCGGAGTGCAGGGAGACCAACGTGGGGCATATACCCCAGTTAACCCAGGGGAAGTCAAAGCGATTTCAGAAAAAGGGGTCAATTCAGCTATAGTACCCACTCTCGTGGACGACCTTTCTAGCAATAGTGATCTGCTCACTTTTGATATTACGCAAATAAGCCGCATGCTTTTTGATGGGGCCAGGCGGATTGTATTTAAGCAGGGGTGGCAGGACGACCGCGTCAGCCCGGGCTTCTGGGGAAGGGCAGCAACTCAGCGAGCTGTCCCCAGCCGGCACAGCTTTCCCTGGCAGCATCCTCACTCTGAGCACGCCCGAGAGGGATCTGTAGGAGCTGCGGGAAGACACCCCGATGCAGCGGCCCAGCCACGGCGACCCCCAGGGGGGCAGGAGACCCTCGTGCCCTGTGCCCTCACAGGGAGCAGTCAATTTTGCATCCCTGCCTACGGTGCGGTGGCAGAGCGGGGCAGCACAGCCGGTAACACCCTTGCACCCCCCACCTCCACAGGCCGCGCTGTTGCCACGGGACCAGCGGGAGACGCCCCAGATCGGGACCGCTGGGTAGCCTTGGCCATGAGAATAGGGAAGGAACCCCTAAAGGTGTGGGGGACATGCCGCCTTTACGGCAGTCGGGATCCGCGCACCATGGGGTGACAGTTCTGGGCGGACACGGGACCAGACTCCAGGATTTTTCCCCACAGCCTGGTCGCAGCACCATCGGCAAGCCGAGTGGATGACCTGGTGTCCACAATCACGGAAACGCTTCAAGCCAACGGTTTCAAGATCGCGAGCGCAAAGATCAAGAGAGGACCCCGTGTGACCTTCCTTGGAGTGGGGATAGCAAGCGCCTATGTGACACCCCCTGAGGCGAAGGTCAGTCGAGACGTCAAAACACTACACAACGTGCAATGCCTGGTGGGATCGCTGCAGTGGCTTCGCAACATCGTCCTGATTCCTCCCGAGGTCATAAACCCTCTATATGACCTCCTGAAAGGAAAGCACCCCTGGGAACCCAAGGAGCTGACACCGCAAGCAATGAACTCCCTCGGCTTCATCGAAAGCCAGATGTCCACGGGCACACTCACCAGGTGGAACCCAGCCATGCCACTGGACTTATATGTTCACTTTACACCGAGGGGGGGAGTGGGAGCACTGGCTCAAGGACCTTCTGAAAAGGCCCGACCGATTCAATGGGTGGTTCTTGGAAGACCTGCCCGTGCTTTCTCCCTGGGAATCGAATGCATCTCTAACCTCATCATGAAAGGCAGGAACCTCGCTTTGAAACACCTAGGAATCGAGCCGACAAGCATCCACCTTCCGTTTCGCAAGCAACCGACCACGGAGTCAGCCACAATATCGAAGTACCTAGCCCTTGCTCTCACCAGCTTCGGAGGAGAAATCTCCTACTGCTCCAAACCACCCTGGACTCAGCTGCTGACCGTAGTCGACATGGACATACCGCCAAAGGTCAAGGACCGACCGCAGCCAGGACCGACGGTCTTCACAGACGCTTCCTCCACGACTTCAACCGCAGCAGCAGTGTGGCAGGCAGGAGAGCAATGGCATTGCCTCAAAGCATGTGACCCCACACTGTCAGTGCAACAGCTGGAGGCGACAGCAGTCGTCTTGGCGTGCGGACTCTTTCAAGAGGAACACCTTAACATAGTAACGGACTCTATATTCGTGGCAAGGCTTTGCCTAGCCATGGCAGGACCAGGAGTGTCTACATCAGCAGCAGCCCTAAAGCTGGAAGAAGCACTCTCCTCGCGACAGGGCACCGTGTCAGTCACCCACATCAACAGCCATGACCCAGTCAAATGTTACTTCCAGATCGGCAACGACAAAGCGGACGCCGCAGCAAAAAGCGTATGGACGTTGCAGGAAGCTCATCAGCTGCACGAGTTGCTCCACATCGGAGCCAAAGCACCGGCGAAGAGATGCGGGATCCCGACCGCAGTCACAAAACATGTGGTAGCCACTTGTCCTTATTGCCAGAAGTCACCCCTATGGACCTGTGGGGTCAACCCGAGAGGTCTCAAGCCTTCAGAGATCTGGCAATCAGACTTCACCTGGTGTGAACTACTGAAGCCCCGAGCATGGCTTGCAGTGACAGTGGACACTTATAGCGGAACGATCATAGCCACACAGCACCCCAAAACAAACTCCAAGGCCACAATTCAGCACTGGCTGACAGCCATGGCTTGGCTTGGTATCCCCAAGCAGATCAAAACGGACAACAGGTCCAATTTCACCTCCAAACCAGTACAGGAATTTGCCTCAAAATGGGGCATCTCATTAGTGCAAGGTATCCCGTACAACAGTACCGGGCAGGCCATAGTAGAGAGAGCAAATCAGACCCTGAAAACCAAGCTAGAAGTATTGGCAAAGGCAGAGGGCTTTGCCAATGCCATTCCCCCAAGAGATCAAGAGCGTATGCTGGCAACCACTTTGCTAGCACTGAATCAATTCCCTAGGGGAGACAAAACAAACAGTCCTGTCCAAAAACACTGGGCCAACCAAACGCTAGAGGAGAGCCCACAGGTGGTAACTAGAAACGAGCTGGGCAAATGGGAACGGGGCTGGAGGCTGAGGCTCACGGGGAGAGGGTATGCGGCTGTCAAAAAGGATGGCAAAGTCAGATGGTGTCCACTTAGACTGACGAGAATTGTGAGTTTCTGTTTACAGGACATGCTTCATAGGACATCCTCGTGACGCGTACATCCCCCTTCCAGAGGAAAGTGACAGGCCACCAAGCCGCCAGGCAGCACCCGAGAGACCCGCACGGGTGAGACCCAAGCATCAACAGTGTTTCTGTGTGATTTTGCTGTTGGGGCTTGTTGCCAGAGGGCAAGCCAGCCCAGACCACTACCCCCATCAGCCATTCAGGTGGTTCATGGGACACCTTAGTAGCGACAAGGTGCTCAGAGAAATCACCACACCAAACACCCCATCCTTCATGCTCCGCGTTACCGACCTGTTCCCAGGACAACCAAAGGTAGACCCCAATTCCCCACACGCCACACACATGTACCTATCCTACTGGTGCCCAGCTTCAAACCCAGGAAAAAGCTACTGCAATCACCCAGGGTGGGGATATTGTGGGCACTGGGGCTGCGAAACCATTGTTACAGATGCCAGACTGTTGGGGCCTGGGTGGGATCCACAAGAGCCCGACAAATTCTTACAGTTCGCCTGGGCACCCAGCAGTTGCAAAACACCCGTCTTCCTCCAGGGAAGCTTTTATCGCAATCACCATAAAATCCCAAAAATTTGGAAATGCAGTAGCTATAACATGACGGTCTTGCAGCCACATCACCCCAGTTGGGCCATAGGCCGAACGTGGACACTAGTCTTTCAAGGGTCAAGAGAAAGAGTAAATGTGCGAATTATCAGGCTCCAACCATCGGCGCCCCGAGCGGTCGGACCAAACTAAGTGATTAAAAGCGTGCCGAAAGGGAGAAACGCAACCTACCCTAAAACCTTACCCACAGGAGTCAGCAATGTCCCGACCGGCCATGCGGAAGCTTTTCAGATAGGCAGTTTAGACGAGTCAGACTCGGACCCAATCCTTCGTATGTTAGAAGCTACCTTTGTATCCCTGAATGAATCCAACCCTAACCTAACCGAATCCTGCTGGCTTTGTTACGATGTCAAACCCCCCTTTTATGAAGGAATCGCTTTAAACACTCCCTTCAGTTACTCCACAGCCGATGCCCCTCACCAGTGCAGATGGGAAACCCCTCGGAAAGGAATCACCCTGAGTCAAGTCACAGGCCAGGGCAGATGCTTTGGCAATGCAACCCTAGCTAGGCGGAGAGGCAACGTCTGCACCAAAGTTGTCAAGCCTAACAGGAAAAACAATAAGTGGGTAGTCCCATCCGCACCTGGGATGTGGGTTTGCCAGCGATCTGGAGTGAGCCCCTGTGTGTCCCTTGCCAAATTTGATGACTCTAACGACTTTTGTGTCCAAGTTCTGATTGTTCCTAGGGTCCTGTACCACTCAGACGAAGAAGTGTACCACCTTTTTGAGGAACCCAGCCGGCTCCACAAAAGAGAAATAATAACAGGTGTAACCATGGCGATGTTGCTCGGTTTAGGAGCAGCAGGAACGGCAACGGGTGTCTCAGCCCTAGCGACACTGCACCAAGGACTGTCCCAGCTGCAAATGACTATCGATGAGGACTTGCAAAAGATCGAGAAATCCATTTCCTTCCTAGAGAAGTCAGTCTCCTCACTCTCGGAGGTGGTCCTGCAGAACAGGCGAGGTCTGGACCTCCTGTTCATGCAGCAAGGGGGCCTGTGTGCCGCCTTGAGAGAGGAGTGCTGCTTCTATGCAGACCACACAGGAGTCATAAGAGACTCCATGGCAGAACTCCGAAAAAGACTGGCTCAGAGGCAGAAGGACAGGGAAGCCCAACAGGGCTGGTTCGAGTCCTGGTTCAATCAATCACCATGGCTAACCACTCTGATTTCTACCCTAATAGGTCCATTGGCATTGCTGCTTCTAGCGGTTACCTTCGGACCTTGCCTGCTGAACAAGCTGGTCTCATTCGTTCAGACCCGCCTGGAACGGGCCAACATCCTCTTCATAGGCCGGCGAATCCAACCAGGGAACACTGCCAGCCACAAGTCCTAAACTTGACTGGCGAAAACTTACTCAGGTTCACCAAACCCCTTTTCCTTACCGAACTACAACCTTATACCTCATTTCAGTACCTATGTATATGACTACCTCATTCATTTGTGAAAAAGGGGGGAGAGATGTGGCAGATAGGGCCAGGCGTTAGGAAGATCTCGCGATGTTACGGGAAGACAGGGCCCCTGTTCCCTTAGATAAGAAAATTAACATAGGAATGCAGCCCCCTAAACCAGATGCCAGTAATTTTCCATTTGCCCAGTAAGTTTCCATCCCTTACTAACCATAGATGGAAAAGACAGACCCTCGCCTGACGTAGAAGCCCCTTAGACTATAAAACCCCACGAGAAGAGATAATAAAGGCCTTTGACCGTCCAACAACGTTGGTGTCTGCGTGTTTCTTAGGCCCGAGCGGCCCTGGAGAATGGGTCGCCGTGCTGTCTCTTGAAACCAGGTCGCCTGCCTTGTATCAGAAGGCAACATGGCAGCCTTCTCCCAGTGAGCCCCTCCTAAAAGGGGCTAGTTCAGGAACCTCTTTGCTCTGGTCAGTTCTCATTATCTCTTTCTCCTTGCCCTATCTCGCTTCCACCCAAACCTCTCTTCACAGAGCTTCACAGTAGTTTCTTAGTCTTCGTCTCACACACAACTCCAGGTGGCAGGTATCAGATGTGATTTCCCACACACAAGCTTTAAGATCTTAGGTTCTGAACCAGCTTGATCAGGAAACTTTAATTTACACTCGGGGCATATGCCCTGACGCTTATTATAACAGCAATACCAGCATCTCTCACAAACTCCACACTGCAATAATACTCACACAGCGTGCCAGCCTCTTGATGCACTAAAGGCTCTCAGGAATTGCTCGCAGAGGCAGGCTATTCCATTTATTATAGGGAACTCTAAATCTTCTATGGCAGATTGTTCCCAGTCTAGACTTACTATAGTACTAGCTGAAGTCCCATAAACTCATTCATGTCTTCTATCTAAATTCCGTTTTACAAAATGTCAGTCTTTTCTAGTTCTCTTCTTGCACAATCTAATTAAAGCACTGTTTCTACTGACACTCACTTTACTGCCTTGTAAAAGGGTGTGCTTTTTACAACAAAACTCTGATATCCCCACAGATACAGACACACACACACCCCCCTTATCTCAAATGCACTAGAGCCAAGGCTTGAATTGCTGTGGGGGGGAGAATTCTTGGAATTCCTTCAATTCTCTTTACTATAGTTAAACGTAAATCACCATACCATAGTTCTTCTGTGTAAAATGCTACTCTTGTTGCAAATAAAATCCTAAAATCTCCACAAACACCACTATACAAACCGAGAATCGAATTACCACAATGCAGTGGAAGAAAATCAGCACACAAAATCACTGGGAAAGGGCATATCTCTTAAAGTGCCCACTTTTCTCAACACAACACAGCATACCATAATTCAGCATTTACCCACATCAGCTTTCCCTGGACACAATCAAAATAACAGAACACAGTAAAATTCCAGAGATCAAGTCCAAACATCCAGGGCGAAGGAACTCTCTGAGCTTGTACTCACGGTTAAAACGTACCAAATCTACACAAATCACTACATTTAAACACAATAAATACTGTCACTGATGTTCCTTCACTCGTTTCGCTTCTCTGCGGGGCACTCCCTGCCCCCACAGCCTGCCTCAGCTGGCGCCTCAGGCCTCACCCGGCCGCTTCAAACGTGTGTAGAACTCACCCCCCCACCCCCCCCCCCCCCGTGCCATGGGTGAACTCACTTGTTCACTCTCTCTTTCATACACCACACACTCACACGATTACAGACACATTAACATTAACCACACAATGCATTAATCATACAATGATAGTGATGATAGTGTCCAGACAGCACGCACACACAGGTTTACTTGACCCACCCCCAGGGTCGCTAGCAGTCCGCTCTATGAGAAAAATGAACCACTGTCTCTAGCCGCTGTATCGGCTGCGACCACAGGCCAAGCACTCAGATGTGTCTGAGTGACCTTCTCAGCCACCCTATCACTCCTCCCCCCCCCCCCTCCCCGCGGGCCCCTCAATACATACCAGCAGGTCCTTGTCTGTCCTCGCAGGAGGCAAGTCAAGATGAGCAGAGCCCCACCAGGAAAAAAAATCCTAGGGCGCGCCTTGGAGGTCTGTCTATCCCCCCTGCCCCTGCGGGGACAGAGAACTCCTGGTTGGCTTGCCATAATGTTTTGCAGAGAAAGAGAAAAAGAACTCCACAACTTTGTGAAAGTTGTAAAGCTTGGTATGTTTATTACAGCGCTGGATGCATGTGGAGACTGCTCTCCTCAAAAGGCATGCGTACCTCTAGGAACTTCTGGTCCCTTTTTATCCCCCTCTCAAATACATATGCATACAGTTTCACAATAGGTTCATACATATTCATTTTTAAGAGTTTCGCGTGACATTTGCTGCTAGTTCTTCTTTATCAGAAAGAATTCCTAGGCCAAGCTGACCTGCTCCCACAGCAGTTTCTGTCTCTCTTTATCTCTCCCTGTCTCCCCTGTCTTTCCCCCCCCCTTATCTCTGTCTTTGATTGACGCAGTTTTCCCTTTAGCCTTGGCCTTGCGGCCAGGCTACACAGGCTTAAAGATGTACCTTTCTCCTAAATCAAAATGGATTTCTACTCTGGGGGATTTTTACTTTGCCTCAAGTATCCGCATTACAGTAGAAAGAAGTAAAGGTGATAGGTCAGAAAAGCTAAATAAACTCTGTGGCATCAGCCAATTGGGTCAGAAAGTTATATATTGCCTTGTAACGAAGAACCTCTGACCATCTTGAACTATGGCCGACTGCTTGCTGTCTTATAAATCCTTGAGACTCATGTTATCAGCCTTTGAGACTGATGTTATCTAGGCAATAAATCATTTAGTCTGATCATGGTCCCATCCCTTTTATTAATGCAACGATTGCTACAGCTAGCAAAGAAATAGTATAGATTTAAGAAATCAGTGTAACTTACCACCAAATTGAGGATAGAGCACACAACTTTCCTTTCACTCAATTCCCTGGAAAGTATGTGAAACCAGGAATCCCTGTTTTTGAGGAGAGACGCTCTTACACACTTTAAGAAATGTGCAGAAGATTTCTACTTTGTGAAAGTTTGGTGTAGCGTTTATAGCTTTGCCCTGGTTCAGGGCAAATTTGGGAGAGAAGTCCCAAAGGTGCTCCTCTAGAAAAGCAGATTCAATTGGCCCCTCCCCCAACCGGTTTGGAAAAATACCTCCTTGGAGAAAAGTGGACAAGTTTGTAAAGTGTCTGTCAGTTAGAAATTCAATGCTTATCTCCCTTCAATCTGCTTTCAAGGCGAGATGTTTATTGTCAGCTGGGAATGCCACCTCCATGGCACCGGAGATAACTCACTACTGGACAGATGTCTGGCCTGGGTTATCTCACCAATTAGCAGATTCACGTGAGGGCAAAGATGTCCTGAGCTATGGCACCAGCTGACAGACAGAACAGATAAGCTCTTCTGTGGCAGAAGGGAACATCCTACTATAGCCTTCCTGTCTAAAAATATGGGGGAGGCAAGAGGAGTTGTCTTTATAAACCACACATTCTGGTTCTTTCAGGGACGGGCCGGGCTTCTAAGTAATCTTGTCACAACCAGTGACTGCAGATGACACATCTTTTCTACTGGGGTCAGAGCAAAGTGCTGATTGTTCCTCCATGCCTGTGCTTCTGCTTCATGCTCTGCTGGGTTGCTGTAAAGGAGCAACCCAAGGAGGGGACTCTGGGAGGTAAAAGATGAACCATGTGGAGATGGTGGAGCTGCTGACTACAGGAAATGAGGAATGTAAGGAGGAGTGGGAGTACTGAGAGTGACAATAGGTCACACTGAGAAGACAGCAGGTTAGGTACAAAATATTATGGGTATTACTTGCCAGAATATTGGTGGCATATTCTTGACTTGTGTGAGAGTCTGTCCGAATTTTCCCTCATCTGCCTCACGATCATCATTGGGAGACCACTGAAGAGAAGATCCCCTCCCGTCTAGAATCTCTGGCTCTGAAGGAGAAAGCCACATGCCAAAGGCCCTGAGACCTGAAAGCACAGTGTTAAGCTATTGTTTTCACAGGTTTGTTTGCTGTATGCTAAGAAGGGGGCACCGTGCCCCGTTTGCAACAATAGCAGCTTTGGAAGCTGTCCCATCTCTCGGCCTGGCTGGACTTCTCCTGAGTTTCAGGTGGTCTCCCACAGAAGACCCTCACCTGTTTTACAACCACCATGACAGACAGACTGAGATTTAAGAAGCTTCTCCATCAAGGACTGAGACATGAAACTCCTAAAAGGCCCCTCTGCTCCTTCCAAGTACTGGGACTGAAACCCCCAGCCCGGGGGAGGTATGTGGGGGAGGCAAGCTGGCCAAAGCGAGATGTTTGCCTGCAGGTTGTGACCACTGGACCAAGAACACAACGGTTCTTGCCTGCTGCCTAGCTTGGACTCTGTGTACCCCTCTTTCTATCCTTTGTTTCAGTTGTGAAATTTATTCTCCCTTCCCCCAACAAAAGAATATAATTATGGTGCAAATGAACTGTGCCTTTGAGATCTCTCCAGCGTAACAGGCAGACCCTCGACTGGACTAAACCAAAGGACTTCGTCTCTGCGTTGGTAGCTATATACCCCCCCCTCTCTTTTTCTTTCCCTTAATCCCTCTATGGCATTTTTGCTGTGGTTATTTCAATAAAACTGCATTTGTTTTGGTTATCACTGCAAACCCCCTTGTCCTGTGTTGTTTTTTGCGCTCGGAGATCACTCCTACAAACCATCAGGTCATCTGTTCACTAGGACGAATCCTGACAACTTGATCATGCATCAGGAAACACTTTTTCACTGTGAGGGTAACTGAGCACTGGCAGAGGTTGCCCAGAGAGGTTGTGGAGCCTCCATCCTTGAAGATATTCAAAAGCTGTCTGAACATGGTCCTGGGCAACCTACTGGAGGTGGCCCTGCTTGATCAGGAGGGTTGGACAAGACGACCTACAGAGGTCCCTTCCAACCTCAGCCATTCTGTGATCTCGGGTGTAAGATGGCAAAGCTTAATCACTAAAATATGTTTTATTGCCTCTTCTTATGAAAATATACCCACTTCATGACTCATTGTGCAGTCTTCAGATTAATAATTCACTCAGTGAAGACAGACTATGTAAGAACCTTCTGAACCACTTCACTTTGATTAAAGTTCTTAAAGTGATCTGAAGTAATGCAAATGGCTATGTATTTCTTTTATGCTAGGAGTGACATCTTGCCTTAGACAAAGGGCCAGTCTAAGGGTTTCTGCATCACTAAAAGCGCATTCAAAACTTGAAGAAGATAGGACTTAAACAAAACCTGAATATTAATGAATAACAAATGGCATGCATCATCAGGAAGTAGGTTCTAATTTTGGATTTTAAGTGCATTATTTAAAATTGCTTGTTTGCTCTAAAAAAATACCAGATTTGGAAGAAAAATACAGCTTTAGGTGTAACATTTGACTTTACCCATTTATGGGATACCAATTTGGTGTTAAATATACTAAAGGAACAAATGCAAAACAAAATAAAGCAAACAAAAAACCAGACAGCTGTGGGTATCAATCATGGTCACTTTAAAAGAGCAGGACATATTCCTTAATCCACATGTGCTTTTCTATTTTTTCTATGGAAGTGGCATATCTATGCAATTTATTTGCAGCTAAAAAACTGGTCTCTCTTTCAAACATTGAGGATCTCGTGTAACACCCCAGAACACTTAAACATAAGGGGGTGAACCTAGGTTCATTTACTCTAGTTTGGCACAAGGAGAAATACCAACAAGATATTCTCAAGAGGTCAAAAATACACATAAGTTTACTGGAAAAATAGAGAAAATTAAGGAATTTTTGCAAAGGATTAAATACAGCACTCAATTCAATACGAAAAAAACTTGCAGCAGTGTTAAAATGGCAAGATAAAAACAAGTCTTTAATGAAAGCTTTCAGGTCCACAAATATGGCACTGCGCACATGATAATGTATTTCTACAACTTTTATAAGGTTAATTAATTAGTATATCTAGCCAGTACATCCAATAGGAAATCAGTTACCCCAGTGTCTTGGTTTGAAAAGACAGGTGTCTGCTAAGGAAGGCAGGAGCCTTCCTTGAAATGAAAAATGTAAACCCCCGCCCTCCGAATTATTATAACATTTAAATTAAGGGGCTCTCAGGCAAAGATATGGGAATAGGAATAACAGTTCTTAACTAGGAAAATTAAAAATACAAATGCAATAGTACAAAAAAAGAAAACAAACCACTGAGAGTCAGAATACAACCTGACACTGTTGGTGTCCTAGACTGCAAGGTAATGTGTGTATTCTATTTGCCATCTGTTAGAGGTGTAGCAGTTATCTTCTGTTAATTGGGCAGTTTTCTTTATCTCTTCCACAAACCAATCCTCCCTCTGGGGAATATGTTCTCTTCATGGGCCATTGAGCGTGTGCTGGTTTGATCGGGAAATGGGAATTCTGGGATACTGTAGTCAAACCAATGGGTGCTCAGATTTTAATATTGGCACCTGATGTAGCCAGTGAGGTTTGGACACACCTCTGAGAACACATAGGGGTTAAAAACCAGAGCTACACCCCTGGGAAGCTCTCTTGGGACTTCGAGGGAAAGAGGTCGGATCTCCCTCCCCCATCCAGCTGCTGCTGCTGGGCGGGGGAGGGGCAGCCATGCAGTAGGCCTGGGCCTGGACAGAGATGGGGGGTGAAGAGGCCCTTGAGGATGGAAGGGTGGAGGAGCACCAAGAGACATCGGGCAGCCACCCCCCCCCCCCATCCCCAGGGAAGAGAGAGAGGGACAGCCAGTGTCTGAATTTGATAGCGGCCGGCCCAGGAGGAGAAGGGGGGAGTGCGGCGAGAAGGTGCCTGGCAGGGCATCGTGAGAGTTCCGGAGCTCTGGGACAGGCAGAGACTGAAATTTTTAACCCTTTTCTTGCATGATATAAACCTTGCAAATGCTGATCCTCCTGGAGCTGAATGAGAAGAGAGATAAGAGATGAGATAAGAAGGGATGGGCCACGAGGGAAGTGCAGAAGACTCTTGAGTGGGGGGAGAGATGACAGAGTGGCCTTTTGGCTGGACTTTTCTTGTGTGGCCATAGACGGAACCATTTTTTTCCCTGTGACACAGAGACTGCATTTAGGGGGAGGCAGTGCCTCAGAACCAGGAGGGTTCAGTGTGGGTACCCCTTGGCCCCAGGGGGTGAAAAAATGGGGGGGACAGATGTCCCGAAGGAGCGACTGTGCCTTTTTTGGAGTGAGACAAGGCATCCTTGAAAGACAACCCTAGAAGCAGCTCTGGTCCATGTGCAGTGGTGAGAGCACTGGGCATGGAAGGAAGATGTCACGATGGCAAAAGGATTTTCTGGGCGGTGCTGAGTGACATGGAAGCACACGAGGTTTCAACGTGTTTCCAGGGGAAGCCTATGGTGCAAGAAGGACTCCTCTCCTCTTCATGAACTGAAGATTGAGTATTCTAAAGGGTGGTGCCAGACTGAGAGTTGGGGATTTGGGGGAATGTATTGTATTGGGAAATTTGGTGGGGGGGAGGAGGAAAATGCTTTTTTAAGGTTTTCATTTTCCTTATGTTTTTTTTTTCCTCTTTTCTTGTAGTTTAGTTAATAAAGTTTTCTTTATTTCTAAGCAGGAGCCTGCTTTGCTTATTCCTGGTCACCTCTCACAGCAGACACCAGGGAGAGGGTATTCTTATGGGGGCACTGGCATTGTGCCAGTGTCAAACCATGACAGAGTGTCACTGCATGACTGATAAAAATTACATCATCCCATTGTAAAATGCTCTGCCCAGAGGGAGGAGCCAAGCATTAACACCTGGATATAATCTGATATTTTGGGACACCAGGACAGCCTTTTCCCAATGGATTCCCAGGGGTGTATCTGTCTTCTCCACTGGATTCCCAGAGGAGCAGCCCTTTTCCACTGGATTCCGAGAGGAAGACCAGGCCCATCTACATTACCACTGGATCTTCAGAGGAAAAATACACCCTTCTACAGGATCACTGCTTGAACAGAACCACACCTGTCTCTCCAGGAGGACTGCAGCCACCATTCAATTGGACTGCTACCAATACTCGGATCCACAGGGTGTCAGGTTGTATTCTGAATCTGTCAGTGTTGTTTTGGATTAGTGCATTGTTAATTTTATTTTTATTTTCTTCCTGAATAAAGAACTGTTATTCCTGCTCCCACATCTTTGCCTGAGACCCCCCCCTTAATTTAAAATTTATAACAATTGTAAAGGAGGGGGTTTACATTTTTCCTTTTAAGAGAGGCTCCTGCCTTCCTTAGTAGACACCTGTCTTTTAAAACCAAGAGAGTTGGTCAGGGTGTTGGTAGCAGTCCGATTAAATGGTGGCTGCAGTCCTTCTGGAGTGACAGATGTGGTTCTGTTGAAGCAGTAATCCTGTAGAAGGGTGTAAGTTTCCTCTGAAAATCCAGTGGTGCTGTAGATGGGCCTGGTCTTCCTCTGGGAATCCAGTGAAGACAGCTGCTCCTCTGGGAATCCAGTGGAAAAAGGCTGCTTTGGTGCTATAAATCTCAGATTATATCCAGATAGGAATACTTGGCTCCTATCCAGGTAGGAATGCTTGGCTCCTCCCCCTGGGTGGAGCATCTCACAATGGGGTCATGTAATTTTATCAGTCATGCAGTGACACTCAAAGGCCCATGAACAGAACATATTCCCCAGAGGGAGGATTGGTTTGGGGAAGAGATAAAGAAAACTGCCCAATTAACAGAAGATAACTGCCACACCTCTGACAGATGGCAAATAGAATACACACCGCAGCTAAATCTTTCAACCTAAGACACCCAGTAATCCCCCCTCCCCCACCCTTGGTCAGCCTTGGAGTTGGTCTAGGGGCTTCTTTGCCCTATTTTCTTGTTATGTCTCAAGCTCTGGTGGAAAACAAAATGTCCTTGTCAGAAATTCTCTTCTTAAGAATAAGACTAAACAAAATTTCATGAATGCATTAGTAAAGGTTAGCTAAATTGTTAGAGAGGGCAGGAAAAGTACTAGAAGCTATAACTATATAATAATAGTCTACAAAACTAAGAGTATATATTAAAAAGAATATAAAAAGCAAACATCTTTAGGCATCAATAGCATTAATTTAGTCTAAACTTCATTAACTTAGCCAATTTAACCCAGAAACCTTTAAACCCATAAGATGTTAAGTTACCCAATATGTTCCATGACAATAGAATGAGGGGAAGAAGAAAGAAAGAGAGACAGACAGAAAACCAGAAAATATATAGTAAAACATACATATAGCTACCAACTCCTAGAATTCCACCATAAACTACAGGAAATCTGGCAGGATCAGATGCATGAAATAAGCACACAGAGCCTCAGGACCTCTGTGGGCCCTCCCTCCTAGATGGGACTTCTGTCTGCTGAGCCAGTCGAGGGCTGGGTTAGAACCACCCCTGGCATGTGATTGATTGATTGACAACTCTGCCAGGGCTTAGGGGGTCTGTGGGCGGAGCAGGGCTCTTCCTTACCTACACAAAGCCTGGCCTTCCCTACGTCTCACTAGACGCACACACACAGGCATTCCAAGCATCCCAAAATGTCTTGAGATATTGATCTAATACAGTCTCTGACAACATGACACTGAGTCAACTTTATACCGCATATCTCCACATTTCGACGAGCAGTGGATCTGTTGATACTCTTCATATTGTGTATGGGTTTCCAGATACAGAAGGATGATGACCTGAGTAACACAATCTAGTTGAAGATGCTCCTGCTCATTGCAGGGGCATTGTACTATATGACCTTTAAATGTCCCTCCCAATACAAACTATTCTATGATCCTGTGAGAAACAAAACCACTGGAATGAGACCCTAACTGGGCAACTTCTAGGGTGAACACCGACCATGGATCTGGGTACCTGAAGCTTTCTCAGAGACACATCCGTGAGGTTAAAGCATCTTTTGTTGTCTCTGATGTCTATATAACTTAACTAAAAGTTACAAGTTGCTTATAAAGCTTGAGTTCTAAGATATCAATATAACCTGATATATCTATATAACCTAATATCAATATGTTCTGGTTTGAGAGCAAAACCAGTGAGAGACTCCAAGTCAGAAATACAATTTATTAGGAAAAGGGAAAAAACCCCAAATACATGCAATAATAAAAAAAAAACAAAAACACTGACAAAGTCAGAATACAACCTGACACCCTGTTGGTCAGGGTGTTGGTAGCAGTCCAGTTGGATTGGTGGGTGCAGTCCTCCTGGAGTGGCAGATGTGGTTCTGTTGGAGCAGGGATCCTGTAGAAAGGGTGTAGTCTTCCTCTGAAGATCCAGTGGAAAAGATGGCCATTCCTCTGGGAATCCAATGGAAAGACTGACTGTTTTGTCCCAAATCCCAGATTATATCCAGGTGGGGATGCTTAGCTCCTCCCCCCTGGGCAGAGGATCTCACAATGGGCTGTTATCATTCTGTGAGTCATGTGGTGGGTCCATTAAACAAAAATGGCTCCCTGAGGGAATTATCTCTGAGTCATGTGGAAAGGCGTTGATGGGCCCATTAACAGGAGATAAGGAAGAAACAATGTCCCTCCTGGTTTCAGCAGCTCTTGAGGATGGGAATAGAATACATCTTGATATTGTAACCTAGGACATAAACCACATCTTATTCGATTACCATCTATACCCAAATCAATATCTTCTTACATATATGTATATACAGAATGAAACTTGACACACAGTTATCGCTTAAAATTAGGTCTCCTTGTGGTACACAATGGGTTTCCCCATCCTTCTGCACTACCCACCAAGTGTAACCAGGTCCTTGAGCAAAAACAATCCCACAGATGGATTTGTCTTTGTCTGAGGTGGTACTATTCCAAACAGTCTTTCCTAAAATACCTTTCATGTGTAGAACAGGGACTTTAACTCCATCCACTATGTGCAAGGGTTCAGACTGGGCAGGACCAGCTCGATTAATGGTCCCTCGAGTGTTGACCATCCAGGTGGCCTTTGCTAAGTTCATTTCCCAATTTCTAAGAGTTCCCCTGCCAAGTGCCTTCAGGGTAGTCTTAAGTAGTTCATTGCACCATTCAACTTTGCCTGCAGATGGTGCATGATAGGGGATATGATATATCTATTCAATACCATGTTCCCTGGCCACATGTTCATGATGCCATTCGTGAAATGGGTGCCATTGTCCGACTCAGTTCTCTCAGGGGTGCCATGTCTTTACAGGATTTGCTTTTCTAGGCCCAGGATGGTGTTACGGGCAGTAGCGTGAGGCACAGGGCAGGTCTCTAATGATCCAGTGGTGGCTTCCACCATGGGCAGCATGTAGCACTTGCCTTGGCAGGTTTGGGGAAACGTGATGTAGTCAATTTGCCAGGCTTCCCCATACCTGTACTTCAACCATTGCCCACCGTACCACAGAGGCTTCACCTGCTTGGCCTGCTTGATTGCAGTGCAGATCTCACAGTTGTGAATGTCCTGTGAGATGCTGTCCATAATAAGGTCCACCCCTTGGTCACGGGCCCATCGGTATGTTGCATCTCTCCCCTGATGACCAGAGTCATCATGGGCCCAATGAGCTAGGAATGATTCCCCCTTGTGCTGCCAGTCTAGATCCACCTGTGATACTTTCACCTTGGCAGCTCTGCACTCCTGCTTGTTGTTGTTATGCTCTTCATTAGCCCGACTCTTGGGTACCTGCACATCCACATGTTGAATCTTCACGGTCAGCTTCTCTACTTGGGTGGCAATGTCCTGCCAAATCTCGGCAGCCCAGATGGGTTTCCCTCTGCGCTGTCAGTTGGCCATTTTCCAGGGATCCAGCCAGCCCCACAGAGCATTAGCTACCATCCATGAGTCAGTGTAGAGATAGAGTCTCGGCTACTTCTTTCGTTCGGCAATATCCAAAGCCAGCTGTACTGCTTTAAGCTCTGCAACCTGACTCGATCCACCTTGTCCCTCGGTAGCTTTTGCAACTCGTCGTGTGGGGCTCCATACTTCATCTTTCCATTTCCGATTAGTGCATACAGTTCGGCAGGAACCATCAGTGAAGAGAGCATATCCTCTTTCAGTCTCTGGTAGTTCATTATAGGTTGGGGCTTCCTCAGCACATGCCACTTGTTCCTCTTTTTCTTCAGAAGATAATCCAAAGTCTCCCCTTGAGGCCAGTCTATTAAAATTTCCAGAATCCCAGGGCGATTCGCATTTCCAATACAGGTGCGCTGGGTGATGAGGGCAATCCATTTCCTCCATGTGGTGTCTATGGCGTAATGTGTGGAAAGAACCTTTCCTTTAAACATCCACGCCAGCACTGGTACCCGGGGTGCCAGAAGCAACTGAGTTTCAGTGCCAATTACTTGTGAGGCAGCTCGAACTCCTTCATAGGTGGCCCAGATTTCCTTCTCTGTGGGAGTGTAGTTCGCTTCAGAGCCATTGTAGCTCTGGCTCCAGAATCCCAGTGGTTGACCTAGAGTCTCACCAGGCACCTTCTGCCAAAGGCTCCAGGACAGACCATTTTTCCCAGCTGCAGAGTAGAGCACGTTCTTCGCCTCTGGTCCTGTCCTGACTGGGCCAAGGGGTACCACATGAGCGATTTCCTGCTTGATCTGGGTGAACGCTTGTTGCTGTGTAGGACCCCAGTGGCAATCGGTCTTCTTGAGGGTGACCGGGTACAGAGGACTCACAATCTGGCTGTATTCAGGAATGTGCATTCTCCAAAAGCCTATGGCACCGAGGAAAGCTTGTGTTTCCTTCTTCTTGGTAGGTGGAGACATAGCGGTGATCTTGCTGATTACCTTGGTCAGGATCTGACAGCATCCATCTTGCCACTTGACTCCTAGAAACTGAATTTCTTGAGCTGGTCGCTTAAACTTGATTTGCTTAATGGCAAAATTAGCTTTCAGCAGAATCTGACGTTTTGTGTGGAGATACTGACCAGGCTTTTGGTTTCTTCCTTCTCCGTGACAGTCTGTGTAGACATGGATGGTGTTGTTTGGCATTTGGTTCTTTACTCCTCTCTGGCATTCTGTGCGGACACGGACCCTGTTGCTTTGCTTCTCCTTTCCTCTTCCTCAAGAAAATGCTGCACCACACCATGTAGTGCTTTGTGTCTAAACATGTTGCAGGCTGTGTAGAGAAGACAAAGCAGAACTAACAACATTATGCTGTCCTTGGCATCCAGAAGAAACTCAACATTTTCAAAAACCGCTGTGTCAAGCCTGAAACTGTCACAGACATCTTTTTATGAAAATCCTTTTCTTAGGATTTTTCTTCCTGAGAAGCTGAGAGGCCACAGGAAGAAAATGTGAACAATGGTTATCTGCTGCTGTGGAATGCAATGGGAGCATCTGTGATTGGCCCATCTGGGATGTTTATAATTAATGGCCAATCCCAGCCCAGTTAGTTTGGACTCTCTGTCCGAGACAAAAACCTTTATTATTCATTCTTTTCTATTCTTACCTTAGCTAGCCTTATGAGATGAAACTTTTCCCTCTATTCTTTTTAGTATAGTTTTAATGTAATATATATCTTAAAATAATAAATCAAGTCTTCTGAACATGGAGTCAACATTCTCGTCTCTTCCCTCACCTGAAAAACCCTGTGAACACCGTCACATGAAACGCTATAAAAAATAATTCTTTACCCCTTCCTCCAGAGGCTGTGTTTGATTGTTGAGGCCCCAGACATAGCAGCCTAGATTAGGACAAGCAGACAAAATTGATTACATATTTCAAATTACGTTCATTGTCTTGGAGGTTATCATGCAATAGACATGAGGGACCAATAAAGGAATTTTTATACCACATCCTGGTTTACACAGGAGCATTTTAATCTGCAGATAATGCCCCCTGTGGGGAAAAATGTAGAGTTAGGTATAAGATCCATATTAGCATGTTGAGCATCATAGCGAATAGGTGGCTTCTACAATACAAACTTGTAATGCTGACTTTTCTCAGTACCCTTGGGCCCCATGTTGGGTGCCAAAATTATGTTCTGGTTTGAAAGCAAAACCAGTGAGAGACTCCAAGTCAGAAATACAATTTATTAGGAAAAGGGAAAAAACCCCAAATACATGCAATAATAAAAAAAAAACAAAAACACTGACAAAGTCAGAATACAACCTGACACCCTGTTGGTCAGGGTGTTGGTAGCAGTCCAGTTGGATTGGTGGGTGCAGTCCTCCTGGAGTGGCAGATGTGGTTCTGTTGGAGCAGGGATCCTGTAGAAAGGGTGTAGTCTTCCTCTGAAGATCCAGTGGAAAAGATGGCCATTCCTCTGGGAATCCAATGGAAAGACTGACTGTTTTGTCCCAAATCCCAGATTATATCCAGGTGAGGATGCTTAGCTCCTCCCCCCTGGGCAGAGGATCTCACAATGGGCTGTTATCATTCTGTGAGTCATGTGGTGGGTCCATTAAACAAAAATGGCTCCCTGAGGGAATTATCTCTGAGTCATGTGGAAAGGCGTTGATGGGCCCATTAACAGGAGATAAGGAAGAAACAATGTCCCTCCTGGTTTCAGCAGCTCTTGAGGATGGAAATAGAATATATCTTAATACTGTAGCCTAGGACCCAATATAACCTGAATCATAGCTTTTTATACCTATATAACCTAATATAAATAACTTTCTAAACAACGTAATGTCTGGTATATGGTTAACTAGTTGCTTAATGCTTAATAGATAAAAAAGAAGAAAAAACCCTTTTGAGGTAGATAGCTTCAGACATATATAAGTATAGTACTAATGAGAAATTGGCAAATGTAAAGCCAATTAGCCACAAAATAAAGAATTTAGGCCGTTTAAGATCCAACAGACCAAGGAACGCTGTAACTGTACATGTTCTGAAGACAAAGTTGAAAAGTTCAAATGCAAAGAAGGCTTTGGAAGCCTTCATCAAAGACCACTGACGACCCCTGAATTGGGGAGGCACAAGCGCAGTGCAACAGAACTATCTGATAACCATGAGATCATACTATGTAAATTAGTTTTGGAGCTTATATTATGATGTTATAATGACATAGTAACACTAAGCAATACTTGCTGTTTAAATATATCACGGCAGCTGAGAAATATGGGTGAGTTAGGAGGAGAATCCTCCCTCACCACCAGTGCTGCAATAAGCAAATACCTGCTCTATAGACACCAGTCTATGGGGGTTTATTTCCAGCCTATCTTTTGGGCATCAGTTTTGGAGACCTAGCATGGCAGGACCTCTCTACCTGGCTCCGATAGCCGTTGGAGTTGGGGACTCCCTTGGTGCCCCCTGGGATTTTCCCGCAGGGACTCCACATTTTACCAGCTCTCTATGGGGGCAGACAAGGACTGACCAACTGCAGAAAATTTAAGGTATTTGTAATTTTAAATATTCTTGTGTTTTTTTAGTTAGGAAACTCCTGTAAGACAGGGGAGACATCCCTCACAGGGAACAGTATCACAGGAGAATTCCTGAAGTTGATACAAAGGGGTTAGAGTCCCCAAAAGACATCTGATGACTTTTACAATTGGTTTTTGGTCTTGGAATTTTGAGTTTGATTATTGTATATGTTGTTTTGTGTATTTTGCACAAAATTAGTTTCTTTTCCATATGCGTGCTAAAAGCTGTTACTGGCTGCTGTATGTTTGCCAAAAGTTTTCGCTGTCTATATTGGTGCCTTTACAGCTGTTACTGTTTGGGTGTTTGCCAAACTTTTTTACAATTTGCTTTGCTAACAGTTTTAATTCATGTCTCATCCTTCTCAAATACCCTGTTTCATTCCTCCCATTTATAAGACCCCATTCCTTGTTTCATGTGTGGAATACCATGTTAGTTTGGTGTCCTGTGGTTGTGTGACCATTGAGTGCATATTGAGTATTTTAATTGTAAAAGATAATATTGGAGTCTGTCACACCTCTGATATCTGTTGTGTGCATGGTGTTGCGCGCGGGGGCTGAGCACTGACAAAAGTAGGATTTGTATTCTTGCCATAAAGTGCAATCATGTACATTTGAGATTGTTGGAAGAATAGCTAACCAAGAATTGGAAAAGTACAGGACTGTGGCTAATCTAGTCCCTGCAGCTGCAAAAACACTGTGTCCTTGAAGCATAGCTGTATTGTGATAGCAAGATGCTGTAATTGAGAAAGAGACATGAGAAAAAAGAAATGTAACTCTTGAAGAATAAGGAAGAGCTGATATTGTAGTATAACCAATAGACTGCTTGGCTTACAGAATATCTATGAGCTTATTACTTGTAAATAAATGTCTGGTGCTCTAATTAATAAAAGAAGCTTGCTGATTCTCATATTGAGAGTCCCGAGTTTCCCTGCACCGTGACATGAGATTACATTGAAATGGGTAGCTCCAGCAGTAAAGAAATAGTTAAAAAAAGCCCTTTAAGCTGTGTTTTGGCCCATTGGAGGGAGTTAGGAGGCATTCCAAGAGGTAAACTAAAGAAAAGTGATTTATTAAAATATTGCAACCAATGGTGGCCTGTGGGATCTCAGCACAGCAGTCCTGATGTGCTGAGACACCGAGACAACCCTTGGGGGGCTCGGAGGTCTTGGAACATGGCCAGAAGTGTCTGGTGGTTGGACTTTGACCCAGCACAGGAAACATCATCTGTATGAGGATGGGAGAATCACAGGGGATAAATGGTGAAGAGATTGATTAGTTATGGTGTGAAACACAGGGTTTAGAATTTCGGTACAGGGGGGTGTTAGGGAGACAAAATGGAGGAATTGGGGCATGTCCTGTCCTTCTTCTTCTTCTTCTTCTTCTTGTCGTCCATCTTCTGTGGTGGTGGTGGCACTTTGAGATTGGTTCTTGCTAAAAGTACACTTGTCAATAGGGGTGAAAGGTATTGGGGGGAAAAGGTAAATATCTTATACGTAGTTTTGGGTATAAAGATAAGTGACCGCCCCGAGGGCACGCAGTGTGCTCATGGCTGATGTGCTGTGCGGACCTCTGTTGGGCCGAGAGAAGATATTGTAGATAAAAAATTAATAAACACCGAAGACCGAAAAAACCTGAAGACTCCTTTCGTCCTTTGGAGAGCGGGCTGCTCCAAGGCTATCCCGAGCCTTTCTAGGCCATCAAAACAGCCGAGAACGGGACAGTGGCCCCTTTATCAATTGGACAGCAGGGAAAATAGCCTGTGAATGGTACTTTAAATTACAATACTTTGTTGAAGTTAATGTTGTTTTTAAGGAGAGAATCGAAATGGAATGGAGCAATGTATGCAGATATTTTTTTACTCTGAGAAATAAGCCCAAGTGGCAGAGGGAATGTGGCATTAACTTGGCTCCACAGGATTCTTTCATGCTAGCATTAGAAAAGGATAACAAGAGAAAGATGAAGAGATGATGTTCTGCATGCAGTATAGGGCAGAGGTGTTTGAAGTTAGCAGACAAGCATGACGGAGACAGTGTTATAGATGTTCAGGATTTACAGCTGAACTATTCAAGGCCAGCTACACATTCTCCTCCCACTGCTCCCCCCATCAAGCCTGAGTGGTAGTGAGGATGAGATGGATGATCCTGAAGAGGGAACAAGTTCAGGTACTCCAATAACAGCACAAACGACAAGTGAAAAAGTCTTTCCCTCTGATAGCCCCTCTGAGGGAACTAATAGGTCCTGAGGGAGAAACAATGCAAGTGAAGGTTCCCTTTACCATTAGTGATCTGAATTGTTGGAGAAAAGAAGTTAGAAATTACAGAAAGGATCCCGGGAAAATTGCAAAAAAGTTTGAGTTGGTTGTAAAGAACCAGGACTCTGATTGGTGTGATATTGATTTAATGTTGTGAGAGCTTACAGAAACAGAAAAATAATTGGTAATTAAAACAGCCAGAGCACATGTAGAGGGACAAATTGCTCTCAGAGACCTGTGGGGTACGGTGGAACGGGTGTTTCCCACTTCCAATCCTTGATGGAATCCAAATGATGAAGGAGATTATGCCTTGTTGGTTAATTACCGAAATTTATTTAAAACTGGATTGGAAAATGGTATTCCAAGGGCAGTGAATTGGTCAATGATATTCCAGGTAAAACAAGGATGTCAGGAGTTTCCTACTGCTTTTGTGGACAGTCTCCATGCAGCCTTACAGAAATATACAACCCTAGACCCCTCATCAGAGCTGAGAAAGCCGTAGTTAGCTTCTCTAATGTTAGGGCAATCAAGCCCAGACATCAGATTTAAGCTTCAGAAAATGAGAGAGCCTGCAAGCAGGGACCTGGAAGCATTAATGGCAGAAGCTTGGAGAGTGTATAATAACAGGGACAAGCAAGAACAGAAAAAGCTGACTACGGCTATAGTGGCTGTGCTGGATCAGCACCAGAATGGTGGGCGTGGTTGAGTGTAACGACTGAGACACTGACCCAGACTGGCAGGTAATCTGAATCACTTATTTAAAGAAACAAGCTGGTTTTATACAATTTTTCAAGGCACAGTATTTCCTTATACGGCAATTCTCACTACGTAACCTATCCCACATTGCCATATCAGCAACAAGCCTTCTTAATGTCCTTTTGTGGGGCAATCATGGGCTGTTCACCGGTCTATCAGCTTCCAGCAGGCTCCTGTCCCATAGTGATCTGCTGTGTGGCACCTCTTCCTGCCAAGGTTAGGCAGAGACAAGCTGCTCTGTGCTGCCATGTGCTTCTGCAAGGGCGTCCCATAGACTGCAGCTTAACCTCATCCTATCTCTCCCCACAGTTGAGGTCAGAGCAGAGGCAGAAGCAGAAGTGGAAGTCGCAGAAGGGGCTCAAATCAATCGCAACCCAGATTGGGACCAATCAGTGTGCATGTTATAAAAGAGAAGGACACTGGAATCACCAGTGCCCTGACTTGGCAAATCAAGTGCAAGAGGCTGTCACCGCAGCTGTAGGTAAAATTAAGTGACAGGGACCAGCAGATCTGACCCCAGCAGACCCACTGGTTAAAATGCAGCTAGGGAATGATAAAGAAGTTGAATTTTTAATTGATACTGGAGCCACATTTTCAGTTTTGAATCAAGCTTTGATGTCTAAAAGTGAAAAATACATTAGAGTCAAGGGAGCCACAGGCCAACCAGAAAATGCATTCTTTTTCAAAACACTTGAATACAAAATTGGGAAAAGGATGGGAATACATCAATTCCTCTATTTACCAAATTCTTCTAAGTCTTCGTTAGGCAGGGATTTACTCGAACAAATATTGAATCAGGTCCAGCTTACCCTGGTTTGGGTGGCACATGGTCGAGGCTATATTTCTCCCATTTCTAGGCCCTTATCTAAACATGGGTCCTACAACCAAAGCTACTGTGGCTGTTATCTGGTTTGTTTTATGGGTGAATAAGGTGAGGAATTCATGGATTTTTTTACTTCCCCTGGAAAGCAGGCATATGGATTCACAGCTATCACACACTAACTGTATGTTTTTGGGATTACTTTAATAACGGCACCTGCTGTAAGGAAATGACACCGGGGAAAATTTTCTCCCAACCCTTTAACCGTCTTTTTGCATCTGCCCCACCAGTTTTTGAAGGGTTCAGATCCACTCTAAATGCTAATGACATCATACAGTTGTTGGTGCTGCTGATAGGCCTGTTCTATTTAGCATTTAGAGAGAAGGGAAGATTAACCTGGATAACCACCCTGACACCTACCCCAGAACCTGACACGGCACCAGAGCCTAGGGATACTGCTGCCCCAGAGCCTGACCCTACCCCACAGCCCACCACAGATATGAACTACCCAGAATGGGTGGGAGGTCTGGTGAAAGAGATGCATTAGGTGGGCCAGATGCTGAAGGAATACACTTCCCTAGCTGGTGAGAAGCCCTCCCACTGCCTTGAAGAGGGAGAGTCCAATAGTGCAGCAATGGAACCCACAGATGTTAAAACTGCCCAGGTTCTAGCTGAATTGCAAAGGCAGTCACAGCCAGCAGCATTCTCCCCTGTGGAAACAAGATGAAATCAGAGCACCCAGACAAGGATAAGAATGGAGGGCCCTCACAACCCACAGGGGAGGCAGAGGTTGCCATCATCACTGAGTCCCTGACGTGCAAAAGTCTCTGTAATCTGCACAAAGACATTGTACGATGGGGACGCGAGGCTTATACAAAATGACTACTTCGGGTCTGGGACCTTATGGATACAGGTGTCCAGCTGGATGGTGGTGAGGCAAGGAATCTGGGACCCTTGACCCAGGACTCAGGTATGAATCAGATTTTTGTAAGAGAGCCAGGGTCCCTTTTCCTCTGGGAGCGGCTTTTAATAAGTGTCAGAGAGAGGTTTGTCCACAGGGAGAGACTGCCAGAGCACCACCAAAGAATGCGCTGGAAGACTCTTGAGGAAGGGATCCAACAGCTGAGAGAAGTGGCAGTATTGGAGGTACTCTTTGAGAGGGATGGACAGCATGATAATGACCCTGACCAGGTCAGGTGCACAGGGCAAATGTTGTGGAGTCTGGCAAATCTAGGGCCATCTCAATACACCACCTTCATTGCAATGATTAATGCCGATACCAACTGAGAGACAGTGGGCTCTGTTGCCAACAAGCTTAGAAATTATGAGAGTATGATCAATGGCCTGATGCAGGCTCATGTCTCTGCCATGGTCCAAGAACTCAGAGGAGATGAGGGAGGAGGTGAGGAGGAACAGTTCCCATATTGCACCAGTGCGAGTCACAGGCCCCAAAGTCAGCGCCCAGCGTTCCCCAGCTAGAGAGAGAGGGTACACCCAACGGACTGACCTATGGTTCTTTCTGTGTGACCATGGGGAAGACATGGGAAGGTGGGATGGGAAACCTACTTCTGTCCTGGCAGCGCGGGTGTGTCAGCTCAAGGAGGGAAACGCTAACAGGAAACTCTGGTAAAGTGAAGGTAGCCTCAACCTCCCATGACTGAGCTGCCGAGTATGATGTGTGAGATCCTCTTGAAGGTACCTCTAACATGTATGCCCAGGAAAGAAATATTAACCAGGCCTAGAGGGGCCCTGCGTCTAGCCAGGGAGAGGCATGGGAAAACCAGATCTTCTGGACTGTGTGGATCCAATGGCCTGGCACATCAGAACCACAAAAATACGATTCCTTAGTTGATACTGGCGTGCAGTGTACCCTAATACCATCGGGACATGTGGGGGCGGAACCTATTTCCATTGCTGGGGTGATGGGGGGGGATCACAGCAATTAACCCTGCTGTAAGTTGAGGTGAGCCTGACTGGGAAAGAGTGGAAAAAACATCCTATTGTGACCAGCCCAGAGGCCCTGTGTATTCTAGGCATAGACTTCCTCCGGAATGGCTATTACAAAGACCCAAAGGGACTCAGATGGGCATTTAGAATAGCTGCTGTAGAGGCAGAGGACATTAAGCAGTTGAACACCTTGCCTGGACTGTCAGAAAACCCATCTGCAGTAGGTCTCCTGAAGGTGGCAGAGCAACGAGTGCCAATTGCCATCTCGACAGTGCACCGCCAGCAGTATCAGACAAATCAAGATGCCGTGATCCCCATCCACAAAATGATCCATGAGCTGGAGAGCCAAGGGGTGCTCAGCAAAACCCACTCACCCTTCAACAGTCCCATCTGGCCTGTGCGCAAGTCGGACAGAGAATGGAGATTGACTGTGGATTATTGTGGCTTGAATGAAGTGACTCCACCGCTGAACGCTGCTGGGCCGGACATGCTGGAACTCCACTACGAGCTGGAGTCCAAGGCAGCAAAGTGGTACACCACTGTTGACATTGCCAACGCATTTTTCTCCATTCCTATGGTAACAGAATGAAGGCTTCAGTTTACTTTCACCTGGAGGGGCGTGCAGTACACCTGGAACCGACTGCCCCAGGGGTGGAAGCACAGCCCCCCCATCTTCCATGGACTGATCCAGGCTGCACTGGAAAAGGGTGAAGCTCCAGAACACCTGCAGTACATCGATGACATCATTGTGTGGGGGAACACGTGTTTTGCGGAGAAAAGAAGAAACCTTACAACTTTGTAAAAGTTGTAAAGCTTGGTATGTTTATTACAGCGCTGGACGCATGCGGAGATTGCTCTCCTCAATAAGGCATGCGTACCTCTGAGAACTTCAAGTCTCTTTTTATCTCTCTCTCATATACATATGCATACAGTTTCACAATAGGTTCATACATATTCATTTTTATGGGTTTCATGTGACATTTACCACTAGTTCCTTTTTATCAGAAAGAATTCCGATGTCAGGTTGACTTGCCCTTACAGCAGTCCCTGTCTCTCTCTATCATCTTCTGTCTCCCCCCATTTCTCTCTGTCCTTCGCTGAAGTAACTTCACTGAGCTTAGGCCTTCCAGACTGGCTAAATAACTATGATTTCTAACCACAGACTCAACTCAAAAATGTACATTTTACCTAAATTAAAATGGATTTCTATCCTGGAAAATTTTCACTTTGCTTCATTCCCCCCTTTCCTAAAAGGAGGAAGTAAATTCTTTTACTTCGTACAAATTCCTATGACAACAAGTGTACTTTAGTGCTTTACCATGTACATTTGATAATGGATAATCCTGAACTTATTCTAACTTATATTGACAAAACTACAGTAGGATGACACAACTTATTAAAGATTCTATTTGCAGTTGGTGACCACCTAAAGACCACATCCCACCAGTGATGATCTGCATTTTGTTCTATTCTTTGCAGAATTCTAGTTATTTCCTTTTGTATCACATTGGACAGTTCTCTCTGCTTTCTTGAGTTTTTCTTCAAGATCTCTGGTAGGTCTTGGTGCTTAATTAATTGTTTTATTAATGTAAGGTTCATCCCAATAGGAGTAGGTGATAGTCTGTGATACACTGTGTAATTGCTTTTAACCAGCTGGTGGGATGTCACTGGGGCCAAGGACAAAAAACCACACTCGATAATCTTAACGAAATTACAAATACAGAAATTAGAATGATTTCTACTACACAGAATAACATAATTGCTATCAGTTTTTACAGCAGCACAGGCACTTCTCAGGCATACACACCCTTTTCCAGTATATACGAGCACAGTTTTCTGGTCAGTGACTGGATGAATTTCAAAGTGGCAAATACTCTGTTCAGTGTCTAGACACACATCTTGGGCATTGATAGTATTGCTTTCACAAATGAATCCCATTTGTTCTCTAGTAATGCAGGATTCTAAGTTTACTGTTTGCCACTTTTCATTCATCTTTCATGCCCACACTCTATGTTCTGAAGGATAGAGTATTGTTTTTTCATGGTTTAATCCTAGGGCAATGACGGGATGGATAACATAAACAGTGGCATTATGTATGGTAAGCCCAAAGGCAGTGGCCACATTACAAGCAGGATCATAGGTGAAATTCACCATAGTCCACCAGGATTGAAACTTCCTTTCAAAATCAATTGCATTATCCCAAACATTTCTCCGAATTTCAGCTGGAAAATTACCTTCACCCCTTTCCCGTATGATCAGAGCTGCTGTTGCTTCCATCTATAACTGTGCTTGTATACAACTGAAAGCTAAAGACACATTATCTTGAACTGTACTAAATGCTTCTATTATTAACTTGTGGTTTTGGTCCCGGGCCTCTTCATACTACCTTACTTTGGCAGTACTTTTGAAATCTGCCACTGGCTAGTTCCTAATGCCAATAGAGATGTCTGTAAAGGCTGTTTCAATTTTGTTAGGCTACCTGCTGCAGTGTTCAGCTTATTCATCAGTATTTCTGAATGAATTCCATTTAAAACTCCTAATCCTGTCCCTAATACCCCAGTTAGATCGTTTCTTATTTTGCTCCTGAGATATGCCTGTCTTTGTAACCATGTTGTCCAGCCCTCAAAGGATGTTTTTAGGAAGGAGGAGCAGGCTGGTTGGATTTTTGAGATGTTAATTTGCATCATCAACTCCACACGTTTGAGAGACCATTCTGGATTGAATAATAGTTGTTGTTCGCCCACATTCTTTGTTAGGTAGGGGCCTATTTCATGCCTATGTCACACACTTTAGGTTCAAGTTTGGGTAGAGTCTGAAGTATTTGAGTCCTAGTATGGGTTCTATAAGGCCCTGCTCTTGTAAAAAGTGCAGTGTCTACTTTGAGTTTAAATGAAAGTCTGATAGCAACTCAAGCTCAAAGGCAGGTCGCTTCTACAGGCTGTATCAAGGTGAAATTACAACAACAGTCTGATTCACTTAGGCTATCACAAACTTCCTGGTGTTCATATACACCAGGAGAGGTTGAGACACTAGTTGCATCTGGTCTCTCATGAGCCATCCTATTGATGACCTGGCACCTTACTTTGATTTCTTCTCCTCTGATTCTTTGAAGTGCCTACAGTTCTCATTCTTGCCATTCTTGCTCCTCATATACTTGATTCTCGTGGATTACTACAGTAGATACGTTTAAATCTTTTATCTCAGGAAGTTCTCTCAGTATAATGAGAGTATACTGAGATCCAGTATGCTGATTAAAAGCCTGGGATCAAGGCCATTCAGCATTGCTTTGGATAGCGGTACTCTTTAGTTCTGAAATTCAGTTACCATTACATACAAAACAATTCTGTAAACTAAAGTATGAACTACTCCCGACCGCAATATACTCATTTTGCCTGAGTAAGTTTCAGTCTCAGTTCACTGTCTTCTGGTATCACACTCTAAGGGACTTCTCGGGCTTTCTTCACTCAAGAGTGATGGATCCAGGCATTTTGCTCCTTGATTTTGATTGCAGTGAAGGTGGTGAGAAGTACTTGCTGTGGTCTGTCCCACTGTGGTTCCAAAGTCTTTTCTGTAAGAGACTTAACATATACATCATCCCCAGGCTATTTAACTCCCTGCTCTGAGTTCCAGCCACGTGTTTCTCAATTTCTCTGAGCTGTTTGCTTAAAGCCACCATGTAGGCGGCTAGTGTTATCCACCCTAATGTGGGTGGACATTCCCTTTGTATTCCATATCGTCTTCTATAAGGCATTTCAAAAGGATTCAGCATTCCTTTAGCTCAAGGTTTAGTTTGAATTTTCAATAGTGCTAGTGGAAGAGCTTGGGGCTACGGTTGATTAACTTCCTGCCTGAGTCTTACAATCTGCTACTTAATCAAATGATTCATTTTCTCTACCTGGCTACTAGAGCTACTTGATTGGGGCAGTATGGGGTGTGAAGTTCTTAATCTATGCCCAGGTGACTACTAATCTGTTACACTGCGCTGGAAATGAAATATGATTCTCTATATGAGGATATTGTGGCTGGAACTCTGAAGCGTGGTATTATTTCTTGTAAAAATAATCTGGTCACCTCTTGAGCTTTGACAGTTCTGGTGGGGAATGTTTCTGGCCATCCTTAAAATATATCTATCAATACCAGTAAATACTGATACCCCCCTTTCCTTGGGAGTTCTGAAAAGTTAATTTGCCACTGCTGTCCAGGCCCATGGCCTCTCCCAGTCTGACCGAGTTTCGGCGGGGGGGTATTTTTGGCGTTAGTCTGGAGGCAAGGATCACATTGTCGGCTTACCTGAGTGATAGTGGCACATAAATTCCTGACAATGGTTCTTTCAATCAGATGTATGTTCTAGAAAGCCTGTGGAAATTACTACTTCAAAGTCAACACTTCATTTCAATGCACTCTGTGCTACTGGCAGCCTTGGTCATTTTGGGAAAGGAGCCACACTCTATAAAAGGCTTTTAAGTAGTTAGGCCCTAGTGTGTTTTCTAGTGCTCTTCCTTCACTAGTAACCACGAAAATGGGAAGGGATTACTAGCTCTCTTTCAGTGGTAGCCCACCACTTGTAGTTGTCCGTCTCTTTTGATTAGTATTATTGTATTCTGGCTTACCTTCGAGGAAAATCTGTCCATAATTACCTCACCCTTTGATGCTTTCTTTGCCTCTCCATCCGCCAGCTCATTTCTTTTCTCTAGTTTTGAGCTCACTCTCTGGTGTGCCTTAATATGCTTTTTCAGGTAGTTGAACTGCTTCCAGCATCCGGATTGTCTCTTCTTTCCTTGTGAGGTTAGCAGTGCCCTCTCCTTCCAGATGGCTCCATGTGCATGCACGACTCTGAATGCCTTTTGCTGTTTCTAAGGCATGGGTCAATGCATTTATCTCAGCCTTCTGTGCAGAGGTACCTTGCAGTATCCGTGGATCTCTGGGCTTATATGAGTCCAAACCCGGCTCACTCAGGACCCAAGCCCACACAGAACCGCATGAACAAGATAAGAGACGAGAAGCGCTCCCTGCCACGTGGGTCAAAGTGTCCAGTTTATTCGCGCGGGACAGATCACCTCTGGTGTTGGCGACCACCCAGGCAGCAAAGAGGGCGTGCCTCACCTGCAGTGAGGTTTTTTGCCCCAGGTGGTGGGGACGGGGAAAGAGGAACACGGTAAATGGCATAACACTGGGGAGGGGTGAAGGGAGGGACCACCCGTGGGACAGACCACCAGGGATAGAGAGACCAGGGGTGTGAGGGAGGAACCATGTGAGGGGGAATATACCATCCAGGTAACCCAATAATATTTTTTCCCAACACCCAGTGCAACCAACTAAATATCTAGTGCAATACAACAGTACCTCTTGGTAAGGGTCCAGACACTATTACCTCTCTGCAGGTAGTCACTGTGTACTTTGCAATGTCGCTTTCCACTGACAATGTAGCTACTTCTGTCAGTGAACCAGGTCTCTGAATCGTCCAGAGGAGTGTCCTTTAAGTCTGGGCAGCTGGAGTAGGGAGCTTCAATGGTCTCCAGGCAATAGTGGTATACTGCTTCTTCTTGATTTCCACGGAGAAAAGAAGCTGGGATGACAATATTAGTCACCACTATCTCTACATCATCTTGCTCTACCATGATGGCCTGGTATTTCAGAAACCTCTCTGGTGAAAGCCAGTGGCCACCCTTTACTTCCAGTACTGCGGACACTGTGTGGGACACTAGCACAGTCATTTTTGTCCTAGGGTAGAATTGCGTGCCTCTTGAATATTAAGCATGACTGCTGCTACAGCTCTGAGGAAACCTGGCCATCCTTTGGCTGTTGCATCTAGTTGCTTAGAGAAGTAAGCAACTGCCCTTCAGTATGGAACCAAATCCTGAGCCAGTATTCCTAGGGCAATTCCTTGCATGGAAAAATAGAAAGAATGGTTTACTTACATCTGGAAGTCTCAAAGCTGGAGCTGACATGAGGGCACTCTCTAGCTGGTGAAAGGCCTGTGTGGCGTCTTTTGCTCACTGGAGATCTGTTTCCATTGGCAATAAGAGCATAGAGGGGTCTGACAAGCAGTCCATAATTATAAACCCACAGCTGGCACTATCCTGCCATGCCTAAGAAGGTTCGGAGTTCCTTCGTTGTCTGGGGTTTTGGGGTTTGGCATATGGCTTCCCTGCCCTAAAGTCTGCTGCTCAGCATTCACTTCTTACCCCAGGTAGATTACCTTCTGTTTCACTACCTGTGCCTTTTTCTTTGAGACTCTGCATCCTTGGAGTCCTAGGAAATTCCAAAGGCTTATCGTCCAGGCTTCCCTCATCCGAGTAGCTACTAGAAGATCATCCACGTACTGCAACAGCCTCTTTTCTTCTTGTGGAGCTTCCCGGGACTCTGGGTCTTTGCAAGCTGTTCTCCAATCGGAATGGGGAATTTTTGAAGCCTTCAGGCACATGGACTATGTGAGCTTGTGCTTGAATGCAAAAATTTTCTGGCTGGCTTCGTGGATAGGGAGGCAAAAGAAGGCATCTCTTAGGCCTAAAACAGTGAACCAGGTTAGCTCAGGTGTTAAACAAGTTAGTAAAGTATATGGATTTGCTACCACAGGGTATAAATTCTGTGTTATCTTATTAACAGCCCTTAATCCAGTACTATCAATTATTGGGCTGATTCCTTCCCTATCTTCCTTTTGAGGGTACTACTCAACTCTCACTGGTTGTGTTCTTTCCTTAAGCTTGATTACTATGTGGGGGCATTTTTCACTCTCCCTGGTACAGCAGAGGCCCATACTCTTGAAAACACTTATTTACTTATTCTAATATCTCTTTACTAATGTCTTTCCTAATTTCAGTGTCTATTAATTTTAAGCCTAACATCTTTATATCATTTGCCTCCAGAGTAACTTTTCTCATTTGAGAATGTTTAGCGAATTGAGCGAATTGTACAAAAGCTTCTAAGTACACATAGTACACATGTTACTTTAAAGGTTTGCAAAAGTATACCTTCTCAGAGTGGCCAGTTGTTCAGTTGTTCCCCACACTACAACATAAACATTCTCCACAGGTACTGAACCTTTATTTAAAACTGAATATATGGCCCTTGTGTCGACTAAAATTCCATCCTTTTGGGGAGGTCATCTTTATCCTTCCTCCCTTACCTTAGGAGGAGCCTTTTACAAATCATATGTACTCCTTTTTCGAACTGTAATCGCTTTGCGTTTCAGCATGATAATCTTTGCTTGACTTCATACATTGCTATCTTATGCTGCATGCTGAACAACACGTTTGATTTGCTTTCTCTTTGCCTTGTTTTCTTTTTCAAGGGCCAAGACCTGAGGGCGGTCTGATCTCACAGTCTCTTTGCCATTCTGGGTGATTCCTTAAAACAAAAAGATATAGCAGCATACAAAAACCCCATCCCATTTATCTTCCTATTTTAAAACAGTATTAACTGCAATGAGGTATTATAAATCTTTTTTATTTTCTGAGCTGCCCCTACTGGCAGTCTTCTCCCACTGTGCCCCTCCTAAAAGGGGCTAATTTAGGAACCTGTTTGCTCTGGTCAGTTCTCATTATCTCTGTCTCTTTGCCCTATCTCGCTTCCACCCAAACTTCTCTTTAAAAGCTTCAGAGTAGTTTCTCAGTCTTCCTCCTACACACAACTCCAGGTGGCAGGTATCAGATGTAATTCCCACACACGAGCCTTAAGATCTTAGGTTCTGAATCATCTTGATCAGAAACCTTTGATTTACACTCGGGGCATGTGCCCTGACACTTATTAGAGCAGCAATACCAGCGTTTCTCACAAACACTGCACTGCAATAATACCTGCACATCCAGCATTTGCCCACAGTCATTCCCGTGTTCCCTGGGAAGACAGGGCAGCCAGAGCTGTCCCTGTGCTCAGGAGACAGTCACTGTCACCTCACGCAGCGTGCCAGCCTCTTGATGCACCAAAGGCTCTGAGGAATTGCCCGCAAAGGCAGGCTATTCCATTTATTACAGAGAACTCTAAATCCCTACAGCTGGCTGTTCCCAGTCTAGACCTACTATTGTACCAGCTGAAGTCTCATAAGTCTCATTCATCTCTTCTATCTAAACTCTGTTTTACAAAATATGAGTCTTTTCTAGTTCTCTTCTTGCACAATCTAATTAAGCACTGTGTCTACTTACATTTGTTTTACTGCCTTGCAAAAAGGCTATGCTTGTCACAGCCGAAACTCTGATATGCCCACAGACACAGACACACACACACACCCCCCCCCCCCCCTTTATCTCAAATTCACTAGAGCCAAGGCTTGAATTGCTGTGGGGGGGAGAATTCTTGGAATTCCTTTAATTCGCTTTATCATAGTTAAGCATAAATCACCGTGTTATAGTTCTTCTGTGTAAAATGCTACTCTTGTTGCAAACAAAAACTTAAAATCTCCACAAGCACTACTATACAATTTCAGAATCAAGTTACCACAATGCAGTGGAAGAAAATCACCACACAAAATCACTGGGAAAGGGCATATCTCTCAAAGTGCCCACTCTTCTCAACACAACACAGCATACCATAATTCAGCATTTACTCACATCAGTTTTTCCTGGACACAATCACAATAACAGCACACAGTCTAGAGATCAAGTCCAAACATCCAGGGCAAAGGAGCTCTCTGAGCTTGTACTCACGGTTAAAACGCACCAAATCTACACAAATCACTACATTTCAACACAATAAATGCCATCACTGACGTTCCTCCACTCGCTTCTCCACGAGGCACTTCTCTCCCTGCCCCCACAGCCTGCTGGAGCCAGCACCTTAGGCCTCACTCGGCTGCTTCAAACACGGGTAGTACTCACCCCCCCCCCCCCCCGCACTGTAGAGCACTGTAGATCTACTCTTATACACTTGCACGATTAGAAACACAGTGCACTGACCACACAATGCATTAACCATACAGCCACACAGTGTTTGGCACACACACGCATATAGACATTCATTCGACCCACCCCCAGGGTCGCTAGCGGGCTGCCCGATCAGAAAAATGACCCCCCGTCCCTACTCCAGCTGCTCCATTAGCTGGACCCAGACGTCTCTGAGTGATTTACTCCCTAGCTCTCTTTTTCCCCGGGGGCCCCTCAGTACATACCATATTCTCCTCCGCAGGCCAGCAGGTCCTTGTTTGTCCTCGCAGGAGGCAAGTCGAGATGAGCAGAGCCCCACCAGGAAAAAAAATCCTAGGGCGCGCCTTGGAGGTCCGTCTATCCCCCCTGCCCCTGCGGAGACAGAGAACTCCCGGCTTTGCTCGCCATAATGTTTTGCAGAGAAAAGAAGAAACCTCACAACTTTGTAAAAGTTGTAAAGCTTGGTATGTTTATTACAGCGCTGGACGCATGCGGAGATTGCTCTCCTCAATAAGGCATGCGTACCTCTGAGAACTTCAAGTCTCTTTTTTTCTCTCTCTCAAATACATATGCACACAGTTTCACAATAAGTTCATACATATTCATTTTTATGCGTTTTGTGTGACTTTTACCACTAGTTCCTTTTTATCAGAAAGAATTCCGAGGACAGGTTGACTTGCCCTTACAGCAGTCCCTGTCTCTCTCTATCATCTTCTGTCTCCCCCCCTTTATCTCTGTCCTTCGCTGAAGTAACTTCACTGAGCTTAGGCCTTCCAGTCTGGCTGAATAACTACAATTTCTAACCACAGACTCAACTCAAAAATGTACATTTTACCTAAATTAAAATGGATTTCTGTCCTGGAAAATTTTCACTTTGGAAGTATTTGAGAAAGGAGAGACGATCATCCAGATTCTGCTGGAAGCTGGCTTCGCGATGAAAAAGACTAAAGTCAAAGGACCTGCTCGAGAGATCCAGTTCCTGGGAGTTAAGTGGCAAGAAGGATGGCGTCAGATTCCAACTGAGGTCATCAACAAGATCACTGCGATGTGTCCACCAATTAGCAAGAAGGAAACACAGGCTTTCGTAGGCGCCATAGGTTTTTGGAGAATGCACATTCCTGAGTGCAGTCAGAGTGTGAGCCCTCTTTACCTGGTCACCCACAAGAAGAACGAGTTCTACTGGGGCCCTGAGCAGCAAGATTTTGTCCAGATTAAGCAGGAGATCACTCATGCCATAGCCCTTGGCCCAGTCAGGACAGGACCAGAGGTGAAGAATGTACTTTACTCTGCAGCCGGGAACAATGGCGTGTCCTGGAGCCTTTGGCAGAATGTGCCCAGGGAGACTCGAGGCTGACCACTGGGAGTTTGGAGTCAAAGTTACAGAGGGTCCGAAGCCAACTACACTCTCACAAAGAAGGAAATTTTGGCCGCCTGTGAAGGAGTTCAAGCTGCCTCAGAGGTGATCAGCACGGAAGCACAACTCCTCCTGGCACCCGGACTACCGGTGCTGGGGTGCATGTTTAAAGCATCGGTTCCCTCAACCCACCACGCCACTGACGCTACATGGAGCAAGTGGATTGCTCTTATCACACAGCGCGCCCGTATTGGAAATCTGAATCGCCCTGGGATTTTTGAGATAATTACAAACTGGCCGGAAGGTGAAAACTTTGGTCTCACTGATGAAGAGGAACAAAAGCAAGTGACACGTGCTGAAGGAGCTCCACCATACAACCATCTACCAGCAGAGGAAACACGCTACGCTCTTCTCACTGACGGTTCCTGTCGCATCCAGAAGCATCTGTAAAAACTGTCAAAGCCTTTAGAGGTGTCCTACTTTGGATGCTTTTCAGTGATAGAGAAAATTGTACATCTGAATTGAAAAACTTGTGGGGCAGCCAATGAAATGAAATTTGACTGGTGTAGCTATCCAATGCAAACTGTAGGGCTTCATTCTCCTGAAGCAATTGCTCCAATATGACCTTTTTTAGTTGGCCCAAGCTTAATTGAAGAGGCAAATGGATGCAGTCAAGGTCACAACCTGCTAATTTCCTGATCCGCGATCTTGCTTTGAGGATCAGTTCTGCCACCAGCTCTTGTGCCATGTCATTCTCTTGGACCTATGATAGCTGAGGAAGACCCACTCTATAATTAAGAGAGGGTCCCTCTGGCCCTGGTCCTTCTGTTTGGATGTTACGTCCCATTGAAAAATCACCCCATGGAGGTGTGGCAGTTTCCCTAGAACAATGAATTTAAAGGGCAAGCCCAGCTGATACCGATGGGCCTGCCTGGCAGAGATGGTCTCCTGGACTTTCTCCAGTGCAGTCCTCGCCTTCTGGGTAAGTGTCCTGGGAGAACAAAGCTCCTCTCCCACTTTCAATAAATTGAAAAGGTGGACTAGGTCATCGGTGGGAATGCCCAGCCAAGGTCTTACCCAGTTCAAAGACCCACACAGTTGGTGGAGGTCCGCCAAGGTATTGATGTTATTTTTGATGGCCAATTTTTGTGGAACAATGGTCCGCTTTCCAATTTCAAGACCTAGGTACTTCCAGGGTGGCATCTGTTGGATTTTTTCCTCCTGAAGCTTGAACCCTGCAACAACCAATGCATTGATTGTGAGGTCAAGTGCATGGGTAAGTAGGTTATTATTCGGAGCACACACCAAGATGTCATCCATATAATGTAAGATAATTGGATCCCTTGCGGCTGCGCGGACGAGAGACAGCAAAGAGGAGACGTACCACTGGCATATCACTGGACTATTTTACATTCCTTGTGGAAGAACTTTCCAGTGGTACCTCTTCTTTGGGGCTTCTCGGTTGATGGTAGGAACCGAGAAGGTGAACCATGGAGCACTGTCAGGGTGTACAGCAATTTGGAAGAAACAATCTTTGATGTCAAGAATAGCCAAATTCCAATTTTGGGGGAGCATCATGAGGGATGGCATCCCAGGTTGGAGAGAGCCCATATCTTCAATAACATTGTTTATTTGGCGGAGGTCATGGAGGAGCCGCCATTTGTCTTTGTTAGGTTTTTTTATTACAAAGACAAGGGAGTTCCACTGACTCATGGTCTCCATGATGTTACCTTTTTCTAGCTGCTCCTTCACAAGCTCCTCAAGCGCCTTTAATTTTTGTTTATTGAGCGTCCACTGTTCTACCCATACTGGCTTATCGGTCTTCCAATTCAGTTTCTGGGTAGAGCACTCTTCAGTGGCTGCCGCCAAAAAAACCTGGGGGGGGGAGCGTCTTAGGAAGGTCATTTCTGGCCCCCCACTGGCCTATGAGGTCTCTCCCCCACAGGAGTTTTGCATAATCTAAAAAAATGGACGTATTGATGCTAATTGTCCATCCGGCCCCTCAATTTGAACGACACTCTTTGACTGTTTTGCCAATTGAATGCCTACTATACCCTAAATATGACCAGCCACCTTTTGCTGCTCCCAGTGTGATGGCCATTCCCAAGAGGGAATGATCGTCACATCTGCTCCCGTGTCTAAGAGTCCATCTAGATATTTTCACTGTCCACCTCTCTGCATCCCACATGTAACACGTGTTTTTTCTTTTCCCAGTACCTGAGCCCACGAGACAATAGGATGGGTATTTTGATGGAGCAGATGGCCTCGCTCTGAGTCCCAGGTCAGCTCAGGCACTGGTATGGCCTGTGCTATGATTTGGCTCTTTGGCAGATAGGTGGGGAGGCAGACACAGTACAGTCCAAGGGACAATTGTCCCAGGTCTGATGTCAAGAGACCCGGAACAATGTTGATCTCATGTGGTGTGTATTCGGTGTCTCCGATGACAACATACATCAGATCTGGTTCCAAGTACCTTGAATCTCAGGGCACACTGACACAGACTGGAAATTTGAGTCTTGCAGGTGGACCAGCTCTGTCAGCTGCAACCTGAAAGGTTCAACATTGGAAAAAGTGGTTAAAATGGGTCTGGGAATGTCTGATTGAGTTGTGGTTACAGGTAGGCTCTGCTTTCTAACATGTTCTCCTTTGCTCCTCCCCTGATATGTTAACGAGCCCACCTCATTTATGTCATGGCGCAGGGAGGGACTGCGCTCTTCAATTAGTTTTTTTGTTGCACCTCCACAGGAGCCATTTTCCCCTTTTTAAAATCTAAAAATTGTTGTTTCAGTGGGCAGTCCGGCATCCAGTGTTCTTTGAGTCCACATAAATGGCATGGCTTGTCCGGGTCAAAAGATTTTCTAGGGGGTTTTGGGAAACGAGAGGGATGTGCAGTTGGTGTTGAGGCCGAAGTGACAGCCAAAGATGCACCAGGGCGGCTGAATCTTATTATCATGTTCCTCTGGGGCGGTGGTGACTTTTTGAGCGCAGACTTCCAACATGTGAGACAGAGTTGGAGGAGGGTCAAAAGGCAGACTCTGGATGGCGGCCTTGTACTTTGAGTTTGCATTGGCCAAAGCCACTTCTTTAAGGATGTTCTGCCAGGTGTCCTCACTCTGTACCTGCTGCTCAATTGCCTTGCGGAGTCTCTCAACAAACATAAGAAAAGATTCGGCTAGTGACTGCATAATTTTTGTATAACTGCAAGTGGGTGCCTCGGGTGGCAAGACAAGAAAGGCTTTTTCTGCTGCTTTGGTGCTTTCCCTCAGCACATCCCTGGGAATCCCCTGTGCCTGTTTGGCGCCATCGTCCCATTCCGCCTGCCCACAAAGATGGTCTATAGAAATGGGGTCAGCACTGATGTCTGATGCCATGCAAGGGTTATCCCATATTGATGGGAGAATTTCCCTTACCTCTCTCTTCCATGCTGCTTCCCACATTAAAAATTCGGTGGGGATGAGCAGGCAGGAAAATAACTGTTTTAAAAAAACAGCTGGAGTGACATCTGATGCTGACAGGGTTGCCTTCAGGAGCCCCTGGAAATATTCGCTTTCCCGGGAAAACTCCTTCTGGGCTTTACACAGTTCTTTAATAGTGTGGTAGGGGAATGGGGTCCATTTGGCCTGTACTCTCCCTTCCCTGTCTGGATTATATGTAATAGGGCACCTGACAGCATGTGAACAAGCCCCTGGCTCTGATTCTTGGGCTCCTTTCCCCCAGATGCTGAAGTGTGGGAACCGGAAGGGCGGGGGGGGGGGAACTGGGAGTGGCTGGGAAAGTGGGGACACTTGACATACAGGTCTCTGATTTGGAGGCATGGTCAGAAGGTGGGTCTTGAGAGGGCATGGGAGGAGCAGAGGGAGAAGGAGGAACTGTCCTGGTTTAGGACAAATTAGGAGAAATCTCCAAAAGGGAGCCCCCCAAAACAAACCTCCAACCACCCCTCCCCCAACACCGGGTTTGGGAAGGAATTTCTCGGAGGAGCAAAGTGGAAAACAAAACCTATTTATTTACAAGTAACAAAAGAACACTCCCCAACACAAGAAAAGAAAAGAGACCAGACTGTGTTGTGAAGGGCACTGAGCTTCTGTCGCGAGCTTCGGGTGTCCTGGAGCTCTCAGGTCAGGTCCGGAGCCGGTCCAGTATCTTCAGGGGAGGGTAAGAAAGAGAGAACAAAAGAAAAGGGAAAAAAACCAGTGCAAAAAGCAGAAAGCAAGCAAGCAAGCGGCTAGCCAAGCAAGCAGCAAAAGCCAAAAGCGAAAGTGCCTGCTCACACCCCGCCCTCTTCTCTTCCCCATCCCGCCGCAGCAAGACGGCCGGGGGGGGGGTAAAGGCACAGCTGCCAGACACAACACACGATATTGGGATAAAGGCTGTCACCCCACGACAGGAACATAAGAAGGGGAGGGTTCATGAGAGGAGTCTTGGGATACGAAGGGGTTGGCAGACCGGCGAAAGGGATTATGGGAAAAAGAAGGGAAAAAGGCAGGAAAAGCCATGTGGCTGCCACCATTTTGAGCTCCACAGGAGCCATTTTGAGGAGAGACGGGGTCAGGGAGATTAAACCGGACAGAGGGTTTTTGGGACAGGGTTTTACTAACTGGGTAAAAGGGAGAAAGGGAAGGAGCCTGAGAAGTCAGGCCCAGACTCCAAAGCAGGGGGAATGGGAGACTTGAGGGGAGCCAGGGAGATGGTGGAAACCCCGCGCTGAGGAGGAGCGGGCTGCTCCTCTCAAGATCCCAGTTTGAGGGGGAGCAGGTGAGGGAAGAGAGCTAGGAGAGGGAGAGTTGGGAGAACTGGGGAACATGCTGTCAGAGGATGGTTGTTTTCTCACCCCAAAGTTGGATGTTAAGACTGTTCTGATTTGGAGACTCCAGAAGGTAATTTTAGACAAGGAGGAGTCCCCTGACATGCCTAATTCTGTTAATTTATTACCAACTAAGTCCCAAAAATGAATGTCATAAATTTGTTCAGGGGACACCTCGGGAAAGTGAGAAAGCAACCATTGGACAAGCTGCTTTAATTCCCTTTTTGAATAACAACCCCCTCCCCCCCTCCCCCCCCCCCGAAAGGATTCCAACAACTTGGTTTAAAACTCCTTTTTGAGCTGATGACAGCCTAGCACCCATGGCTGAGATAACAAATTGAGCAGCTCAAATCACCCCACCACCCTGGAAAAACCACAAAATGAAGCAGAACAGCACTGCCGGCTCCCCACGAGAAAGAGAAAAAGCTGCGCGGCAAAAAGAGAGGGGTCCTGGCTCCAAACCAAAAGGAGCACAAGGACAGGGTCCCTTAGACAAAGGAGACCTATACAGATGGCAGGAAGAGTAAGGAGGAAAGGACCTCACTCCATAGAAAGGGAGAAAAGAGGATTCCTTACCTGTCCGGTGAGCGCAAAAGAAAAATCCAGAGGCGATGGGTCCTACCGGAGAACGACTCCTGTGGGGCTTCAGGAGCTACCGCCCTCATCCCCCAAGAGCGCCACCCACTGAAATGGGGTCTGGTCCCACTGAGGGTAGCTTGCCAGCCAAGAAACCTTTGAGTGCACTCCAAGGTACAAAGTCCAGGAAAGCGTCCAAGGTCTTGCCCGTGGGGTCCGGTGACACAGCCCCCACGTGAGTGACAAACTGTCGCAGTGCCTCTCCGAGTGTGTGCTCAGACCCACCCTGGCTTGCTCTGGCACAGCGAGCAGCGAGGGACACTCTCCCATTCCTAGGGAGGTCAGGAGAGCAGCTAAGGCTGTCACCTTTTGGACGAGACAGCAGCACGACATAGGTAGAAGAAGGAGAGTGGACTCCAGTTGGGGGCAAAGTCCGGGTTTATTCCAGAGCTCAAATGAGGTCCCAAACCCAGGGAATCCATCCAACTGAAGACCTCGATTTGGGGGTCTGCAGGGTGTTAAAAAGGTGGGGGTAAACCAGGGAGGGGTTTGCCTGCCTGCCAATGGAGATACAGGAGGGCATGGGGACCAGGGAAACAGGCAGGTAGGGGGACCAATAAGGGGCACCCAAGGGAGGGGCCGCGGTGCCCGAACCTATCACTCGACACCCTTGGTAGAAGTTTCTAGAGGGAGGGGATGGGCCGTTGAGTGAAGGACAGGACACTGGGGAGGGGTTAAGGGAAGGAATCAGCCACTTTTGGGGAACAGGGGGAGGAGGTAGGGAGATTGACATTAACAAGAAGGGAGGAGGCAGCACGGGCAGAACCATTATAACAGGAGGGAAACTGGGATAAAGCAAAGTACAACTTAATGCTACTAAAACATATAAGAACACAATACAACAGCCCTGGACATTGCTGAGAGAGAGAAGTGGCCAAAGCTCTATCTTTATACTGATTCGTGGATGGTAGCCAATGCTCTGTGGGGATGGCTGGAAAGATGGAAAAAGGACAACTGGCAGCTTACAGGAAAGCCAGTCTGGGCTGCTGATGAGTGGAAAGGCATTGCCTCTCAGTTGGAGAAGCTACCTGTGAAAGTCCATCATGTGGATGCCCATGTCCCCAAGAGTCGGGCTAATGAGGTACACCAAAACAACGAGCAGGTAGAACAGGCAGCAAAAATGGAGGTGTCAAAGATAGATTTAGATTGGCAACATAAGGGGAAGTTGTTCCTAGCTCATTGGGCCCATGATGCCTCAGGTCATCAGGGCAGGGATGCCACCTATAAGTGGGCATGAGACCGAGGGGTGATTTTTGCCATGGACAGTAGTTCTCAGGTTATCCATGACTGTGAGATGTGCGCTGCCATCAAGCAGGCCAAGAGGGTGAAGCCCCTATGGTATGGTGGGCGGTGGTCCAAGCAAAAGTATGGGGAGACCTGGCAGATTGACTACATCATACTGCCCCAGACACGCCAAGGCAAGCGCTACATGCTGACCATTGTGGAAGTCACCACTGGATCATTAGAGACCTACCCTGTGCCTCATGCTACTGCCCGTAACACCATCCTGGGCCTAGAAAAGCAAATCCTGTAGAGACATGGCACCCCTGAGAGAATTGAGTCGGATAACGGACCCATTTCAAGAACAGCCTTATCAACACGTGGGCCAGGGAACATGGTATTGAATGCATATATCATATTCCTTATCATGTACCAGCTGCCGGGAAAGTTGAATGGTGCAACGGACTGCTTAAGACTACCCTGAAGGCACTTGGCAGGGGAACTCTTAGAAATTGGGAAATGAACTTAGCAAAGGCCACCTGGATGGTCAACACTCGAGGGTCCATTAATCGAGCTGGTCCTGCCCAGTCTGAACCCTTGCACATAGCGGATGGAGATAAAGTGCCTGTTGTACACATGAAAGGTATTTTTCCCACCTCTGGCAAAGACAAACCCATCCGTGGGATTGTTTTTGCTCAAGGACCAGGTTACACTTGGTGGGTAATGCAGAAAGATGGAGAAAGCTGTTGTGTACCACAGTGAAACCTAGTCTTAAGTGAGAGCTCTCTGTAAGGTTTCATTGTGTTGCTGATGGAAATAGAATAAGGGGTGGATAATGTCCTGCATTGTCAAGCAAATCGTATTCTATTTACCATCTCTATGGCAGTTGTCTTCTGCTAAGTGGGTAGTTTTCCTTATCTCTTCCACAACTGGGGAGACATCTGCTGATAACAGGCTACTGAATGTCACTGCATGACTGATAAGAACTATAGCATCCCAGTGTGAGATGCTCCGCCCAGAGGGGAGAGCCAAGCACTCTACCCAGATGTAATGTGGAGATTCTGGAACACCAGCATGGCCTTTTCCACTGGATTTCCCAGAGGAACAGCAGCTCTCTTCCCTTAGATTTTCAGAAGACTACACCTTTTCTACAGGATCCCTGCTCCAACAGAACCACATCTGTCACTCCAGGAGGACTGCAGCCACATCTCCAATTGGACTGCTACCAACACCCTGACCAACAGGGTGTCAGGTTGTGTTCTGACTCTGTCAGTGTTGTTCGAGTGTACTGCATTGTTTATTTCATCTTTTTATTTTCTTCCCTATTAAAGAACTGTTATTCCCTGCTCCCATATTTTTTCCCTGAAAGTCCTTTAATTTAAAATTTATAGCAGTTTGGAAAAAGGAGTGGGGGGAAGTTTAAATTTTCCATTTCTGGGGAGGCTCCTGCCTTCCTTAGCAAACACCTGTCTTTTGAAACCCAGACATGGAGCCAGCCAAGGGAAAAATCATCAATATTTGGACAGACTCCAAATATGTTTATGGGATTGTCCATGCTCATGGCATGATTTGGAGAGAAAGAGGACTCTTAACAGCTCAGAAGAAAGTTGTCAAATATGCAACCGACGTCCTCAGACTCCTTTAAGCAGTAGAACTCCCGTCACAGGTGGCAATTATGCATTGCCAGGGACACTCTAAAGGTTACACTCTCCCTGAAGAAGGCAACCGATTGGCAGATTATGAAACTAGGCTGGCCGCTGAAAGAAAGGAGCCAGTAGTGGCTGCGTTGATACTCACTAAAGTAGATACTGGGCAACCAGTAAATTATCAGCCATCAGATTACAAATGGATGCAAGATAATAAAAGGAAATTTCTAGAGAATGGATGGGGACAGTTAGAAACAGGCCAATGAGTAATATCTGAAAGAGCTTTGAAACACTATGTGAAATCTGAACATGATAAAACTCATTAGGGAGTAGACCCCCCTCTACCAATATCTCACGCCCACGTCTGTTAGAAGTCATTAAGGAAGTAACATCTCAATGTGGCATTTACTTAAAGAACAATCCAAATACAACCATTACACTAGAACAAGGAGTGATTGGCAGAGGAACTTTTCCAGGGGAAGTATGGCAAATAGATTTTAGCTCCATACTCTTTTACAGAGCAATATAAAATAGAGGACTATCTCAGCAGAGTATTTCAAGTGTATCTGTATTACCAACTTGTATGTAAGTGTTTTCTTCTTTGTACACAATACATTCATTTCAATTTTTAAGTTTCAAATCGAAAAGAAAATTTTCATTTATGTATGTATTAATTTTTTCTTAAAATAAGCAAGTGCTAAAAAAGCACAAATAATTAATTTTGTATACTGGCATGTATTTCTCAGAGTAATGCATTTAACCTGCTCTGCTTGTAAGGCAAGCAATTGTTTTATCTTTATGTCCAGGAACCACTACTAGTCTATTCTGCAACCAGTTAGCAAGTCCCCTTGGAAAGTCCCTTCCACACTCCAGAGGCTAGATGCTCTTGTTGGTGATTGAAATAAAGGCATATCCCAAAGCTATATATTGCAGTGGGAAAAACCAGAAGCTGGCTTCCTTCAGTGGGCACCTCATGGCAAGTCTTAAGGGTCTATTGATAAGGACAGTAGAACAGAATAGCACAGCCTTTAAGAAGTAGATTAAGGATGTAACTTGGGCAAAAAAGTAATGTAAAATGCAAGCAGGATGCCAACTCAGCTTTGCAAGGCTAACAAAGTAGAAGTTATGCAAAACAAGGATGTTGCGCTTACTCAAGAGCAGGAGTTGAGAAACAGCCACCAAAAAAGGCCACTGGATGTTGAAGACAGACCCCAAAGAACCATATAAGGACTTTTGATCAGGGGTGCGACTATGTAAAATAAAGTAATACATATATCTCAGGATCTATAGCTGGTCAGAGTGACCCTGAGATACGTTACAAAGTCTCTTTTCCCAGCCCGGCAGTTGAAGAAGGAGTCAGAGCTCTTCAGTTCTTGGTCTCAAGGTTGTTTATTGTATCTTATCTATAAAATTTTTTCTCCTGTCCAGCCGAGGTTCACTCAGCAAGACAGTCAGAGGCACTCTGCCTGCCCCCAGGGCGGTGTTATCTTTTTATACTAAAAGCTACGTGTACAATATTTACAATTACGTTCCAATATCTATCACCTATGTTAGACAGTGAGCTTCTACTCTAAACCAATCTAAAAGTGCCAAAATCACACCAAAAGATGGAGGCCAAGAAGAAGAAGGAAAAAGGTTGGACACGCCCAGATTCCTCCATCTTGCCCCCTGAACCCCCATTCTAGAAAACCCCAAAAATCTATTTTTCACCCTGTGATGAATTCTACTTAAACTGTTGTGGTTTGCAGACCTTCATATAAGGTTGGCAACTTGCTCTATGGGTCATAATCAAAACTACAGGTGTCTTGGGCTCTTTGCCAGGGTCTCTGAGCCCCCTGGTAGCGGTCTTGGCAGTCCAGGACAGCCAGAGGGATGTCCTGAATTCTGACACCTCCCCCTTCTGTTTGCAGCAGAAACACCTCTTTTGCAGCTTTGTTCATGGCCCGCTGTTACAGTTACAGGGCTTGCAAGGGTCTTTCAGGGTGAAGAGAGAGGCGAGAATCTTGACCTCATGTTCAGAAGGCTTGATTTATTATTTTATGATATATATTACATTATTACTATGCTAATAGGAATAAAGAGAGAAAGTCTCAGAAGCTTGCTAAGCTAATAATAGAAAAGGAATGAATAATAAAGAAGCTCTCTCTGATTCTGTCCCAGAGAGAGCTCAGCCTTTGATTGGCCCTTAATTGTAAACATGCAACATGGGCCAATCACAGGTGCACCTGTTGCATTCCACAGCAGCAGACAACCATTGTTTACATTCTTTCTCTGGGGCTTCAGCTTCCCAGAAGAGGGAAAAATCCTAAAGAAAGGATTTTTCACAAAAGATGTCTGTGACAGCCCGCCACATGCACTGAAAAATGCATAGCAAAATGAGCAGAACTACAAGCCCTATTAAAATATAACAAGCTATCATCTAACAAAAGTTCTACAACATCACTGATTCCCACACCCATGAAGAAACCCAAAGTTCACAATCTTCTGTGGGCGAAGCACAGGTGTTGGAATCTCTGCGCAGTCCACGTCTGTGCGTCTTCTTTTCTGCTTGTAGAATGGTCAGCATTTTCTGGCCAGTGTTTCTTGTCAGCATTCTCTTATACTTGATGGAGTTTCACATTCTTCACTGAAATCCACCTGGACTTTTGCACCTGATAAAACACATACAAATCCACATCCCCGCAGGGACTGAAGGATTTTCTCAGAATCCCAGAGGTGAAGAACAGGTCCTGCTGTGAAAATAAAACATTGATCAGTTGTGTTTCAGTCTCTATGTAAGATTGCATAGAGAAATGTAAGATAACAGCAATTAGGAATCAATTACATAATACACATAATCAAAACCACATCTGAAATCATACAATTACCAAGCACTACAACACTGAACTGTCATACCAGAGTCTGCGACAGCTGATAAACCTTAAAACAACAGAAAATTGGAGAATTCATGTCCGGATTCATGTTTCTCCAAACTCTCTCTGAAAACAGGCTCAGCTGCCATATATGGTCAAATCGCCAAGTCAAAAGGACTTGAATACTCTTTGATGCAGAAAACATCTGGGCTGATTGTCAATCACTCCATTCAAGTAGAGGTAGAGCTTGGCCAGAGCCCGAACTCTAATTGATGGATATCATTTACACATTTTGAAACAAGACTCTTAAAAATAACAGTTATGAATAAGAAACCTTAGGGTTAAAAACCAATCAAACCATCAAATAATTGAATCCCTCCAAAACTTCTTTCAGGATAGAGATTCTTCAAACACAGCAAACTTTTTGAACTCTCGGCTGGAGTACTTCTGTAATAATAACTGAAGAAAACCATGAAACTGGCAATCTGGATTTAAAAGAAATCCAAAAACATATGAGTAGTTAAGAAACAAAAAGACAAGATTTTGAAGAGACATGTGTCTTGTAGATGATGACACAGAGATAGTAAAATACACAAAAGCTGTGTACAAATGCTACAACAATATCTTGATAATAATTCTTATCACAAATTCTGAGAATTCTCATTATATAATCAACTTATCAACAGGAAGTGTTTAAAAGGGTTAAGACAACCTTTTTTAAAGTATTCATACAGCATTAACAACAATCGTTATTTATTAGTATTGCTTATAAAAAACCAAAAATAACAAAGGTTACAAACTCGATACCAACAATCCCTAAAACTCAGAACCATTGGAGAATCAGCCGATGACCCCACATTTGTAGCATTGTCCTCCAGGAGAGTTACTGTTCTTTTCAAAGTTTGCAAAAACCTTTTCGAGCTTTTCATTTTGCGCTTGGAACATTTTCTCTATCCTTTCTTCCAACCGTCCTTCCAGTCGTCCTTCTAACCGTTCCTCCACGATGGATGCAACATGCTGAGGTGTTCCCACCTTGCTGCACTCCTCCACCATCTCTGCCAGAGAGGGTTGATTTGGCATCACACTGATGACTCACCTGCAGTCCTGGTTGGCATTGGCAAAAGCAAGGCTGTTGATGATGTATGGTTTCGCTCCCTAATCAATCACATGTCAATCCACTGCTTGCATGAGACGATATGTGAATGAAGAGAAAGGTTCAGAAGGATCTTGCTTGATGTCAGTGTAGATGGTGTCTTGGACTCCTGCTGGTGCAATTTGTAGGATTGCCCTCCATGCTGCTTCCTGAATGTCATTCAGCATCTCTCGTGGAAGTCTCGCCGCTTGCTGCACTGGTTTGTCCTCTGGAGGATCACATGCCAGTCGTGCCAAGGTGAGGTTTGCATTTGGTCTGCCCTGGTATCTGGCTCTCAGGTCACCAAGAGCTCTTCTCCATCTCATGTCCCACACGGGGACCTGTGTGTCTGTAAGAATCATCGACACAAGACATCTAAGATCATAAGGTGTTAAATAATATATTTTGAAAGTGCCCCTCAAAAGCTGCTTAAAATATGAAGAACCCAGTCCATTGTCTCTGATGGCCTTGGCAAGATCTTTGACCACTTTGTGATCTAACCTCTCCCATCTTGGGTTCTGGCCCTGTGCATCGTAATTCTCGGGCATCGCAATGTCTCCTGAGTGCTGTAATAGGTCTTTTTCTTTTGCTAATTCTTTTTTAATATTTGCCTAATCTATAGCTGGAATTGTTTGTGCTTTGGGTACCTGTGTTTCCATTGGTACTTGCATGTAAAGTGGAGTAATCTGTGGGAGTTGCTGCCATGCTGCAGCCTCTCCCATGGTGGAACTCACCGGCGTAGTTGGAATCCGCATCCCCTGCCAGGCTGTAGCCTTGGCCCTTGACCCTAGATTACGAACAGGGATTTGAAATTCCTGTGCTGTGGTTTCCAAAGCTGTATCCAAATACTGTAAAAGAACTTTGGCTGCACTCCTTGGTATTGTAACTGTTGGCCCCTGTCCAGATGAGCCAGTAGGTACTGATGTTGAGAGCATCCAGGCTGGAATAACCTCTGAAGCAGTAATTCGTACTGTATCATCCTGTTGCTGCACTTCAGTCGGAGTGTCATGAACCCCATGATGTTCTGGAGTTGATGAAGGCTCCACTCGCTGTGTCGGAGCTGTCTTCTTTGACCTAGCCTTCTTTTTATATGAAACTGGAAAAATATTTTGCAACGTTACAGTCCCGCCACTAGGTGACACTGGGGTCCAACCACGTGGGTCTGGCAAAAGTTCTTGCAATGTGATGGTCCCACCACAAGGTGGCGGTGTCGGCTGCTCGGTTGGATCTGTGTCTCTGATGGGTCGTTGACTGCCTCATACAATATCTGCTTTATTTGTGACAGCTCTCCCATCTGAGATTTTGATTAAGGCTGAAACAGTGTGGTTTGCTGAGCTTGGTTTTGGGCTGGCTGCTGGGGTTGGCTGCATGCCAGTGCCATGGGACCGGAGAAGGGGCGGTACCTCGGGAAACCTCTGCAGCCTGACCACACCCCGTCTCTGCCTGTGTCATCACAGGAGTAAGGATGCCCCCGCCCCGACCGTGCCTCCTCTGAGCTCGCTTCAGCGCAGGTGCGATCTCAGGAATGCCCCCTTCATCTCCCAGATCGACATCCTCACTGCTCAGATCCCATTCCAGCTCTGATGTTTCCGCCCTGCCCTAAACCCCATCAGGACCCTCGTCTTCTGACCCCATGTCAACACCGACAACCGACGCACGCGGACCCCGCTTGGTTAGTGCTTGTGACGTGTCTGCAAAATGGGAAAAAATCCTCCCCGCTCCGACTTCTGGGTTTCGCGTCATCATCGGGCGCTTGCCGCATTTCTCCACAGTAGCCCCTGTGGACTCTGCAGCTGTCCCGGCTGGCTTAGTCCCGCCTGATGCAGCCGCCGTGACCCATGAGCTTTTCCCGGGTGGCTGCTGATCGCCTGCCATCGCAGTCGCGTGCGTCTTTAACACCGCCCCGCCTGAAACCGTTGCTGCCACCAGTACCACGCATGCGCGTGCTGCTGCAGCTTCTGTGCCTTCCGCTGCCCCCATGGCCCCCCCGGCTGTCCCCTCTGCCACCCCAGGCTGCCTCTGGCTGTCTGGTGCTGCCGCCGCGCGGCTGTGCCCGTTGCCAAAGGGCAGTTCCCCCTCCCCCTCAGGTCCCGCGATCTTGTCTGCAACCACCCCTACTGGTTTCGCTGCCGTTCCCGCAGTGAGGCTGCGCTTTGGCTTTCTCGATTTGGGATACAGAGCCTCGAAATAGGCAGAATCCCAATCCTCCTCCTCAATGGGGAAAATGGCTAATTTCAGCTTTCCCGGTGAGACAGAATAGAAATTCTCCAGAGTAGAAATCCATTTTGATTTAGGTGAAATGTACATCTTTGAGTTAAGTCTGCAGTTTGAAAACATAGCTATTTAGTCTGACTGCCTGTTCTCGTAAAAAGCCTAGGCTCAGAGAAACTGCTTCAGTGAACGGCAGAGATAAGAGTGGGGAGACAGAGAGACTGCTGTGAGAGCAGGTCAGCCTGACCTAGGAATTCTTTCTGATAAAGAAGAGCTAGCTGCAAATGTCACACGAAATTCATAAAAATGAATATGTATGAACCTATTGTGAAATTGCATACATATGCATTTGAGAGTGGGATAAAAAAGGGACCTGAAGTTCCCAGAAGTACGCATGTCTTTTAAGGGGGGTAATCTCCACATGCGTCCATCGCTGCAATAAACAAACCAGCTTTACAACTTTCACAAAGTTGTTGAGTTTTGTTTATCTCCACAAAACATTCTGGCGAAGCCAGGCAGGAGGAACCGTCTCTGTCCCCGCAGAGGCAGGGGAGAATAGACGGACCTCCTAGGCGTGCCCTGGGATTTTGCTGGAGGAGTTCTGCTCATCTCAGCTTGCCTCCTGCGGAGACAGACAAGGACCTGCTGGTGTGCGGAGGATACAGTATGTATTGAGGGGCCCCTGGGGAAAAAGAGAGCTAGGACGGCTGAATAAGTCACTCAGAGACATCTGAGTGCTCAGCCTGTGCCTGCAAGCAGACTGGTCAATAGAGTGACTGAGAGACGGGAGTTCACTGTGTGACAGAGCGGCCCCTAGCGACCCTGGGGGTGGGTTCAAGTGGACTCGTGTGTGTGTATGTGTGTGTGTGGTGTCTGGACACTGTATTGTTGTACAGTTAATGCATTGTGTGGTTAATGTTAGTGTGTTTGTAATCGTGCGAGTGCATGGTGTACAAAAGAGAGTGAGCGAGTGAGTATATCTACACTGCGGGAGGGGTTTCTACCCACAACTGAAGGGGCCGAGTAAGGCCTGAGGTGCCGGCTGGGGCAGGCTGTGGGGACAGGGAGCGCCTGGCAGAGAAGTAGAGCAAGTAGTGGAGAAGCGTGGGTGAGGACCTTCATTGAGTAAAGGTGGTGAATTGTAGTGTAGATTGTGCATGCTTTTACCGTGGCTAGACGAACTCAAGGGGTTCCTCTGCCCCAATGGTTTGGACTCGACTCCTGGGAGTTTGTGAATCCTGTGAATTATTGGATAGATAGAGGAGACGAAGGAGTTCATTTAAAGGGGCTTTATCGGACTTCAGCTGGTACTATAGTAAGTCTGGATTGGGAACAACCTGCCGTAGAGGATTTAGAGTTCCCTGTAGTAAACGGAATAGCCTGCCTCTGCAGGCAGTTCCTGAGAGCCTTTGGTGCATCAAGAGGCTGGCACTCTGTGTGGGTATTATTGCAGTGCGGAGTTTCCAAGAGATGCTGGTATTGCTGTTCTAAAAAATGTCAGGTCATATGCCCCGAGTGTAAATTAAAGTTTCCTGATCAAGCTGATTCAGAACCTAAGATCTTAAAGCTTGTGTGTGGGAAATCACATTTGATACCTGCCACCTGGAGTTGTGTGTGGGAGGAAGACTGGGAAACGACTGTGAAGCTCTGTGAAGAAAGGTTTGGGTGGAAGCGAGATAGGGCAAGGAGAAGGAGATAATAAGAACTAACCAGAGTAAAGAAGTTCCTCGGGCTAGCCCCTTGGGGTGCGTCATGGCCCACTGGAAGGAAGTCACCAGTAGGGGGGGCTCTGAGAATAAAAAAGATCTAATCCAATATTGCACGCGCTGGTGGCCATTATACAAGTTAGAGGACGAAGTGAAGTGGCCATCCACTGGAACTTTAGATTATAATACCTTATTGCAGTTAATGTTGTTTTTAAGACGGGAAGGTAAATGGGATGAGGTTTCGTATGCTGATATGTTTTTTGTTTTAAGAAATCACCAAGAATGGCAAAGGGACTGTGGGATCAGACCATCCTCTGACCCACTGGTCTTAGCCCTTGAAAAGGAAAACAAGGCAAAGAGGGGGCAAATCAAATGTTGTTGTTCAGCATGTGGTACAGGACAACGGTGTATGAGATTAGACAAGGTTTATCATTCTGAGGGGCAAGAACGAGATAGATTTAAGTGGATGAAAGCTCCTCCTAGGAGGAGGGAGGTTGAGGATGAGGATGAAGAGGAAGAGGACTTCCCCAAAAAGGAGGAGGACTCAGGCTGGGAAGGCACATTCACTAGAATCCACCCCCTGCCTGACAGTCCAGTTGCATCCAGAACTAGGAGGCAAGCAGTGTTCGAGGCCCCTCTGCAAGAGGCAGTGGGACCAGAAGGAGGGAGATTAATGATTAAAGTGCCATTTACCACTCTTGATTTAGAGGCATGGGAAAGGATTGCTAGGACTTATTGTATCGATCCGATACTTACTGCCAAACATCGATGATATGTTATCAAGCAACACAATCCAGATTGGGCTGACATCCAGTTACTACTGGATGCTTTCACTGAAACGGAAAACCAGCTGATCTTAAAGACAGCAGGGACTTTGGCAGAGGATCACTGCAAGAGCAAGCAGCTACATGTAAAGGAACATTTCCCCCTCCAAGACCCAGAATGGGATCCTAATGTATCAGCAGAGGTAAAGAAATTAGCAGATTATCACGAGTGGATAGCAATAGGGGTGGAAAGAACTATTCCAAAAACCATAAATTGGTCAGCCTTATATTCCCTTAAGCAGGGGCCTTCAGAGACTGCATCTGAGTTTCTAGAGCGTTTAAGGGATGCTATGCGTCGTCATACATCATTAGATTCAGGGTCTGAGATAGGGATGAATCAGTTAGTTAATTCATTTTTTGGCAGTCTGCTGGAGATATTAGACGTAAACTTCAGAAAATTCATGGACCGGAAGGGACAAATCTCGAAGTCTTGCTAGAGAAGGCCTGGAGGGTATTTAGTAACCGGGAATAAGGATATAAACAAGGAATGAAAAAGTTGGTGGCAGTAGTACAGGAGGAAAGACAAAGAAAACGCAACCAGGGACCACCCAGACAAGGATCATCTCGGCTGGGCAGAAACCAGTGTGCAATCTGCAAAAGAACTGGTCACTGGAAAGATCAATGCCCAGAACATTGTGACCAACAAGTGGCTGCACATGTACAACACAAATGAGGAGGACCGGGGGATTCTGCCCTGGTGGATCCACTGGTTATAACAATGAGGCTGGGGGAAGAAGGGAAAGGGTGGAATTTTTGGTTGATACAGGGGCCACATATTCAGTTTTAAATAAAGCTTTACTACCTGTGGAAAATGATTATAAAGTAGCAGATTGTAAGACTGGGGCAGGAAGTTAATCTACCCTGGCCCCAAGCTCTTCCACTGGCAATATTGCAAATTCGAACTAAACCTCGGGCTAAAGAAAAGCTGAGTCCTTTTGAAATGCTTCATGGAAGACCACATGGAATACAAAAGGGAATGTCCACCCACATTGGGGAGGTAACGCTGGCCACCTACATGGTGGCTTTAAGCAAACAGCTCAGAGAAATTGAGAAACACGTGACTGGAACTCGGAGCAGGGAGTTAGATGGGCCAGTACATAACATACAGCCTGGGGATGATGAGTATGTTAAGTCTCTTACAGAGAAGACTTTGGAACTACAGTGGGAGGGACCATTCCAGGTACTTCTCACCACCTTCACTGCAATCAAGATCAAGGAGCAGAATGCCTGGATCCATCACTCCCGAGTGAAGAAGGCCCCAGAAGCCCCTTGGAGAGTGACACCAGAAGACAATGAACTGAGACTAAAACTTACTCAGGCAAAATGAGTATGAGTACATTGCAGTCGGGAGTAGTTCATACTTTCCCTTAAAGAATTGTTTTGTATATAATTATAACTGGAGTCTTAGAATTAGAGAGTACCTCTATCCAAAGCGATGCTGAATGGGCTTGGTCCCAGGCTTTTAATCAGTATACTGGATCCATGGGAGAACTTTCTGAGATAAAAGATTTAAACCTATCCACTGTAGTAATTCACAGGGATCAGGTATATGAGGAGCAGGAGTGGCAGGAACGGGAACTGTGGACACTTCAAGGGATCAGAGGAGAAGAAATCAAGGTAGCGTGCCGGGTGGTCAATGGGACGGCTCATGAGAGACTAGATGCAATTAGTGTCTCAACCTCTCCCGTATACAGGCACCAGGAAGTTTGTGATAGCCTAAGTGAATCACACTTTGGTGTAATTTCACCTTGATACAGCCTGTAGAAGTGACCTGCCTTTGGGCTCGAGTTGCTATCAGACTTTCATTTAAATTCAAAGTAGACACTGCCCTTTTTATAACAGCAGGACCTTATACAACCCATACTAGGACTCAAATAGTTCAGACTCAACCCTAACTTGAACCTAAAGTGTATGAAATAGGCCCCTACGTAGCAAAGAATGTGAGTGAACAACAACTATTATTCAATCCAGAATGGTCTCTAAAACGTGTTGAGTTGCTAGTGCAAATTAACATCTCAAAAATCCAACCAGCCTGCTCCTCTTTCCTAAGAACATCCTTTGAAAGCTAGACAACATGGTTACAAACACAGGTATACCTCAGAAGCAGAATAAGAAAGGATCTAACTGGGATATTAGGGACAGGATTGGGAGTTTTAAATGGAATTGATTCAGAAATACTGATGAATAAGCTGGCCACTACAGCAGGTGGCCTAACAAAATTGAAGTAACCTTTACAGTAATTTCTATTGGCATTAGGAACTAGTCAGTGGCAGATTTCAAAAGTACTGCCAAAGTGGGAAAAGGCCAGGGACCAAAACCACAAGTTAATAGTAGAAGCACTTAGTACAGTTCAAGATAATGTGTCTTTAGCTTTCAGTTGTATACAAGCACAGTTATAGATGGAAGCAACAGCAGCTCTGATCATACGGGAAGGGGATGAAGGTAATTTTCCAGCTGAAATTCAGAATGTTGTCTGGGATAATGCAATTGATTTTGAAAGGAAGTTTCAATCCTGGTGGACTATGGTAAATTTCACCTATGACCCTGCTTGTAATGTGGCCACTGCCTTTGTGCTTACCATATGTAATGCCACTGTTTACGTTATCCATCCCATCATTGCACTAGGATTAAACCATGAAAAAATGGTGCTCTGCCCTTCAGAACATAGAGTGTGAGCACGAAAGGTGAATGAAAAGTGGCAAACAGTAAACTTAGAATCCTGCATTACTAGAGAACAGATGAGATTCATTTGTGAAAGCAATACTATTAATGCCCAGGATGTGTGTTTAGACACTGAACAGAGTATTTGCCACTTTGAAATTCATCCAGTCACTGATCAGAAGACTGTGCTTGTACATACTGGTAAAGGTTGTGTGTGCCTGAGAACTGCTTGTGCTGCTGTAAAAATTGATAACAACGATGTTGTCTTGCAGAAATCATTTTAATTTTTGTATTTGTAATTTTTTTAAGATTATCGGGTGTGGTTTTTTGTCCTTGGCCCCAGTGACATCCCACCAGCTGGTTAAAATCAATTACACAGTGTATCACAGACTGTCACCTACTCCTATTGGAATGGACCTTACATTGGTAAAACGAATAATTAAGCACCAAGACCTACTGGAGATCTTGAAGGAAATTCAAGAAAGCGGAAAGAAAACCTTAATTACTGTCCAACATGATATAAAAGAAATAACCAGAATTCTACAAAGAATAAAACAAAATGTGGATCATCACTGGTGGAATGTGGTATTTGGGTGGTCACCAACTGCAAATGGAATCTTTAATAAGTTGTGTCATCCCATTGTAGTTTGGTTAGTATTAGTTGGAATATGTTTAGGATTATCCATTATATTGCTAATTTGGAATTGGAGAATACTACAGCGAGTAGCTATGTTAACCTTCTTATCAAATGTGCATGGTAAAGCATTAAAAGACACTTATTTTCGTAGGGATTTGCATTAAGTAAAAGAATTTACTTGTTTTCTAGGAAAGGGGGGAAATGAGACAGAGTAGAAATCCATTTTGATTTAGGTGAAATGTACATCTTTGAGTTAAGTCTGTAGTTTGAAAACATAGCTATTTAGTCTGACTGCCTGTTCTTGTAAAAAGCTTAGGCTCAGAGAAACTGCTTCAGTGAACGACAGAGATAAAGGCGGGGAGACAGAGAGAGACAGAAAGACTGCTGTGAGAGCAGGTCAACCTGACCTAGGAATTCTTTCTGATAAAGAAGAGCTAGCGGCAAATGTCACGTGAAATTCATAAAAATGAATATGTATGAACCTATAGTGAAATTGTATGCATATGTATTTGAGAGTGGGATAAAAAGGGACCTGAAGTTCCCAGAAGTACGCATGTCTTTTAAGGAGTGTTATCTCCACATGTGTCCAGCACTGTAATAAACATACTGGCTTTACAACTTTCACAAAGTTGTGGAGTTTTGTTTATCTCCGCAAAACACCAGGACTGGTAGGGATGTGTCCCAGTCCGTGTCCGAGGACCCTGAGGCTTCTGGGGTTTCTGGGCATTCTGGGGGACCATTGGGACCTTGGAGGTGATGGCATTCCCTCCTGCTCCCCTTCAGTGGGAGCAATTTTTGCTTCCCCTGGGCTGGTAGGGAGAAGTGCCGCCTGCTGCTGGCAGGGCAATTCCCTCCATCAAACCCCTGTGGGAGTTTGGGCTGTCTGCTGATGGCTGGCAGCCCTCCTGCTGTTTCTCGTGGTTGCCTCCAACATTACCCTTGCGGAAGGCAACAACTTTACAGCTGCTTTATCTCTTCTCGTGGCCAAGTGATAAAGGTGTCTGTTGATCTCTTGCCAAAAGTCTAGCTCAAACAACAGACGCGTTTCTGTGTGTGGATAATTACACCGCACCCACAACAAGAGATCTTTGAGCTCTCTTTTGGAAATTTCCACAGGGTGTGTGGGTGCCATGCCCTGTAAGGCTGACAAGAGGCTGAGCTGTTCCTGGAAGCATGTACCCCCCATGTTCTGAGTTTTGACCTTTCTTACCAAAAGCTGAATCGTCTACAAGGTTGGTCCAGAGGTTGCCCTCGTTACTGTCCAGCAGGTCACAGGTGAGGATTTCCAGGCTGGCTCCTGGTTGTCCTCCTTTCCAGGTTGAGCTTGAAACAAGTCGTCTTGGCAGAGGTCAAGTTGTTCTCTCTGGACTTTTTTTCTGGTGGCATGACTCTTCTCTGAGAGTGCCTCTTCTCTGAGTGTGCCTCTTCTTGGGCTGGGTTTCAGCATCTGATGTCTGGTGGCGTGGCTGCTTTCCAAGTGCCCACCTGGGTGCCCTCTAAGAGCCCACCCAAGGGATGCCAATGTCTCGAGATCTCTAGCTGGTCAGAGTGACCCTGAGATATGTTAGAAAATCTCTTTTCCCAGTCCAGCACTCGAAGAAGGAGTCAGAACTCTTCAGTTCTTGGTCTCAAGGTTGTTTATTGTATCTTATCTATAAAATTTTTTCTCCTGCCTGTTGTGGTGTGTTGCAATGTCCTGTTTCAAACTTCCGAGTCCCTTCCCAGGTGTGCCTATGCCTCTCTCCCTGCCCCCTCGCCCCCTTGCTGAGTGTGCCCTGTCAATCAGGCTAACATACCAGCAAGGCGTCGTGTGATTCGTCGATTTCAAAGGATGCTTCTCAGGCCTGGGGGTCATTGGCCTGTCTAAGTGTCATCCTCCCTTGAGACCCTGCCCCCTTCACCTGGTTGGTAACTCACCTGTCCCCTCCCCTTTCCCCTGTCCCCGAGCTTATAAAGTTAATGAGACCATGCGGCCGGCATTCTGTTACCAGCAGTGGCCCAGTGCAGACGCCTCTGCACCAATGGAATAAACATCTGGCTACCTTCTAGCAGAATCCACTCTCTTTCTCTTCACCATCGCCAGAAGCTCTCCCCTGAGGTAAACGGAGTCCTGTCTTGTGCCCCGCTGCACTCTGCCGCCAGCCAAGGTATCTCTGGGGTAAAACACCGCAGTGCTGCCTCTGGCCCAGCAGCGAAGGTCAGAATTGGCCTAGGCACCATCTAACTGGTTATATTGGGATACATATTCCAATATATTGGCGTCCCTGTGGGTGGCTCGACTCTGCAGCCCGAAAACGGACTCGCAGTTCCTCAGAGAAGCTTCTGCCAGCCGTGCATCCAGCTGAAAGGAGCCTGGCTTCAAGACTCCCAGCTAGAGACTTTGGGAATACTCCCAGAAAAAGTTTTGTGGACTGTTCGGCGCCTTTGGAAAGCCCTGCTTCATTGTGGTGAGCAGATTTTCCAGAGGAAGAAAAGGGGAGCCTCTCTTGCACCCAGAGAGAGGTCCTTTTCCGGTGGAGACCTGCCTGCCTGTACCCCGCCTACAGCTTCCTTTTCACGTGAGTATCTCTGCTTTCGGTAGAGCAGAAGCTCAAAAACAGACTCTGCCGCGAGTTCTGTTCCTTTTTGCCTTTGCATTTTGGCTGCGCAGCCCCACAGACAAGAATTCATAGCGTTCTAGCTTTATTTTCTGCGTGTGTTTCACTGTCTTTTAAAATGCGCGCCGGAGCAGCCCCGGCTCAGTAGCGTGCTCAGACACGTGTTAGGAGATTCTCTTTCTCTTTGCGGGGGAGGGGGGGGGCTCTCTTTCCACGTGGCCGGGGGACCTGCGGGGTCGGGAGTGCTCTGCACACGCGGCGGCGGGGGGGGGGGGGCGTCCCGGTTTCGGTTGCCACGTGGAGTGGCTGCTGTCTCTGCTCCGCGGGGGAGGCTTTGTTTCTGCCTCGGCTCGGCAGGGCGTGCCCTGCTGCTGCTGCCCGGGAATTTTAAAAGCAGTATATACAGCTGCATTGTGAAGCTTTTGTCTGCTCGTTATCGCTTTCTATCTGTGGTTTTTTTTTAGAAATTGGTAGCTGATTTTAGCTTTGCTTTTGGTCAGGCGGGATTAAGTACTTTGCATTTTACATCTATCATGGGTTCCAAACTTAGCATTGTACAAAGGGGAGTGTATTATGATATTGTTAGCATTTTAATCAAGAGTAATGTGAAATTCTCTAAAGGAAAATTGAAACAGTTTATAAGATGGCTTTTTCTGCAGTTCCCAAACATTTCCCCTGAAGAAATCCACAATATTCAATTCTGGGATAAAGTTGGGAATGAATTGATAACCTTAGGACAATCTGGCAAATTACCCTCAGCTAAATTTGTGTTCTGGAGTTTACAAATTCGAACAGCATTGCTCAAACAAAAGGAAATGGAGAAAAAGCCAAATGTAAGGCCATGTGCCTCTGCTCTCCCTGTTCCTCCCTCTCCCTCTGAAACCCCTAAACCTCTTTCCCCAAAACTTGGTATTTTAAAGAGTGCAAACTCATTGGGAAGTCAGCTCCCAGAGAGTGCAAGAATACCTGAGTTGTTTTGTTCACAAAGCCCTGGCCAGGCTGCGTGTCTTTCCAAATCCCCTCCTCTAAAATCCCGAGCACGTGTTAGCTTTTCGGAGAGCAGTGATGTCCAAAATGGCCCCCAGTCCCTAGGGGGTGCACAAGATGGTGGGTGCCACGTGGCATCTTCCCAAACCGGGTCTTCTTCTTCCCAAAATCCTCTTAAGCATCCCAAAATTCCTGCCCCATCCCCCTCTCCTCCTGTTCCTCGTGACACCTTCCCCCCTCCCCCCGCCTTTCCTGCAGTACCCTCAGCTCCGCCCCTCTACTCCTCCCAGGGGGCGGCTGCTGACGTGATGTCACCAGGTGACCCTGCCCCCTGTTCCCACGGTATCCCCGCCCCCTGCCAGCCCCTTGACCCCGCCCCTTGTTCCCACGGTTTCCCCGCCCCTTGCCGGCTCCCTTTCCCCACCCCCTCCCCGGGTTCCCACGGTGGGGACACACCCACTGCCTGTCCCCAAACCTGTAGCTGTGATCCCAATGCTTCTGATTCAAGGGATACAGAGCAGGGGACAGCAGACCCAATGCATGGTGCCATGTTGTCACTGGCCCCTGTTACGTTTCAGCCTGCAGCTCAAGCAGGAGCAGCCCCAACTGCTAATTGGAGTTCTTTTGGACGACAATTGATTAAAGAGATCTGTAAATCTCATAAAGAATATGGTCCACACAGTCCATATTTCCGTGGCCTTTTAAATTCTGAATTAAGTAGGACTATTGTGGTTCCACATGATTTAAAACAACTGTTTTCATGTCTCATGACATCCACGGAATTCAAATTATGGGAATCAGCATTGAAACAACTGCTAAAAGATGCTCTCCCAAGCTTACAGGCTGATCCAAACACAGCAAAAGACAACAATGGTAACCCTATCACTATTGACCACCTCTGTGGTGAGGGTCAATGGTCTTCTCCCTCAGTCCAAGCTGCTGCAATTCCTGCAGAAACACTTGAGAAAGTAAAGGAAGCAGCTAAAAAGGCATTCTTTTCCCTCCAACCTAAGGGGCCTTTTGAGCCCTATAGTAAAATCAAACAACTACCATCAGAGCCTTTTGTGAAATTTGTAGAAAGACTAACTAGAGCCATTGAAATACAAGTTAAAAAGGAAAATCCAAGGGAAGCAATTTTAGAAGAAATAGCGTTTACAAATGCAAATGAACAGCGTCGAGCAGCAATCCTGAGCCTTCCTATGGAACCTTCCCCTACATTAAAAGATATGCTTCTAGTCTGTAACAGGAAAGTGCCTCTGATGAGTGTTGCTGAAGACTCCAGACCAAGGCTGCTGCCAAGACCACCTCAGCGTGTTGCTGTTGCCAGCCCTGCACCTTCTCTTTCAGCACAGCAGTACCCTGGGCAGCAGCGGAGACCGGCAATGGTTGAGCCCACTAAACCATGCCTGCTTTGTAATAAGCTAGGGCACTGGAGTAACCAGTGCCCCCTGAAAAGGGAATTTGATGAATTTAAAAATAGCAGGGGAGGAGAACTGCAAGCCCTCCCTGGGGGTCAACAACAAAAAAACGAAGAATAAAGCGCCAGCCTGCCAGGCGTGCAGACATAAAAGGAGCAGGCCAAGAGAATAAGGGTAGCAAAACAAATCAAGCGCGCGATAATATTAACATTTGTGTAAGTGAAGCAGGTGTTTCAAAGACCAAGTCTGCTAGTTCACTGTTGAAAGTGAAACAAAATAACCTTTGTTATGATTTAAGTGATTCTGTATTAACCGCATCTTCTGTCAATGAGCCTTACAGGTTGCAGCTGACAGAGTCACTCCACCTGAAGGACACTGACTGGCATATTGTCTCTGTAAATCCTGAACAGAAAGGTACTTGGAACCAAATTCATTGTAAGTACATCATCACTGGGGACAAAAACACACCACAAGAGATCGAAATTGCTCCGGGACTGACAACATCAGATCCTAAGCAATTTGTTCTCAGCCTGCACTGTTTCCACCCACCCCTGTTTCTTCCCAAGGGACAAATTGTTGCTCAAGCTATCCCTGTGCCATCTTTACCTGAAAATGTCGATAAACAAGGGCCCACAGTCGCCCGGGTCCAAGTTATTGGGACAGATAAACCCAAATTGTGGTGCAATGTCAGTGGGAGTGGGGAGTCTAAACGCATTGAGATGCTTGTAGACACAGGTGCAGACTGCACAGTGATTCCAGTACAAGACTGGCCAGCTCACTGGCCTTTACAAAATGTTGCTGGTCACCTTCGAGGTGTAGGAGGTCTGCAATTGGCAAGACAATCCAAAAGCATTATTCAATTCGAGGGTCCAAACGGACAATTGGCAAATATCCGTCCATTTGTGTTAGATTATTCAGAACCTTTGTTAGGGAGAGATTTAATGGCCCAGTGGGGTGTCACAATTAATATTCCAGACTCTCCACAGCATTTTTGTGCAGCAGTCATTAAACAACAGCGCCCCACCCAAAAACTCAAGTGGAAAACAGACGAACCAGTTGATGTGAAACAGTGGCCACTCAGTAAACAAAAAATAAAGGTGCTTGAGGAACTAGTACAAGAGCAACTAAGAAAGGGCCACATTGTAGAGACCATGTCCCCATGGAACTCTCCAGTGTTTGTCATCCAAAAAGCTGACAAAAAGAGGTGGCGACTTCTCTGTGACCTCCGACAAATTAATAATGTAATTGAAGATATGGGTTCTCCCCAGCCTGGTATGCCATCCCCAACAATGCTTCCTCAAGATTGGAAATTAGCTGTTATTGATATTAAAGATTGTTTTTTCCAAATCCCATTGCACCCTGACGATGCACCGCGTTTGGCATTCTCTGTCCCTTCTATCAATTCAGAAGCTCCTATGAAAAGGTACCATTGGACTGTTCTTCCTCAGGGCCTGAAGGTATCTCCAGCTATTTGCCAGTGGTATGTCTCCTCCCTGCTTTCCCCAGTGCGTGCAGCCGCAGAGAAGGCCATCATTTATCACTATATGGATGATATCCTTGTGTGTGCCCCCAATGATGATTTACTAACACATGCGCTTGACCTAACGATCGATGCATTGATTGTTGCAGGGTTCGAGCTCCAGGAACAGAAAATTCAAAAGATGCCACCTTGGAAGTATTTGGACTTAGAAATTGGAAATAGGACCATTGTTCCTCAAAAACTAGAAATCAATCCCAGGATCAGGACCCTTGCGGATGTCCACAAGTTGTGTGGGTCTTTGAATTGGGTAAGACCATGGCTTGGTCTGACTAATGAAGACCTTGCCCCTCTTTTCAATTTTTTGAAAGGGGGAGAGGACCCAGGGGCTCCTAGGTCTATTACCCCAGAGGCACAGAAAGCTCTAGAAAAGGTTCAGATTGCAATGTCCACAAGACAGGCCCACCGATGCCGGCCTGATCTGCCATTCAAATTTATCATCCTAGGTAAGTTGCCACACCTCCATGGAATTATTTTCCAGTGGGAGGAAAAACAAACACCTAAGGCAAAGGACACACCAAAAAAGGACCGGGACCAGAGGGACTCTCTCTTGATCATAGAATGGGTTTTCCTCAGTCACAAAAGGTCCAAGAGACTGACAAAGCCTCAGGAACTGGTAGCAGAACTGATCCGGAAAGCAAGGACCCGGATCAGGGAGTTAGCAGGATGTGATTTTAAGTGCATTCACATTCCAGTTGAGTTAAAATCAGGTCAAAATACTATGAAAATACTGGAACAATTGTTTCAAGAAAATGAAGTGTTGCAGTTTGCTCTGGATTCCTACTCAGGACAATTTTCAGTAGCACGGCCCGCTTGCAAATTGTTTGAACAAGATGTTCAATTTACTTTAAAATTAAGAACTGCTCTAAGTAGGAGACCTTTAAAAAGGGCTCTGACTGTCTTTACAGATGCGTCCGGGAGGTCACACAAGTCTGTTATGACTTGGAAAGATCCTCAAACCCAGCAGTGGGAGACGGACATTGCTGAGGTGGAAGGTTCACCTCAAGTTGCTGAATTGGCTGCAGTTGTTAGGGCTTTTGCAAGGTTCTCAGAACCATTTAATCTGATTACAGACTCTGCATACGTGGCAGGAGTAGTATCCAGAGCAGATCAAGCAATACTGCAAGATGTATCTAACATTGCACTTTTTGAATTGCTCTCAAAACTGGTAAAGTTAGTCACTCACCGAGAGCAACCCTTTTATGTGATGCATGTCAGGTCACACACTGACTTGCCAGGGTTTATCGCTGAAGGCAACAGAAGGGCAGATGCTCTTGCTGCACCTGCAGTGATGGCCACTCTCCCAAATGTTTTTGAACAGGCAAAAATCAGCCACCAGCTTTTCCACCAAAATGCACCTGGCCTGGTTCGCCAGTTTAACATCACTCGAGAACAGGCCAAAGCGATTGTGGCCACGTGCCCAAATTGCCAACAACATGCACTCCCTACAGTGAGTACGGGAGCAAACCCAAGGGGACTGAACAGTTGTGAACTGTGGCAAACAGATGTAACACACATACAGGCTTTTGGACGGCAGAAATATGTTCATGTTAGTGTAGATACCTTTTCTGGAGCGGTCTATGCTTCTGCCCACACAGGAGAATCATCTATCGAGGCTATTAAGCACCTCTTACAGGCCTTTTCTTTCATGGGCATCCCCAAGGAGCTGAAAACTGATAATGGGCCTGCTTATAAATCCAAGGAATTCGGGAGCTTCCTGCAGCAATGGGGAGTAGAGCACAAAACTGGCATCCCCTACTCCCCTACAGGTCAAGCCATTGTAGAAAGAACTCACCGTGATATTAAAAGGGTCCTGGACCAGCAAAAACAGGTTCTGAAGGTAGAACCTCCCCACATTCGGTTATCCAGGGCACTATTCACAATCAATTTTCTGAATTGTTCTTTTGAAAGCCTGAACCCACCCATCCTACGCCACTTTGGGGGGAGCAGTCACAGGCTGATAAAGAAAAACCTCCAGTTTTAGTAAAGGACCCTGAGACTTGGACAATGGTGGGACCTTACAAATTGGTTACTTGGGGACGTGGATACGCCTGTGTGTCCACCCCCTCTGGTTTAAGGTGGGTTCCTTCCAAATGGGTAAAGCCCTATGTTCCCAAAGTCTCAGAGAAATCTGCAGAAGCGCCCCAGGTTGCTCACGCTGCCTGGAGAAGAAAACGCCGCGCACGTTCTCTGGAGGAAATTCCATTTAAGCCTCCTATCTGGAATAGTTTGTAATATATGTTTGTTTCCAGTTTTCGTACCAGTTTAGATCCCACTGTTCGTGTGTAGCCTCGAGACGTCATGAGACCGAGCCTGCTTCTCGTCCTACTCGTGATCATCCCACCTGCAATCTCCTACATAGTACCGCAGCCCAAACCACATATGGACTACCTCGATAAAGGTTCTCAGACAGCAACAGAGAAACTGACAACGAGCTGAATAGACTTTTCAATGGCTGGGGACTCTCGGGCTGGTTGGGATCTATTCTGAAAACTGTAATTTTAGTGCCGTTTATTTTAGTTATAGTTATTGTAGTTTTTAGCATTGTTTTTGGAGTAATCAGACGCATGGTTCTCAAGTTAATCTCAAGCTCATCTCCCCCTCCTGAAGTCTACCATTTAGAAGCCCTCAGTGCTCCAGTGGATGACCTGGAAGCCTCAGTGGAAAACACTGACCCTCCTGTAGAAGAAGAACCGATTTACCAACCATGGTTTGGCAATCATTCTGCACCATAAACACAGTCCTCTTCTTTTTAAACAAAACTAGGGGGAGATGTTGTGGTGTTTTGCAATGTCCTGTTTCAAACTTCCGAGTCCCTTCCCAGGTGTGCCTATGCCTCTCTCCCTGCCCCCTCGCCCCCTTGCTGAGTGTGCCCTGTCAATCAGGCTAACATACCAGCAAGGCGTCGTGTGATTCGTCGATTTCAAAGGATGCTTCTCAGGCCTGGGGGTCATTGGCCTGTCTAAGTGTCATCCTCCCTTGAGACCCTGCCCCCTTCACCTGGTTGGTAACTCACCTGTCCCCTCCCCTTTCCCCTGTCCCCGAGCTTATAAAGTTAATGAGACCATGCGGCCGGCATTCTGTTACCAGCAGTGGCCCAGTGCAGACGCCTCTGCACCAATGGAATAAACATCTGGCTACCTTCTAGCAGAATCCACTCTCTTTCTCTTCACCATCGCCAGAAGCTCTCCCCTGAGGTAAACGGAGTCCTGTCTTGTGCCCCGCTGCACTCTGCCGCCAGCCAAGGTATCTCTGGGGTAAAACACCGCAGTGCTGCCTCTGGCCCAGCAGCGAAGGTCAGAATTGGCCTAGGCACCATCTAACTGGTTATATTGGGATACATATTCCAATACTGTCCAGCCGAGGTTCACTCAGCAAGACAGTCAGAGGCACTCTGCCTGCCCCCAGGGCGGTGTTATCTTTTTATACTAAAAACCACGTGTACAATATTTACAATTACTTTCCAATATCTATCACCTATGTTAGACAGTGAGCTTCTACTCTAAACCAATCTAAAAGTGCCAAAATCACACCAGAAGATGGAGGCCAAGAAGGAGAAAGGCTGGACATGCCAGATTCCTCCATCTTGCCCCCTGAACCCCCATTCTAGAAAACCCCAAAAATCTATTTTTCACCCTGTGATAAATTCACTATCATTCTACTTAAACTGTTGTGGCTTGCAGATCTTCATATAAGGTTGGCAACTTGCTCCATTGGTCATAATCAAAACGACAGGTGTCTTGGGCTCTTTGCCAGGGTCTCTGAGCCCCCTGGCAGGGGTCTTGGCAGTCCAGGACAGCCAGAGGGATGTCCTGTATTCTGACACATATGCATCAAGTAAGCAGGGATAGCTAATGAATATGTAATCAGTGTGTATGATAAAAATTCTGCTTAACCAAAGCCCAGGGCACTTGATTAGAGGAAGGATCCTCTAAATGACCAGCATGCTGCAAAAAAGTATGCCTGTTTTCTAATACTCAGAACTGTGTTACAAAGTTTCTATACTACCAGTTTGATGTCACTATAACTAGAATACAGACTGTTAGGGCAGGGATCATATAGGACATGGCCACAGAGGAGTAGACCTTATTTCTAGGTAGACATCTATACCACCTCATGGAAACCGCCAGGCTCATGAAAGAAATACCAAATCATAGCTGGGCTCAGACAAATGGAATACCCATAGAGCAACACTGTTATCATTAATACCTTGCTGTTAATACTTTTGGAATTGCTACTAGTTCTTCTGCATCTATGCCATTGCATTTGTTCTATTATCAGTGTAAGCTCTAGTGAAGAATGAATATCACTGCTGTTTATGACCGTATCATCATGGATACCTGATGGCTGCAAAAATGCTTGTACACAGTCTAGAACCTTCAATGTGATGGTGTAGCCATGATATTTTCTGAAAAATCCTTTCCTTAGGATTTTTTCTCCCGAGAAGCTGAGAGGCCTCAGGAACAAAATGTAAACAATGGTTATCTGCTGTTGTGGAATGCAACAGGTGGATCTGTGATTGGTCTCATGTGGTTGTTTCTAATTAATGGCCAATCAAAGTCCAGCTGTCTGGACTGTCTCGGTCAGTCACAACATTTTATTATCATTCCTTTTCTATTCTTTGCTAGCCTTCTGATGAAATCCTTTCTTCTATTCTTTTAGTATAGTTTTAATATAATATATATATCATAAAATAATAAATCAAGCCTTCTGAAACATGGAGTCAGATCCTCATCTCTTCCCTCTTCCTGGGACCCCTGTGAACACCATCACATAATGGTAGCTCAGAAAAATAGTCTACATTGGATGCAACATCCAAACACATCACACCATATTACTCAGGGCTCTCAATGCTATATTTATGCAGAGGAACTATTCATATAAAAAATACTAGGTGCTATAGGCAGATACAACATTAATATTAACCAGAACCTACAACAACATTTCAATCTTTGCAAATTCCTCTAGGCAAATAAGACATGTTGTCCTGGGGTGACATTATGATGTTTGTATCATAATGTCACCCCAGGACACATGTTATTTCGAATTAGTCCAGTGTGCCCCGAAACAAAGTATATATTCTAAGAAACAGGACTGATGAATTGGTTCATCCAGGCAAGTACTCTGTTTCTGAGGAACAGGCAGAGCATTTGAGCAGTCAGTACTGGAAGGAGCTGTACACAGAGGAAGTGTCTTCTCAGTCAGGGACCAGAGGTTATCTTAAAAAAAACAGGCTGTAAAAATTTATATCCTTTCCCAGGGTGCAGTGAGATTTCTCCCACATAACTTTAGCCATACTGTTGCCTGGAATCACACAGAATCGCTAGGTTGGAAGAGACCTTCAAGATCATCGAGTCCAACCCATGCCCTAACACCTCTACTAGACCATGGCACTGAGTGCCACATCCAGTCTTTTTTTAAACACATCCAGGGATGGTGACTCTACCACCTCCCCAGGCAGACCATTCTAGTACTTTATCACCCTTTCTGTAAAAAACTTTTTCCTAATATCCAACCTATATTTCCCTTGGTGCAGCTTAAGACTGTGTCCTCTCATTCTGTCAGTTGCTGCCTGGAGAAAGAGACCAACCCCCACCTGACTACAGCTACCTTTCAGGAAGTTGTAGAGAGTGATAAGGTCACCTTTGAGTCTTCTTTTCTCCAGGCTAAACAACCCCAGCTCTCTCAGTCATTCCTCATAGGGCCTGTGTTCCAAGCTCCTCACCAGCCCCATTGCCCTCCTCTGGACACACCCAAGGGTCTCAACGTCCTTCCTAAACTGAGGGGCCCAGAACTGGACACAGTACTCAAGGTGTGGCCTCACCAGTGCCAAGTACAGGGGAAGAATGACCTCCTTGCTCCTGCTGGCCACACTGTTCCTGATACAGGCCAGGATGCTCTGGGCCTTCTTGGCCACCAGGGCACACTGCTGGCTCATGTTCAGCCGACTGTCGACCAGTACCCCCAGGTCCCTTTCTGCCTGGGCACTCTCCAGCCACACCGTCCCCAGCCTATAACATTGCAGGGGGTTATTGTAGCCAAAATGCATGACTCGGCACTTGGACTTATTAAACATCATCTTACTGGACTCTGCCCATCTATCCAACTGTTCCAGGTCTCTTTGCAGAGCCGTCCTACCTTCCAACAGATCAGCACACCATCCCAGCTTAGTGTCATCCGCAAATTTACTAATGGGCGACTCAATACCCTCATTCATGTTGTCAATAAAATTATTAAACAGAGCTAGCACCAGCACAGACCCCTGAGGGACACCACTGGTGACTGGTTGCCAGCTGGATGCCACACCATTCACCACCACTCTGTGGGCCCAGCCATCCAGCCAGTTCTTAACCCAGCAAAGAGTGCACCTGTCCAAGCCATGGGCTGCCAGCTTTTCCAGGAGTTTACTGTGGGAGACAGTGTCAAAGGCCCTGCTGAAGTCCAAATAGACAACATCAACAGCCTTTCCTGCATCCACCAGGCAGGTCACCTGGTCATAAAAGGAGACCAGGTTGGTCAAACATGACCTACCCCTCCTAAACCCATGCTGGCTGGGTCTGATACCCTGACAATCCTGTAAGTGTTGCATGGTGACACTCAATAGAAACTGTTCCATTACTGGGTACTGAGGTCAGGCTAACTGGCCTGTAATTATCAGGATCCTCCTTCCCAAACTTTTTGTGAATGGGCGTCACACTGGCCAGCTTCCAGTCATCTGGAACCTCACCAGTGAGCCAGGACTTGGTAAATGATGGAGAGTGGCTTCGCAAGCACATCTGCCAGCTCCCTCATCACCCTGGGATGGATCCCATCTGGGCCCATAGATTTATAAACATCCAAGTGGCTCAGCAGTTCTCTGACTGCCTCTTCCTGGATAACAGGGGGACCATTCTGCTCCCTGACACCATCTACCAACCCAGGAGGAGAGCTGTCCTGAGGACAACCCGTCTTCTAACTAAAGACTGAGGCAAAGAAGGCGTTAAGCACTTCCACCTTCTCATCTGCAGTTACTAAGTTCCCTCCTGCATCCAATAGAGAACAAAGTTTGGTCTTACCCTTCCTTTTACCATTGATATATTTGTAAAAACATTTTTTATTATCCTTTACAAAAGTTGCCAAATTAAGTTTGAACTGAGCTTTGGCCTCTCTAATTTTTTTCCTACATACCCTAGCAACCCTCTTAAAAACTTCCTGAGAAGTCAAATCAGAAGACAAACTTTCAAAAAATATTAAAAGTGGTAACATAAAGAGCAGTTCTTTAATGAAAGCTTTCAGGTGCACAAATTATAGCTATGCTTACCCACAGCATTGGATTTTCACAATTTTTATAAGTTTAACCAATTAGTCTATCTAGCAAGTATATTCAATAGGAGACCAGTTGTCCTGGTAACCCACCCTTGGATCTGCCCCACTGGAGTTGCTCCAAGGGGTTCTTAGCTCTATATCTTGTTATGTCTCTCAAATGCTGATGCAAAACAGGATGTCCTTGTAAGAAATTCTTTTCTTGAAAATAAGAGTAAATAGAATTTCAAGTGTGACATGTGACATGTGAGAAAGGGTAACTACTGTTCCAAAGTGTAAGAAAGTGCTAGAAACTATACAGCTATATATTAAAAACCTACAAAGCTACAAATATAAGAAAAAGCTAAAAATATTTAGGCATCAATATAAACAAGAGGCTTAGTGCAAATCAGTGCCTGGCATCTGTCAGTAAAGTGAGAGGAACATCTTAGAAAGGCTGATTTATCTCAGACTGCTCTATCCCATTATAGAAGGGGATAAAAAACTTTTAGGAGGTGATTGAATTTCTCTTCAGTGAGTTTCTGTGTATTGGGGAGCAGATGTCTAACTTTTTCATGGTAATCAAGAGGAACCAAGCTTTTGTTTTGGTAATTGTAGATGTTTTCACTGGAATTGCTTGAGCCCAGTCAAAATTAGTTACACAAAGCCCTTTGAACTTCTGGAGCCTTCAGAGTATGGGTATAAGCATCTTGTCCAGAAACACTGCTTTTCTGGCATAAGTCATATATCTGTATCTATACCTGAATGTGCAGAAAACCTATGTTTTTAGTATCTTATTAAGTGAACTGCTTTAAAACAAAACAAAAAAGTTAACAAAAATATTTAGATTGCCAGTAGGGAGGGAGGGAAATACGACTAAAATTTTGCTGCACTGCCACAAGAACGATTCAGGAGACTGAACTCTTGGCCTTGCACAATGGAGCTTTTTTCATCTAGCATCAGGGTTGCAGCTGGAGCCTCGGCACGGCCATGATGCTTCAAGGCTGAGATCCTGGGAGAGCCTCGGGGAGTGGGAGATGGCCAAGACAGCAATAAGGGTCTAGTAAGACAGGGTAAGACAGCAGGAGGGCAAAGGAGAAGGTTGTATATGTGAGGGACGACAGACCTTCGCCGGCCAGGAGAACACAAGCGGAGGGCTCACGTGGAAGGTCGGGGTACACCTCAAGACCACCCTTGCGGCGGCACCTCGGGAAATTGTTCTCCCCCCTGCGTTCTTCCTGCTTCCGGGGGCCGCCGCCGGGAGCATTTGCCACAGATGACATCAGCTGTGCATGCTGGAAAAGTGGCTGTCAGGGGATGCGCCAGCTCCCTCCCCGCCCCCCCGCCCCTTTTCCTGCTCCTTCTCCTCCTCCTCGCCAGGTCCCTGCCCTGTACCGTCTCCATATAAAAGCGCCGCCGCCTCCCCATCCACCCTCACTCCCTACCTTCTGCGGAGCAGCCGCGGAGCGACCTTTCTCCCCCCAGCACTCTGAGCACTCCGGAGCCGCGGGGCGGAGGAGTGAGGCGCCGGCGATGGCCACCGTGGTGGTGGTAGAAATGGATTCAGAAGCCTCCTGTAGCATCCCAAACCCCACCTCCCTCTCGCCCAGCCTTTCGCACCGCTTCCTGGACAGAAAATTTTACCTGCTGGTGGTTATTGGCGAGCTGGTGACCGAAGAGCATCTGGGGCGGGCTATTGCCAACATCGAGCGAGGTGAGACGCAGAAAGCGGCGGAGCCCCCACCCCGCAAACGCCTTCCCCTCAGAGGGCAGGCAGTCACTTTCTTCCCCTTCCGCGCGGGGCCAGCAGGGGCGCTGACCAGGTTGGGCCGGCGGGGTGGGGGTGCCTGGACGCTCTTGCTTATGATCGGAGCGACACATGCAGAGCACAGACACATAAGCTGCGAAGTCTAGGTCTCTGGTTTCTTCTTTTTATTGCACGAGGGACCCATCTGCGCGCACGCCCCTCCCGTCCTACCGGACTGGGAACCTCTCCGTCGGGTGCGAGCGCCGGGAAGCCGCCCGCGGCGGTCAGCGACTGAGGGCCGGTCCCCGTGCGGCGTCTGCAGGCGGCGGCGGCGGCTCCCTGCTACCGCCCGCACAAAGATCCGCAGTCGGCTCGACGTATACTGCGCCCCACTGTTCATCCCCAGGAGCGTCTAGCGAGCAGCGGTCAAAGGTGGCAAGCCTCCTCCTCACCACTGTTGGAGTGGAGTGGCTGCGGCAGTGATCTAGCGCAGCCGAGACCTTCTGCCGGGAGACAGTGGCGGGTGGGCGCGGCGCAGTCCGCACTGCGGTCCCTATGGCAGCCGGGAGCTGACAAAGGGCGTCCGCGCCTCCAAAAAAAAACCGGGGCTGGAACTGGGGCGGTTGGGCTGCGGGGCGACCGTTTGGCGTTTCCCTCGGTTCCTCAGCAAACCCTTGTTCCCCACCGCGAAACCAAATCAGCGGGATCCAGAGCGTTTTCCTTCTCAGTGACAAAGATCCCTGAGCAGGAATGCGACTGTGCCTATTGTGTCTAACTTTCGGCTACGAGACTTTTCTCCTGGCTGGAGAATTTTTCAGGACCTAGCCTCTATATGCACATAGATATTTCAAAACCCAAAAAGATACGGGTAATAAGGCTAATACCTGAGTGATCAGCCGCATTATTGTCCAGCTACAGGATGCTATGATTCACTGTTTATTTGTCCTTAAGACAGCAATACAGGAAGGTATCGCTAGTGAAACAACAATATTATAACTTCTCAATGTGGTTTCTGATACAATAAATTATAGTGTACATGGAGAGGGGAACAGAGCCCTGTTGCTGTAATAGTGGCATGAAGCACAAAGAAAATTATTGCTGGGCTCTGTAGTTTGTTAAATTCAATTGATAAATGATTTTGTAACATATTTTTGTTCTGGGCTGGTGAAAACAGAAATATCAGAATCCTGTCATTGTTAGGAGAGATCTTGGAAAGGGGAATTGGTAGCAGCCTTGTCTTATAGGTGTGGTTCAGCAGTCCAGCTAGGACTTGATTTGTCTCTAATGTTTTCTCAACTATTGTTACTTTAGTTGGCAATTTCTCTCGATTCTTTTTTCATAACTGTTTGTGGTAAAAGGCTCTCTCATCACTGCTAACCAGCTTCACTGTGACCTGTGTATGTTTATTGCTACCATTGTCTCCTAGGGACAACTACTGAGTCAGATGCTTTGTCATTCAGAGCCTCTTCAGCACTGCACTTGTCTAATGCTATCTTAAGTTTTGGTTGTGCCAGAAGCATATCGACTACATTTATTTACATTTTTGTCCACTTGCTCTATACATTTTAATACTTATGCCCTCAAAACATTTGATGTCATTCTTCTCTGAAAAAATGCTCTTCAGTTTCTTCATTACACTCTTCTATTAGTCTCTTCTATTGTACAGTTGCTGCCACATAGCTCTGTTGCCTCTGTCTACCTCTTGCCACCTGCAGTTTTAGATCTTCAGAAGGAATGCTTTTGCCTTTTTATTAATCATTTTAGGTTAGAAGTCACCTCACGGTTCCTGGTGTCAGACAGTCTGATTGAAATTTGGCCTGCCAGGAAAAAACCTTGATCAAATTTTGAGGTGCATTGTTCTGGATGAGTATACTAGGAGTCTGAAGCTCTGTGTGAAGCAAATATGATCTTGGATAATCTCTTTCTTATGGAAAAATATGCTGTAGTCTGGAAAAAATTGCTTCTTTCAACCTTTATTCTCAACATAGCCTTAGGGTTCTTGATAACTCTGCCTCACTGTCTTCTCTGGTGCGTCTCCTAAGTACCATCACTGAAAAGTGTGTATTCATGCACTGAACTACAGTACATGTCAAAGAAAACATCTGCTGATAACACATCAGTGGTGTGATACCATGCAACCTGGTGGAATGCACAGTAATTTCTCAACATGTCACGAAGAGGGAATAGTATGGTGAGCTGAATTTCCAGTAATTACACTTAGGATGTCACTTTGTTAAAGGGGGCAATCTTCCAACCCATTGTCCACCAAAAAAAGGAGGGAGCAAAGACAAAGCTTCAAGATTTTTCCACTCGTTTGGCAGATGTCATTGGGTGTGCCCTGTCTGCTAAGTCCTGTGTCTAAAGGCTTTGCACTTCTAAGCCTGCAGAAATAGCTCCAGTTCAGTCATACTTCCAGTAGTTACTTCCATGCTTTTAATGATATACATCATTGGATTGATCTTGTATTTTAGTTCCAGAATTGCCTCTGTTCTACCCAAACCTGATTTGGTATATAATACATACTACATTATAATATATGTCCAGATTTTTTGCATCTAGAATGCTGAATCATACAGCTGCAGATTTGGGATATTATATTGTCATGAGTTGGCGCTGGCACAGTGCCAGTGCACCCATGAAAATATATTTTTCTCAAATGGCTGCTGTGAGATACAACCAGAAACAGAGCAGAGCAGGCTCAAGCTCAGAAATAAATTTAAAAAACTTTATTACCCTATACTATAATAAAAGTAACACAGAATTCAAAATTAAAACCTTCCAAAACATTCCTCCTCCCCCCACCCAATTTCCACCAAAGCACAGTGAGACAAAATTTTGGATTCTCAGTCAAGTTGCCACTTTTCAGATAATCAATTCTCAGTTCATCAAGGGAGCGAGGAATCTTTCTTGTACCATAGTGGAAACACAGTTGAAACCTTTTATGTTTCCATGGCACTACCCAGAGAAAATCTGCCATCGTGACATCCTCCTTCCATGCACAGTGCTCTCACCACTGTCCATGGACCAAAATTGCTTATAGGATTCCTTTTAAGGATGCTTTGCCAAGTACCAAAAAAAACCAATTGCTCATTTTGGGACAACAGTCCCCCCCCCCCCCCCCCCCATTTTCACCTCCCCTGGGGCCAAGGGTCTTGAGAACAGAGATCTTCTTCCCTGAAGACAGAGGGCACCACCACACCTTCCTCATCTTTCTCTGTTCACTTCACTCCTGCACTGGCAGTCACTGCAGCAGGTCACTCTCACTCCTGCACTAGCAATCACTACAGCAGGTCACTTTCTTGGCTCAAGCCATTGCATCCCCCTAAATGCACACTCTGTGTGTCACGATCTGTCCTCACTAATGGGTTTCGTGATGGTTCGTGGATTGATCTCAGGGTGCAAAAAACCGACACGGCACAGGGGATTTGCAGTAATAATCAAAACAAATATACCTTTATTGAATGACCAATGATCACAGCAACATGCGATAGAGGGATTAAGGGAGAGAAAAAGATAGAGAAAGAAAGAGAAAAGAGAGAGAGGGGGATATAGCTACCAAACATAAAGATGAAGTCCTTTGGTCCAGTCCAGTCGAGGATACGCCTGTTACGTTGGGGAGATCTCAAAATCTCTAGCTAACTCAGAGGTTTTTATTATGATAATTCTACTGAAAATTGTGAGGGGGGAGAGGGGGAAACAGATACAATAAGGAATAGATGTAACATGTAGTCTATGTTCTCAGCAGTAAACGAGAGCCATTGTTTTTGTGGTCCAGTGGTCACATCCTGCAGGCAAACATCTCACTTTGGTCAGCTTGCCTCCTCCACACACCTCCCCTGGGTTGGGGGTTTCAGTCCCAGTCCTTGGAAGGAGGAGAGGGGCCTTTTCACATAGGGGTTTCATGTCTCAGTTCTTGATGGAGAGGCTTCTTACATCTCAGTCTGTCACAGTGGTTGTAAAACAGGTGAGGGTCTTCTGTGGGAGGCCACCTGAAACTCAAGAGAAGTCCAGCCAGGCCAAGAGGTGGGACAGCTTCCAAGGCTATTGTTGCAAAAATGGCATGGTGCCCCTTCTTCTTCTCATTGGGCTCAGTGTAGCATACAGAAAACAACACCTGTAAAAACAATAGCTTAGCAATGCTCTCAGGTCTCAGGCACATGACTCTCCCCCTACAGGATCAGCAGACATTAGGGGTTTTGTTTTTTCAGTGGTCTCCCCAATGATGATTGTGAGGCAGATGAGGGCAATTTCGGACAGACTCTCACACTGTGTTACAGGAAAATTGGTTCAGTCTATGGCTATACAAGAAAAAGTCCAGCCAAAGGCCAGTCCATCATCTCTTCCCACCTAGGATTCTTTCCCATCTTCTTCTGACATCTCAGGTCCCAGGCTGCCTCTCTTTTTCAGATCAAGGAGGATTTGTGTTTCGCAAAGTTTTCTTTGTCCAAGAAAGGGTTAAAGTCTCGGGCTCTGCTGCCCTCAGGATGGCTGAAATCTCACAGCAGCTTGTCCAGGACTCCCACAGCTGGGCACCTTCCCCCCTTTCTCTTTCCCCTCTGCTTTCATGCTGCCAGCACATGATATCAAATTTCAAGGTGGCATAGGCTCTCTCTCTCTTGGGGGGGGTGGGCTGCCCGGGACATCTCAGTGTTTCTCCAGCCCTCCATCCTGCAGACACTGGCCCGGTTCCATTCCCTTCACCCCCCTTCTCTGTCCAGGGCTCCTGGCCTACCTCAGCCTAGGCTGCATGGCTTCCCCTCCCCTGCCCAGCAACAGGCTGGGCGGGGGAGGTCTGAACTCTTCACTGACCGGAACAAAAGAGAGTTCCTCTGGGAGTTGTCTGCTTTTAACCCCCTGTGTTCTTAGAGGCGTGTCCATGTCTTCAGTGGTTACACCAGGTGTCAATATCCAAATCTGACCACTGATTAGTTTGGCTATGACTTCCTGAGAAAACTCACTTCCTTGTCAACCTATGACATCTATTCAAATCTCACCTTCAGCTTCTAGCACTATTGGGTGCATGGTATAGCTAGGCTTTTTCTTTTTGGACATTTTGGAAATTACCTGACTCATTAGTCCATGTCTAATCAGAATCTTATCCCTACTGTAAATTAGGATTAATAACAAAAGCAGCTAGGGATGGATGGTAGACAGATCCTATAATCAGTAGCATTAAGTGGTTTGACCTTATCTGGATGCCAAGTGTCCATCTAAGCCATTCTATCACTCCTCTCCTCAAGAGGACTGGTTTTGTAGATGAGCGACTCCCATCCGGGGAATAACATGCTGTGACTCCAATGATTCTAGAAGGCTGAGCAATTGCTTTATTAAGCTATACTATATTACATTAATACTCTATTATATCTATACTAAAGAGATACTAAAGAAAAACCCGTGACTCTCTCCAAGTCACGACACAGCTTTGACCTAATTGGCCAATCAATCCAAACAACCATCACCGATGTCCAATTAACAAATCACTCTCAGTAAACACTCTCCATAACACATTCCACATGTGCCGAACAACAGGAGCAGCAAGTAGAGATAAGAATTGTTTTCTCTTCTTCTCTGAGCTTTCTCACTGCCTTCTGCAGAAAAAATCCTGGGAGCGAGAATTATGTCTCTCTCTGTTCAGAGAATGTGAATACCACAGACAGGGAAGTAAAAATATAATGAAAGGCTTGTGGGTTGAGATAAGGACAGGGAGAGATCACTCACTAATTAGTCACAGGCAAAACAGACCTGACTTGGGGAAATAAATTGAATTTATTACAAATCAAATCAGAGTAGGATAATGAGAAGTAAACCCAATTCTTAAAAAACCACCTTCCCCTCATGTTGCAGCCTGAATGGCTGCTAGTAAAGTCCAAGGTAAAGAAGCAAAAAGGGCCTTTGCATAATATTCACAGATGTTTAATTCAGCCGCACGGTGAGATCTTCAGGTCCCAGACACCCACACACCCAGAGGGTCCAGCTCTCTCCCTCCAGGGGCCCCTGGGGCTGACCTTGGTCTCCAGGCAGTACAAAGGTAAGGCCCAATCAGGGAAAAGGGAGGGAGTGACTCAGGAACACCTATGTTCAGGCATAGGAACAGGGGAAGGAGCCAATGGGGTGTAACTTAGGAGAAGCCCCTCCGGGGCCTCCACACCCTCACCCCTCCCTTCTTCCTGGGTTTTAACTTTATGCCCGATTTTCTACCTCCTTCTCACCAGTGGCACAAATGGATGGGGAATGGTTGTTTCTGCCACTCCCTCCTCAGGGGGAGGACTCCTTCACTTGCTCCAGCATGGGCATCTCTCTCCATGGGTGCACAGGTTCTACCAGGAGCCTGCTCCAGCACTGTCTTCCCATGGAGTCACAGCCTCCTTCAGGGCACATCCACCTGCTCTGGTGTGGGGTTGTCCAAAGGCTGCATGTGGATATCTGCTCCACTCTTAACCTCCATGGGCTGCAGGGGGACAGCTGCTTCACCATGATCTACACCAGAAGCTGCAGGGGAATCTCTGCTCTGGTGGCTACAGCACCTCCTTCACTAACCTTGGTGCCTGCATAATTATTTCTCTCACATATTTTCACTCCTTTACAGCTGCAATTTGCTTCTGCTCAGTAACTTTCCCCCCCCTTCTTATATATGCTATCACAGAGGTATTATTACTGTCACTGATTGGGTTGGACTTTGTTCATCTTGGAGCCAACTGGTGTTTGCTTCACTGGACATAGGAAAGGCTTCTGACAGTTTCTTGGAGAAGCCATCCTGTAGCTCCCCCACTACCAAGACCTTGACATGCAAACCCATGTTACGAACTAGTTTAACACAGAAGACCAAAGGAAACTAAGCCTCTGTGAATAAAACAGATCGGACCCAGAAAGGTTTGAAATATGCACAAAAAACATTATTAAAACCAAATGAGTTTAGATGTTGGTGCTAAAAAATGGATATATGTTATTTAATAGTAAAAGAGGCAAAGAGAAAGAAAGATAAAAGAAAGAAAGAAAGAAAGAAAGAAAGAAAGAAAGAAAGAAAGAAAGAAAGAAAGAAAGAAAGAAAGAAAGAAAGAAATAGAAAAAGAAGTGTGTGTGGAGGCTAGGGGGACAGGGAGAGGGTGATGGGGTTAGGTAGAAACATCACCCATCCAAGGGGTCCCAATGACGTCCTAATGCTTCCCTCCATCTGGTCTTCTTGGTGGTGAGGGTCCCCTGCCGCCGTGCTGTGCCACACCATGCCACGCCGAAAAGTATAAAATCCAGTGGATTAATAAATGTTTGGGCCAGGTGGGAATGCCCAGGTCCCTCCCTTGCAGGGGGCCAGTTTGACACTGTCCCCCTGCAACACTGTGAATCTGTTGCATCATATTGCAGTGCTCTGGTGCAGGGTCTGGGGACCCCTTTTGGGGGGGGCTTTCATGGGGCATGACACCCCTCTGCTGTGGATAAGCTTTTCCCAGGGTAAAGGGGCCCCTGCAGCTGGGCTCCTCTGCACAGTGGAGGATGGCCATTCCCTGCCTCTGACCAGAGGCTTTTTCACCAGAAACCCAAAGTCTCTCTTCCCCCCCTCCCCTTTGGTGTGAGGGTCTGTTCGAGCCTTGCAGCTGATAGCCCTGGGGCTATGGTCTCCACCCCAAAGGTGCTAAGCTTGATCCCTCTGTGAATGTATTTCTTCTCTCCCCTGTCCTGGGGTGACGTTATGATGCCTGTATCCCCATTCATATGTTCTGTGCCTTTAAGACCGGCTCTGAAGAGTGAAAGTTTTGTTTGGGTTTCTCTTATCAGGGACACAGAGACGGGCAGTACATAGGGCTGTTTTCGCTTCTTGCTTTCGGCTTGCTGCTTTGCTTGCTCTCTTTTCTGCTCTCACTTCTGCTCTGCTTTGGCCTCTGCTTATTAGCTAGCTCTAGCTAAACAGTCCAAATTCTTCCCTGGACTGTTTCTCTTCTCCTTTTCTTCGACCATCTCGAACCTGCTCCAGACTGGGACCTGAGAACACCGAGGGTTCGCACCATTTGGCTGCAGCAGCTGCACCAGCGCTGGAGGGACTGAGAACAGAGCAACCACCCCCGAAAGAGACTTGCTGATTTTGTCATCTTTCTCAGAGCGGTGTCATCTGGTATTGTTAATTTTGTGTGCTGGGGGGTGCTGAGCCAGTCAAATAAACAGGTTCTTTCCACTTCTCTCCGAGGAATTCTTCCCAAACCAGTTGGGGGGAGGGGCCGTGTGGGTTTGCTTTCTGGAGGGGCCCTCCTTTGCAGATTATTTAACAAATTTTCCCTAAACCAGGACACCCCATACCTGAATTTATATTATCTCCATCAGGGAGCAGTCCAGCGCCTCAGTCAGAAGGCCTATTCAGGGTATGGTAGTCTTCTCTGCAGCTTTTGTACAGTTTTTTTATAATAGGCAAAGGTCCTTCATGAAGATGCTTAAGCCATAAATCATAACATTCAGTCTCCCAATAACCCAATAAACAGCATTGTTGAATCATAGTGCATATTGCTTAATTGGTCTCTAGAAAGCTTCGTAGCCTCTCCACGCAAGCCTGCTGCCAAAGGCCAGTGAGCTATCTTGTAGTTTCTTGAAGTTCAGCACCTTGTTGGGAGAAAAGGGTTAAAAGTAGAAGAATGATAAGGAGATGGTACATTCTCTTAAGTCACCTTGCAGCTAGGAACATCAAGGCCTGGAGAATAAGTGTTGCAAACCCCAAATATTATGCCTACTGCTGTTTATCCTCTCTGTAGTAATAACATAGGTGTCTGGAGAGATTTGGAGGCACTCTCATAGACACTCTTGAGCTTCCTGTTTTAGGAGAGGGATCAATGCTCAGAGATCATAAAAAGCACATGCACGGGCCCTTGATAAATTGGTGCAAGCAGCAGGCCTGCCACCTGTCAAAATGGACTGAGCCTAATGGGGTCTGCATTCCCACTTGTGTGTCTCTACCTGGATGTTCCTTCAGGATCCTCCAGTTAGCCAGTTAATTAAATAAATTTACTCTTTGCATTTCAGCCACGGTTTTGTGGTTGTTCTTCTGGCCACCTGCCTGTGTTGATTCACACAAACTTCAATGTACTTCAGCTTTGTGATCAGTGTCAGTTTTCTAGTCATAGTTTTCATATGTGCTTTATGTGTGTGGTATTATATCATCATTACTGTCTTGCTCTCAGAAATTTCCAAGACCTGGAAAAAGTTAAAGCCTGCTGGACTGTATTTGTCTGACAAGACTACACTCCAAAAATGCACCATATGGCCAAGAGATTTTTGAGAAATGAAGATAAGGAGACTGTTGGAGAATTTTGCTCAGACATGGCTTGAAGGAAAAAAAGGCCATGAAAATATACAGCTGATGGAAAAGTAAAAGGCAGCTGTAAGCAGCAAATTCTCAGGCCTGTTCCTGTAAACAACAAAATTCTCAGGCACGTTTCTGTAAACAGCAAGAGTTCTCAGATTTGTCTTTTAATAACAAGTAAATATCTTGTCCTTGGATAGTATGAGAAAGCAAAGTGACAAACATGGAGGCCTTGAGAACCGTTCATAACAGGATGAGAAAAACAAGTCTTGGTCTCAATAACAAACCACAGGTATTGAAAACAAAACGAGGGGTTGGTGTGTAATCTGTAACCAATGATGAGCTCGGGTTTTGCAATATGTATGAACTTAATTAACACGGTTATAAAATGTGCATGTTAGATCAATAAATCGGAGTTCAATGCTGATCAAAGGATGGGTCGTCTCCCTTTGCTTCTACAGGAGACTTACAGAAGACTCTCACTGCTTGTGCTTGTGTCCTGGGGTGACGTTATGATGCTTGTATATCCCCATTCATCTGTTCTGTGCCTTTAAGACCAGCTCTGAAGAGTGGAAGTTTTGTTTGGGTTTTTCTTATCAGGGAAATAGAGACAAGTGGTACATAAGGCTGTTTTTTCACTTTCAGCTTCAGCTTGCTGCTTTTGCTTGCTCTCTTTTTCTGCTCTTGCTTCTGCTCTGCTTTCTGCCTCTGCTTATTAGCTAGTTCTAGCTAAACAGTCCACATTGCTTCCTGGACTGTTTCTCCTCTCCTGTTTCTGTGACCATCTCGAACCTGCTCTGGACTGGGACCCAGGAACACCGAAGGTTCGTCTGCAGCAGCTGGCCCAGCGCCGGAGGGACTGAGAACAGAGCAACCACCCCTCTAAAGAGACTTTCTGATTTTGCCATCTTTCTCAAAGTGGTGTCATCGGGTATTGTTCATTTTGTGTGCTGGGGGGTGCTGGGCCAGTCAAATAAACAGGTTCTTTCCACCTCTCTCCGAGGAATTTTTTCCCGAACCGGTTGGGGGGAGGGGCCGTGTGGATTTCGCTTTCTGGAGGGGCCCTCCTTTGCAGATTCTTTAACAAATTTGCCCTAAACCAGGACAACTTGTGAACAATGATGCATAAATTCAGGAAGTGGAGGTGGCCAGTTATAGTTCAGTTATTTTTCTCTTGAGTGGTTATGAAACACACAGGCGATACTTTATTTCCAAAGTTATTTCGTTTCAAATGGCAGCTGCTTAATAGCTGGTAGCATATCACAGTAAGAAGCATGGTCCTTCCTTGACTGGGATGCTGACAAGGAAAAGCCCTGGATGAATTACCCTTGAAGAGGCTTCAGGCTCTTGAAATGCAAAGGTTTACCTACACGGAGCTGGTTTCTCTGCTCTTCCCCCTCTTTCTCCTTCTCTACCTTCAGCCCTTACAACAGAGTTTCTGGCAGTGCAAGACTTGATATTTCTGCTGCCTTGAAAGAGAATATATTGCATGAGAAGCAGTGTTGACAATAAAGTCTGCATCCTGAAATCCTGACAAGAGTTATGAGAAGAAATATTAGTGCTAGTCTCATGGTAAGGGGTTGACCACACAGCTCTTAAAGCATTTCTGTACCCCAAAGGTACCAAAACTCAAAGTGATTTAACTAAAAAATTTCATGAAAACACATGCTCAGGAATGTGGGGAGAGGTCACTAGACAATTCCTCACATGCAATCCCTTATCCATTTGCCAGCTCATTTGTGTATGTTTAATGACATTACTTTAGGGGAAAAAGAAAAAATCGCTATAATGTTGGTGTTCAAAATCACTGCAGTGCTTGAATTTACCAGTAGTGAAACTGTTTGCTCGTTATTTTCAAAACAAAGCAAGGAAACAATAGGAAAAAATCACAGAATCATAGAATGGTTTGGGTTGGAGGGGACCTTAAAGATCATCTAGTTCCAACCCCCCTGCCATGGACAGGGACACCTTTTACTAGACCAGGTTGCTCAGAGCTCCATCCAAACTGGCCTCTCTTATAGCCAGGTCTTCTCAGAACCTTCTCTTTTCCAGGCTGAACAACTCTAACTCTCAGTCTTTCCTCATAGGAGAGGTGCTCCAGCCCTCTCATCATCTTCTTGGCCCTCCTCTGGACCCAGTTCAACATGACCTTCTTATGCTGGGGGCCCTAGAACAGGACACAGTGCACCAGGTAGAGGTCTCATAAAAGCTGAGAAGAAGGGGAGAATCACCTCGCTTGACCTTTTGATCATCCTTCTTTTGATGTAGCCCAGCATGTGGTTGGTTTTCTGGGCTGCAAGTGCACATTATTTGATCATGTCAAGCTTAGAATCATATCAGGGATCTCTAACCCAGGAGACCAGGGTAAAGGAATCTAGAGGGTAGTGGTCAATGACTCAGAGTGCTGTGCTTTGGGGTTCTGTATTGGGACCAGTGTTATTTAATATCTTAATTAATAACATAGACAAAGGCATCAAGTATACCCTCAGCAAATTTGTTGATGACACCAAGCTGAGTGGTGCAGTTGACACCTGAAGGACAAGATGTCATCCAGAGGGACTTGGACAAGCATGAGAAGCAGGCCCATGGGAATCTCATGAGGTTTAACAAGACCAAGTGCAAGGTGCTGTACCCAGGTCAGGGCAGCCCCTGCTATTAATACAGGCTGGGGGATGAACAGATTAAGAGCAGTCCTGCTGAGAAGGACTTGGGAGGTGCTGGTAAATGAGAGGCTGGACATAAGCCAGCAGTGTGTGCTCACAGCCCAGAAAGCAAATTTTATCCTGGGCTGCATCCAAAGCAGTATGGCCAGCAGGTTAAGGGACTTGATTCTGCCCTTCTGCTCTCATGAGACACCACCTGGAATGCTGCATCCAGCTCTGGGGGGCCCAGTACAGCAAGGACATCGACCTGTTGGAGTGAGTCCAGAGGACGGGCACCAAGATGATAAGAGGTATGGAGCACCTTTCCTACAGGGAAAGGCTGAGAATTAGGACTGTTCAGCCTGGAAAAGAGAAGGCTTCAGGGTGACCTAATTGTGGCCTTACAGTACCTGAAGGGAGCCTACAAGAAAGATGGAGAGAGACTATATACAAGAGCATGGAGTGACAGGACAATGGGGAATGGCTTCACACTGAAAGAAGGTAGGTTTAGATTAGATATTAGGAAGAAATTCTTTACTGTGAGGGTGGTGAGGCACCGGAACAGGCTGCCCAAAGAAGTTGTGAATGCCACATCTCTGGAGGCCAGGCTAGATGGAGCTCTGATCAACCTGGTCTAGTGGAAGGTGTCCCTGCCCATTGCAGAGGGCTTGGAACTAGATGATCTTTAAGGTCCCTTCCAATCCAAACCATTCTGTGATTCTGTGACTCTTGGAAGAAAGATTCTTGGGTCAAGGGGGATTAGATTAGAGAACACCTATGCAAGCTTGTCATCCAGAACTCCATGGGCCCTGACAGGATGCATCTACAAGTGCTGAGAGAGCTGGTGAATGCCATAGCTAGGACATTCACGATCATATTTGAAAGGTCATGACGATCAGGAGAGGTGCCTCAGGACTGAAAGAAAGCAAATGTCACCCCCATCTTCAAAAACGGCAAGAAAGAGTACCTACAGAACTACCGGCCAGTCAGCCTCACATTATTTCCTGGAAAGGTGTTGAAGCACCTCATTTTGGAGGCCATCTCTAAGCACATGGATGACAAGAATCACAGAAGCACACAATGAGCTGAATTGGAAGTGACCTACAGCGATCAAGTCCAACTCCTAGCCCTACGGAGCACCATCCCCAAGAATCATATTATGTGCCCAAGAGTGTTGTCTAACCTCTGTCATGCTTGGTGCTGTGACCACTCCCCTGGGGTGCCTGTTCCAGTTTCCAACTACCCTCTGGGTGAAGAACCTTTTTCTAATATCCAACCTAAACCTCCCCTGACACAACTTCAGGCCATTCCCTCAGGTCCTGTCACTGGTCACCACAGAGAAGTGATCAGTGTCTGCCCCTTCTCTTCCCTTCACGAGGAAGTTGTAGACTGCAATGACTCCCCTCAGTCTCCTCCAGGCTGAACAGACCAAGTTACCTGAGCCATTCCTCATACAGCTTCCCCCTCAAGGCCCTTCACCATTTTAATTGCCCTGGTTTGGATGCTAATAGTTTAATATCTTTCTTACATTGCAGTCACCAGAGCTGCACACAATATTCAAGGTAAGGCCACACCAAAGCAGAGTAGAGTGGGACCATCACCTCCCTTGACCGTCTGGCAATACTGTGCTTGATGCATCCCAGAATATGGTTGGCCCTCCTTGCTGTCAGGGCACACTGTTGAATCATATTCAACTTGCCATCAACCAGGACCCCCAGATCCCTTTCTGCAGGGCTGCTCTCTAGCCTCTCGTTCCCCAGTCTGTACAGATATCCAGGGTTGTCCCATCCCAGGTGCAGAATCTGGCACTCATCTTCGTTAAACACTGGGGATTGCCCAGCCCTCTAATTTGTTACAGTTCCTCTGCAGGTCCTCTGCCTTCAAGGGAGTCAGCAGCTCCTCCCAATTCAGCGTCATTGGCAAACTTAGTATTTATTAAGACAATTAAGAGCAGTGGCCTAAGATAGAGTCCTGCAAAACCCCACTAATGACTAGACTAATTAATTGGTTTTGTGGTCCTGGCTGGGTGGCCTATAGTAGACTCCCACGATGACATCCACTATATTTGTTTGTCCCTTAATCCTTAGCCAGAGGTTCTCAACCAAGCCATTTCCAACTGCAAGCTCTGTTGTGTGAGTTGACACAGGCAGGCAGCCAGAACAACCACAAACTCATGGCTAGAATAAAAAGAATCAATTTATCTCTGTTATCTCACTAACTGGGTGATCCCCAAAGCAAAACCCAGGCAGAAGCACTCAAGTAGAGACACAGGCACCATTAAACTTGGTCTATGATAGAGGATCACTGGCCTGCTTTTCATACAGGCTTATCTAGAGAAATTCCCAACTGCAAGGTCACTTGATCTATTTACAATCTGCCTTACCAGTTTTCTGCTTTTAACCCATTCCTCCCAATGTCCATACATTCCAGCCCATCCATTACATACTATCCCCCTCCCCTACCTTGCCTGCTCTGCCTATCCCTCCTGAAGATACTGTAACCATCCATCATGGCACACCAGTCACAAGACCCATCCCACCAGATTTCACTTATGCCAATGGTGTCATATCTCTAGGACTGGACCAAGGCTTCAAGCTCCTCTTGCTTGTTCCTCATGCTGTTCATGGTGGTGTAGAAACATCTCAAGTGCAGTTCAGCGTAGCCAACAACTTATGGAGCAGAATGAAGGATCTCACTAGTACTCAGTCCCTCCAATTTTGGCATGTCCCATTGCTTATCACTGGCAGGCCTGGTTTTGTCCCTTTCCCCCCTTCCAATCTAGTTTAAAGCTCTATCAATCAGCCCTGCTAAGTCCTGAGCTTCTCATTAACCAACATCCCCAAGTCTTTCTCCTCAGGGCTGCTCTCAACCCATTATCTGCCCAGCCTGTATTTCTGCTTGGAATTGCCCTGACCCACATGCAGGACCTTGCACTTTGCCTTCTTGAATTTCATGAGCTTTGCACAGGCCCACATTTCAACCCTGTTAAGGTCCCTCTGGATGGCATCCCATTTCTCCAGTGTGTCAACTGTACCACACAGCTTCATGTCATTGACAAACTTGCTGAGGGTGCATTCTGTCCCACTGTCCATGTCGCTGACAAAGATGTTAAACAGTTCCCGTCCCAATACCAACTCCTGGGGAATGCCATTTGTCACTGGTCTCCACTGGACATCGAGCCACTGACCCCAACTCTTTGAGTGCAACCATTCAGCCAATTCCTATTGTATTTGTGGGACCCCCATGGCAGGAAGGAATGATGAATCTGACTCCATGTTCTCAGAATGCTAATTTATTATTTTATGATACTATATTATATTAAAGAATACTATACTAAACTATACTAAAGAATACAGAAAGGATACTTACAGAAGGCTAAAAAGATAATAAAGAAAACTCATGACTCTCTCCAGAGTCCCAACACAGCTTGGCACTAATTGGCCAAAGAGTGAAAACAACCCACACCAGAAACCAATGAAACAATCACCTGTTGGATAAACAATCTCCAAACACATTCCACATGAGCAAAACAGAGGAGAAGCAAATGAGATAATTGTTGTTTTAATTTTTCTTGGAGGCTTCTCAGCTTCTCAGGAGAAAAATCCTGGGCAAAGGGATTTTTCAGAAAATGTGAATGTGACAAATTCCTTATTCACCAAGTGGTCCACCTGTCGAATTCACGTCTCTGCAGTTTAGAGACAAAGATGTTGCGTCAGATAGTGTCAAATGCTTTGCACAAGTCCAGGTAAAGTCAGTTGTTCTTCCCTTATCCATCAACACTGTAACCCCATTACAGAAGGCCACCAAATTTGTCAGGCAGTATTTGCCCTTAGTGAAGACATTTTGGCTGTCACAAATCATCTTATTTTCCATGTGCCTTAGCATAGTTTCCAGGAGGATCTTCTTCATGATCCTGCTGGGCACTGAGAAGAGACTGACTGGCCTGTAGTTCCTCAGGTCTTCCTTATTTCCCTTTTTAAAATTGGGGATTATGTTTTCCCTTTATTCAGTCAGTGAGAACTTCACCGGACTTCTCAAATATGATGGGTTGTAGCTTAGCAACTTCATCCGCAAGTTCCCTCAGGACCCATGGATGCATCTCATCATCAGGTTCCATTGACTTGTGCATCTTCAGGTTCTTTAGATGCTCCTGAACTTGATCATCTCCTACAGTGGTTGGTTCTTCATTCTCCCAGTCCCTGCCTTTGCCGTCTGTGACTCAGGCAGTGTGGCTGAAGCACTTGTCAGTGAAGACTGAGGCAAAACCGTCATTCAATACCTCAGCCTTCTCCATATGTTGGGCTACCAGGTCTCCTGTTTCCTTATGGAGAGGGTCCACCCTTTCCCTAGTCTTCCTTTTATCATCAATGTACCTATAGAAGCTTTCCTTGTTGCCCTTGACATCCCTGGCCAGGTTTAACTCTCTCAGGGCTTTAGCTTTCCTAACCTGATCCCTGTCTGCTCAATCTCTGTATTCCTCCCAGGCTAGTTGTCCGTGCTTCCACCCTCTGTTGTCTTCTTTTTTGTGTTCAAGTTTTTCCAGGAACTCCTTGTTCATCCACACAAGGCTCCTGTCATTTTTGTTTGACTTCCTCTTCTCTGGAATGAATTGCTTATGAGCTCAGAAGAGGTGATCCTTGAATATCAACCAGCTTTCTTGGGCCCCTTTTCCCTCCAGGGCCTTATCCCATGGTACTCTACCAAGCAGATCCCTGAAGAGACTAAAGTCTGCTCTCCTGAAGTCTGAGAGACTTTATTTTTACAAAGAAAAATCATAAAACATGCTCTGTTAGTTTGTTGTAGGTTTTGGTTTGGTTTTGGTGTTTTTTATTTTTTTTTAATTTAGTCATCATAATGTTATGGTAGGAAACAATAAATTTTCGTTTTAGCTACAGTGATTTTTTTCTGGTCAAATTTAAATCCTTAAAAATACATTTCAGAAAAATACATTTTATGATGATATATGTGCCAAATGTCTCACTTTCTAAGTAGTCAGGGGAAAAGTGGTAGTGACTAAAGATGAGATTTATTTTTTTAAAGAAAAAAGATCAAGCATAGCATTTTAAAGTCTTAAAACTAGGATTTTGGTATTACATTAACTAAAGATCACTTACATTTAATTTAAATAAGAGAATGCTTCAAAGCATTTGAATGAAGAAGTCAACAATTTAATATTTTGTATTTAAATATTAAATTGCAACATGCTACGTGTTGTCTTTATTTTTTTCTCATAAAATTGTTGTGCAATAGGGCTAATGTATCTCCTGAGTTATTCAGTCTTTTCAGTTTTATAAAAGAGTGTATTGCTATTTTAAAGTAAATTCCAGGACATCTCATAATGTGGCTATTAGGATGTTGGAACCAGCAGTCATAAATCAGGGGCCTTGAATGATTGTTACCTTTTGGAAAGGCAGATTTCCTCTTGCTTGTGACTGATCTCCATCCAGAGTGCTTTTTGTGAGTGCTCAGCACTTTGCAAAGGATAGCTGCATGGCTTGAAAGGAGTAGTGAGTCATTAAAACCAAAGATCACAGACAAAGACTCTCTAACTAGTCAAATTTAAAAAGTGGTATGTTTATTAACACTGGCAGGCGGCATGGGAGTTGTCCCCAAAAGGCATGACCATGCTGCTGTTTTGCGGAGAAAAGAAGAAACCCCACAACTTTATAAAGGTTGTAAAGCTCAGTATGTTTATTTACAGCACCGGATGCATACGGAGAAAATTCTCCTCAAAAGGCATGCGTACCCCTGAAGATCTCAGGCCTCCTTTTATCCCCCTTCCAAATGCATATGCATACAGTTTCACAATAGGTTCATACATATTCACTCCGCGTGACATTTATCACCAGTTCTTCTTTATCAAAGGAATTCCTAGGTCAGGGGCAAATTGACCTCGTGGTCTTTTCTGTTTTTCTTTCTCTGTTTCCTTGCTGTCTCGGCATGCGAGTTTTTCCTTCAGCTTTGGCCTCACAGACTTTTCACCGCTGCTAGACACTTCACCTAATTCAGAATGGATCTCTGCTCTGTCTCACTGCACAAGGTTCTTTTTCCTCTATTTAATAATTTCCTGAGATCTTACATACAATACATATGCATTACCCCAGCACCTCCCATCCTTGCTCTGTATTAAAATGAGGTTATTATTTCTTCATGCGTGTGCAATTCTTCTCTTGAATTGGGTCGGTGGTCTTGAATTGGGTCAGTGGTCTTAACAGATGAAGTCAGGAATGTCTTCATCAGGTCTCCATGACCCTCTGGCACAATCTAAGGCCCCCTGCTTCATGATTGATTGATGTAAAGCCCAGGTGCTAACCATTGTTCTATTGGTTTCAATATGTTCTTATAACGGGTCACTTACTCCACTTCCTTCTACAAACAAGCTCATAATGGCAAACAATATAACAATCAGCTCTATCTTAAGCATCTAATAATCATTAACCTACCATCTACGTATTTACCTTACATCCTGATCAAAATTAATTGCTTCTAACCCTCAGCTGAAATCTTGGCTTTTTAAAATCATGCTTCAGTAGAGGTTGGTTTTGGAATTTAGAAATATGCGACTGTCATTAGCTTAAATGGAGAAATAATCAATTAAAACAGTGCTCATATATTAATGTCTTGCATTTTAAATTTTAGGAATCCGATCATGGGATACAAGCTTGATTGAATGCAACTTGGATCAAGAATTAAGACTTTTTGTATCCCGCCATTCCGCTCGATTCTCTCCTGAAATTCGAGGTGAGTTTTTGGAAATGTTGGTCAAAGTTTTATATGTTTTTTTAATGAGCAGAATTAACAAATACACTCAGGTATTGGGTGGCCCTCTTTCATTTGTGATTCTCTACAATTAATACTTTTTTCTTTGTTTAAAATAAAGCCTGAAAATTATAGTTCATTTTAACTTTCTGACAACAGGAAATCTGAAAGATTTAAATAATCAGCCTTTTAGGTTAGCTTCATGTATCTCACCACAATTATTTTAGCAGTAGATGTTAGTTTTAGGCCACTCTTAAAGTTAAGTTAAACTCACTTTTTGACTGAACAGTTTGTTTGTGTAGCATCAATCTAGTAGTCCTGGAGACTGAAGCTGTTCCTCACTGTGGTAGGTAGAGCACATACAGAAAATAACCTGAAAGGTTAGCTTCACAGTTTGATAGAGTCAGAAATGGCATCATGACTGTTGTACGAGCATGGCTCAAACCCCATGTTTCTTCCTAAAGGACAGACTCTTTTTCTTGGTATGAAAAAGCTGAGGAGTAGAGGGTCTAACTTGACTCACAGGAACTTTCTTTGGCTTGTATTAAGAAACTAGAATTTTAAAGGCTACATCTTCTGCTGCGTTTTCTTCAAGACTGTCCTTCCTTAAGAAGATTATTAAAATAAATTTAAAAACCCAACAATTTTATGAAGTGTAAAATTTCATTTTATTCTCAGTGCATGGAAACCGTATATTTGGTAAGTTTTTTAACATGTCATTACTTTAACGCAAATGGTTAGAGAGTATATGAGAGATTAATTTTGGGTTTTGTATTAAAATATATATCTTTCTCCAATAATTATAGGTTGCTTTTATTGGTGTAATTATTGTAGCCATGTGCACATTGACTAGTACAACCTAGCATTGATGAATGTTATAAATTCTGACTTCGGGAATATCTTTTAAGTATGGTGATGTCATGGTTTAAACCCAAGGAGCAATTAAGTACTACACAGCCACTTTCTGACTTACCCCCATCCTGGTGGGATGATGAGGAGAATCAGGAACAAAAAATAAAAAACCTGTAGGTTGCCATAAGAACAGTTTAATAATTGAAACAAGTATAATAATAGCAACAATAACAATAACAATAATAATGGTAATAAAAAGGAGAGCGAGACAGATAAAACCCAAGAAAAACAAGTGATCCACAATACAATTGCTCGCCACCTGCTGACTGATGCCAAACCTATTCCTGAACTGTTATTGACACACATTCTGGGTAACTCCCACAGTTTATATACTGAGCATGACATTCTATGATGTGAAATATTTCTTTGGCCAGTTCAGGTCAGCTGTCCTGGCTATGCTCCCTCCCAGCTTTTTTGTGTAGCTCTTCACTGACAGAGTGTGAGACACTGAAAAGTCCTTGCCTTCAGGTAAGCACTACTTAGCAACAACCAAAAGATTAGTGTGTTATCAGCATTATTCTCATACCAAATCCCAAACACAGCATTGTAGCAACTACTAAGAAAAAAAAAAAAAAAGAAAAAGAACTCTATCCCAGCCAAAACCAAGACAGGTGAAAAGGGGTATGAAATGTTGTATCATACTACTGCATCACATTCCTAAGGTCAGTTGCTATACACTGTTGACAGAGGTCTTGATGTCTTGCTAGCATGACATCATTGACCTGATGGTCTTGAATAATGTACCAAATGTCTTCTGTTACTAATTCTTCCTCTTGCAGCATAGATTATAGCAATTTTTTCCATATCTATAGAGAGTAAAACATTATTTTTCAGCACTGTTCAATCTTTAAACAATAAGCTGCCAAAATCTGTGTTGAAAGAGCTTTAAGAGAGCCTGAAACTGGGAAAGAGGGAACATCCAGGAATAAATCTAGTCTTCTTGACCAATTTAATTTCTCAGATTTTGTGGAGAAGCCCATTGACACCTTCAGAATTCCACTGCACAGATCAGAGGACAATATTTTAGTTTCTCTATTCTCTCTGTGGTTGTCTGATGTAGAATCTTTATGAGGCTCCTTCATGTCTTCTACACTGTTTGATGGGAAGGAGGGTTTTTTTCCTTGACATTCATCAATAAAATTTTAGAATTTTTGATTTCCGTTCAACAAATGTTGAATTTTGTGTGTTTAATCAGGGAAACTGGCAACATTTATAATGAAAAAGATTGTAAATATGTATTCTCTTAAACTCAGAAATTCTCTGGAATTTGAAGAACTAGGTGACCTCTTGCCCAAGGAAAGTATTCATCCAAGATGATGGGATAGTCTGTGGGATTTAATTAAACAGCCTTTTTTTCAGTCTTCTGAGAGTAAACTGTGCAACTCAAACATAGGGACAGTATACTCTCGAGAGTCATTTAGTATGTCTGCACAGCTCTTAGTATAGTGAGGTCTGACTAATGGATGAAACTTTTTTTATTATAATGTTTATTATGGTAATTGCAGGCCCAATTCAGTACATGCTTGTATGATTCTCAAAGCAGCTTGAGAAATATGGAACACACTGTCCAAGAACATACATGCAAGAGAATGTCTGTCAAAGCATTTGTGTGTTTTCACTTGAGGAATTTGAGGTCTAATCCTTTGCCATGTGTAGTGAAAAACAATGTACATATTGACATTGCAGGCACCATGACCAGATCCAAACACTCTTTTTGTGCTTTTATCAAGGAAATAGATTGTCACAGTGGTATTTGTGTATTGTATATTCTGCTGCTGGGCAATTTATGGATGATTTATGATTCCCTGAAAAATAGGATTGAGAATGGAAATGCCAGCAGATATTTTCTGATACTTTGTAAAGCAGATCTTAGCAGACTCCTTTATAATACCAAATCTTGCAGAGATGTTGTCAGGTGCTGATGAAAAATGAATAACAGAGTCTATTAACTGATGGCCAAGACAACAGGCAACATGACTTAAAATAGGCACTCCAGTGCTTGCCTCTGCTTTCTCTGTCAAATACTGATGATAGCTTCCATCTTATGTTAACTTCACAAGGACAAAAAATTCAAAAAATGAGTTGTAACATATACATGCTGGAAAAGGAATTGTGTATCTGGTAGTGAGAGCAAGTGGAGAGTATTGGAAAGACATCTGTTGAAATTGCAGCTGTTGCTACCAGCCTTAATTAAAGTTTCAGCTGCATAAAGCTGAATATCCTGCTTCACAAAAGATGAAGTAAAAGAATTCTGTGTGTGAATGAAGCCATTGAAGGCCTTTCTGCAAGATTTTCACACCTGCCATTTTGTCCATCAGCTTCCACCTGGGATACATGACTCTATCATTGGTTTGTATTCAAGTCCTTATATAGATTAAAATCTGTTGTAATTAAGGTGCAAATGAGACCATATGCCAAAGTCAACAATACAGATTTTATTTAAAAATAAATGTGAGGTAAAGAGATGGAAAGAAATAAAAAAGAGGAGAGAGAGAGAGAAAGATATCAAGCAGAAAATAGTCACCACCCATGGATCCAGTGGTGTCCTGTTGGTCCTTCTTCATCCTGGGCTTCTCGGTGGTGGGGGTCCCCAGGTCATTCTTATGGCGGTACCACCTTTATCCAGTTCATGTTCTGGGTATCCACAGAGGCATATTCCTAATTTACATGTGAATTTGCATGCTAAGCAAGAATGGGTGTGTCCTGTGCATACTTCCTCCAAGATTTCAGGGGGCTTTGGTAGTTGTTGGTGACCGCAGATGCCTTATGTCCCATAGTTTGGGGTGATCTTTATTTGACTGGTGATATGCATATAAGCAGTTGCTTCCTTTCACACAGTTCACCACAGTGGGAATTTTCATCGGGATGAATTAACCAGGATGTGCTAACCAGATCTTGCCTCTGCCAGGCCTGGAATTAATGCCTTCCTGTCACAAATTCCTCCCTTCTGTGCTTATTTCAAGTTTCAACTGCAGTGGCTTCTCTTGTGGCAAATTCCTTCTGTGGCCTTGACAGTGTTTGAGACAGGTGGCAACTGTGCTCTTTAAGTCCTTACAACCCCTCACTACAAGTGTCCCATCCCAGAGTGAGACCAGGGGAATTCTGGATTCCTAGGGCTAAATTAGATGCAAATGAGGCCAATATTACACCTGTGAACTGTTTAATGATAAAAGAAAATAAATGGCCCTAACAGGGGGATAGAAAAGTCAGAGAAAAGAGTGAGACACAGTGTTACTGCTACGGCATTGCTATGGTGTTCATGGCACACTGTTGATGCTTGGTTGGCAGGTGACGTGTGTGCACTGCAAGCCAAGTTGACGCAGCACTCTCAGCGCAATTCTAACAGCCTGAACTGCATGCAACAAACAGCGGGACGCTCAGTAAGCGACACGATGCTTGGGCAGGAGACTCGGCAGCAGCAGGGAAGGAGGCAGGGCGTCAAGCTGCAGCAGGGACAGTGGGGAATTGGGACAGCGGTTGCAGACTGCAGCAGGATAGGGACAGCGGCGGCTGCAGGCAAGAGAGAGCAAGGGCTGGGGCCAGGAGCGAGGCGAGGCTCGGGGTTTGGAGGCAGTCACTTAGATACTGTGTAACCCCTCCCATGGTCCTATTCAAGGAAGGTCACCTGGAGAGTCTGCCTAGTGATAGAGGCTCTCTTCACCCTGATAGGCTGTCAGAAGAATTTTCCCCCAGAGACAGAGCCATTTTTGTGCACATACTGTCCCATGCTGGTACTGCCAAGACACATGAAGCTTTTCTAGTACTTTCCATTAACGTTAAAAAGAACAGATTTATAACCAACAATCCAAAATAAAATCCCAACAATGTTGAGGCACTTATTTTAAAATTAATTGATCCCTTACAACAAGAAAGACATTAAGGTGCTGGAGCCTGTCCAAAGAAGGGCAGTAACGCTGGTAGAAGTGTCTGGAACACGTCTTATGAGGAATGGCTGAGGGAACTGGGGTTGTTTAGCCTGGAGAAAAGGAGGCTTGTTATGGGGAGCACATGTTTCTCCTTGTTACCAAATGTAGCATGAGAGGTGCCACTGTATCTACTGCAGTCAGTCTCACAGTATCATGAGGAGCTCCAGCCATCATCTACCTTGAAGAGACAAATGCAGAAAGCATTGCAAGACATGCATTAGTGCTGGCTGCAGATCCAGATGCTCCTGTCTATAGACTGCTGGGAGCATCCCTTAGTACCTCATAGTCTGCATGAGCAGGTGTTTTAACACACTCTGGGTGGATCTGTCCTTATCTCAACCCTTCAAGCCTCACATTGGGTGCCAGAAGGACTGTCTGGTTTTAAGCCCAGATGGAAATAAAACACCATGCACCTGCTTGTTCAACCCCTCCTCTCTTCCCCTCCACCCCAGTGGAATAGGGAGAAGAATTTAAGTAACACTTGTAGGTTGGGATAAGAACAGTTTAATAATTGCAAATAAAGTAAAATATAATAATAATGGAAAAATAATAATGATAATTAAAAAAAAAAAAAACAACAAACAAGTGATGCACAATGCAGTTGCTCACCACCCACTTACCAATGCCTGACCTCCTGTCCGGAACCCAGATTGGATGCCCTTCTGGGTAACCCCCCCCCCCAGTTTATACACTGTGCATGATGTTCTATGATGTGAAATATTTCTTTGGCCAGTTTGGATCACTTGTCCCAGCTATGCTCCCTCTCAGCTTCTTCTGCAAACCTCCTGACTGGAAGAGCATGAGACAAGGAAAAAAAAGTCCTTGACTTAGGATAAACATGTGTCTTTGGGATGGTTTTTTAAATCCCATATCCAGTCTTTTGTTTTGTGTCCAAGGTGGTCACTGCCTCCCCCCCCGCCGATGGCTCTGAGAGTATCGTGATAGGTGAGACCCAGCCCAGGATTTCCTGCAAATTGGGGGTGAGGGGCAGCTGCTTCCTTCCAGTGGAGCGATCATCTCTGTGGCCATGCGGCGTGGTGTCTGACTAGAGATATTGTTGTCTTGTGTGTTTTGCCTGCTTTTTTCTTTTCCGTTGGCACTGTGACTGGAGCTTACTGGCTTGCTTGGGATCCCAGAGCCAGTGCCTGCTGTGCTGGGAGCCCACCGCCCCCCTGCCAGGGCTGCACCCTCTGTGCAACTGGACCCTAGAACCAGCCATCACAAGTGAGCTATCCATGAGAGTGATTCCCCACTCAGTCCTCTTGTTATTGCCACTGCTTCAGGGCTTCTTTCTATACTGTAACCTGACACCCAGACATCCCATGGCTTTGGTTACTGCCCCAGAGTTTCTGCTACATTTTGTCACCTCCAGGTGTGCCCACCTCTGTGTCACTCGTGCGCCAGGGTCGGGGCAGGAACAGGCGAGAGGCAGGATCGTAGAAAAGGCAAAGAAGGCTTTATTCAGAAGAACCGTGCGGTTTTTATAGAGTGATACGATAGATTCTATTCTATTGGCTAACTAACAGAAGCATCTTTCTCATGCACTGTCCTTGAGAGGAACAGAAAAATAAAGTAGAAAAACACCACCTGCAAATTGTTTATAGTCAACAAGTTATCACATCTTTCCAGCTCCCTAAAACTTCTCACAAGCCGCTGTGAGAAACACTTGCCGTTTCTCTCTCTCCGTCCCATGGCATCCACACCTCTGCTGTTCCAGCTTGTTTCTTCTGAGGGTTTCTGCTGCAGTCCATTCAGTTTCCTGAGTGGCATTGAGACTAGCTGCTTCCTGTGAGTTTGCAAAGGAAAACCCCTTCTCTCTCTCTCCTGCTGGCACACCCACCATTACTCCATGGAGAGAGGTGGCTGAGCTTGTGTCACAGCGCCTCCTGCAGACAAAGGGAAATCATCACACCTGCCCTGCTCGGCCAGGAGACAACAGCGCCCCTGCCAGCTGTCACTGTAACTACACCAAAGGGGAAAGTGCTTGACAGCTGAGAGAAGGCCGGTGTTGGGTCTCTGTTTTTGTTTGTTGTTGCTGCCATAGTTGTTTTGGTTTGCCATGTTATACATATATATATATATATATATATATATATATATATATATATATATACACTAGTGCACCAATGTTATTCCTTTTCCTGTATCTTTGCCTGAAAGCCCCTTAATTTCAAAGTTATAATAATTTGAAAGGAAGGGGGGGGTCATATTTTCCATTCCAAGGGAGGTTCCTGCCTTCCTTGGCAGACACCTGTCTTTCAAACTAGGACAACATGACTTAGCAGAAACAAAAACATCAGTGTTTTATCAACACCCTTCTCATTCTGAATCCAAAACACAGCACTGTAATGGCTGCTGAGAAGAAATGAACTCTACCCTAGCTGAAAACAGGACAATATGTACTTTAGTCAGTAAGAGTCACAAATAGAAAGCTAGATAGTTCTATAACAGAGACCCATGCTTTTTCATCAAATGCCCACATGGTCCCACCAAAAAGACATGATAGGTACTTTTGATTTGTAGTTGCTGGTTGCAATCTGTTCCTAGAGATAAGAAAAGCCAGTGCTCCTGTTAACTTGGGTTTCCATGCTGTCTGTGTGGGATCCATGTGTGCAGAATAGACTCATAAATGTAAGGACATTGTTTTTCTGCTTCTTGGATGTTCTACTGGTTGGAATTAGTCTGTTTGTGATTCAAAACCAGTTGCTGATATAAGAGAAAATCAAGTTAAAATTATAAAAATAATAATTAAACAATGTATTCAGAATAAATGTAGAATTTCAGTATTTGATGTTGCAACTTTATGTACTTTGGTACTTGAGGGCTCTTCTATAATGTTGAAATTAGTGACTCTCCTGTGTCCCTATGTCCCCATCTCCTTCATAGCTGTTTGTGTGAGATTCTGCCTATCAGAACTGTGGAATGCTTAGGCTTTTATTTAACAAACAAATAAACCAACAAACCCTTCCAAGGAGGTAACCAAGTTTGTAGTACTTTAATATTAGGCTGTGTAATCTGTGAATGACTCTAATGAGCTATGGAGACTTTCACATGGAAGTCAACTACCCTTTGCCAAGCTATGCAGCCTTTGGAAGCTCTTCCAATTTTATGTCAGTTCTGTAGCTCTTCTGGTGAAAAGACTGATCCCACCTTCAGCTCCCATGTCTTGAGTCACAAATAAGGTTTTCTAAGTCTCTGTCATGGTTTAACCCCAGCCAGCCACCAAGTACCACACAACAACTTGCTTGCTCCACCCACCACTGAAATCAGGGAGAGAATCGGAAGAATAAAAGCTGGAAAAGTAATGGGTTGAAATAAAGACACTTTAATAGGGAAAGCAAAAGCTGTGTATGCAAGGAAAACAAAACAAGGAGTTAATTCACTACTTCCCATGGGCAGGCAGGTGTTCAGCCATCTCCAGGAAAGCAGGGCCCCATCATGCATAAGGGTGACTTGGGAAAACAACTGCCATCACTCAAAGCATCTGTCCTCCCTTCCTCCTTCTTTGTCCCATTTTATATACTGAGCATGATGTTATATGGTCTGGAACATTCTTTTGGTCAATTGGGCTCAGATGTCTCAGCTGCATCTCCTCCTGTCATGGTTTGACACTGGCAAACGCCAGGCACCCACAAAATTCATTCGCTTACGCTCTTGTCCTGGTTTAGGGCAAATTTGGGAGAAAACCTCCAAAAGGGGGCCCCTCCAGAAAGTAAACCCACACGGCCTCTCCCCCCAATGGGTTCAGGAAAGATTCCTCAGAGAGAAGTGGAAAGAACCTGTTTATTTAAGAGGCAAAACACCCCCCAGCACACAAAATGAACAATACCGGATGGCAACACTCTTTCACTGCTCTGAAAAAGATGACAAATTCAGAAAGTCTCTCTTGGGGGTGGTCGCTCTGTTATCAGTCCCTCTGGCACTGGAGGTAGCTGCTGCAGGCCGCAAGGTGCAAACTTTTGGTGTTTCCCAAGTCCCAGTTCAGAGCAGGTTAGAGTAGTTCCAAAAAAGGGAAAGGAAAAACAGTCCAGCGAAAAAATTCGGACTGCTTAGCTAAACTAACTAATGAGCAGAAGCAAAAAGCAAGAGCAAAGCAGGAGCAAAGCAGAAGCAAGAGCAAGAGCAAAGCGAAAAGCCAGGCAAAAAGCAAAAGCCGCACAATGTACTGCCCCATCTCTGTGTCCCGCCAGCCATGGGGGAGAAGGCTGATAACAAAAACCAAAACAAAACATTCGCTCTTCAGAGCCAGTCTTGAAGGCACAGAACATAATATCCAGCATAAACAGAACACACAAATAGGGATACAAGCATCATAACATCACCCTAGGACAGCTCTCCTGCTATAGCTGAGCAGAGGAAAGGGAAAAAAAATTAACGAAGGGCTCATGAGTTAACGATTGGGAGGAAAACACTCTAAGGGCAAAAAAGGTTCAAATTTAAAGGTATAAAGTAAATTTATTATTAACAGAGTCAGAGGAGAATAATGAGAAGTAAAAGAAGCTTTTAAAACACCATTTCTGTGAGAAATGACAACTCACTTTTAAAATTTTGAAGGTTTATTAAACCTTAACAAAAAACACAACAAAAGGACTAAATACGGAAAAATTACGGTGCTGGGAGCTCCCGTGACTGTCAGCCACGTGCTCATCTACAAAATGGATGCTCCACCTTTTATACCCTTAGCCCCTCCCAAAGTTTTGTCAGTCAACTCCTTCCTTGCCGTCTAGTGGTGGAGATCACTTTCTTACATCCTGATTGGAGGTCAGGTATTACTATAGTAACCAGCCAACCCTCCCCAAATGCCCCGAGTACCAAGGCCATCCCGTGATAACAATGCAAGGAGGAAGACAAATTACAGTAACATAGGTATACATCTACAAAACTTCTCTTAACATACATATAATGTTCACCCCTTAATTGTGAGAGCAAATCATTTCATTACTCATTTATAATAGTTTCCCCCCCAGCCCCTCCCTCCTTCCCACCAACAGCACAGGGAGACAGGGCATGGGAGTTTTGGTCAGTTCATCACTCGAGATCTTTTTCTGTTTGCTCAGGGAGAGAAGTCTTTGCTATGCTGTGTGGTCCCTCCCACGGGCAAACAGTCTTCTCAAAAGTGTTGTGGCATGGGTCACTCGTCCATGGGGTGCAGTCTTTTAAGGATAGACTGCTCTAGTTTGGAAGCAAGGGCTCTCTTTATCTCTGGAAGCAGGGACCCTCTCTTTCTATTCGGGTCTCCCACTGGATCACAGCTTTCTCTGGCATCCACTCACTCCAGCGTGAACACTTTTCCTATGGGCTGTGAATGGACCTCTGCATCCCCCCTGGACAGGGGGATAGTTTGTTTCACCATAGTCCTCACTATGGCTTTCAAAGGAATCTCAGCTCTGATGGTTGGAGAACCTACCCCCTCTCTTTTTTCCCACTGACCTTGGTGCTGCCATGTTGTTTTCCCTCACATGTCTTCACTTCCTCTTCTTTGACTAGAAGAAAAATTGTTGCTTGTAGGCTCTATTGCCAACAAGTTCCACCAATTCAGATTCCTATAGCATCCTGCAGCACCAAGAGGTCAATTTCATCTAGGTTCTGCATCAGGGAATCCCTTGCCATGCTTTTGCTGCCGCGGTGCTGGTGCTAATTTAATGCCTCTCTTAATGCAGGGCCCGAGGAGGAGCTGCCCCTGCCCTTCTACCTGCAGCGCGGCTGTCTAGGAGTGGCCAGGCAGGCAAGGCTCACTGCAGGCCATGTCGAGATAGTGGCAGCCACGGTGCTTTGCCACCCCTGGAAAAAACTGTATATACTCTGTTTTGATTTTCTTCTTAAATATGTCATCACAGAAGCGTTACCAACTGCTCTAATTGGGCCAGTTGCATGTCCATCTTCAGAGCCATCAGAGATTGGCTCTGTCAGACATGGTGGGAGCTTTTAGCCGCTTCTCACAAAAGCTACCCCTGTGTCGTCGTCCCCCCCCAACCACTACCACAAAAGCAAGCCGTGCAAACCCACACACCTCCCAACTTCCCCTGCACCCTCAGCCTCCTTGCCATCATGGCAGTATCAAAAGCAGAAAAGGCCTTGGCTCTGTGCAGGCCCTGCTGAGCAATAATAAAAACATCTCTATATAATCAACCCTGTGTTCGGCACAAATCCAAAACACAGCCCCATACCAGCCACTGGGAAGAAAATTCACCTTACTCCAGCTAAAACCAGCACACCAGCTTAGAGAAGAGGGCAAAGCACAAGGTCAGAGCCTGCACTAAGCAGCCTCCAAGGCCAGGCACAAGGGCAATAATCACAGGAAAAAGGACATGCCAAGCATTTCAATTTCCTTAAACGTGTAGACTAACTCTCCATTGCATTGAACAATATAATACAATCATGCTTTTGAGCTGTACTTACGAAAAAATAATGTAGATTTGAACTCTGGATTGTTTTGTGGCCCGCTTTAATTAAATTAATTTAAATTAAAAGAAAATTCCAGACCAAGGAATCAGTTTCTTGCAGAGAATATGTCCTAGGGTGACATTACGATGCTTGTATCCCCAATGGTGTGTTCTGTTTATGCTGGATGTCATATTCTGTGCCTTCAAGACTGGCTCTGACAGTGAAAGTGGAGAGAAGAAGAAGAAGCACGGAGTTTCGTTATCAGCTGCACTCTTCCCCACAGTCTGCTGGAACACAGAACTCCACTGTTCTTGTCTGGGCATGGACATGGCAGAACACAGCACTCCTTTTGCTTTTTAGTTAGTTTAGCTAGCTGAGGCAGTCTGAGTTTTCCCTGGACTGTTTTTCTTTCCCTTTTCTTAGGCCTTCCTAAGTACTCAGAGTGTCTAGTAAGATTTTAACAGTCTGCTGCTTTCCAGAGACATGGTAGTTTGTGTGGTGTATTCAGACCAGGGCAATGTTTAGTCCTTGTATGGTAACTTTTCCCCTTCTTGTCTTGACTTGTAGTCACAAAAAAAGCATGGGTGACTTTAAAAGAAGGGCCCAGTGGAAGGGAAGGGAAGGGAAGGGAAGGGAAGGGAAGGGAAGGGAAGGGAAGGGAAGGGAAGGGAAGGGAAGGGAAGGGAAGGGAAGGGAAGGGAAGGGAGGAGGGAGAAAGAGAGAGAGAAAGAGAGAAAGAGAGAGAAAGAGAGAGAAAGAGAGAGAAAGAGAGAGAAGGAAGGAAGGAAGGAAGGAAGGAAGGAAGGAAGGAAGGAAGGAAGGAAGGAAGGAAGGAAGGAAGGAAGGAAGGAAGGAAGGAAGGAAAGATGGATGCAAGGCAGCCCTATGTATATCTATCCTACAAGCACCAGATAAGCTGGTACACTTGCCCAAGACAGTGAAGCTTCAGACTTCAGTCCCTAGGAGCAGAATGATCACATGGGTGATTGAGTGTCTCAGAAGACCATCAGGAGGGATTATCTTACATTCCTCATCACATCAGTATTTAACTTTGCCACAGCACTGTGATAGCAAGAGTCTACTGCCATGTTTCAGACACAGCTTTGGTGTGTCTTTCAAGGGCAGCTTTTGCAAGAACAAAGCATGCAACATAGACTTTATTCTGTGACACTGACATCTGAAACTTATTTTTCCCATTTTCCGGATTTGTTATTTCTTTATCTTATGAGAAATGACTACTCACTTATAAAATTTTAAAGGTTTATTAAACCTTAACAAAAAAAAAAAAACAACAACAAAAGGACTAAATAAGGAAAAATTACAGCGCTGGGAGCCCCCGTGACTATCAGCCACATGCTCATCTACAAAATGGATGCTCTGCCTTTTATACCCTTAGCTTCTCTGCCATCTATTGGTGGAGATTACTTTCTTGATTGGAGGTTAGGTGTTATTACGCTGCACTTCCTGGTAGCAATCTGGCTAAATGAGCCTTGCTTGGTCTTATCCTATGCAAGCTGTTACAGCTCCAGAGCTCAGTCCCCAAGGGGACTGGGTGCTAGAAGCCAGCTCGCTCTCAGACCAAGGCTGCGGGACAGCCCTAGCAAGCAGGGAATATTCAGCTCTTAGTGATTAGGCAGCTCTTATGATTTCAGCTTTGCTTGCTAGGTAGCTTTTCCCTTGGCCTAAGGCTCCACCAGACGGTAGAGAGAGGAGAAGCAGAAGACGCTGGCTGTTCCACGAGTATGGCTTTATTGGAGGGTCCGTGAAGGGTCTCAGCTCTTCTTCTTCCGAGTTAGTAGGGGTACAGTATGCTACTTTTATACCCTTGGCCCGGATCCAATCCTGACCAATGGCAAAGGTGTTAGAGTGACCATAAGTGACCAATAGTAGGGTTAACAACATATTGCCTTACATGGCTATAGAGATAAGGTACAAGGCGGATGTCCCTGGAGACAGGAAACTTCTTTGCCGCTGTGTCAGCATTCTATTCTCCAAGGGGCCCTGGCTAAACCTGAGGGGTTTACTACATCTGGCTTTCTCTGAATGTCCTGACTACTAAGGCTATTACAAGGGGGAGGGCAAAGAGGACTATGGAAGGCCATATTACCATAACATTGCTATACATTTTAACATCTACATAATACCTATATCTTAATTGTGAGAGCTAATTATTACATTACTCATCTATAACAAGCTTATTTTAGAAATTGTATTCTATTTTCTTCTACTTTCCTAAAGTATATGAAATGCTGAATTCTGATATTAGCAGATGTTTTCATGACTTAGAGAAGCTTGTGTTCATCCTGGATGACACTTCTTCCTTTCCCTGTTGCTGTTCTTCCTGTAGTCTTCCTATATGTCGCAGTAAGTTAAGGTGACTTAGTGGTATAATGTGAATGGTACCTTGCCAGTACTGGCACTTCCAGGCTTCCTCCCTTTCATGAAACCATGCTGCAGCTAACAACCAAGGAATTTTAAGAAATGAGTTTAGAAAAAGCTGTGGTCAGGGATATCTTTGCTATCTTTGCTGACAAGTGATGCTTTGCAGTCTACTACTCCTCCTGGCTTCCCTCTGCTATTAAATACATTGGAGGCTACTTCTGACACTTCCACCTTTTCTTTCTCTTTTTTTTTTTTTTGTCTTCTCTTTGAGCAAATTGCTGTCTCTCCATCGGTGATTGTTTAAGACTTAGACCAAAGTTCTTTCTGAAACCCACCAAATATTATTATTGTACTCCCCAACAAATATTACTTCATATATATTACTTGCAAAGATAGGACACTCTCAGAGAATATTGAGAGAATATTGGTACAATATATGACCAACTGGTTTTCATCAGATAGTCTAAGTAACCTGATTGTTGACTAAGTATGGACTGGATGCAGTAAAAAATCTCATCAGTAATTACAAAAATAAATCTAAAAAGTCTGCCTTGCCATAGTGCTATGACACGAGCTATTGCTTTGTAAATGAGGAAGCGAAGGGAGTCGACCACATCCTAATTTATCAGCATTGAACTCCGATTTATTGATCCCACTTACACACTTTTATAGTGGTGTTAATTAGGCTTATACATATTACAAAACCCGAGCTCATCATTGGTTATAGATTACACACCAACCCCTCTTTGTTGCCGATACCTGTGGTTTTCTTGTTGAGACTAACACTTGTTTTTCTCATCCTGTTGTTGACTTGTTATTTATCATTCAAGGCCTCCATGTTTTCCACCATGCCTTCTCATCACTACTCAAGGACATGGTGTTTACTGTTGTTAAAGAAAAAGCCTGAGAACCTGCTGCTTACAGCTGCCTTTTACTTTTTAACCAGCTGTATATGTTCATGGCCTTTTTTCCTTCAAGCCATGTCTGAGCAAAATTCTCCAACAAATTCCCCGTTTTACTTTTTTGCACAAGGAGGTTAGTCTGCCAGGTTTTTTCTATCATTCTACTGACCATATTTTGAATACAATTAAAAATACAAGGTAAAATAAGTAAAAGCATTAAAAGCACATCTAATATCCCTATAAGGTTCCCCAACCACGGTCCGAGCAATGGCTTTTACCCCAAAGGGTTAAAACCACCCCCAACTGAGCCATAATGTCCTGCCTTATCAGGCATTGCACGGTAGGTGGTAATTGGACTACTGAAAAAGAAAGCTGTTAGCTGTTTTTCATTCATGAGAACCAGGAGAGGAGGCAAACGGCTAGGGCTAATAATGCTGGAATCTGCTTTAGTATTGAGCAAGCCTGAAAATGATCCTTTCTGTCCTTGAAATTCCACTTCCACCCTTTTCTTGGGTCTCTCAGAAAGGTTCAAAGTCAGTAAGGTAAGTCCTCCGGTGGATTCATGTTGAAGTGAAGGGAGACGACTCATCTTCCTTGATCAGCATCGACTCCAATTTATTGATCAAACCAGGCACCTTTTATAACAGTGTTAATTCACTTCATGCATGTTGCAAAATCTGAGCTCCCGATAGGCTGTAGAGAAAACTTCAACTCCTCCTTTTGTTTACAATACCTGAGGTTTGTTTATTGAAACCAAGATCAGTGTTCTCACCATGATATGAAAAGTTCTCAAAACCTTTATATCTGTTCCCAGAACGGCCATCTGTTCCCAGAGCAGCCAAGGACAGAATATTTGCCTGTTTTTGAGAAAACGGTCTGAGAATCTTGTTGTTTATATAAAAGGTGGCTGAGAACCTAATTATTTACAGGATCAAGCCTGGGAACTGCTGCTTTACAGCTGCCTTTTATTTTTCCCTTAGCTGAGTACCTTCATGGCCTCTTTCTTTAAGCCATGTTTGAACTAGGCTCTCCACAGATTCAAAACCATTTCCCCCCCTCTCTTGTCCTTTCATAGTCTGTAATCCCTTAGTCATTTGGCTCAAGTGGCACCAGTTGAGCAATTCTCAGTCCTTTGTTAATTTGGAGTGGTGGGAAAGGAGTATGCACCATAATCATTTTGTCCACACCAATGACGCCAGGCAAAACAAATAATGCCAAAATAGATGCAGATGATCTTCTGAAAAGCAAAGCACCCAGCTTGACCCTGTATAACGATAGGTCCATGAATCCCTGTCGGAATTTTTCATGGGTGTGGGATCATCAGCATAACTTCTACGGCGGCTGCTGGTTCCAAGCCGAGGCTCCCTGTGGTGTCAGGTTGGAGACAGGAGAGGGTGCTGATGCTGCAGCGACGACTTGAGTCGGTGCGTGGTCACTGCGGTTCTGGCACCAACTAGGCATTAGAGGCAGTGCTGCTGATGTTTGAAGAGGTGCAAGAGCAGCTAACACCTGATTCTGAGAGGTCCATGCTTGTTCTTGTAAGCCTAGCCCTAATTGTGCTACACATTCATTTACAAGCCCTTGCCAATGAGCATTGAATAACAATTGCTGAGGCTGAGTAAAGATCAATTTAGCTATCTCACAACAATCATTCACCAAAAGAAGAAGACTGGCATCAAAAATATAATCTAACATCTGTTTAGCTGGCTCACTTTTCACTCCAAACTGACTAACAGTAGACCTCAGTTGAGACAGCAATTTCCAATCAAGAGCCATAATAGTAGCCTGCATGCACCCTCCCTCCTGCGGATTGAATACAACAGGACAAGCCAGCTGGGTAGCAGCGCTGATAAGCTCCCCATCCCCCTTTTTCATAGCATCTCTGGCAAGGTTAGCCCAAGCCAACCTCCGTTCCCTTGCAATAGCCCCTGCTAGGTTGTTTTCCGCCCCAGGGATCGGCTCATTGATTTTCGGGAGATTATCGGGTGGTCTCGGCCATGGCTGCTGTTGTTCAGGGGGTGCGGGAGCCTCAGAAGAGCTCTGTATAGCCTAGCTTGAAGCAGAAGAGGGCGGCGAAGCAGGTAATAAGACCGTCCTCATTGCAGGGGCTAATGGTATTCCCCTGTCCTGATCGTAATCTTTATTACACACATGAGCAGCGGTAGCCTGCTGGGCAGCCTCTTTCTCGGCCTGAAACTGCAGTAATTCATTGTGAACGACCCGCCATAATTTACCTAACTTCTTGGCAGTTTTATCGCCCTCTAAAGTAGCCTCCCATAATAAATCACCGAATTTACGCCACTCCATTAACTCATGAACCGTATGGGGGTTAATAAAAACTCCCCTATCATAGCCATAAGCCAAAAGCCCTGGTAAATCCTTTTGCAAATCTATCCCCTTAACCTGCCTTTTTTGTAAAAAGGCAGTAAATAAATCATATGCTGCTTGCCTTTCCATACCTAAAATCGTCAGCGCTGATTGCAGCCTCTTCAAGGTCCGTGCAGCACGTATTCGGTCGGGCTCGTCTATATGACATCCGAGGCACAACGCGTCTCAGCTTCTTTTTTATCCGCTTTTTTTTTTTTCTTTTCTCCGCGTTTTCTGCCGTCCCAGCTGCTTCTCAGGACCCGAGCCGTGTCTTCACTCCTCCAGGGTGCGTTGCCGTATCACGATCGGGTGTCACCATTTGAGGAGGCGAAGGGAGTCGACCACATCCTAATTGATCAGCATCGAACTACGATTTATTGATCCCACTTACACACTTTTATAGTGGTGTTAATTAGGCTTATACATATTACAAAACCCGAGCTCATCATTGGTTATAGATTACACACCAACCCCTCTTTGTTGCCGATACCTGTGGTTTTCTTGTTGAGACTAACACTTGTTTTTCTCATCCTGTTGTTGACTTGTTATTTATCATTCAAGGCCTCCATGTTTTCCACCATGCCTTCTCATCACTACTCAAGGACATGGTGTTTACTGTTGTTAAAGAAAAAGCCTGAGCAGCTGCTGCTTATAGCTGCCTTTTACTTTTTAACCAGCTGTATATGTTCATGGCCTTTTTTCCTTCAAGCCATGTCTGAACAAAATTCTCCAACATGTAAACAGAGTTAATAGGACATATTCTCCACCAAGGTGACTATTTGTCATAAAATCATGAATTGGCTGGGTAAAGTATGGAATCAGGGTTGATATAGCTGACAGCACAATAAGTTTCATTGCTGATTTTGATGCTTGTTCAGATTCTTAGTGTGTGTGGTGGTTTAAAATAAACTAGTGGGAGAAATGAACCCCACTCAACTACCTCTAGAGAGATTACAGGCCAGATTTACAATTTATTAAAGAGATTACAACAAATACAGTGATGAACCAGGGAAAACTGTTTTTAACTCACGAAGTCAGAGTACAACCTGGCACCCTGTTGGTCAGAGTGGTGGTCACAGTCCTGTTGAAATTCTGATCCTCCTCCACATCTGTCAAGTGGTGGTGGTCAAAGCCCTCAAGTCTAAAAATTTTATAGGTTCCAGTGGGAATTCTCAGTACCTCCCCCAGGGCCCGAGAATTGGGGTGGGGGGGGGTTCAGGTTCCCAATGGAATTATGTAGTACTGTGAGTCATGGGTTATTTTGGGACTTTTGATGGTCTAAGTCCCCATAGCTGCCTATTCTGCTAGTGCCATTGAGTCCATTATGGCCCATTAGCAGAGATGACCCCTCAGGATGGGTGTGACTGTGCTGGTGCTTTCCCGGAGGGGAGGGGAGTTATCACAGCTAAATCATTTGTGTGAAGAAAAAGAAACACTACCCTGCCTCCAAGAGTTTGCCTTTTTTCCTTCTTTCCTTTAACACCCCATTTGTAGCTTGAGGTGTTGGGTGTGCACTGGGTAGCTAGTGCAAATGATCCATCATTAACAGTTTATCAGCAATTATGTAGAGGGGTGTAAGAATACACAGTTTGGTTACATTCACATAGTGCTAAACTGGCACCCACCTTCTGTAACCAGGACAGTGTGAAAGGCTTAGACATTGAATATCCTCACCAAATATTTAAAGAAGTTTAAGGAGTTATTTTTCAAGGTTCTGTGAAATAAGAGACATCATAGGAAAGTAAAAGGAATCTCAGTCTTGCAGGTCTATTAATATTTTCTTATCATCTCTGCTGTCTTTTAAATAGCTACTATTTTCAACTGTTAACCTTTTCTGGTACAAACTTAATTTGCAAAAATTTTAATAATTTTCAGAACTAATTCCCAGCAAAGTTTCTACATAAAATTCAAAATCATATATTGAACACCAAAATCCAACACAATTTTATTACCCTTTCCCTTTTTTTGGAAATAGCCTGCCATGGAATTAGGCTTCTTTGTGCCTTTTGTGCCTTTTTTTTTTTTTGCCAGTAGATGGCATTGTCAATGCCTATATTAATTCCTGTGCAGTAAATTAGTACATATTAAAATCAGTCTGAATGCTTCTCTACTGTTTTTAGGCCATGATACTTAATATCATATATATGTTTCTGTTTTGCTCTGATCTTGCTTGGAGTTTAAATTTCAAACAATTCAGATCTGTTGACTTTAAAGGACAAATACCTCAATGTGAAATGAGCTCAGCAAACTTAAGATCTATCATAGAAGCAAAATGTAGCTCAGCCAGGGTGAAAGCTCTCAGGTTGAAGACCACAGATAGTGATCATTTATGGAAATACTTAACATTATGTTGATGACACCAAGCTGTGTGGTGTGGTTGACATGCCTGAAGGATTGGATGCCATCCAGAAGGATCCGGAAAAGTTTGAGGAGTGGGTCCATGGGAAGCTCATGAGGTTCAATAAAAAGTGCAGGGTCTTGCATCTGGGTCAGGGCAATCACAAGCACAAATTTAATTTGGAGGCAGAATGGATTGAGAGCAGCCTTGAGGAGAAAGACTTGGGGGGTACCAGTGGATGAGAAGCTTGGCATGACCCAGAAACCATAGAATCATTAAGGCTGGAAAAGACCTCCAACATAGAGTCCAACCTTTGACTGAACACCACCATGCCAGCTATATCATGGTGCTGTTATTAATGAATTAGCCAATTTGATTAATAAGGAGAATTTATTCCATAATTAAAACACAATTGTTAAAAGGCCACAAGCAAAGATCAGATCGGTGCTGAACCAGGCTAACAGTGTCAGGTGAGACAGGTGGGGCACTCTGGCTCCTCTCTGTGCAACACAGAGAGACAGCTCTCACAAAGTCTTTTTTATACATTTCCAAGCTCCGAGGGTTGCCGGGGAGGGTTTTTTGCTTTCTTATGTTGATCTTATCCTTTTAGCATATTCATGGAGTTTTTCTTTTCTTACTGCTGCTCTTGCTGAGAGATTCCCGAAAGTGGTAAATAATTCACTTTGTTAGAGGAAAATCTCCAGCAATATACATTCTAGGAGACACATATTTATCTTATCAATGATGCATATCAATTGCATATTGCTAGGGTTTGGTCAGATGAATAATCCTCTGGAATCAACGTTTCTGGAGATGAATATTCAGGCTAGGATTTTGGTGTATATCGCTGTCATCTCATGAGAGGGAATTTCCCAGAACCCTTCTTTGGTATGCCAGATTTTTCATCAGGCAAGATTACTGTAACCTCAGCATTGAATTTATACATATCATCTATCACAGTACTAAGTTGCCATGTCCAGCCATTTCTTGAACACTTCCAGGGATGGTGACTCCACCACCTTCCTGGGCAGTCTGGTCCAATGCTTAACTACCTTTCAGTGAATAAATTCTTCCTGATGTCAAACCTGAACCTCCCCTGGCACAACCTGAGGCTATGTCCTCTTCTCCTGTCATTAGTTGCCTGTGAGAAGAGGCTGATCCTCACCTTGCCACAACCTCCTTTCAGGTAGTTGTAGAGAGCAATAAGGTCTCCCCTGAGCCTCCTCTTCTCCAGACTTGTCATGGTTTGATGCTGGCACAATGCCAGTGCCCCCATGAAAATACATTCACCCTGGTGTCTACTGTGAGATATGACCAGGAAGAGAGCAAAGCAGGCTCCAGCTTAGGAATAAAAGGAAAAAAAAAAACTTAATTAACTTACAATATATAAAAGAAACACACAGAACTCAGGATGAAAACCTTCCAAACATTCCTCCTCCCCCCACCAAATTCCCAATACATCATAGTAAGACAAAACCTTAGACTTTCAGTTCAGTTACCATCCCTCAGATCACCAACTCTCAGTCCATCACCACCCTTCAGATAATCAATTCTCAGTTCATCAAGAAGAGAGGAGTTCCTCTTGTGCCATAGGCTTCCCCTGGAAACACAGTTGAAACCTCTTGTATTTCCATGGCACATGTGACACCACCCAGAGAACATTTGCCATCATGACATCTTCCTTCCATGTCCAGTGCTCTCACCACTGCACATGGACCAGAGCTGCTTCTAGGGTTTTCCTTTTAAGGGTGCTTTGCCCAGTTCCAAAAAGAGCACGGTCTCTCCCTTTCGGGACACCTGTCCCCCCCCAAATTTCACCCCCTGGGACTGAGGGGTCTCGAGAACAGAGATCTTCTTCCCTGAAGATCAAGGGCACCACCACCCTCCTCACCCATTGTCTCTGTTCAGGCACTCCTTCACATAACACCACTGCACTCTCTTGGCTCCAAGCCATTGCCTCCCCCTAAATGCAGTCTCTGTGTCACAGGAAAAATGGTTCTGTCCATGGCTATACAAGTCCAGCCAAAGGCCACTCCATCATCCCTCCCACCTAAGATTCTTCTCAACTTCTCTCGTGGCCCATTTCCTCTTATCTCATCTCTCTCTCTCTTCTCATTCAACTCCAGGAGGATCAGCATTTGTAAGGTTTCCATCATCCAAGAAAAGGGTTAAAAATCTCAGGCTCTGCCTGTCCAGAACTCCCAGGCTGCCCTGCCGGGGACCTTCTTGCAGCACCCCCCCTCCCTTCTCCTTCTCGGCCAGCCGTGCTATGAAATTTCAAGGTGGCACAGGAACCATCTCTCTCTCTCCCTCCGGGGTGGGGGCGGCTGCCCAATGCCTCTTAGTGCTCCTCCACCCTTCCATCCTGCTGGGGCCTTCACCTCCCTTCTCTGTCCAAGGCCCCGGCCTACCTCATCTGGCCGCATGGCTTCCCCTCCCCTGCCCAGCCGGCAGCTGGGCAGGGGAGGTCTGACCTCCTTCACGGACTGGAACCCAAGAGAGCTTCCCCCTGGGAGTTCTCTGCTTTTAACCCCCTGTGTTCTCAGAGGCATATCCATGTCCTCAGTGACCACACCAGGTGCCAATATTCAAATCTGAGCACCTATTGGTTTGACCACAGCATCCCAACAAACTCACTTCCTTTCAAACCAGGACAAGACTAAACAATCCCAGTCCCCTCAGCCACTTCTCATAGGTCTTACCCCCTTAGACCCTTCACCAGCTTAGTTGCCCTTGTCTGTACACACTCCAGCACCTCAATGTCTTTCCTGAAGTTAGAGGCCTAGAACTCGACACTACTCTGTGCCAAGTACAGAGGGACAGTCAGTTCCCTAGCCCTGCTGGCCACACTGTTTGTGTGCTTGCAGCCCAGAAGGCCAACTATCCAGGGCTGCATCAAAAGAAGCATGACCAGCAGGTTGAGGGAGGTGACTTCCCTTCTACTCCACTCTTGTGAGATCCCACCTGGAATACTGCATCCAGCTCTGGGACCCCCAACCTAAGAAGGATGTGGGTCTGTTGGAGTGAGTCCAGTGGAGGGCCACAATGAGGATCAGAGGGATGGAACACTTCTCCTAGTGGAAGGTGTCTCTGCTCATTGCAGTGGGGTTTGACTAGATGAGGTCCCTTCCAACCCAAGCCATTCTATGATAATATAATTAATTATGCAGTGCCAGTGGGGGAAAAAGCAAGAACATTATACATATGGCTATATTTGTGCATAAATCACAGAATCACAGAAATTCTAGGTTGGAAGAGACCTTTAAGATCATTGAGTCCAACCCATGTTCTAACACCTCAATTAGATCATGGCACCAAGTGCCACATCCAGTCTTTTTTTAAACTCTTCGAGGGATGGTGACTCTACCACCTCCCTGGGTAGATGATTCCAGTATTTGACCACTCTTTCTGTGAAAAACTTCCTCCTTAATTCTAGCCTGTATCTCCCTTGGCGCAGCTTGAGACTGTGTCCTCTTGTTCTGTCCGTTGTTTCCTGGAGAAAGAGACTGACCCCCAGCTCACCACAGCCACCCTTCAGGAAGTTGAAGAGAGTGATAAGGTCACCCCTGAGTCTCCTTTTCTCCAGGCTGAACAACCCCAGCTCCCTCAGTCGTTCCTCATATGGCTTGTGTTCCAAGCCCCTCACCAGCCTCATTGCTCTCCTTTGGACACGCTCAAGCATCTCAACGTCCCTCCTAAAGTGAGGGGCCCAGAATGAATGAATGCATGCTGTAGATCTATCTGAAGAAATACTTGTTAAATCAGCCTTACATATATTAGGAAAATTAATCCACAAACATCAGAGGTTTATGTCCAAAAAGGAGAGAGAGGAGTCCTTTTACTTTATTCAAATAAAGGAAGAGGCCATGGGGCATTCCCCTGGGGTGTCTCAAATTTTTGGAGGATGCAGCCTCCTTTTTATCCTAATTTCCTGGTCACATTTCCCTTCTCTCTTTCCCTATTAGCTGTGGTACTTGAGAGGTACATGTTGTTATCATATTTCTAGAGTCCCATACCTTCCAGGTGGTTTTCTCACAAGCAGTTCTTCACAGCAGTGATGTTCCTGCTTCTCTGTCCAGGCTCCTCCAAGGCTCTCCCTGACCAGCCAACCCACTCCCTTTTATCCCAGTTATCTTCACTAGCCACAGCTGCCACCCAATTAAGGACATCACAGCTGCAGCCCATTTAGAACAATTAGGATCGGTGCAAGGCCACTTATACAATACATATATTTTACTATGGCTCAAAGGCCACCTATACAATACATACTAAGATTCAATGCCCACCTATATTTCCCCCTTTTCTTTTAACAATTATACAATTACAATACATATAACTCACCATGACTCAAAGGCCATGTACCTCCACAGCTCCCTGACTCAAAGGCCATATTTCTTACAGCTCCTCAACTCAAAGGCCATGTTTCTCCACAGCTCTTGGCTGTCTAATCTTCCACAGCTCTCAGGCTGCCACAGCTCTTGGCCGTCTTCTCTCTGCCATCATGTCAGGGTCACCACTTGTTGTTATCATATTTCAAGAGTCACATACCTTCTGGGTAGTCTTCTCACAAGCAGCTCTTCACAGCAGTAATGTTCCTGCTTCCCCATCAAAGCTCCTCCAAAACTCTGCCTGGCTGGCCAACTCACCCCCTTTTATCCCAGTTATCTTCATTAGCCACAGCTGCCACCCAATTAAGGACATCACAGCTGCAGCCCATTTAGAACAACTAGGATCAGGGCAAGGCCACTTATACAATACATATATTTTACTATGGCTCAAAGGCCACCTATACAATGCATACTAAGATTCAATGGCCACCTATAGGTACAGACTTCCCAATACACCTGATACCGAAGATTTCCCTCTAATGTATAACTTTCCCTTTTAGTTTTTAATTCTTGTGGAATTTAGGTTTTTTTTTCCCCATTGTTTCTTTCATCTTTCAATGTCTAATTTCATTTATTATCAAACGTAAAGTTTATTTGTAAAGGCAAATATCTTTTTCTATTCATCAATCAGTGGAATCCTTCCCATTGTTTCTTTTATCTCCCAGTGCTAGTTTTACTTAACAGCAGACCCGCAGCTTTTTTTGTAAAGACAAATTCGCTATTCCTCTCACAGATAATGTATTCTCTGTCTTGTCAGAATGCCTCTAACAGACATGTTTTCCCTGTTTTGAAGTTGCAATATAGCCACACCAAGGCATATAGTAGTGCCTTTTCTCCCTTGATGAATTTAAAGCACAGCATGAAATAAAAGACCTGACACCCTGACACCTAAGCAAACAGACTAACTTGTCAAGTTTAGTATATCTCAGCTTTTCTCCTGTCTCAGTCTGTGGCATGACTGTCTGTTGGGAATATAGGACTACAGTAGCATATAGTTTGACAAAGCATTTCAGTGTTGTCTACCTAAAAATACTGGTTCAAACAAGTTAAATCCCAGTGTGGCCTGTTGCCTTTCTTAGAGGATGGAAAAAAAATTCATGGCTTTCTAAGTGACTGTAGAACACATGACAGATCCTAAATCAAGACACCTGAAGTTTAGTTCTTAACTTTGCCCCTCAATTGCATAAAGATGATCTGTGACTGTCAAACTCGAATGTTGTGGACAAGACTTGATCTGGATTATTCAGTTGCAGTGGCCTAACAACTTTTTTTTTTCTTGCTTCAGCTTCCCATCAAGGACTACTCTGCCAAGTGTGCCAATAAAGAAGCTAATGTCAGTCATTTATGTGGTGCGGTTTTCATTAGAATTTAGAACAAGGCCACCAATCCTCTTCAAATAAACCACCAGCCAGATGTTACAAAGTAATCACTACAGGGATCAACCAACTTGATTAGATTATGTTAGATGTTAGAAAGAAGTTCTTTACTCAGAGGGTAGCAGGGAAATGGAACAGGTTGCCCAGAGAAGTTTTGGATACCCCATCCCTGGAAGTGTTCAGGTCATGTTGGATAGGGCTTTGAGCTACCTGTTCTAGTGGAAGGTGTCCCTGCCCATGGCAGGGGGTTGGAACTAGATGACTTTTAAAGGTCCCTTATAACCCAAGCCATTCCATGATTCCATGATTTGAAAATAACAGAAAAGTTGAAAAGCTGTTATTAGTCATTTACCATTTGTGGAACTTCTTCAGATTTCTGAGTTGTGTTTAAAAAAAGGTAAAAAAATAAGTGAGGACTATTTTATGAAACTGAATACCTATTGTCTAGGTTTAGAGCAAATTTGGGGGAGAATTCTCCACAGGAGCTCTGGTGGGAAAACAGATCTAAATCGGCCTCTCTCTCTAACTGGTCTGGGAGGGAAAAAAATACTTCTTTGGAGAAAGGTGGAAAAAACCTGTTTATTAAACAATAAAACCAAAACAATATCAAACAATAAAATCCTTTGCTACTCTAAAAGAGATGACAAACTGAAAAAGTCTCTCTCTGGGTTGCAGTTCAGTTCACTCAGTCTCTGATGTGTCTTTCTGGTGCTGGAAATATTGTAGGCCAGGCCCTGCCCACTGGGCTACAGGTGCAGCTACTGATGCTCCTCTGGGTGTTCAGTCTAGAGCAGGTTTCAAGAGGTCTAAAGACAAAAAAACCTAAAAGTCCAGGGAACTTCTTTGCTTCAGCTAGCTAACACTAATTAAAAAGGCAAAAAAGAGCTCTGTCTCGCTGTCTGTGCATCTGCAGACAACACAGTTCAGGAGCAGGAATGTGGAGGAGTGGAGTACAGTGTCTGAAAACAAACTGCGCACTTCTCTCTCTCCTTTCACTCTCTGGAACACTCTTAAAGGTGCAAAACTTATTATTCAACATAAACAGAATGAGACGATTGGGGATAAAAGCATCATATAGTCAACCCAGGACACCTATGTACATCTGTATGGGCAAAAGTTTTTGATATACATCATTATATATTAGACAAACATTGGAGCGCTGTTGAAGAACTGCAGTTTTCGAGATCCCATCTATAGGTAGTTTGAGGGAACTGGTTTTAGTTTGTAACAGGGTTCCACATAAAATTAAATGCAGCACTGCTCAGTCGCTGTGGCACCACATGAAATAAATCTGAGCAATTCTCTCAGATGGTTTCCTTGCTAGTTTAGTGCTGGAGTTGGCTATAAATCAGCTGACTTCCATTAGACCTTAACCCCTCTAGGAAGCTCAGCATCTGTGCACAGCACAAGCCGGTGAAATATTGTCTGCCATCTCTATAAAAAGCTTCATGTCAAGTGGGGCAGAAATGCTTTTAAGTGCTGCTGCATATCTGTGGAAATGTGTGCTTTATGATTACTAAAATCTTTTTGCCAGTCCTAAATCCAGAAATGCTTACAGGGTAGAAGTTAAAATGCCATGGAGAGATGAAATAAATTACATTTTTATTATCCCTCAGAGACTGACTAAGTGACTGACACAACCTTCAAATCCTGGGGGAAGACAAGTGGCAAGGAATAGTCTTTTCCCTTTGATACATCTGCTATGCTATCCCTGCCTCTGCACGACTGCTTATCTCATGTCAAAGGGTTAATTAGAAGACTTTAGGATGAAGTTGTGGAAAAGAATTTAAATTCTATCTGTATGGATTATGATCTGGTGGAGTTCATGAGCATGCAGGCAGACTTTGAGTGTAATTAATTTGGATGTGTACTGAGCACTGCAGTGGATTTCCTGGGAATTTAGTGAACATTTTTCTAATTAGTGATGACACAGTTCTCCACAGCAGCTCTTATAAGTATAGGATGAAACTATTTCACCAGGTGCAAATTCTGTGTCCTCCTATAAAAGCTTGCTGTAGCCATGCAGGCAGGAAGTATCCTCCCCTTATGGGGCAGCAAGAGTAGTCCTCTGCTCTTCAGCTCAGAGTCTGCCTGAACTCTTTTGGGAGGCATCTGCTTCTTCCTAGGGTGAAGTAAGAGAGGATATGAGAAATGATAACTCAAACACTTGAAGATGCAAGTAGGTGTTTTAGAACTAGATCTGTTTTTCACTTCTTTTTCTCCCATACTGAAGTTGGTGCAGGGACAGTGTACAGGGTCAGGAAAAAAAAAGTAAATCCAAGCTAGACTCTTGACTGGTTTCTGGAGTCTGCCCACTTTTATCATATAGATGGACAGCTTTTGCCTTCACATATGCTGGTTCATTGATTTCTGGTTTCCAAGCCCTTTGACTTCCAATAGCAGGTATTTTTTTCTAGTAGTGTATCTGTGGATATGAACAACCACTCTTTGTTGTTCATACATTTCTTTTTGATATTACAGTTTCAATCACTGAAAAATTTACTGGTTGCCAGACTGTAGAAAGATTCGACCATAAATAATGTCATATACTACAAAGTTCAGTGTCTAATCTGGAGTGCAAGGCTTGCTGCAACAACCCTTAGTGCTTGTGAACAGATCCATCATTCATTATTCATGGGCTACCGAGACAATTAAATTCTCTGAATTGAACTAGGAGGAAAGATAGACATTACATATAAACTGAGAAACTGTAATCTTATATTAAATACATGTCAAAGAAAATCTGCTTGAGGGGAGGAATGGATTCCTTGTGTGTGAAATCCCTATAGGTTGTATTGTCTTGTCTGACTGAACAGAGATGGTAGATGAACTTAAAACTAAATTGCATTTGTAGTAATGACCGCAAGACCAGACATTTTACCCAGAGGATTTTAATTGGCAGGTTCAGCTGTCGTATTGATGAGAGCCCATTAGTAAGAAGATTGTGGCAATTTTGAAACATTAACAGAGAATATCTGAAACTATCAAAATTTAGAGACTTTTCCCTCAGGAAGAGACTAAAAATCTAAAAATGTATTCATGTAGAGATGTCCGAGAACAGGAAAGGCAGACTTCTTACATTTTTTTGAAATATTAATTTCAGTATTTATTCCTTTGCTCCACATTTTGAGTTTATATACTTTTCCCTGATGCTGCTCCATTTTCCATATGAAGGTGGGAGTTGTGATATGCAAAGAAGGATCTGCAGAGAGTGCTGCAGTGAAAAAGAAAAATTCTGGGCCCACATTTTTCTTAGTCTTCCTTTTATCTCTGACTTCTATAGAAGCACTTTTTTTGTTGTTGCCCTTGACATCCCTGGCCAGATTTAATTCTCTCAGGGCTTTAGCTTTCCTAACCTGATCCCTGGCTGCTTGGACAGTCTCTGTATTTCTCCCAGACTACCTGTCCCTGCTTCCACTGTCTGTAGTCTTCTTTTTTGTGTTTGAGTTTGTCTAGGAGCTCCTTGTTCATCCACGCAGGCCTCCTGGCTTTTTTCCCCCGACTTCCTCTTCATCAGGCTGCTTCACTTCTGAGCTTGGAGGAGGTGATCCTTAAATATTAACCAGTTTTCTTAGGCCCCTCTTCCCTCCAGGGCTTTCTCTCATTGGATTCTACCAAGCACATCCCTAAAGAGGCCAAAGTCTGCTCTCCTGAAGTCCAGGGTAGTGAGCTTGCTGTTTTCCCTCATTTCCCTAAGGATCTCAAACGCCACTATTTTATGATCACTGCAGCCAATGCTTCCCTTGAATCTCATATTACCCAACCAGCCACTCCATGCTGGTGAGCTCAAGGTCCAGCATAGCAGATCCACAGATCAGTTCTGCAGCACATTGTAGAGTTGTCCTTGCCATTTTCTATGCATTTGAGGGCAGGAGAGATTAGCATGAGACAATGGAAGGATTACAGCCTAAACATATAGTGAGGACTATATATTTTGCCAGTGGGTAGGCTCAGAGACACAGAGAGAGACACCAATTAAAGGAATAGTGTAATTTACTATAATGAAAAACTGCAAAGACTCAGAAAATTATAAGCTAAGCAATGCACATAATCATTACTACGAAAAAATGCCTATAGTGATTAGGAAAGATACATAACAAGTTACCCTAATACTTTACCCACATCCAAGTCCACACATCAGCTGTGGGAGGAAGCTGTCACAGTGAAGGAATGGAGAACCATGCCAGGTAACTGCGGTGCATCTACCTTGCAGGCCATGAGGCTTTCCAACTTTGCTGTGACAGTAGCCCAGCTCTTACACTGTTAAACAACAAGCTGACAATTTCTAAATTAATTATTCTGTTGGCTTTTTCCTAAAGCCTGGCCAGGACTCAAGGAGGAACCAAGGGAGTTGTCTTTGATCCTATACCCCCCTGATGCCTTAAAGATCTAGAAATAAATCAACACACTTTTGAGACAAAATTAGTATAGGAGGTAATATAAAAACTGGTCTTTATTGGAGGCCTCTAGGGGCAGATAAGGAAAAATGCCCATGTAACATAAGATGAATACAGCTTTATAAGTTTAGCAAATAGAATAATTGACAGGAATTCCCAATTAGAAGCACAGGTGATGAGGTAATTCCCCCTTCTAGTTCAACCCTTTTCTTGAGCCCCTCCCCCCTTGGTACTAGCTGTACTTTGTTTATGAGAAAGTGTCTGGGGACAGTATTTCATCCTTGGCTCCCAGAGGAAGCAGCAAGATAGGATAGGAGCCTTGGACCCCTGGAGCTTGGAGTCACTGGGGAATGTATTTTGTTTCTCTGCCTGATAGAATAGGAAAAGTACTGGAATTAGCTAGGAACCATATAACTATGCAATAGTCTACAGAGCTATGAATATATATATGAAGGAATATAAAGACTATATAATAGCAAAAAGGCAAAAATCTATTTGGCATCACCCCAATAAGGTCAGATGTGGCCTTATCCAGTTTCTAGATATGGAAAGGTAAATACATGTTTTGCAAAAAAATGAACACAAATGACAGTACTTTGTTAATGAATGAATATATGTACAATATTTGGTTGGAAGGTTCATCTAGAGGTCAACTTTGGGTCAGGGCCTGTTGTTCAGGCCTTAGTACTTCACCACAGTATATGTGCCATTAATTTATTTAGTTGCTGTTAACAGCTTTTTAAGGTTATTACTTGTAATGGAGAAGTGTGACTCAAGACAAAAGAGAATTTAACATTTGACTATCTGTCTCAAGTTTATGAAATACAAAAACTGAGACAGGAAAATATTAAATTGATTTGCATTTTACTGATAGTCCCAGACAAATTTCTCACTAAGTCCAGTGGGTGCTGTTTTCTGTTGCCATTTGCTTCAAGGTCTGCAGTGATAAAATTATTATTTCTTAAATATTATACATATCTTAATAGCCAGGTGAGTGGTGTATGGAATTTCAGCCATGGTGTTGGGGGTTAGGTTTTCTTTTTTCTGTAGGGAATTTTCTTCCTATTTGTTTTCATAGAGATGGCAAATGGTTTTAAAGGACAAAAGATGTAGCCAGTGCCTTGGCATACTGTTGGAATGGTTCTGAAAGAGGGGGTGAAGCAGTGTGGATTTGGCAGTTTCTTATCTTGGGGTGCTTCAGTCTTTGCCTGGCTTAGAGGGCAGATGGTTTTGGGTTTTGGAGCTGAACTCCTGCCCAGAGGACTTGCTGCTGTTGCTGAACCTTCCTTGCTGTTTCTCCTTTCCATTAGTAAGCCACTTCTCGCAAGAACAGCCATTGGACTGGGACTTTTCAACATCTGCCCCTCACTGGGAGAGACCCTCACCTTCTGTGTGGGTGCCTCAGAGGAAAAGTGGGCCCTCACCTCCTCCCTCTCTCTGGAGGGAGCACCTCCCAGCTGCTTACTAGAGCCTCAGCTGCTGCTGCCGTTGCTGGAACACCACACAGGACGTTAGAGCCTGGGGAAAACCAAAACACCACCTCACTTCAGCTTCTCTCTCTCCCCGAGGCCACCACTACCCTTTAGGGAGGCTCAGATCTTACTTTGTCTGCCCTCTGAAGCTGCTTGAGCCCCCTGGAACCATGGGTGAGTCACTGCAGCCTCTCTGCCTCACCAGGAGCCAACAGCGCACCCTGAAGCCATGCAGTGTCCCCAGCCGGTTGAGGTTGCAACTATGCCAAAGGGGAAAACAGCTTGATGTGTAGGGAAAAGGCTGTTATTGGGTTTTCTTGATTTTTGTTGTTGCTGCTGTTGTTGTTTGTATATATATATATATTCTAGTAAAGAACTGTTATCCTTTTCCCCATATCTTTGCCAGAAAGCCCTGTAATTTCAAATCTATAATAATTTGGAGGGAAGGGATCATCTTTTTTTTCATTCTAGGAAGGTTCCTACCTTCCTTGGCAGACACCTGTCTTTTAAACCAGGACACATGGAAAGTAGTTAAAAGTGACTTAAGGAGTCCTTCCATTAAAAAAAAAATCCATTATGCATAGTTTTTGAAGCATTCGGTATTTTCTAACACACAACATAGTTGTGTGCCTAGCAGAACCAAAAGGGTTGTGCAGCTAAAGTACTCTGACTTCTAAAGATACAGGGTTTTGTTTCTGTACAACCCTAAAAATTATTAAATGATGTCTATTTTAGGGGATTTAAGATCTTTCAGACCTATCAGATGTGGTCTAAAGATAAAATTCATTGTGAAAGTACTTGTTAAGAGATCACAGTGTCTATAGAATTCTAATCTACAAAACCAATATGTGGGAATATTAAACGAGATTAAAGTATTGAGACAGAGTAGGGATCCATCCTGAATTAGGTGAAGTGTCTAACAACGGTGAAAAGTCAAACGGCCAAAGCTGAAGGAAAAACTCCCATGCCGAGACAGCAAGGAGACAGAGAAAGAAAAACAGAAAAGACCACGAGGTCAATTTGCCCTGACCTAGAAATTCCTTTGATAAAGAAGAACTGGTGCTAAGTGTCATGAGAGATGAATATGTATGAACTTATTGTGAAACTGTATGCATATGCATTTGGAAGGAGGATAAAAGGAAGTCTGAAATTTTCAGGGGTACGCATGCCTTTTGAGGAGAATTTTTCTCTGTGTGCGTCCGGTGCCGTAAATAAACATACCGAGCTTTACAACTTTTATAAAGTTGTGAAGTTTCTTCTATTCTCCGCAAAACATTTTGGCGAGCCAGCCAGGAGTTCTCTGTCCCCGCGGGGGCAGGGGGGATAGACGGACCTCCAAGGCACGCCCCAAGATTTTTTTCCTGGTGGGGCTCTGCTTGTCTCAACTTGCCACCTGCGAAGACAGACAACGACCCACTGGCCTGCAGAAGAAGATATGGTATGTACTGAAGGGCCCCAGGGGGGAGGAAGGAGAAAAAGGGAGTAAACCACCCAGAGACGTCTGAGTTCATGGGTGCAGCTGATACAGCAGCTGTATTAGAGACGGAGTTCGTCGTTTCATCGTCCTGATAGAGCAGGACTGCCAGTGGCTCTGGGGTAAGCTGGGTGAACCCGTGTATGCGTGTATTAGAATTCAGGTTCTGATAGGGCAGAGCTGAACTCGCGTATGTTTGTTTTGTTTGTGCGTGTGTGTGTGATGTCCGGACACTGTGTTGCTGTATGGTTAATGTGTGTGGTCAGTGCACTGTGTTTGTGATCGTGCAGGTGATAAGTGTATGGTGTATAAAAGAGAGTAAATCTACAGTGCCCTACAGTGCGGGGGAGGGTCAGTACTCCCCGTGTTTGAAGCAGCCGAGTGAGGCCAGAGGCGCCGGCTGCAGCAGGCTGCAGGAGCAAGGAGAGAAGTGCCCGCGGAGAAGCAAGTAGAAGAATGTCAGTGATAGTATTTATCGTGTTTGAATGTAGTGATTTGTGTAGATTTGGTACATTTTAACCGTGAGTATGAGCTCAGAGAGTTCCTTTGCCCTGGATGTTTCGACTTGATCTCTAGACTGTGTGCTGTTATTTTGATTGTGTCCAGGAAAATTGATATGAATAAATGCTGAATTATAGTATGCTGTGTTGTGTCGAGAAAAGTGAGCACTTTGAGAAATATGCCCTTTCCCAGTGATTTTGTGTGGTGATTTTCTTCCGCTGCATTGCGGTAATTTGATTCTCAGATTGTATAGTGGTGTTTGTAGAGATTTTAAGATTTTGTTGCAACAAGAGTAGCATTTTACATAGGAGAACTATAGTACGGTGATTTATGTTTAACTTCGATAAAGTGAGTTAAAGGAATTCCAAGAATTCTCCCCCTCATGGTAATTCAAGCCTTGGCTCTAGTGAATTTGAGATAAAGGGGGAAGAGAGAGTGCATGTGTCTGTGGGCATATCAGAGTTTCGGCTGTGACTAGCACAGCCTTTTTGCAAAGCAGCAAAACAAGTGTAAGTAGACACAGTGCTTAATTAAATTGTGCAAGAAGAGAACTAGAAAAGACTGATATTTTGTAAAACAGAGTTTATATAGAAGGGATGAATGAGATGAATTAGTTAATGAGACTTATGAGATTTATGAGACTTCAGTTGGTACTGCAGTAAGTCTTTACTAGAAACAATCCGCTGAAAAGATTTAAAGTTCTCTGTAACAAACAGAATAGCCTGCCTTTGTGAGCAATTTCGGAGAGCCTTTAGTACATCAAGAGGCTAGCAGGCTGTGTGAAGTGACAGTAGCTGTGCCCTGGGCACAGGGACAGCTCAGGCTGCCCTGTCTCCCCAAGGAACACGGGAATGGCCTGTGGGCAAAAGCTAGATGTGCAAGTATTATTGCAGTGCGGTGTTTATGAGAAACACTAGTATTGCTGTTTTGCTGTTCCAATAAGTGTCAGGGTACACGCCCCGAGTGTAAATTAGAATTTTCTAGTCAAGTAGATTCAGAACCTAAGGTCTTAGAGCTTGTGTGTGAGAATCACATCTGATACCTGCCACCTGGAGCTGTGTGTATAGGAAGAAAACTGAGAAACTACTGTGAAGGTCTGCAAAAAGGTTTGAATAGAAGCGAGATAGGGCAAGGAGAAATAAATAATGAGAACTGTCCAGAGCAAACAAGTTCCTAAATTAGCCCCTTTTGAGAGGGGCTCACTGGGAAGAAGTTGCCAGTAAGAGCAGCTCAGAAAATAAAAAGATTTATAGTGCTTCATTGCTGTTAGTACTGTCTTATAATAAGAAGATAAATGAGATAGTTTTTGTATGCTGAAATGTCTTTTGTTTTAAGAAATCACCCAGAATGACAAAGAGACTGTGAGATCAGACCGCCCTCTGGTCTTGGCCCTTGAAAAGGAAAACAAGGCAAAGAGAAAGCAAATCAAACATGTTGTTCAGCATGCAGCATAAGATAGCAATGTATGAAATCAGGCAAAGATTAATCATGCTGAAATGCAAAGCAATCACAGTTCGCAAAACCAGTACATATGACCTGCTAAAGGCTTCCTCCCAAAGTAAGGGAAGAAGGGTAAAGATGACCTCCCCAAAATGGAAGAATTTTTTGTCGGCACAAAAGTCATATATTCAGTTTTAAATAAAGCCTTAGTACCTGTAGAGAATGTTTATGTTTGAGTGTGAAGAATGAACAACTGGCCAGTCTGAGAAGGCATGCTTTTGCAAACCTTTAAAGTAACATGTGTACTATGTGTACCTAAAAGCTTTTGTACAATTCGCTCAATTTGCTAAACATTCTCAAATGAGAAAGGTTACTCTAGAGGCAAATAATATAAAGATGTTAGCCTTAATATTAACAGACACTGAAATTAAGAAAGACATTAGTAAGGAGATATTAGAATAAGTAAATAAGTGTTTTCAAAGATATGGTCCTCTGCTGTACCAGAGAGAGTGAAAGGTGTTCCCCCATGAGATGCTCCCCCATCAAGCTTAATGAAAGAACACAACCAGTGAGAACTGAGTAGTACCCTCAAAAAGAAAGTAAAGAAAGAATCAGTCCAATAACTGATAGTACTGGATTAAGGACTGTCAATAAGATAACACAGAATTTGTACCCTGTGGTAGCAAATCCATAGATCTTACTAACTTGTTTAACACCTGAGCTAACCTGGTTCACTGTTTTAGGCCTAAGAGATGCCTTGTTTTGCCTCCCTATCCAGGAAGCCAGCCAGAAAATTTTTGCATTCAAACACAAGCTCACATAGTCCATGTGCCTGAAGGCTTCAAAATTCCCCACTCCGATTGGAGAACAGCTTGCAAAGACCCAGAGTCCCAGGAAGCTCCACAAGAGGAAAGGAGGCTGTTGCAATACGTGGATGATCTTCTAGTAGCCACTCAGACGAGGGAAGCGAGAGAAGCCTGGACGGTAAGCCTTTTGAATTTCCTAGGACTCCAAGGATGCAGAGTCTCAAAGAAAAAGGCACAGGTAGTGAAACAGAAGGTAATCTACCTGGAGTAAGAAGTGAGTGCTGAGCAGCAGACTTTAAGGCAGGGAAGCCCTATGCCAAACCCTGAACCCCAGACAACGAAAGAACTCCAAACCTTCTTAGGCATGGCAGTGTAGTGCCAGCTGTGGGTTCATAATTATGGACTGTTCGCCAGACCCCTCTATGCTCTTATTGCCAATGGGAACTGAGATCTCCAGTGGACAAGAGACACCACACGGGCATTTCACCAGCTAGAGAGTCCCCTCATGTCTGCTCCAGCTTTGAAACTTCCAGATGTAAGTAAAGCATTCTTTCTATTTTTCCACTCAAGGAATTGCCCTGGGAATATTGGCTCAGGACTTGGGTCCATACCGGAGGGCAGTTGCTTACTTCTCTAAGCAACTAGATGCAACAGCTGAAGGATGGCCAGGTTGCCTCAGAGCTGTAGCAGCAGTTGTGCTGAACATTCAAGAGGCACACAAGTTTACCCTGGGACAAAAATGACTGTGCTAGTGTCCCACACAGTGTCCGCAGTACTGGAAGTAAAGGGTGGCCACTGGCTTTCACCAGAGAGGTTTCTGAAATACCAGGCCATCATGGTAGAGCAAGATGATGTAGAGATAGTGGTGACTAATATTGTCAACCCAGCTTCTTTTCTCAGTGGAATCAAGGAGAAGCAGTACACCATGATTGCCTAGAGACCATTGAAGCTACCTACTCCAGCCGCCCAGACTTAAAGGACATTCCTCCGGACGATGCAGAGACCTGGTTCACTGACAAGAAAGCGACATTGCAAAGTTCACAGTGACTACCTGCAGAGAGGTAATAGAGTCTGGACCCTTACCAACAGGTACCTCTGCACAGGATGCTGAGATAAATGCATGGACCCATGCCTTAGAAACAGCAAAAGGCATTCAGAGTTGTGCATGCACATGGAGCCATCTGGAAGGAGAGGGGACTGCTGACCTCACAGGGAAAGAAGAGACAATCCAGCTGCTGGAAGCAGTTCAGCTACCTGAAAAGGCATATTAAGGCACACCAGAGAGTGAGCTTAAAATTGGAGGAAATAAATGAGCTGGCGGATGGAGAGGCAAAGAAAGCAGCAAAGGGTGAGGTACAGATTTTCCTCGAAGGTAAGCCATAATACAATAATACTAATCAAAAGAGACGTACTACTGCAAGGGGTGGGCTACCATTGAAAGAGAGCTAGTAATCCCTTCCCATTTTCGTGGTTACTAGTGAAGGAAGGGCACTAGAAAACACACTAGGGCCTAACTACCTAAAGCCTTTTATAGAGTGTGGCTCCTTTCTCGAAATGACCAAGGCTGCGAGTGATACAGAGTGCATTGAAATGAAGTGTTGACTTGGAAGTAGTAATTCCCACAGGCTTTCTAGAACACACATCTGATTGAAACAATCGTTGTATCGTTGTCAGGAATTTATATACCAGTATCACTCAGGTGAGCTGATAATGTGATCCTTGCCTCCAGACTAACCTCAAAATATCCCCCCCCGGGCCAAAACTCGATCAGACTGGGAGAGGCCATGGGCCTGTACAACAGTGGCAAATTGACTTTTCAGAACTCCCAAGGAAAGGGGGGTATCAGTATTTACTGGTATTAATAGATACATTTTCAGAGTGGCCAGAAACATTCCCCACCAGAACTGTCAAAGCTCAAGAGGTGACCAGATCATTTTTACAAGAGATAATACCACGCTTCAGAGTTCCAGCCACAATATCCTCAGATAAAGAATCACCTTTCATTTCCAAAATAGTGCAACAGATTAGTAGCCATCTGGGCATAGATTAGGAACTTCACACCCCATACCGCCCCCAATCAAGTGGCCAGGTGGAGAGAATGAATCATTTGATTAAGCAGCAAATCATAAGACTGGGGCAAGAAGCTCTTCCACTAGCACTATTGCAAATTCAAACTAAACCTTTTGAGCTAAAGGAATGCTGAATCCTTTTGGAATGCCTTATAGAAGACCATATAGAATACAAGGGGAATGTCCAGAATGTCCACTTACATGGTGGCTTTAAGCAATCGGCTCAGAGAAATTGAGAAACATGCGGCTGGAACTCGGAGCAGGGAGTTAGATAGCTTGAAGTTGATATATATGTTAAGTCTCTTACAGAGAAGACTTCAGAACCATAGTGGGAGAGACCACTGCAAGTACCTCTCACCACCTTCACTGTAATCAAAATCAAGGAGCAGAATGCCTGGATCCATCACTCTCGAGTGAAGAAGGCCCAGAAGCCCCTTCAGGAGTGACACCAGGAGACAATGAACTGAGACTAAAACTTATTCGGGCAAAATGAGTATATTGCGGTCGGGAGTAGCTCATACTTTAGTGTACAGAATTTTTTTGTATGGAATTATAACTGAAGTTTTAGAACTAGAGAGTACCTCTACCCAAAGCAATGCTGAATGGCCTTGGTCCCTGGCATTTAATCAGTATACTGGATCCATGGGAAAACCTTCTGAGATAAAAGATTTAAACATATCTACTGTAGTAATCCACGAGAATCAGGTATGTGAGGAGTAAGAATAGCAAGAACGGGAACTGTGAACACTTCAAGGAATCTGAGGAGAAGAAATCAAAGTAAAGTGCTTAGTCATCAATAGGATGGCTTATGAGAGACCAGATGTAATTAGTGTCTGAACCTCCCCTGGTGTATATGAACACCAGGAAGTCTGTGATAACCTAAGTGAATCAGACTGTTGGTGTAATTTCACCCTGATACAGCCTGTAGAAGTGACCTGCCTTTGAGCTCGAGTTACTGTCAGACTTTCATTTTAATTCAAAGTGGACACTGCACTTTTTACCACAGCGGGGCCTTATACACCCCATACTAGTTCAGACTCTACCCAAACTCCAAACTTGAACCTAACGTAGTAAAGAATGTGACTGAACAACAGCTATTATTCAATCCAGAATGGTCTCTCAAACGTGTGGAGTTGATAATGCAAATTAACATCTCAAAAATCCAACCAGCCTGCTCCTCCTTCCTAAAAACTTCCTTTGAGGGCTGGAAACATGGTCACAAAAACAGGCATATCTCAGGAGCAGAATAAGAAAGGAAGGAGCCAGCTCTCCTGGTGCCTAAAACCAGGAACACCAAGAAATCAGTTTCCTTAGGTCATTTTCCAAGCTGGTTGGCTGAACCCCCAGGCAATGGCTGGTAAAGGGTGCTGAACTGCAGGTGGTCAATTAACCCAAGCAAGGAAGGTGATTTTCCTTATTTATATCTGTCCCTTTTCCTACTGAGATTTGGATCAGTGATTGTCCCAGTCTGAGGCGGTTGGATTCTGCTTAAAAGAAGTAGAGAGAGAGACCCTCTCAGAGCTCAGCAGCAGGCTGTAGGATTTTGAGCATCACTTTGGTGCTGAGTGTTTCAAGTAGCAGAAACCTGATCCCAGTTTCTTCTGAGGCACTGCAATGAATTTAGGCTTTTTTCTCAAGATTTCCCCTCCATTATCTTCTGCCCTGAACACAGTCCATAGCTTGATCTTAGCTAGGGGCAAGGTGGGTGAGGTTTTGTAGACCAGGAGAGACATTCCTGCTTGCCACACATCTGAGAAATCAGGTGCTTTGGAGGGAGAGGGAGAGGTTAGATTTCCTGAGCTCTCTACATTTCAGAACAAACATCTGCCTCAAGTATGACCTAAACCTCTGTCAGGTACACTTGTGAAGTGTGTCTGAATTTGCAGTATGAGCCCAGCACATCCCTCTACCAGGGAGAGATGATCATGGACGGAAAGCAGTTCCTGTTCCCCATAACAAACATCTAACTGGCATATTAGGGACAAGATTAGGAGTTTTAAATGGAATTGATTCAGAAATACTGATGAATAAACTGGCTGCTGCAGCAGGTAGCCTAACAAAATTGAAGCAGCCTTTATAGTAATCTCTACTGGCATTAGGAACTAGCCAGTGACAGATTTCAAAAGTACTGCCAAAGTAAAGAAGTATGAAGAGGCCGGGGACCAAGACCACAAGTTGATAGTAGAAGCACTTAGTATAGTTCAAGATAATGTGTCTTTAGCTTTCAGTTGTATACAAGCACAGTTATGGATACAAGCAACAGCAGCTCTGATCATATAGGAAAGGGGTGAAGGTAATTTTCCAGCTGAAATTCAGAAAATTGAGTGGGATAATGCAATTGATTTTGAAAGGAAGTTTCAATCCTGGTGGACTATGGTGAATTTCACCTATGATCCTGTTTCTAATGTGGCCACTGCCTTTGTGCTTACCATACATAATGCCACTGTTTATGTTATCCATCCCATCATTGCCCTAAGATTAAACCATGAAGAAACAGTGCTCTATCCTTCAGAACATAGAGTGTGGGCACGAAAAGATGAATGAAAAGTGGCAGACAGTAAACTTAGAATCCTGCATCACTAGAGAACAAATGAGATTCATTTGTGAAAGCAATACTGCTAATGCCCAGGATGTGTTTGGACACTGAACAGGGTATTTGCCACTTTGAAATTCATCCAGTCACTGACCAGAAAACTGTGCTCGTATATACTGGAAAAGGGCGTATGTTTGAGAACTGCTTGTGCTGCTGTACAAATTGATAGCAATGATGTTATTCTGTTTAGTAGAAACCATTCTAATCTCTGTATTTGTAATTTTGTTAAGATTATTGGGTGTGATTTTTCGTATTTTGTACCAGTAACATCCCACCAGCTGATTACAGCCAATTACACAGTGTATCACAGACTACCACCTACCCCTATTGGGGCGAACCTTACATTGGTAAAGCAATTAATTAAGCACCAAGACCTATTAGAAGTCTTGAAAGGAATCCAAGAAAGTGGAAAGAAAACCTTAATTACTGTCCAACATGATACAAAGGAGATAACCAGAGTTCTACAAAGAATAAAATAAAATATGGATCATCACTGGTGAGATGTGATCTTTGGGTGGTCACCAACTGCAAATGGAATCTTTAATAAGTTGTGCCACCCTATTCTAGTTTTACTAATATTAGTTGGGATAAACTTAGGATTATCTATTACATTGTTAATTTGGAACTGGAGAATACTACAACAAATGGCTGTACTAACCTCTTTATCAAACGTACATAGTGAAACATTAAAAGACACTTATTGTCATGAGAGTTTTCATTAAGTAAAAGAATTTACTTATTTCCTAGGAAAGGGGGGAATGAGACAGAGTAGGGATCCGTCCTGAATTAGGTGAAGTGTCTGACAACGGTGAAAAGTCAAACGGCCAAAGCTGAAGGAAAAACTCCCATGCCGAGACAGCAAGGAGACAGAGAAAGAAAAACAGAAAAGACCACGAGGTCAATTTGCCCCGACCTAGAAATTCCTTTGATAAAGAAGAACTGGTGCTAAGTGTCATGCAAGATGAATATGTATGAACTTATTGTGAAACTGTATGCATATGCATTTGGAAGGGGGATAAAAGGAGGTCTGAAATCTTCAGGGGTACGCATGCCCTTTTGGGGAGGCTTGCGTCCGGCGCGCGTCGTAATAAAAGCATACCGGGCTTTACAACTTTTACAAGTTGTGAGGTTTCTTCTTTTCTCCGCAAAACAGTCCACTAGTATAATTTCAAATTAAACATGCAAAAGACTGTGTAGATCCAAAAAAGTTCAATTCTTGAGGCTGTAGGGAAAGAGTAAAAAAGTTAGAAACTTTGTTTACTCCTAACCCTCTGTTGTTAGCAAAATACCATCCAGCTGGCCTATTATTCTTTTTACAATACTTATTGCACCACCACGCTGAGTCAATTTGACCTGGGGTCTCATGTTCTTGGCCGGGATCCAGCTTGGGCTGTTTTCTGTGAAGACACAAGCAAAACCTCTTCCCCATGTGACAAGGGGATAAGGTCCCATAATTTTACCTGTTTCTGGATCCTTAATAAGGACTGGGGCTTTCTGTTTAACTTCTAACTGAGGGTTATTGCCGAAATGACTTAAAATTGGAGGGTTAGGATCCATGAGGGAACAATTAGAAAAGTTAAAAACATACAATGCCTTCTGTAATCACTCTGCTGGGGTAGCATTCCTCATTTCCCCTTTCTGTTGTAACAAAAGACACTTCAGTGAAGCGTGGGCTCTCTCAATTACGGCTTGGTCTGTTGAGGAATGAGGAATCCCCATTTTGTATGTCAGCCCCCAGAGGGCAAGGAAGTTTGCAACACTCTGGGAAATATACACTGGGCCATTATCAGTTTTGATTTGCGAGGGGATTCCCAGGACTGCAAAGGCACTCCTGAAATGCCAGCAAATGTCTTTTGCTGATTCTCCTGTATGACAGGATGCAAAGAAAGCACCTGAAAAGGTGTCAATAGAGGAGTGAATGTACTTAACTCTGCCAAATTTGGGAAAATTAATAACATCTGTTTGCCAAATTTGAAGGCTCTGGAGTCCTCTAGGGTTAACACTTCCTGCAACAGAGGGGAAGGAGTAAGGAGTGTCTTTGACAGTCTGGGCACACAGCCACAATACTAGCAGCTTGGTGTGCGGTCAAGTCAAAGGCACGGGCAAGCGCAGCAGCATTCTGGTGAAGCAATGAGAGACTGAGTTTTGCCTGGGCAAAGCAGTCTGGCAGTTGAACAGGTAAGGCAAGTAAATCTGCTTGTTGGTTCCCTTCTGCAATGAAACTGGGTAATGTTGTGTGAGACCTGACATGCATGACAAAGCAGAGGTGCTGCCTAGTATTTAAAAGGAAAACAAGTTGCTGTAAACACTGAAACAATTCCTTGTTGGGCACATCCTTTAGTACAGCAGCTTCAGCTCTCTCCACAATTCCTGCAACATAAGCAGAATCTGTTATTATGTTAAAAGGGGTAACAAAGTGCTGAAAGGCCTGCACAACAGCTGCCACATCAGCACTCTGGGGAGAAACAGAAACAGTAGTGACATCCAAATCCCATTGGTTGAGATCAGTGTTCCACCAAAGCAGTACCGACTTGTGGGTGCAGCCAGATCCATCTGTAAAAACAGTTAAAGCTTGTAATGGGACCTTGCTTCTCTTGGGTCGCGTTAGGAGATTAAAGCTGGTTGCCACAAGCTTGTGCTTTGGGGGATGTGTAGAAAGCTGTCCAGAAAAGTCAGTGAGGGCCATTTGAAAAACTTCAGATGGCTGCAACAGCTACTGTAAATAGACAGTAGTAATAGGCAAACAGATCAAACAAAAATATCCACCTGCAAGTGTGGTCTCTGTCTAGCTTTTACAATAAGCAAAGTAAAAATCTCATGTTGTGTGCTTACAGTTTTAGACATTTGGTCTGGCAGTGTGAGAAATAATGCTCACTTTTAAAATTTCAAAGGTTTATGAAATCTTAACAAAAAATACAACAAAGGACTCAATAAGGAAAAATTACAGCACTGGGAGTCTCCACAACTAGCAGCCACATGCTCATTTACAAAATGAATGCTCTGCCTTTTATACCCTTAGTCCCTCCCAAAGTTTTGCCTGTCAACTTCTTCTCTGCTGTTCATTGGTGGAGATTACTTTTTAACATCTTGATTGGAGGTCAGGTGTTGTCATGTTGTGCCTCCTAGTAATAAGCTGGCCCTCCCCAAATACCTTGACTACCAAGGCTATTACAAGGGAGAGGGAAAAGAAGACTATGGGAGGACATATTACAATAACATTACTATAGATCTACAAAACTTAACATATACATAATATTTATCTCTTAATTGTGAGAGCCAACTATCACATTATTCATCTATAACAAACCACCCTTTTCCTTTTTCAGAAGTCATTTGGCTCGAACAATTAACTCTTATTTTTGATTTTGATAATTTACTCTTACTCCTCAAAAAATTATGTTACTGAGTCATATTTGCATTAGTTGATGGGAGCGAGGACAGTGGGAACAGAAGGAAAAAATCTCAGGTTTTCTTTAGACACACTTATTTGGAATGGACAAAATGGAATCACAGAGGTCTGGTACAGCTTATTTATTTTTTTTTATCCTTATCTACTGTTCCTACGGGGTTGCTACTCATAGCAGGTGTATCTTAGTGGCAAGTTCAGAGGCCAACTCCGTCTTGCCCTCTAGTCCCTGTTGTATTAAAAGACAACTGAGGAAGGATAGAGGTCCGGTATGGCTCCCTTGCCCCCGCCTTACTATGCCTACTGCCTATGGGATTGCTGCCCGCAGCAGGGCTATAATCTCAGTGGCGAACACAGGGGCCAACCCGGTCTTGCCCTCTATTTCTTGTTTTACTTTATTTGTTGGTTCTTAAGGAAACCTCTCCAATACCTCTTACAGTTTTCTGTGTACTTCCCCTCAACAGATGCTTGTAACTCTCATCTATTAAAACAGGACAATTACATCAATAAATGATACAGTTCAAACTCTCCACCTAAAGTGTTAGTTAAAACAATCCTCAAGCTGGCTGGTAAAAGCTGGACTCTACTTTTTGGACATCTTCGAGCTTCTTTGGTTATCTCTCACCTGCTCTGGATGTTATAGTCTATTCTTTGGGTTCTTTTACTGGGCCTTTAATTCTGTTGATATGAGTCCACTCTTGCTCTATGATTCACACAGCCGATTCAGTGATTAGCAGTACCTGAAAGGGACCTTCCCACTGAGGGTTTAAACTGAAGACAATGCACAGAGCACTGCCTCATATGTTTCATTATTTGAAAGGGTAATTGAGTTTTAAAGTCGTAACTTACTACTGCTGACACAAGAGAACTGCACGGCCTAGGAAGCATTGCAATCACAGAGAGGTTTAGCACTTGGCCTAGCATCCTGTTTTGATGGAAGCAGTTTTTAGGGAATGTGGGTTACTCTTGTTTATAGGGATTTAATGGAAACTAAAACACTATTAAATTTGATGGAAATCACTGTACACAACTTTACATAAATCTTTTGGTAAACTTATAAGTAGAGGCAAATTCTTCTCCCTACAAGAACAGAGTGTACACAGAGAGCCAGGGGCCACTCTAGCCAGCAGAGCTGGGTAGTGACACACACACATATAATATATACACACATCTGTTTTTCTAGGTGGGACAGCAGCCGGATGCACAGAGCCATGTATCCAGAGCGATGTCCCTGGGAATGCTCAGCCTGTGTGTGCACACAGAGACATGTGCAGAGCTAGTGCACATACACACAGGTACTTGCTCACTTGCACAGAGCTCCTGTGCTCAACAGTACTTGCTAGCAGTACACACTTGTGTGCACCTGACTTAACACACCAGCACACGTGCTACACAGACATTAACACATGCATATCTCACACAGAGCCATGCCCACACTTGTAAACAGCAGTGTACACATCATGTGTACATGTCAGCACATCTATGTGGACAGCACTGTGTACACCAGCACACATGTACACTGTGCAAAGAGTGCACACTCACATCTGGGCACACTAGAAAACACATGTGCACACAGAGCTGTGCACACTGGCACACATGTGCACAGCACTCTTTTACAACTCCCCTGGCCCCAACGCCCCTGTGGGTCCTTCCTTGTGGGATCATGACACGGTGGGGATGGAGACATTCTGTCACAATTTAAGGAACACCCTCTGTGCCTTTGGGGTGGGAACAGACAGGCCTGTCTTAAAGGAAAGGTCAAAGAGAGACTACGCTGGATTCTTGCTTCTTGCCTTTCACTGTACAAGGACAAAACTGAGCACTTTTTGCTGTCCTGTTTTCTCAGGAGCTTGACTAGAATAAAGGAGAGGATTAGAAGGATTTATTGAGGATCACTGCTAGTGCATAGCACACGTGGCATTTTTCACCCCTTACATTATCATGGGATGTTGGGGTAGGAACTAACAACAGCCTTACCCCACTGCCTTAGAAGCTCATGTTTTGTCAAGGGGCATCTTTCACTTTTTCACTGAGATCGGGTACTTGTGGCCTTTATTACTGTGGAGGGTAGCTCACAGTCCCCTGGGGATAAGGTAAGTAAAGCTCCAGGCCTCTCTGCAGGGGTGACAGTGACTTTGAAACAAATTTTTTACTGAAAGACAGAAAAATATCTATGTTATGCATGGAAATTTGAGTGGAAAACAACTGTAATTTCTAATAAATAATTCTTATCAGTGTAAGGTCTCCTGTTTTCCAAAGAAGTTTTGGTTCAGTGAGACAGAAAATCACTTCCTGATGTACAGCTGTCAGTGCTGACTTAATGTGCACTCTTACAAGGTATATAGTTTTCTGCAGCAGTGCTAGATATTCTATGAGCATTTGAATCCTTGCAGTGCAACAAAGCTCGTGAGACTCAGCTGTCAGAGGGCAGCCACAGGCAGGAAGGCAGCTATACCTGGTTAGCAGGAGTTTAAATTGGAAAGATAAAGGCAAATTCACTTTTTAGGCAGATAACGTCACATCTCGTGGTCACCTTGGTTTTCTGCAGGGTAAACATGCTGACAGGTGCCACTGCCAGTGCCCATGAGAGGAGCTGGGAACTCCTGGCCAAGATTGGATGTGCTGTTTCTGATACTGCCAAACTATTACATGGCTCACTTGGAGTCAGGAAACCTCTGTTAGAAACTTTTTAATAAAAATAACTGCAGTCGTTTTTAGGGATCTTACCAAAAATTCTGAGTTAGCTCCCTGGCCTCACTACATGTGTCTACTTTAAAATTAAACTGTTAGGTAGAAGGATATTGATTTGCAGAAAAACCTCTACAACTTGTAAAGGTTGTAAAGCTGGTATGATTTATTCTAGTGTTGGGCACATGTGGGAATAGCTCTCTTTAAAGGACATGCGTACCTCCGAAAATTCTTGACTCTACTTTATTTTTTAACTTGTATATGTATAAAAGACATATGCATATGTATTAAACTGTTTTATTAATTTTATGAGCTTGTGTAGTTCTTCAGTTATGTAACTTAGATATAGTTTTTCTGTCTGCTTTAGTCTTAAGGTTGGTGGGGTTTCTTTTTATTTTTCTTTCGGTTGGATGTTTGTAATTTTTTTTAAGTAGTTTTGAATTTCTTTTGTTCCTTTTGTAGGCTTTTTTTTGTGAGTACACAAGTTAACAGACTAAACAAGTAGATTTTAGTTAAACCTGAAATTGCTTTCTACTCTGAGTTAAATTTCTAACTTCTTGTCTTTTTCTCTCTTTTTTTAGACAATGAGTAAATTTTTTTTACTTAGTATAAATTTTTATGATAATAGATGCCTTTTAATGTTTTGCTAGGTATATTTGATAAGGAGGTCAACACTGTTACTCACTGTGGTATTTTCTAATTCTAAATTAGCACTATAAAAGATAACTTTAAACTTACTTTAATTAATATTAATAAAACTGTAATGTATTGGTACAACTTATTGAAAATCTTAGTTGTAGTTGGTGACTATTTAAAGATTACATCCTATTTGGGATGATTTGAATCTTGTTTTGTTTTTTGCAGAATTCTGTTTATTTCTTTTGTATTATGATGGACTATGTATTGCATTATGTATTGTATTATGATTAGAGTTTTTTCTTTGTTTTTTGGATCTTTTAAAAAAATTTAATTAGGTTTTGGTGCCTAATTAGTTGTTTTACTAATGTAAGATTTATTCTAATAAGAGTAGGTGATAGCTTGTGATATATTGTTTAATTGTTTCTGATTAGTTGGTGGGATGTTACTGGTGCTAAATACAAAAAATTGCACTTGATAATTTTAACAAAATTATAAATATAAAAATTAGAATGATTTTTTGATCTCTTGAAGTGGCTACAGTCCCCGTTTTTGTTACTTTTGCTTCTTATATACTTGACTTCTATGTATTACTACAGTTGATAGGTTTAAATGTTTTACATTTACATTAGAATGCATTCTAGTGCAAGATTTGAGGGCTGTCAATAAGCTAACAGAAGATTTATATCTTGTAGTAGCAAATCCATATACTTTACTAACTTGCTGAACACCTAAGCTAATCTGGTTTACTATTTTAGATCTGAAAGATGCCTTCTTTTGCCTCCCTATCCATGAAGCCAACCAGAAATTTTTTGCATTCAAATGAGAAAGCCCTAAAAGTAGGCACAAAACCCAGCTCACATAGACAGTGTTACCCCAAAACTTTAAAAACTCTCCCACTCTGTTTAGAAAACAACTTAAAAAAGAGTCCTGAGAAACTCTACCAGAAGAAGGAAAGCTATTACAATATGTAAATAATCTTCTATTAGCCACTCAGAGTAGAGAGGCGTGTATAGCCTAGACAGTAAGCCTTTTAAACTTCCTAGGACTCCAAGAGTATAGAGTATTGAAGAAAAAAGCACAAGTAGTGAAACAAAAGGTAATCTACCTCAAGTACAAAGTTAGTGCTAGGCAAGACACTTTGGGGCAGGCTTGCAAGAAAGCAATATACCAAACACTGAAACCCCATACAATAAAAGAACTCCACAACTTCTTGGGCATAGCAGAGAGGTGCCAACTGTGGGTCTATAACTACTAGCTACCTGTAAGACCCCTATATACTCTTATTACCAATAGAAATAGAGATGTTCAGTAAACAAAAGAAGACACATGAGCCTTTTACCAGTGAAAAAGTACCCTCATGTCACTTCTAGCTTTAGGACTTCCAGATGGAAGTAAACCATTCTTTCTGTTTTCCCATGAAAAGCAGGGAATTGCCTTAGGAATATTAGCCCAAGACTTGAGTCCATATCAGAGGGCAGTTGCTTACTTTTCTAAGCAACTCGATACAATGGACAAAGGATACCCAGGTTTGCTCAGAGCTGTAGCAGCAGTTGTGCTAAATATCCAAAAAGCATGCAAATTTACTCTGAGACAGAAAATAACTGTACTAGTATCCCACACAGTGTCTGCAGTACTGGAAGTAAAGGGCGGGCACTGAGTTTCACCGCAGAAGTTCTTAAAATACCAGGCCATCACAGTAGAACAAGATGATATAGAGATAATAGCAACTAATATTGTCAAACCAGCTTCTTTTCTCAGTAAAAACCAAAGAGAAGCAGTACACCATGACTACCTAGAGACTATTAAAGCGACTTACTCCAGCCACCCAGACTTAAAAGACACTCTTTTAGACAATACAGAGACCTAGCTCACTAATGAGAGTAGCTACGTTATCAATAGAGAACAACACACTAAATATATGGCCGCTACCGACAGAAAAGTAATAGAATCTAGACCCTTACCAAAAAGTACCTCTGCACAGAAGGCTGAGATAATTGCTCTGACCAGTGCTTTGAAAATAGCAAAAAAAAGAGAATAAACATCTATACAAACTCAAGGTATACATTTAGAGTTGTACACACACAGAGCCATCTGGAGGGAGAGGGGACTGTTGACCTCCCAAGAAAAAAACATCAAACATGCGCAAGAAATAATCCGACTTAAAAGCAGTTCAACTGCCTGAAAAAGTAACAATTATACATATTAAGGCACACCAGAGAGTGAGCTCAGAATTAAAAAATAAAAAAGAGCTAGTAGATAGAAAGGCAAAAGAAGCAGCAAAAAGTGAGATTGCCATTAAAGAAGGTCTAATTCCAGATAGCCAGATTTCCCTTAAAAGTAAGCCAAAATATAATAGGAAAGAAAACTTATTGAAGATCAAAAAAGACATATAACCAAAAAGAGTAAGCTACTATTAAAGAGAAACTAGTAATCCCTTCCCATTTGTTGTAGTCACTAATAAAAGAACACCAGAAAACACACTGAAAAATTGACTCCCTAAACACCTATTTAATTAAACTAATCATTACCAAAAATTTATATGCCTCTATTACCCAAGTAACCCAACAGTATAATCTTTACCACCAAACTAACCCCAAGAATACCCCCAAACCAAAACTTAGTCAAATTAAGAAGAGTCATAGACCTAGACAACAGCAACAAATTAACTTTTCAGAACTCCCAAGAAAAGGAGGGCATAGTATTTATTAGTATTAACAGATACATTTTCAAAGTAGCCAGAAACATTCCCCACCAAGACTGTCAAGACTCAAGATGTGACCAGGGTATTATTACAATAAATAATACCAGATTTCAGAGTCCCAACCACAATATCCTCAGATAAAAAAATCACATTTCATTTCCAAAACAGTACAACAAATTAGCAACCATCTAAGCATAAATTAAGAACTTCATGCTCTATACCACCCCAATCGAGTAACCAAGTAAAAAAAATGAACCATTTAATTAAACAACAAATTGTAAGAATTGTAAGACTAGATCAAGAAGTTAATTTACCCTAACCCCAAGCTCTTCCACTAACATTATTACAAATTCAAACTAAACTTAGAACCAAAAAGAATTGAACCCCCTTAAAATACTTTATAAAAAACTATATAAAATACAAAAAGAGATATCCACCCACATCGGAGAGGTGACATTAGCCACATACATAGTAGCTTTAAGTAAACAACTCAGAAATTAAAAAACATGGAACTAAAACTCAGAACAGAAAGTTAAATAGACCAATGCATAACATACAGCCTAGAAATTGTGTATGTTGTCTCTTACAGAAAAGACTTTAAAACTACAGTAAGAAGAGCCATTCCAAATACTTCTCACCACTTTCACCACAATTAAAATCAAAGAACAGAATACCTAGATCCACCACTCTCAAGTGAAAAAGGCCCCAGAAGCCTCTTAAAAATAACACCGAGAAACAATAAACTGAAACTAAAACTTAGACAAAATAAGTATATTGCAACCAGAAGTAGGTAGTAATTCCATTTACAGAATTATTCTGTGTGTAATTACAATTAAAGTCTTAAGATTAAAGAATACCTCTATCCAGAACAATACTGAATAACCTTAGTCGCAAACTTTTATTCAGTACACTATATCCATGAAAAAAACATTCTAATGTAAAAAAGACTGATTGTGTTTTTTCTTTAAGTTTGATTACTATGGAGGGGTATTTTTTGCCTTTCTTGGTACATCAGAGGTCTATACTTTGGGAGTCACTTCACTTAATACCTCTTCACTAATTTCTTCTTTAGGTTTAATGCTCATTAATATTAAACTTAACACTTCTACATTCTTCTGATTATTTACTTCTAGAGTAACATCTCTATTTTTAAATGTAATGGTTGCTTGTAACTGTTCTAATAGGTCTCTCCTTAAAAGTGCCTTTGGAAAATTGGCTATGTATAGAAATTTGTGAATACCTTATCGTTTTCTAAGCTTATACTTTAAAGATTTGCAAAAAGATCCTTTCTCAGACTGTCTAGTTGCCTCGCATACTACAACATAATCATTCTTCACAGGTACTAAAGCTTGGTTTAAAACTAAATATGTGACTCCTGTATTAACTAAAAAATTTATTTTCTTCCCGTCTTTCCACAGTTTCATTGTTATAACTAGTGGATCTGCTGGGGTGGAATCTCCTGGTCTTCTTTAGTCGTCTTTCATATGTGCAATTACTTATTGGTCACCTTGTCTCGGCTCTGGGCATGGGTTTTTCTAGTGACCAGTTCTTTTCCAAATTGCACACTGGTCTCTGCCTGAGGTGGACCTTGTCTGGGTGGGCCCTGTTTGCATTTCTCTTGTTTTCCCTGTTGTACCACTGTTACTAGTTTTTTCATTCCTTGTTTATATCTTTCTTCCCAGTTACTAAATACTCTCTATGCTTCCTCTAGTAAGACTTCAAGGTTTCTCCCTTCCGGCCCTTGGATTTTCTGAAGTTTACACTTAATATCTCTAGCAGACTGTCCAAAAACTTAATTAACTAACTGATTTATCCCTATCTCAGACCCTGGGTCTAATGATTTATGGTGACATATGGTAGCCCTTAAACAGTCTAGAAACTCAGACGGAGTCTCAGAAGGCCTCTGCTAAACAGAATAAAGGACAGACTAATTTATGGTCTTTGGAATAGCTCTTTCTACTCCCGTTGTTATCTACTCTTAATAATCTGCTAGTTTCTTTAATTCTGCTGATCTATTTGGATTCCATTTTGGGTCTTGGAGGGGGAAAAATTCTTTTACATTTAGCTGTTGACTCTTGCAGTGATTTTCTGCCAGAGTCCCTGCGGTCTTTAAGATTAACTGCTTTTCTGTTTTGGTGAAAGCATTTAGTAGTAACTGGATGCCCCCCAATCTGGGCTGTGTTGTTTGATAACATATACAATATGTTTGGTAGTAAGCATTGGATCAATGTGATAATTTTCAGTAATCTTTTTCCATGCTTTTAAATCAAGAGTGGAAAATGGTACTTTAGGCATTAATTTTCTTCTTTTAAGTCCCACTGCCTCTCACAGAGGGGCCTGCAACACTGCTTGTCTCTTGGTTCTGGACAAAATTGGACTGCTAGGAGGGGGCTGGGTTCAAGTGGATGTGCTTTCTGAGCCTGTGTCCCCCTCTCTTTTAGGCAAGTCCTCCTCATCTTCATCTTCATCCTCATCTTCCCATCCTCTAGGAGGAACTTTCAACAAATCTAATGTATCTTGTTCTTGAGCCACAGCATGATAAACTTTGTCTGATTTTGTACATCACTGTCTTATACTGTATGTTGAACAACATTGCTTAATTCGCCCTCTCTTTGCTTTGTTTTCAAGAGCTAACACCAGTGGGTTAGAGGGAGCCCTGAGCCCACAGTCCCTCTGCTATTGCGGGTGATTTCGTAAGGTGAAAAACATATCAGCATATGAGACCTCATCCCACTTCCCCGTCTCGCTTTAAAAACAGCGTTAACTGTAATGAGGTGTTATACTCTAAAGTTCTGGCAGGTGGCCACTTTATTCCATTCTCTAACCTGTATAATGGCCACCACCATGTGGAATATTGGATTAAGTTTTTTTTATTCTCAGAGCCCCCCCTGCTGGCAACTTGTTTCTAGTGGGCCAAAATACACCCCAAGGGGCTAGCTCGGGGAACTTTGCTCTGATTATTTCCCATTATCTCCTTCTCTTTGTCTTATCTCGCTTCCACCTAAAGTTCTCTTCACAAAGCCTCACAGTCTTTTCCCAATCTTTCTCTCACATGCAACCCCAGGTTACAGGTACTAGATGTGATTTTCTACACACAAGCTTTAAAATCTGAGGTTCAAAATCGGCTTGATTAGGAAACTTCTGTCCACACTCAGGGCATATGCCCTGCCACCTACTAGAACAACAATACCAACGCCTTCTGCAAACTCTGCACTGCAATAGTACCCAGGCAGAGTGACAGGCTCTCAATGTGCTAAAGGCTCTCGAGAATTGCTCGCAGAGGCAAGCTATTGCGCTTATGTCTTCAGGTATTTCTAAATCCTCTACAGCGGGTTGTTCTTAGTCTAGACGTACTATATTACTAGCCGAAGTCTGATAAAGCTCCTCTAAATAAACTCATTCATCTCCCCTATCTATCCAATGATTCACAGGATTTACAAATTCACAGGGATCAAGCTCAAACTACTGAGGCAGAGGAACTCTCTCAGTTCCTCTAACCACGATTGAAAGTACAAATTACCACATCTAAACGCAATACGTGTCCTCACTTACACTTCCCCACTTCTCCCCAGCCACCTCCCTGCAGAGCGCAGTCTGCCCCTACAGCTGCCCCAGCTGATGTCTCCCATCCATCTCCCCGGGGCCCACTTGGCCGCCTCAGATGCGAATAGAACTCTCCCCCCAACCTGCCATGGGTATACTCACTCACTCACTCCTCCTTTCATGCAACCAAGCCCACTAAGCTACTCACTCACACAATCACAAACATACTAACAATGTCCAGACACCACAAGCACACAATAGCAGTAAGTGGAATAGTAGCAATAAGGTCCAGATTCACTTGGCCCACCCCTAGAGCTGCTAGTAATTGTACAGTGGACAGTGAACCCCTTCCCGGTCACCCTATCAACCAGGGTACCCCCTCCGCCATCAGCTGCACTTGGCCGATGGCTGCCAGCAAAATCTCAAACTTTTACTCACACAGGGATGAGACCATGCACTCAGATGTCTCTGAGTCAGCAGTCCTATTCCTTCCCCCCCATGGCCCTTCTAAAGATACATGCTGTTTGATCTGCACACCAGAAGGTTGTTGTCTGTCTCTGCAGGGTGCAAGCTGAGGCACGGAGCTCCTCCAGGGAAGATCCCAGGACGTGCCTAGGAGGTCCATCTCCCCCTGCTCCTGGGGGGACAGAGAGTCTCCTGCCTGGCTTGTCACAAATGATTTGTAGAAAAAAACTCCACAACTTGTAAAAGTTGTAAAGCCAGTATGATTTATTCTAGTGTTGGGCACATGTGGGAATAGCTCTCCCTAAAGGACATGCACACTCCCTAAAATTCCCGCGTCCACAATATTACTTAACTTGTTGCATATGCATATGTATTAAATGGTCTTATTAATTTTTATGAGCCTGCGCGGTTCTTCAGGTGCACAATTCAGATTCAGTTTTTCCATCTGCTTCAGCCTCAAGGTCCATGGGACCCCTTCTTATCTCTCTTTGGCTTGGTTGCTTGCATTCTTTTCTAAGTAGCCTTGAATCTCCTTTGTTCTCTCTGCAGGTCTTTTTGTGAGCACACAAGTTAACCGACCAAACAGATAGACTTCAGCTAAATCCAAAATTGGTTTCTACCCCGAGTTAAATTTCTAACCTCCTGTCTCATATATTTCTAAGTAAAAAAGATTTCTGAAGCAGTACTAACCTGCACCACTTGGGTGCCTTCAGGCCATCTATCAAAAATGAAAATTAACTTCTGGACCTTGAGAGAGCCAGGTGTTTTGTTGGCATGAGAAATCAGGAATAGAGAAGTTGATTTTAACTTTGTGATTTGCTGTTCCTCCCCATTAGACAGGAGAGGATCAAGTACATTCAGCCTTTGCTTACATAGGGCATGAAATCTCTGAAGAGATAAGGCCACTTTAGGGCCTTCAGATTCCACCTGATAGAAGCAAATGCTAAAAACTTCACCATGGTCTCAGCCACTGCTTTCCATCTACTAAAATGAGGAACTTTTCTTGTGGGTGCTCAATACCATTTCTAACAAAGCCCACTTGATGTTGAAAATTGCATTCACATTCAGGAGGCAAAAAAAATTACGGAATTATAAAAGACTACATGGAATTTTATAGACATCTGAGGTAAAATTAGGGTTCCATAAAAGTAAAATTTCTCTTTGTTTTCAACAGAGGCAGATTTTCATCTTTTAACCCCAAATTTTCTCTGTCACACAAAAAAACATAAAATATAGAAACACTTGAGTTCAAACCTGAAACATTTGTCTTTTGGGAATTCCATTTCTACATGAAGTGTGGCTGGATGAACACTACTGAAGCACACAAATACTAAGACCACTACTACAAACTGCAGAAATTACTGAAAATTCTCTTCTACTGGCAGTAAGAGTAAACATGTCTAAAGGTTTCTTTATATGGAGAGCAGCTACAATGAATGGTTTAAACATCAAAATTAACTGGAAAACAATGATTTCAGGTAAAGTGTTGTTTTGCGGAGAAGAGAACCCCACAACTTTGTAAAAGTTGTAAAGCTTGGTATGTTTATTACAGCACTGGACGCATGCGGAGATTGCTCTCCTCAATAAGGCATGCGTACCTCTGAGAACTTCAGGTCTCTTTTTATCTCTCTCTCAAATACATATGCACACAGTTTCACAAGAGGTTCATACATATTCATTTTTATGGGTTTCGTGTGACATTTACCACTAGTTCCTTTTTATCAGAAAGAATTCCGAGGTCAGGTCGACTTGCCCTTCCAGCAGTCCCTGTCTCTCTCGATCATCTTCTGTCTCCTCCCCTTTATCTCTGTCCTTCACTGAATAACTTCCCTGAGCTTAGGCCTTGCAGTCTGGCTAAATAACTATCGTTTCTAACCACAGACTCAACTCAAAAATGTACATTTCACCTAAATTAAAATGGATTTCTATCCTGGAAAATTTTCACTTTGCCTCATTTTTAAAAAGAATTAACACTGTAGTTTAGGTATTTTCTCAGTTACATTTTCAGGATGATGTACACAAACTAAACTGCCTGAGGGCAACAGCATTACAATGTACTGTAAGACTCAGGTTTTTTTAGTGAGAGGAGGGAAGAGTAGAAGCTTAGCAAAGCTTTGCCAGCTTTCTGTCCCTTTACAGAGAATCTAAGAATTCAGAATTAAGCATAAATAAACACTTGCTTATGGTTTGGGGATCTCTGTACCACTGGGTCAGTTCTGCCACTCCTCTCTTGCTTTGGCTTGGTGCTCCGGCACTCTTGGCACACCAGCTGTCCTGGTTTAGGGCAAATTTGGTAGAGAATCTCCAAAGGGGGGCCCCTCCAGTAAGCAAACACACACGGCCCCTCCCCCCAACCGGTTCGGGAAGAATTCCTCTGAGAGAAGTGCAAAGAACCTGTTTATTTAACAGGCACAGCACCCCCCAGCACACAGAATGAACAATACTGAATGACACCACTCTAAAAAATATGACAAATTCAGAAAGTCTCTCTCTTGGGGGTGGTCGCCCTGTTATCAGCTGCTGCAGGCCACAAGTTGCAAACTCTCGGTGTTCCCAGGTCCCAGTCCGGAGCAGGTTCAAGTAGGTTCAAAAAAGGAAAGGAGAAACAGTCCAGGAAGAAATTTGGACTGTTTAGCTAAACTAGATAATGAGCGGAAGCAAGAGCAAGCAGAAGCAAAGCAGAAGCAAGAGCGAGAGAGAAAAGCAAAAAGCAAAAGCAAAAAAGCAAAAGCAGCACTATGTACTGCCCTGTCTCTGTGTCCCGCCAGGCTGATAAGAAAACTCAAACAAAACTTTCACTGTTCAGAGCCAGTCTTAAAGGCACAGAACATAATATCCATCATAAACAGAACACATGAATAGGGATACAAGCATCATAGCGTCACCCTAGGACACCAGCGCAAGCAGCCACTGAGCCACTCACTTGGTCTTGAGCTTGTGTGACTTTATGCCGACGGGAAAGTGGGGAAGCCTCTGCATCTCAGCACTCTGGCCCTCCTTCCCAGCCCACCAGTGCAAGCAATCACTTAATTGCCCACGTGGTCCCCCATGCTTGAGCAGCTCCATGCCGGCGGACACCACAGAGAAGTCTCTGCAGATCAGCACTACCAGGTCAGCCCTGCCAGGCACCACTGCTCCCAGCAACCCCAAGTCCCTGCAGGCAGCCCTGTACAGATGAGCCCAGAGTGCCGAGGCTCCGCTAAGAGGTACTGATCACTGGTCGCGCCACGTGCAACAGTGCCCTGTGCCTGCAAGCTGCTGCTCCCTCCCTGCTGAGCTGGTGGCGCTGGAGACAGCAGCACTTGGCTTCGGTGCCCTGGTGCTTTTTGTGCCCACTTGGATTTATGCTGGTGGGTCACGGAGAAATCCCTGCACAACTAGGAGGCTTTGACCCTCAGCGGCTTTTTATGTAGACTGTTTCTCATGCCGCCACCGGGCTAGTGACTTTTATGGTTTCTGAGACCCTGGTACAACTAAGCCAGCTCTTATCCCTAGCGGCTGCGCCGTTGCTTCTGAGATAGCGATCCCTGCAGTTTCACAACCAAGCCCACCCCTGACTCTCAGCGGCACCGTGCACAAGCATCACCTGGCATCACCACCACCTCTGCTGGGGAGGCAAGCACTGGGAGCAACCACACCAGGTCTCTGCTGGCTGCCACTTACACAGACCAGCCTCCACCTGCAGCTCCCTCTCGGGAAACTCACGCACAACCTCTCTGCTCGTGATCTCCACTTGGAAAACCCCATGCATGTGGTTCTCTCTGAGGAGCTTTCCCACTGCCAGCACCAATCTTACACAACCGGGAAAACCCTGAACACTTGGCACCCTCCAAGCAGCAGTTTGGTGGACACCCTGCCCATGGCTTTTTCTTACTTGCTTTCTGCCAGCCACAGCTCTGCCATCTCCTTGGATATTCTTAAATCTAATATCTGTCTACCACATGCGCCCCCCTGGCCACAGGGTTCCTGCTTTTCTCTTCTACACGTCCCCCCTGCAGCTTCTCTGCCCCTCCTCTACACGTCCCACCGACCACGGGGTCTCGGCTTTCCTCCTCTGTGCATCCTGCCTTATATGTCCAACCGCCCAATTGTCCTTAAGCTCCAACGGACTCCCAGAAGGGATCCCATGTACTACTTGCCTGGAGCTGACGTTTGTACACTCAGAATGTGGACAATCTGGCCAAAACAGTCATCAGGATGGTACTCAACTTCCCCCTTTTCTTTTTCGTTATGCAGTCTTTTGCTGTCTTTGGGGTGTTTACCTACTAATCCCTGGTGACCCAAAGAGAAGTTGACTGAGCTGCCAAACTTGCCGGGGTGCACCTCCTTCTCTAAATCTCCCAGGGTCACGAAGACAAAGTTTTTATCCCAGGCAAGCCCCCATTTGTGAGAAACGATGTTCACTTTTAAAATTTCAAAGGTTTATGAAATCTTAACAAAAAATACAACAAAGGACTCAATAAGGAAAAATTACAGCACTGGGAGTCTCCACAACTAGCAGCCACATGCTCATTTACAAAATGAATGCTCTGCCTTTTATACCCTTAGTCCCTCCCAAAGTATTGCCTGTCAACTTCTTCTCTGCTGTTCATTGGTGGAGATTACTTTTTAACATCTTGATTGGAGGTCAGGTGTTGTCATGTTGTGCCTCCTAGTAATAAGCTGGCCCTCCCCAAATACCTTGACTACCAAGGCTATTACAAGGGAGAGGGAAAAGAAGACTATGGGAGGACATATTACAATAACATTACTATATACCTACAAAAAGTAACATATGCATAATATTTATCTCCTAATTGTGAAAGCCAGCTATCACATTATTCATCTGTAACAGCAGGAAAATCTACTCTATGATCAGCAAGGGGTTAGATGCTTTAGGATCCCACTGAAATATTAAAGCATGGGGTTGCCTATCCGGATTTAGAATTATTTAAGAAAAAGGCACCTCAGGGGCCCATCGGGCCACTTGCCAATTTGAAATAGCATCAGCTACCAGATGCAGTGCTTAGCAGGTTACCGATGTGAGCTGCCGAGGTGACAGGAGATCTGGTTCACTTTTCAACAGATCAAACTGAGGGCTCAGGTCTGCATTTGAAATTCCTAATAAGGAATGAACCCAGTTAATTGAACCCAAAAGCTTTTGAGCATCATGCAAAGTGCAAATGTTTGTTGGAATCGGTAAAGGCTAAGGAGAAATACTCTGAATCCTAATGTGCCAGCCAAGGTATTTCCAAGGGGGTTGACGTTTGATTTTTTCAGAAGCAACACAAAGCCCTGCTTGGGTTACAGCAGCAATGACAAGGGCTAAGGCTTCTTCCATGACTTCCTGTTTTTCTGCCACAATAAGAATGTCATCCATGTAAATATACAGTAAAGCAGCAGTCACCTTTTGTCAAATGGGGCTGAGGACCCTCACAACAAACCACTGGCAAATAGAAGGGCTGTTTTACATGCCCTGGGGAAGGATCACCCAGTGATACCTTTACAGGGGTGCTTGCATGTTAGTGCTTGGGACAGAAAAGGCAAATTTAGGAGCATCATCAGGATGCAAAAGAGTGTAAAAAAAAAAAAAAAAAGAAGTCTTTAAAGTTAGTGACTGTCAAGTGCCAGTCTTGAGGGATCATGGTGGGACATGGGATACCAGGCTGGAGTGCTCCCATGTCCTCCATAGCAACATTTATTTTTCGGAGGTCTTGAAGCAAGTGCCACTTGCCAGTTTGTTTTTTAATGACAAGCACAGGTAAATTCCAGGGACTGGTAGAGGGGGCTATATGCCCCTTCTGAAGTTGTTCTTGGATAAGATCAGTGAGTGCATGCAATTTAGGTAGTGGGAGGGGCCATTGGTCCACCCAGAGAAGTGTATCAGTTTTCCAGGTTAATTTCAGGGTGTTGTGTGCCACAATGGCCCCTATTAAAAATCAGACTGAATTTTGAGTCCTTATTAAGAAAGTACATCTTGTCCCCATAAAACCATGGGCAAAGGCAGAACAAACGGCTTTACAGAGGCTATGTGACCTTCAGGTCCCATCACCCGGATTAAATGGTGACTTTGATACCTGCAACTACTTCCCCCAATCCCAGTGAAGGCTTGGGGTACCTCAGTGAGGGGCCAAGTAGTGGGCCACTTGGCTTGAGAGATAACAGTGACATCAGCTCTGGTATCTAAAATACCAGTGAGTGTTATCTGTTCCCTGTGTAATGACAGGGTATGTCATGGTTTGCAGCTAGCTTGTAGTTGCCAAATGAATCAGACCTTCAACCTTGTCCAGCCTAGAGGTAAAACAGGTCCTCAGATGAGGCAGGGATAGGTTAGATTCCAATTTACACAGGGACTTCACCCAATCACATTCCGTCCTGGGCTGTAGACATCTCACTGGTCGGGAGTTGGGCTGTGTGGGGATCAGACCAATCAGCAGTTGACACCCAGGAGTTTTGAACTCCCTATATAAGAAAGCTCTCAACAATAAAATGTGGTTTGTCACATGGAGCTTTGAGACGTGTGTGTGTGTCATCCCTGTCTCCAACCACTGACCCCACAAAACATGTGGATTTAAACATAATAAAGGTGCATTTGCAAGTGGGACATTCATCAGAAATTGTCTGTGCCCATAGTATTTGTGGGGTTCCTGTAGAGGCAAATCCTCCCACCCTTGTTTTTCATTCTTTTACAGAGGATGACAAATTGTGTGAAAAAGGAATCAATTATGCTATACAGGTTCCTTGATGGACAGTACAGGGTGGAAAGGGGGTCCAAGCCATGATTTTAATTTCCCCATCAGAGTGTGAGTCAATAACTCCTGGGAGGACGAGAAGTCCTAAAAGGGTAGTTGAGGATCTCCCCACTAGCAAAGCACTTTTCTGGGATCCTGGTGGGTCAAAAATTCCTGTAGGGAGTAAATGAACAGAAGAATCGAGCAACATGACTGTGATTGATGTTGCCAGGTCCAGTCCGGTGTCACAGTGGTCACAAGGGTCTTCAGGGTGAGAGAGAGGCGAGAATGTTGACCTCATGTTCAGAAGGCTTGATTTATTATTTTATGATATATATTACATTATGACTATACTAAAAGAATAGAAGGAAAGTTCTCAGAAGGCTAGCTAAGCTAAGAATAGAAAAGAAATCAATAACAAAGGTCTGTGTCTCAGCAGAGAGCGAGACCCAGCTCTGCCGTGAGTGGTCAGTAAATCCAAACATCCACCCGAGACCAATCACGGATCCACCTGTTGCATTCCACAGCAGCAGATAACCATTGTTTACATTTTGTTGCTGAGGCCACAGCTTCTCAGAAGGGAAAAAAATCCTAAAGAAAGGATTTTTATGAAAAGATGTCTGTGACAGTCCAGCACTGCCTGCAGTTGCTGGGTGAAGACTTGAGGCAACCCTTTGCTGGGTATCCTTGGTGGCTGTGCTTGCAGAGGCAGCATCTGTGGAGGCAGCATCTGCATTGGTGGCTGAGGTATTTGTGTCAGAGTGTGGCGATGGCCAATGCTGCAGTTCCAGTTTCCCTGGATCAGGCGACCTTCAGAATCATACTTGGAGCAACACTGGTTAGCGAAATGGCAACCTTTATGACACTGTGGACATATATCAGGGGTTTTAGACTTGGCTTCTTTCTGAGAAAAGCAGTACTTTTTTAGGTGGCCAGGTTTGCCACAGCCAAAACAGACTCTCGGAGTTCCAGAGGGACATTTGATGGCTACAAAATCTGTAGCCATGACTTGATATTTTGATGTTCTATTGCCCTAATACAATTGCATGCTTCAAGCATTTCAATAAGAGTTGGGTCTTGGTTAGGCAAAGACTCAAGGAGTTTTCTACAGTCTGTGTTTGCATTTTCAACAGCAAGTTTTGAAAGAAAAACTTCATGGGCGTCTGAATTATCAATTTGGCATTCAAGTGCTTGCTTAAGGTGGTCAATAGGCTGCATGTAGGGCTCTTGAGGCCCCTGGGCAATGGTTGTGAATGCTTCCTGAAGTTTTTGCATCAGGGACCTTAAGAAAGGCTTGACGAGCTGCATCCAGTACTCCATCAAGGGCTTCCATCAGGCAGTCTCATGCCTGGGTGGCAGGATCTGTGTACGGTCCTGTTCCCATAAGCTGACTGATTGTGAGGCCCACCAGGGTCTGATTAGCATGACCCACATAAGTTATAAGAAAGTCTTGCAGACCCCTCTCCCACTCCTTTTCCCATAAGGAATATTGAGTGGGGGATAACAATAACCGAGCTGGAGTTTTACATTGTGGGGGGTCATTATGTGTCCAGCAAACACAGAATCTAGCATGCTAGCAAAATGTGGTACACTGATACTGTGCTCTGTAGCTGCCTGTTGGAGCTCTTTAATTTCTGAGAAAAACATCTGTTCCCAGTGGCAGTTCGCTTTCAGGGTCCCACATGTATGACCAGTGCCACAATTCTTTCAGCAATGTCAAATTCTTCCTCCCTTAATGCTTGTTGTTTTAAATGTACCCAGTTGTCATGAGGGTAGGTGGGATATAAATTAGGCTCTTTGTCAAGATCCATGAGTCCGGGATCAAAGGGATCCTCCTCTTCATATTCCTCACTGTTCTATGGGCAGTAGCCAGCAGCAAAAGCCCCTACAGATCACACGCGGCCCTTCTCCCTTTCACACATAAGAGGGGGTACAGGTGTTTTGGGCCATGTTTGCTGTAGCAGGAGACATGCAGTCTCTTCTGTTGCCTTCTGATACAAGGCAGGCGGCCTGGTTTCAGGAAACAGCACGGCGACCCCCTTCCCCGGGGTCGCTCGGGCCTAAGAAACACGCGGACACCAATATGGTGGAGGATCAAAGGCCTTTATTCTCTCTTCCCGTGGGGTTTTATAGTCTAAGGGGCTTCTACGTCAGGTGGGGGTCTGTCTTTACCATCTATGGTTAGTAGGGATGGAAAGTTACCTGGGCAAGTGGAAAGTTACCGGAATCCGGTTTAGGGGGCTACATTCCTATGTTAATTTTCTTATCTAAGGGGGCAGGGGCCCTGTCTTCCCGTAACATCACGAGATCTTCCGAACGCCAGGCCCTATCTGCTACACTCTTCCGAATGTAAGGAATTCTGAGACTGCCATAAAGGGGGGGGCAAACGGCAATCTGTTTAAATTTAGCAGCAGTCTCTTCAGATTTTAAAGAGCATTGAGCCTCTGCAGTAGGGGGAGGGCATTTTTCTTGAGCCTTTAAGACCTCAAAAACCCACCAGGAGAGTAGCATTTCTGCAGCCACTTTATTTCCCTTAGTTGCAGAATCCCATAGCTTAATTCCTGCTTTGTCCCACAAATCTGTCGTAAAGACCATGCACTCAAGTGACTCCTGGTATCTCAGCTGCTGCCCATCAAAATAGGACTTTTAAGTCATGTGAGGGAAAAGTTTTGCCATGCTGTCGCAACAGATAAAATATAAGTTCAAAAAGGTCTCTTTCCTGGGCAGACATCCCCTGACTGATTGTCCCCTGCAGCAGCTAACCTCCTTTATCCCAGAGGGGGTCATTGCCAGCTGGCTTTCCTGCTTCCTGACATCAGCACTTCGTTCTGTAGGGCTTGTTGTCAGTTGCTCAGCTAGGCGATCATCGCTTCCTCACATGGGGCACCATTTGATGGCGTGTCTTAGGATGGAAATGGTGTGTATTCTATTTGCTATCTGTTAGAGGTGGAGCAGTTATCTTCTGTTAATTGGGCAGTTTTCTTTAGCTCTTCCACAAACCAATCCTCCCTCTGGGGAGATATCTTCTGTTAATGAGTCACTGAGTGTCACTGCATGGCTGATAAAATTATATCATCCCATTCTGAGATGCTCCACTCAAAGGGAGGAGCCAAGCATTCCTACCTGGATATAGTCTGAGAATTGGAACACCACAGCAACCTTTTCCCACTGGATTCCAAGAGGAGCAGCTTTCTTCTTCACTGGATTCCCAGAGGAAGACCAGGCCCATCTACACCACCACTGGACCTTCAGAGGATAACTCCACCCTTCTAAAGGATCACTGCTTCAACAGAACCACACCTGTCACTGCAGGAGGACCACAGCCACCATTCAATTGGACTGCTACCAACACTCTGACCCACAGGGTGTCAGGTCATATTCTGACTCTCTAACCGGGGGGTTTTTTGTTGTTGTTTGTACAATTGCATTTGTATTTTTTAGTTTTCCTAGTAAAGAACTGTTATTACTATTCCCATATCTCTTCCTGTCAGCCTTTTAATTTCAAAATTATAATAATTTGGAAGGAGGGGGTTTGCATTTCCCATTTCAAGAAAGGCTCCTGCTTTCCTTAGTGGACACCTTTCTTTTTAAACCAAGACAGATTTTGGCGCCCAATGTGAGGCCCGAGGGCATTGAGAGAAAAAAGGGTGGAAAAAAAGGAAACACAGTTCTTAAAATCCCTAAATTTTTGTGTACTGGACATAGAAACCTAGCTAGGTGTCACCATGTGGTCTAGTTTACCTTGGTTTGGATGGCACGTGGTCATGGCTATATTTATCCCATTTGCAGGCCCTTATCTAAACATGGGTCCTATAACTAAGACTACTGTAGATGTTATCCAGTTTGCTTTATGGGTTAATAAGGTGAGGAATTCATGGATCTTTATCTTCCTCTGGAAGGCAGGCACATGGATTCAGAGCTATCACACACTAACTGTATGTTTTTGGGGTTACTTTATTAATGGTACTTACTGTGAGGAAAGGACACTGGGGGAAATTTTCTCCCAACCCTTCAACCAGCTCATTGGGTCTGCCCCACCAGTTTTCTAAGGGTTAAAATCTTCTTTAAATGCTAATGATATCATATAGTGGCTGGTGTTGCTGATATGCCCGTTCTATTTAGCATTCAGAGATTAGGGAAGATTGACTTGGATAACCACCCTGATACCTACCCCAGAGAACAGGGATGCTGCCCCAGAACCTGAGACAGCCCCAGAAACTAGTGATGCTGCTGCCCCAGAGCCTGACCCTGCCCCACAGCCCACATCAGAAATGAACTACCCAGATTGGGTGGGGGTTCCGTAGAAAGAGACTTGCGAAATGAGCCAGATGCTGAAGGAGCACATTTCCCCAGCTGGTGAGAAACCCTCCCACTGCCTCAAAGAGGGAGAGTCTAATAGTGCAGCAGTAGAACCCATAGATGTTACAACCATCCAGGTTCTAGCTGAACTGCAAAGGCAGTCACAGCCAGCAACAGTCCCCCCTGTGGAAAAAGGAGGTCTAAGATGAAATCAGAGCACCCAGATATTAAAGATAAGAAAGGAGGGCCCTCACAAGGGGAGCCAACGGTTGAGATCATCACGCAGTCCCTGACATATGAAAGTGTCCATAATCTGCACAAAGAATTGTATGATGGGGACGTGAGGCTTATACAACCTGGTTACTCCGGGTCTGGGACCTTATGGGTACAGGCATGCAACTGGATGGTGGTGAGGCAAGGAATTTGGGACCCTTGACCCAGGACACAGGTGTGGATCAGGTATTTGTCAGGGAGCCAGGATCCCTTTCCCTCTGGGAGCAGCTTTTAATGAGTGTAAGAGAGAGGTTTGTCCACAGAGAGAGAATGCGGAAGCACCATCATACAATGCGCTCGAAGACACTTGAGGAAGGGATCCAGCAACTGAGAGAAGTGGCAGTATTAGAGGTACTCTTTGAGAGGGATGGACAGCATGATAATGACCCCGAGAAGGTCAGGTGCACAGGGCAAATGTTGTGAAGTCTGGCAAATCTAGGGCCATCTCAATACATCACCTTCATTGCAACGATTATTGCCGACATCAACCCAGAGACTGGGTTCTGTCGCCAACAAGCTTAGGAATTACGAGAGTATGATCAATGGCCTGATGCAGGCTCATGTCTCTGCCATGGTAAAAGAACTCAAAGAGGAGTTCAAAGAGGAGATGAAGGAGATGAGGGAGGAGGTAAGGAAGATCAATGCAGCACTTTTAAGTCACAGGCCCCAAAGTCAGAGCCCAACGTCCCCCAGCTAGAGAGAGAGGGTACACCTCACAAGATGACCTATGGTTCTTTCTGTGTGACCATGGGGAAGACATGGGAAGGTGGGATGGGAAACCTACTTCTTTCATGGCAGCATGGGTGCGTCATCTCAAGGAGGGAAGCACTAATTGAGGAAGTTCCACTAAAGCGAAGGTAGCCTCAACCTCCCATGACTGAGCTGTCAGGTATGATCTGTCAGATCCCCTTGAAGGAACATCTAGTATGTATGCCCAGGAAAGAAATAATAGCCAGGGTTAGTGGGGCCCTGCCTCTAGCCAGCAAGAGGCATGGGAAAACTGGATCTTTGGATGGTGTGAAACCGATGGCCTGGCATATCAGAGCCACAAAAATATGATGCCTTAGTAGATACTGGTGCACAGTGTACCCTAATGCCATCGGGACATGTGAGGGCAGAACCTGTTTCCATTGCCAGGGTGATGGGGGGATCGCAGCAACTGACCCTGTTGGAAGCTGAGGTGAGCCTGACTGGGAAGGAGTGGCAGAAACATCCTATTGTTGTTACAGAGAAAAAAAATGAGGCCTTTGCCGGGGTCGAGCCATTTGTCGGTGAGGGGAGACTCAGACACTCAATATGAGTGATAAGCAAGTTCCGTTTATTGAAGAGAGCATCAGACACTTATACAGCGAATAATAAGCTTATGAATATTCTGTAAGCTAAGCAATCTATTGGTTAAACTATACCATCAACTCTTCCTCATTCCTTAGGGGTTACATGTCTCTTTTCTCATGCCTCTTTCACTGTTTGTTATCCTACCACAGCTAGGCCCAAGGACACTGTTATCTTGCAGGTGCCAGACTTGGAATTAGCCATGGTTTTGTACTTTTCTATTTTCTAGCAGCTAAATTCCCAACATCTCCCCTGTTTTTATTTTTTTTTAAAAAAAGAAAAGTTCTATGGGCTAAGTGTCAAACTCTTTGCAATACAAGAATAGGCAATTCTAACAGCTAAACAATATTTTCAGCTAGTAAGGTTTCTTGTTATGAATAAAAATCCGGTTAATATTTTTTTTGTGAGAAAGAGTTACAGGGACTAAGCCAGATCTGTCTCTGCCGGGATTCTTAGTGCTTTGTTATTGTAATACCGGGTCGTTGAGGCTTATCTCCTCTTTTGTATTAGTAAAAAGCCTGGCTGGGTGGAGTAGATGGCCCTTCCCCGAGGCTGTGCTCTCTTCCAGCATAGGGAAGACACCTGAGAGGGTGGGGGGGGTTATGCAAAGTGACTCCAAAGTCCAGAATGCTTTGTGGGACCCCGACTCCAGAGGCACAGAGGAAACCCCAAAAACAACGAGCCAAATAAGAGTTGAGAGACTAAAGTGATGTCTGGACGTGAGGAGCCGAGTGCTGAGCCTGCAGAGATGCTGAACACCTTGGGAGCCCCTCTCGCCCTGAGCAGAGAGTCGTCCCAACGTCGGGACTAGCCATCTGGAAAGCTCACAGGATCAACATCTGACGGGGACATCATGCCCTAAAGGCTCCCACGAGGACTGGATCCCCGGCTCTGCCCCTAGTGGACGGAGCTGCGCAAATCCTCCTCCTCTGAGTTGCCCTGGGAGACGCGACGGGGACTGCAGCCCTGCCGGGACGCCCAATCCTGAGCTGATCACTTTTAATAAAGGCATTAAAAAGGAGAAGAAGTCTCCTGGCCCTGTTTATTTCAGCTGGGGGCGCTCGTCCGGAATAGCCACGCCGCAAGAAGACTCAAGACTGGCCATCTTGGACTTCAGGACAGCTGGCTACCAGGACCAGAGGGATCGGCTCAGGAGCAGCGACACAGAGGAGCACCCGAGCACCAGATTGGTGAGAAAGCTGGTGGCGGGAGCGGGAGACGTGCGCATGTGTGTGTGAATGAGACGAAGGCCGGCAGCCGGACCTTCGAAGTCAGAGTAGACCTCTCAGTACCGCGTTTCCGGACTCCTGCGAAGGAGCCGGCCAGGAACAGGGGGCGGAGCTTGGAATTATCATGAGTGAGTCGTCTCCCAGGGGGGAATAAAGGGCCCCCCCCTCCGGGCGTGCGGAGGGAATATTTGTATGAGTGGCACACACCCAAAATAGGCCCTGACAGAGGGAAGTCAGGCAGATTTGTCAGTCCCGAGAAGGATTCGGGTAGCTCACAAGCCCTGCAGGCAAAAGGAAGTCCTGACACAGGAGCCAGGCACAAACCCCAGCGAAGGAGGCTGTGGTTTGCTTTTAAGTCCTGATACGGAGAAGCCTAAAAATTGGCGGGTTAGGCAAACTAAAAATCAGGCAATTGTTTTTCCTGACTCAGGGAGTCAGGCAGGACCCGGATTCTTAGGCCGAGGCTTCGTGTGTTCAAGTCCCGATAGATGTAAGACCTGACGTGGGGAAAGTTGGGCAATCTAGAGATAGGGCAGTTGTTTCGGTATACAGTCCTGAGCATCAGGCAGAAATTTGAAGTTTCAGTGGAGGAGGCTGAAGCTCCTCAAAGAAGGTTCTTTTTGAAATTACCGGTCAGTAAAGGCACCTTTGGGATGTTTTACTGTTGAGACCTGTAAAATGGGAGGGTGTATTAGTAAAAAGACCGGCAAGAGAATGAGGGATATACATCCCAATAGTCCCTTAGGAGAACTGTTGGTAAAATGGGATTCTATAGAGGCCACGGAGGGATTAGATAAAGCGAAAATGATCCATTATTGTATGGAAGTGTGGCCAGAATTAGAGATACAAGGAGGATGGCCTTGGTGTGGGACAAAGGATAAGTGGATGTGCCAGCTGTTAAATAATTATCTGACAGCTTGAGGAGATACTGATCCTGAGCAATTATTGTATGTAGCCTGCTGGTTAAAGAGCGCTGTTGGGGATGAAGGGGTGCGAATTTGTAAGGTACAGAGGAAGAAAGAGGGGAATGAAGGAGGGGATGATAAGACTAGTAAAAGATGGGATCCCCTGGATTATTTGCCTCCTTCTGCCCCTCCACTTTGTAATCCTCTTCTTCAAGCACCTCTAATGGAAGGTACGGTTCTTCCCCCGGCTGCCATCTCACTACCACCTGTTCCAACTCCTCCTTCTACCTCTTCAGCTTCCACTATGATAAACCCAGTATCCCCTCCAGTTCCTTCTGCACCACCACAAGTGCCTACTCCACGTGCTGCATCCTCCACCCCTTCTCCAGCTGCACTTAATATCCACTCAGGCTCTTCTCCCGCTTCTATTGCTGTCCCTTTACCTCCTCCTAGTTGGGGCACAAATGTCTCCTCGCCCGATAAACAGCTATCAGCAAATATACCTGCGGATGGGCAGAAAGTTCAGGGTAACCCAGATATCCCTCAAAGTAGTTTGGCATCTGAAGATGGGCCGTACTGTAGCACCAGATCCAAGACCTCCAAGGCAGAGAGACTCTTTCCCCTCAGAGCGGTTCCTATGGGAGGAATAGCAGGAGGTGTTGGCTTTGTGAATGCTCCCCTAACTGCTTCTGAGGTGAGAGGATTCAAGAAAGAGTTGGGGCATTTAGTTGAGGACCCAGTGGGCATAGCTAACCAAGTAGATCAATGTCTAGGTCCAAATATCTACACTTGGGGGGAGATGAATTCCATCCTGAGCATATTATTTTCCCCAGAAGAGGTCCAGATGATTCGGGCAGCTGGCATAAGAATTTGGGAGAAAGATAACCGTCCAGGCCCCCAGGTGCCATCAGGCAAACAGAAATTGCCACTAACGGATCCCAGCTGGAACCCTAACCAGGAGGAGGGGAGGAAGGCCATGATGGAATATAGGTCTTTGATAATACGGGGGATCAGTCAGTTCCCAAAGGAACTAACACCCAATTGGCATTTAAGGGCATGCAGGAGAAAGAGGAAGCTCCTGCTGCCTGGCTTAATCGCCTAAGGCGGAACTTCCAGTTGTACTCTAGAATAGACCCAGACACCCCAGAAGGTCAAATGCTACTAAAAGTCCAATTTGTTACCAAATCTTGGCCTGATATAAGGAGAGAACTGGAAAAGATGGAAGATTGGCAAGAGAGGGACATAAATGAGTTATTAAGAGAGGCATTGAAGGTGTATTTAAGGAGGGAGGAAGAAAAAGCAAAGGCCAAGGCTAAGATCATGGTTGCTGTAGCCAGAGAAAGTGCAGGGTGGGCAGGTCCACCACCAGGAGGAGGCAAGGATAGGCCTCTTGTACTGTCAGGTGCAAAAGGGATAGAGACACCTCAAGTCCCTTTGAGAGAACGACATTGCTATTACTGTGGAGAGCCAGGACACACCAGGAGGTTTTGTAGAAAGCTCAGTCTCGATGTGGCAATAGCCAGGGAACAAGATAATTTAGGGAAGATCCTTAGAAGTGACAACTAGAGGGTCAGGGGCTTTATACTTTAGGGGACCCGATGCAACATCTAGAAGAGCCTTTGCTAAACTTTGAGGTGGGACCCCTAAATGAGGAATTTGAATTCTTGGTTGATACAGGAGCAGATAAGTCCTGTCTCAACAAAGTAACATCTGAAGTTAGACAAAAACAGCTAGGCAGAAAGGACATCCAATAGCACCAAAACTGGCCAGTAATACTTAACTTGTAATAAGTGGTGTGAAAGTAAAAGGTACCTTATTGTTGTCTTGTTGTGTGTGTGAGAGTGAGTCACAAGAAAAGTCAGCCTCAACTTCCTGGGCAGGTGGGAAGGAGACAGTGGAAGTGTGTGTGTGACCTGCAAACCAGGCTTGTGTCCCCCGGGCGGGTGGGGGCTGTGACCAAAGTGTGTGTGTGTGTGTCCTGCAAACCAGACTAGTGCTCTCCAGATGTGTGAGGGAGCCGTAGCTGTAAGAGCGTGAGTGACACGCAGGCAGCCTCACAGGTGAATGTGCACCAGAGGCAACCTGAGTCAGGGCCCTTCCAAGAGGCCCAGAGATACTGAGACCTGTGGGCCAACCCCAAGGTAAGGGGGGGGCTACAGGGACCTGTGATTTTCTAGCAATAAGTTTGTGTCTTAAAGGTGTGGAGGAATGTGTGAAAGTGAATGAGAAATGAGAGAGTGAATATAAACGAATTAGAATAGAGGTAATGTAGATTGTGCATTACAAGTTTTACCACATCTCCTTAGAAGGAAGTGTATTGTGTAAAAGAATGGTGTAAGGAAAAAAAAAAAAAAAAGAGATAAAGTGTAAGGGGTTGAAAGAAGTATTTAAGCTGTAAGTAAAAGTAAGAAACAGAAGCAAGAGATAAATAAATAAGATCTTGAAAATAGAACAGAAAACCAGTGAATTAAATACACAGAAAAAATAGGAGAATAAAATACTTTTGGAGTTAAGTTAGCTGAGAAATACAACTCCTTCCAAAATACAGAGTATGTAGAAGTTGATGAGAGAAACATACAAACTATGGAAAAAGAGAAATTACTGATAACATTAAACAGAGAAGCTGAGTCTTGATAAAATCATTAAATAGCAGACCATTAATACCTGTGTTTGAAAGCCCGTTTCAGGTATTCTTCATTACTAAGACGGTTGGACTCACATCACTCTCACCCCTGGTATTGGACCAGGATTCAACACGAAGTTTTTCCCTCTGGCATTCTGGTATTGGACCGGACTGCACCCCATTCTTCTTCTGGCATTGGACTGGATTCCACCCCTGTCTCATTCTGGCATTGGGCCAGACTCTCAGTTTTTCCCTCTGGCATTGAGCCAGAGTCCACACCACTCACCTCCGGGCACGGGATAAGGATTCATCCACATCACAAGTTAATTCACCCGGGTATACTGAGATTTAAAGTTGACTCTCAGAAGGAAGAGTCAAAAAGACTGAACTGTATAGAGAAAAAATTGGTGTCAGAATTCTAATATTGCTTAAAATGTTTCAAAACTCTTTTGTGTAAATTATGTTGGTAAAAAGTTTAAGGCTATAAATAAGTAATTCTAGTTTAAGTTCCCCAATATACTTCTAAGGACTCCAGGTTAACCCTCTACAGAACACTCCCCTGGGGGGGAAACTAAAATTTGTAGGGAACAGACCAAGAGAGGCTTAACCAGAGAAGCGGGTAGAAGGGACTCTAAAGAGCTTGGAAGCTTCTCCTCCGTAAAAAAAATTCCCCAAGAGGCAAGGCCGGGTGGGCAGGCTGTGCAAGATGACCCATACCGGACTCTTGGGAAGGGTGGTACTGATGGCTATGATTGCTGGTGGTGGTCAGGGGAGCCCAGCTGAGCCATGCAGAGAGTGCTACCAACCCCTGTATGAGGAGGAAGTGAGCTCCTTGTTGAGAGTCCACATCAGTTCTAACCCTGATTGTGTTAACCTCTCCCAATTGGTCTTTTATGAGAAAAATAAGAGAGTGTATTGGATAGCCCAGAATACTGCCACTTTTAGGCAGCCACTCCTGGGAGAGTGCCCTATAGGGGAAGCCTGGTTGTGCTTTGAATGTGATGCTGCTGAAACAAGCTCAGCAGATCTAGTAAAAAGCAAAGAAATGGTGAAAATGGTAAGAAAAACTGTTTGTTACAAGTATTTATATGAGTGTACTGGAAAAGAGATAAACCCCTTTTGGAACACATTTCAGGGGAACTCTAAACCCCTAAGTTTGATCTCATCTGGCAACTGCATTGCTGAGGTGACAACACCAATTTTCTTATTACCCAAAGAAACTGGATCAAGTTTGGGAGTTCCTATATATAATGATTTAGGAGAAATTAAACAAAACCGGGAAAGTGAAATAGAAATTGAGAAAATCCAAAATTGTAAAAGCCAAGTTCAGATCCCAAAATCAGCGTTGAACAAAGTCATCCGGCTCCAGGCAGTATTAAAAATAAAGAATTCAATTATTAGGGACATTTCAAACGAAATAGAAAGATTGGCATGTGTAAATAATCAAGATCAAACTCCTACACTTGATCCCAGTGGGTGGGAGAACTTAGAGATTTTCAGAAAATATGTATGGGAAAAGGTGGTTTTTCTCACTGTGTGGAGACTTGGAGGATTGCTCTTTTTACTATGCTTATTTATCTGTTTTAGTAAAACAGTATTGGCTGTACAAACCAACCTGAAAAAACCAAGAAAAGTAACAAGGTTAAGTAAGCATGATTACCAAAGTGCAGAAGAGATTTACAGTAGATTAAAAAAAAAAAATTGTGAGTTGATGCTAGCTTAAGAATTTAAGCTCGATCAAAGAAAAAGAGGGGGGACTGTTATGAACAAAAATTCAGTTAATATTTTTTTTGTGAGAAAGAGTTACAGGGACTAAGCCAGATCTGTCTCTGCCGGGATTCTTAGTGCTTTGTTATTGTAATACCGGGTCGTTGAGGCTTATCTCCTCTTTTGTATTAGTAAAAAGCCTGGCTGGGTGGAGTAGATGGCCCTTCCCCGAGGCTGTGATCTCTTCCAACATAGGGAAGACACCTGAGAGGGTGGGGGGGGTTATGCAAAGTGACTCCAAAGTCCAGAATGCTTTGTGGGACCCCGACTCCAGAGGCACAGAGGAAACCCCAAAAACAACGAGCCAAATAAGAGTTGAGAGACTAAAGTGATGTCTGGACGTGAGGAGCCGAGTGCTGAGCCTGCAGAGATGCTGAACACCTTGGGAGCCCCTCTCGCCCTGAGCAGAGAGTCGTCCCAACGTCGGGACTAGCCATCTGGAAAGCTCACAGGATCAACATCTGACGGGGACATCACGCCCTAGAGGCTCCCACGAGAACTGGATCCCCCGGCTCTGCCCCTAGTGGACAGAGCTGCGCATATCCTCCTCCTCTGAGTCGCCCTGGGAGACAGGACGGGGACTGCAGCCCTGCCGGGACGCCCAATCCTGAGCTGATCACTTTTAATAAAGGCATTAAAAAGGAGAAGAAGTCTCCTGGCCCTGTTTATTTCATTTCTCTCTTATAAGGGATCTAAGCTAGGAAAACAAACCAAAAAGGCTATCACTAATTATAAGATATGCTATACGACAAATATAAAAAAGAATTCTATGTACTATAAAGCTTAAACAAAACTCAGGTGTGTTACTTTGCACACAGGTCATAAAATAAATGCCTATCATAAAAGCAAAAATCTAACATTACTTAAACTAAATAGCACTTAAAACACTTAAAGTATTTAAATTAAACAGAACTTAACCTTAATAGAACTTAACTGACTTTAAATTTTATACAACTTAAACCCAATGTAATTCAAACTCAACAGAATCTAACTTAACTTAAACCTAATATAATTTAATCTTAACAGAAAACTTAACAAAACTTAACCTCAACAGTATTTAACATTTAATGGCACTTAATACACAATTTAACTTAAACTACTTAGTAACAAATAAAACTTACTATAAAAATGGAATATAGCATTTAGTATAACTTACTTACAGGCCTGATTCTAAAATACTAAACTAACACAACTTTCTTCACGTGTTTGCTGCAGCATTTTTATACTTGAATGCACTTAAACATAAAAAGTTTGTTTAAGGTATATCTGTAAAAAATTCTTTTAAATTCAGTGTTTGCTTTTACCTCCACCACATTCAAACAAGGCTTAAAAAACACAAAAACATACTCATTACATCTTACTTATACAATCTTTTTAACACATCTTTAACATTTTTTTTTTTTAATTTTTCAAAATAGAACTTTAGTGTCCGGTTTTTGGCTGTTTGGATGGCCTGGAAAGGCCCGGGGTGGCCTTGGGGCAGCCCGCGTTTCAAAGGAACAGAAGAGGCTTCAGTTCTTTCCTCGGTCTCTGTGTTTATTAATTGTTTATTTAAAAGATTTTCTTTCAGCCCGACAGAGGTCTGCTCAGCAGCCAGGCATGAGCACACTCCCCTCCCCTCCGGGCGGTCGCCTATCTTTATACCCAAAGTTGCGTATACAATATTTATCATTTTTCCCCAATACCTTTCACCCTTATTGCCCAGTGCACTTTTAGTAATGACCAATCCCAAAGTGCCACCATCACCACAGAAGATGGAGGAGAAGAAGAAGAAGAAGAAGGACAGGACACGCCCCAATTCCTCCATCTTACTTCTCTAAAACCCCCTGTACAGAAATCCTAAACCCTGTGTTTCACTCTCTAACTAACTAATCCCCTCACCATTCACCCCGGTGAAACCCTCCTATCCTCATACAGGTGTCGTCTCCCGTGTAGGATCAAAGTCCAGCCACCAGACACTTCTGGCAACATTCCAGGACTCCTGAGCCCCCCAAGGGTGGTCTCGGTGACTCGGCACCTCAGTCCTGAGGTGCTGAGGTCCCACACTTTAGAGTTTGATGTTCCACCGATTAAAGTCCATGCTTCTGATGTTTAGAGTCTATGGTAATACCGGTGGCCCCAAGACAGCATAACGAATACTTGTGAGCGAAATTGGCCGAAATTTGTCTCCCGCATGCACTGCGCTGATTTCTCTTTCACAGTCGCTTCTAAGAAAAACAAAAGGGTTCTTCTAACTTAGGTGATAAACGCTGGTGCAATAGTCTTTGGTGTCGTTTGTTTATTTTCTAAGACTGAAGCTTTTGCCGGATGCGGGACGGAGGGAGAAGCGCTCCCGTTTGAAAAGCGCTCCGGTCCCGCGGCGGCTGTGTCGGAGGGGGCACCCCCCCGTGTTGGGCTCTTTGCTGCGTGCACTGCAGACACCGCTGCACCCGTGGCTGCGCGGGTCGCTTTCCCCGCGGCCGCTCGGTTCGCCCCGCAGCCGCCGTCGCTCCCCCCGCAGCTGCTCCTGCGGCGGCTCCCGCGGCGGCTGGCTCGGCTTCCCCCTCGGCCCCCCGCCGCTGCGCCCATGCCGAGTTTGGAGTAGGATAGCTTTGCAGGCATCCCGAGCCGCCGCTGCTGCCACCATCGCAGCAGGGTCGCTGATTTATTATGCGTATACTTGCAGTAGCAGCACCACAACGCACGTTTTTGCAAGTCTATATGCAGCAATCTCGGGAATTCTCTTCCCAAGTCAACAGTCTATAGTCCCCGCTTTTCTAAAAAGCATTTAAAAGGATTATATGCCGTTTGTCCCTGTATTACCTTTTAACTTGTTATTCACTTATCGCGCTGCAGCCTTTCCAAGCCTTTCCAGGATTTCAACGGCATTCAGTCAGCTGGGCTCTCCTCTTGAGGTCGCCAGGGCACCGAAGCTCACTCTTTCGCCCACTCTTTCGCCTTTCTCCAGGTCTCCTATATAGGGTCGCCTAAGGCAGGGCCGCTTTTTGTGCCTCCCGGGCTGCGTCGGGACTGACACCCAAATACTGCACCGACCGTGGCTCACAGGGGTCCATAAGGTCGCTGTTCCAGGCGCCATTTGTTACAGAGAAGAAAAAAATGTGGTCTTTGCCGGGGTCGAGCCATTTGTCGGTGAGGGGAGACTCAGACACTCAATATGAGTGATAAGCAAGTTCCGTTTATTGAAGAGAGCATCAGACACTTATACAGCGAATAATAAGCTTATGAATATTCTGTAAGCTAAGCAATCTATTGGTTAAACTATACCATCAACTCTTCCTCATTCCTTAGGGGTTACATGTCTCTTTTCTCATGCCTCTTTCACTGTTTGTTATCCTACCACAGCTAGGCCCAAGGACACTGTTATCTTGCAGGTGCCAGACTTGGAATTAGCAATGGTTTTGTACTTTTCTATTTTCTAGCAGCTAAATTCCCAACATATTGTTACCAGCGCAGAGGCCCCATGCATTTTGGGCATAGACTTCCTCCAGAATGGCTATTACAAAGAACCAAAGGGACTCAGGTGGACTTTTGGAACAGCTATGGTGGAGGCAGAGAACATGAAGCAGTTGAACGCCTTGTCTGGACTATCAAAAAACCCATCTGCAGTAGGACTCCTTAGGGTGGAACAGCAGCAAGTACCAATTGCCACCTTGACAGTGCACCGCTGGCAGTATCAGACAAATTGAGATGTTGGAATCCCCATCCACAAGATGATCTGTGAGCTGGAGAGCCAAGGGATGGTCAGCAAAACCCATTCACCCTTCAACAGTCCCATTTGGCCTGTGTGCAAGTCTGACAGAGAATGGAGATTGACTGTGGATTATTGTGGCTTGAATGAAGTGACTCCACCGCTGAACGCTGCTGGATATGCTGGAATTCCACTACAAGCTGGAGTCCAAGGCAGCAAAGTGGTACGCCACTGTTTACATTGCTAACACATTTTTCTCCATTCCTCTGGCAACAGAATGCAAGCCTCAGTTTGCTTTCACCTGGAGGGGCGTGCAGTACACCTGGAACCGACTGCCCCAGGGGTGGAAGCACAGCCCCACCATCTGCCATGGACTGATCCAGACTGCACTGGAAAAGGGTGAAGCTCCAGAACACCTGCAGTATATCAATGACATCATTGTGTGGGGGAACATGACAATGGAAGTATTTGAAAACGGAGAGACGATCATCCTGATTCTGCTAGAAGCCAGGTTTGCCATCAAGAAGAGCAAAGTCATGGGACGTACCCAAGAGATCCAATTCCTGAGAGTACAGTGGCAAGATTCTCACTGAGGTCATCAACAAGATCACAGCAATGTCTCCACTGACCAGCAAGAAGGAAACACAATCTTTCCTAGGCGCCATAGGTTTTTGGAGAATGCACATTCTTGAGTACAGCCAGATTGTGAGCCCTCTCTACCTGGTCACCTGCAAAAAGAATGATTTCCACTGAGGCCCTGTGCAGCAACAAGCTTTTGCCCAGATCAAGCAGGAAATCACTCATGCCGTAGCACTTGGCCCAGTCAGGATGGGACCAGAAGTGAAGAATGTGCTCGATTCTGCAGCCAAGAACAATGGCTTGTCCTGGAGCCTTTGGCAGAAGGTGCTTGGGGAGACTCAAGGCTGACCACTGGGATTCTGGAGCTGAAGTTACAGAGGGTCCAAAGCCGACTACACTCCCACAGAGAAGGCAATCTGTGGCAGCAGCTCTCTGGCCACTGAGAGAAACACAGCTTTCCCAGGCATCATCCTGGGAAAGGATGTGGAAAGGTCAGAGAAAAGAATGAGAAACAATTCTTATCTTAATAATTGTACCTGGTGTTGTGAAAATGTAGACTGTGTCACAGAGATTTGTTTACCAAAGGATTGTTTTTTAATTAGCCAGTGGTGATGGGTTTTGGTTGAAGGACCTGTCAAGTCCAGCTGTATAGTAACAGTATAAAAGAGCAATGGGTTTCTTAATAAAGAGATAGATTGATCAGCCTTCTGTGAATCATGGAGTCTATGCTAATTATTACCCAGCCAGGGGCCTGTTGCTACAGCACAAATCTTGGCCGCCTATAAAGGAGTTCAAGATGCCTTGGAGGTCATTGGCATGGAAGCACAACTCCTTCTGGCACCCCGACTACTGGTGCTGGGGGTGGATTTTTAAAGGAAAGGTTCCCTCTACTCACCATGCCACCGACGCCACATGGAGCAAATGGATTGCCCTCATCACACAGCGCACCTGTATTGGAAACCCGAATCCCCCAGGGATTTTGGACATAACTACAAACTGGCTGGAAGGTGGAAAATTTGATCTAAGTGATGAAGAGGAGCATGAACAAGTGACAAGGGCTGAAGAAGCTCCACCATATAACCGACTACCAGCAGAGGAAACATGCTACACTCTTCACTGATGGTTCCTGTCACATCAAAGGGATTAACTGAAAGGGAAAAGCAGCCGTATGGAGCCCCACACAACAGGTTGCGCAAGCTACCGAAGGAGGAGGTGGATCAAGTCAACTTGCTGAACTCAAGGCCTTTCAACTGGCCCTGGACATTGCTGAAAGAGAGAAGTGGCCAAAGCTATACCTTTATACTGATTCGTGAATGGTAGCCAATAGTCTGTGTGGCTGGCTGGAAAGGTGGAAAAAGGCCAACTGGCAGGGTAGTGTGGGAAGCCAGAACATCCCTCTGGCTGTCCAGGACGGCCAGGACCCCTGCCAGGGGGCTCAAAAGCCCTGACACGGAGCCCAAAACACCTGTGGTTTTGATTATGACCCGTGGAGCAAATTACCAACCTTGTATGAAGATCAGCAAGCCAAAACAGTTTAAGTAGAATATTAGTGAAGTTATCACGGGGTATGTCCTGGGGTGACATTATGATGTTTGTATCCCCATTCCTCTGTTCTGTGCCTTTAAGACCGGCTCTGAAGAGTGGAAGTTTTGTTTGGGTTTCTCTTATCAGGGACACAGAGAGAGCGTACATCGGGCTGTTTTTTTACTCTTCTTGCTTAGCTTGCTGCTTGGCTGGCTTGCTTTTCTGCTCTTGCTTCTGCTTCTGCTCTGCTTTGTCTCTGCTTATTAGTTAGTTTAGCCAAACAGTCCACATTCTGTCCTGGACTGTTTCTCCTCTCCTGTTTCTGTGACCATCTCGAACCTGCTCCGGACTGGGACCCGGGAACACCGAAGGTTTGGCTGCAGCAGTTGCCCCAGCGCCGGAGGGACTGAGAACAGAGCAACCACCCCCGAAAGAGACTTTCTGATTTTGTCATCTTTCTCAAAGCGGTGTCATCTGGTATTGTTCATTTTGTGTGCTGGGGGGGGTGCTGTGTCTGTCAAATAAACAGGTTCTTTCCACCTCTCTCCGAGGAATTTTTTTCCCTAACTGGTTGGGGGGAGGGGCCGTGTGGGTTTTGCTTTCTGGAGGGGCCCTCCTTTGCAGATTCTTTAAAAAATTTGCCCTAAACCAGAACAGGGTAGAAAAGAAGATTTTAGGGGTTTTGGTATGGGGGTTCAGGAGGCAAGATGGAGGAAACTGGGTGTGTCCAGCCTTTCTCCTTCTTCTTCTTGGCCTCCGTCTTCTGCTGTGATGTTGACCCTTACAGATTTGTCTAGAGTAGAAGCTCACTGTCTAACATAGGTGATAGGTATTGGAAAGTAATTGTCAACATTGTATACGTAGTTTTTAGTATAAAGACATAACACCACCCCGGGGGCAGGCAGTGTGCCTGGAACTGTCCTGCTGGATGGACCTCGGCAGGGCAGGAGAAAATTTTTTATAGATAAGATGCAATAAACAACCTTGAGACCAAGAACTGAAGATCTCCGATTCATTCTTCAAGCGCCTGGGCTGGGAAAAGAGACTTTTAACAATCTCAGGGTTGCAGTGACCCGGAAAGGCCCCGAGAGCATAGAGGAAAGCCAATCTGACCTGCTGATGAGTGGAAAGATATTGCCACTAGGGTAGAGAAGCTACCTGTGAAAGTCTGTCATGTAGATGCCCATGTCCCCAAGAGTAGAGCTAATGAGGACCACCAAAACAATGAGCAGCTAGATCAGACAGCAAAGACAGAGGTGTCAATGATAGACTTAGATTGGCAACATAAGGACGAGTTGTTCCTAGCTCAATGGGCTCATGATGCCACAGGTCATCAGGGCAGAGATGCTACCTATAAGTGGGCATGAGACCAAGGGGTGGATTCAACCATGGACAGTATTTTACAGGTTATCCATGACTGAGATGTGCTGAGATCAAGCAGGCCACGTGAATTAAGCCCCAGTGGTATGATGGGCGATGGTCCAAATAGAAATATGGGGAAGCCTGGCAGATTGACTACATCGCACTGCCCCAGACACACCAAGGCAAGTGCTATGTGCTGACCATGGTGGAAGCCACCACTGGATCATTAGAGACCTACCCTGTGTCCCACGCTGCTGCCCGGAACACCATCTTGTGCCTGAAAAAGCAAGTCCAGTGGAGACATGGCATCCCTGTGAGAATTGAGTTGGACAACGGGAGCCATTTCAAAAACGATCTTATTAACACCTAGGCCAGGGAACATGGTATTGAATGGATTTATCATATCCCTTATCATGCACCAGCTGCCGGGCTACTTAAGACTACCCTGAAGGCACTTGGTGGGGGAACTTTTAGAAATTGGGAAATTAACTTAGCAAAAGCCACCTCGATGGTCAACACCCGAGGGTCTATCAATCGAGCTGGTCCTTCCCAGTCTGAACCCTTGCACATAGTGAATGGAGATAAAATCCCTGTGGTACACATGAAAGGTATTTTAGGAAAGATTGTTTGGATTAGTTCCACCTCAGACAAAGACAAACCCATCCATGGGATTGTTTTTGCTCAAGGACCTGGTTACACTTGGTGGGTAATTCAGAAAGGTGGAGAAGCCCGTTGTGTACCAAAGGAAAACCTAGTTTTAAGTGAGAACTGTGTATAAAGTTTCATTGTGTAGAGTTTATTGATTTAGGTATGATGCATATGGTAATAGAATAAGGAGTGAATCATGTCTTAGGTTGGAAATGGGTGCGTGCATTCTATTTGCCATTTCCTAGAGGTGGGGTGGTTATCTTCTGTTAATTGGGCAGCTTTCTTTAGCTCTTGCACAGCCAATACTCCCTCCGGGGAGATATCTTCTGTTAATGGGCCAGTGAGTGTCACTGCATGACTAATAAAAATTACATTATCCCATTGTGAGATGCTCTACCCAGGGGGAGGAGCCAAGCATTCCTACCTGGATATAATCTGAGAATTGGAACACCCCAGCAGCCTTTGCCCACTGGATTCCAAGAGGAAGACAACATCCTTCTACAGGACCACTGTTTCAACAGAACCACACCTGTCACTCCAGGAGGACTGCAGCCACCATTCAATTGGACCGCTACCATACCCTGACCCACAAGGCGTCAGGTCGTATTCTGACTCTGTCAGTGGGTTTTTTTGTTGTTGCTGTTTGTACAATTGCATTTGTATTTTTAATTTTCCTAGTAAAGAACTGTTTTCCCTATTCCCATATCTTTCCCTGAGAGCCTCTTTATTTCAAAATTATAATAATTTGGAGGGAGGGAGTTTGCATTTCCATTTCAAGGAAGGCTCCTGCCTTCCTTAGCTGACACCTTTCTTTTCAAACCAAGACACGGCTATCGATAAAGACACAGGGTCTCCATGGTTTGCACACATGAAGCTGTTTATTGATACACAAAGCTGAGTTTATATACCTTTTCAGCCGTAGCTAAAAATAGCACAATTATAACATTTATGTAACTAGATAACATTGCTTAATTCAAAGCCTCGTACAAAGTAGCCCAGGTATGGATGGTCTTTCACAATTTCTGCAAGCACATTGTACCAAGCACACAGTTAAATTCTGCATTCCTTCTTCAGGTCTCTGCTTTCTGTTGCCAAGACTTGCAGCATCCTAATGCTAATATATCTACCTCTGTTATGAGTTGAAGAGTGCTCCCACCTTGGCTTTCTAGCTGTATTTCTACATTTCCCCTCCCTCCCTTCCTCCCTCCTCCTTTCCTTTCCTTTCCTTTCCTTTCCTTTCCTTTCCTTTCCTTTCCTTTCCTTTCCTTTCCTTTCCTTTCCTTTCCTTTCCTTTCCTTTCCTTTCCTTTCCTTTCCTTTCCTTTCCTTTCCTTTCCTTTCCTTTCCTTTCCTTTCCTTTCCTTTCCTTTCCTTTCCTTTCCTTTCCTTTCCTTTCCTTTCCTCTTTCCTTCATCACAGCCAGCCTCACCCATCATCCTCACCCCAGCTCAATGACTCATTGTGCCCTCAGGCAACCAAAGCCCTGACACACACGAAGTGCAACCCCATCAATCTGGTCTGGAATGAGTCCCCAGGGGTTCCCTTTGCAAAGCAAGCACAATCTTCTCCAAACCTTTGTCAGATAAAAAATTGGGTGACATGATCCATGTAAGCTTTTAGTTAATAGGTATAAGCTTTTATTTAATGTTGGAGCGGGGACATTTTTATTATTAATATCTGCAGTTATGCATTTGAGGACAGGATGTCATATAGACTAATGTTGTGCTACATTTTTAGCGAGAAATACTTTTCAATAGATACCAGGGTGCCAGAGATGATGCAGAGGAACTTGTGAAGTTATCCAATGTTAAGCCCTACACTGCTTTACACCAGCACTGTCCTTTCCCTCAGATCTTTGCTGAAGACAAAGGTGTCAGGGTTTACTTTCTAAATTAGTAACCTTTTCAAAGATCTGTTTATTAAATGACACCAAGATCACTTAGGAGCAAGTTCTGGTTGGTGTGTGGAGAAGCCCAGAAGAGAAGGGGCTGCTGGGTAAATCTCAAACACCAAGAGTAAGATGGCTCTGGAGCCCACCAAGGACTGTTGGTTAAAAGGCAAGAACAAGATGTTACTGGAGAAGGGTCCATGTAGGGGGAAGGCAGCACTTTTCTAGCACAAACATCCTTCTTCCATTCCCTGGAGACACAATAAACAAAAGACAGCATCAGCACAGGAGTGGGCAGGAACTGTTGACCTAAGGGTGATATGGTAAGTGGATAGAGATCACCCAAGACCCCCAAAGCCTTGGATCCACTTTCAGAAAGGTCTGAAAGAACAGACTGCTCATGAGAACTAATTTGCAGACAAAGCGACAAACCTGTGTCAGAGTGGGGAAGTCTGTCCATAAAAAGGTACCCCCAGCAACCCCAGAAAGTGCCTCCAGGACCCTGAGTATCCCAACACTTGCTTGCTTGCTTTGTATCTTTTTTTCATGGCCTGCAAGAGGACACAGTGAATGTGACAGCTACATGGTACTAAATATCATTTCCTTGAACAAGCTGTCCATTTGCTTTTCTCTTCCCACCTTGCTGATGTCTGCGGAATCAAGAGAAAATGCACAGAGTGACTTGGTGGAAAATAAATTATCTGGATTTGCTTTCTAGAAATTCTTACTCCCTGGTGTGAGCCTATTAACAAGTGTAATGAATTGGAAATCTGTGTCACATGGCCAAATCACTTCAACGCACATCAAATCAAGAAATTTGCTGAAAGGTTGTCCTGGTTCAGGTCAGAAGAAGGTTAATTTTTACATTTGCCAGAAGGGGCATGGCTGAGACTCGTGTTATTCTATACCATCTCACGTCATTTTCCAGGTATGGATGAAGGGATCCCTCCTTGGGTCTTGCAGCATGGGGAATGGAGCAGTTGGGAAGTGTCAGGGATTTCTGCATGGGAAGCATGTGTCATGGTTACAAGAGAAGAGTGCCAATATGGGTGTAACCAAACTGTGTATTCTACTCCCCTCTACATCATTTGTGATAAACTGTTAATGATGGGTCATTTCGTAGTAGCTGCCCAGTGCCCACCGGACCCCTAAGGCTACAAGCTGAGTGTTAAATAAGAAGAGGCAAACCCTGCAAGTCAGGGTAGTGTCTCTTTGTCTTTGCAAATGACTCAGCTATATGATATATATGATAACTTGCTCTGGGGAAGCACCAACAGTTACATCCATCCTGAGGGAGTCAACTCTGCTGATGGGCCACAATGGCTCAACAGCACCAGCATATAATAGGCAGCTGCAATGACCACCAAAGACTCAAAAAATATCCTATGACAGTATTACATCCTTCCATTGTGAAATTCCCTGCCCTGGAGGAGGTACTGAGCCTGCCTGCCTGAATCTGCGCATATATAATCTGGAGGTCTGGGGACTTGGAACACACCACCACCACCGCTGGACGTATCCAGAGGAGGATCAGAACTTCCACAGGACTACTGTTTTCACTTTGTTGATCTCATTCAGGTCAGACACACCGTCAGAGCCCAGTATTGACACATCAATGACAACACATATGAGAACAGTCAAAAGTTTACAATGTAATAAATAATGAACTGAACTCATGCATGCTATCCTTTTGTGGCCTGAGTGGGATTGTAGGCAACCAGTAATTTGTAGGCATCTGTGATTCTGTTATTTCTTTTTATGGCTTCAATATGGCATCAAGTTGCAACACAAGAATTGAACTCAAAAATGTATGGAGCCCTCTGCTGTTTATCTGAGTTCTCATTTGCCTCGGCAGGTTACCTCAGACAATGGTCTGATCTAAAACAAACACCACCAAAAAAGTGCTTCACAATAGACAATTATGATCTAATCTGCCTTAAAGGGACATGTATTTTTCCCTCTCACATCCTGAGATGCAGCCTAGAAGAAGAAAGGCAGTCTGGTAGAGACCTAGGCAAGTCACCTAGACTGGCCCATTGGCAAATAAGGATTGAGATCTCAGAAGCAGATAGGATTTCTGAAATGTGTAAACTGCGTGTTTACGTGGAAAATTTATCACCAGAGCTCAGCTGTGTTTTTAGGGTAAATGGTAGTCTTGCATTAGAAAACCGTGGAGGTTGCTTTAATTTCCCTTTCAGTCTTCAGAGAGAAAATATTGTCCCTTTGCCCTTTCTGCCAGAATCATTACATCACACCACATCATTTGCTGCTGCATATAGGTTATTCTGAATTTAATTTGTGTGGGAATGGCATTGACGGGGAGCAAGTTAGCACTGGTGTCCATCTGGAATGGCAGGAAGGACTGATGGGAAGCCCTCTGTTGAGTAGCTTGTTGCCTACAGCATACATCCCCATGGGCTGCTGTTGCAACAGCATAGCCAGTAAGACGCCTGTCAGTAGTGATCCTTGGTTAAACAAGACTTGAAGTAGGACTTGCTTTCTTTCCCTTGCTATTCATTTACATTTTGGTATTGCACAAAATTGTCTGCAACATAATCACCATAAAAAGTGGGCCCCATGATCAGCCTGAAAAGATCAAATGTTTAAGTAAGGAAATTTTTCAGTCACTTCTCTAGAAAATGTTACAGACACCATCCTGATCTCAATAATTCTACCATAAATGTCATCAATATTTGGCTGAGTAGGTGAGCAATAGGATTTCATGGCTGTGGGAACTAGGATGATGCACATGGAAATCACCCTTTAGGAACTGTAACATGGTATTTACTTCTTCTTTGTATTGGACTGATTCTGAATCAAGCAGCAGCCAAGTCTCCTTACTCATATCTGGTTTTAATTTGAAGCTTTACTTAATAAAATCAAGGATGAGGAAATACCTACAAACAGATAAATATTTTTTCCCAGAAGTCTTTAGATAGGATTTTAACATACTTACAGAAACTAGAGGTAGATACAATCTAGCTAGTCAATCACTTCTGTGCAACCTGGAAATGTCTTCCTTTCTTCCTTTGACGTGTCACAAAAATATTTTGTCTAATGTGTAGAGATAAGCTGCAAAAACTTGGTAGAGTTACTTTAAAACAACCCCAGACCTTCTGTGCATGTCTCAGATTCTCCCACTTCATCTGTAGTTTAATAAGTCTCGGTCTCTTGGCAGCTTGTAAAAGGCTGTTGCTGCTTTCTACTCCCACACTATATTTCATTTCTGTTTGATAAAATTCTTTCTGAGGGAGACTTTCCTTCATTCCAGCTGAGCATCTGAGTATCAGCCTGAGCAGTAAGCTTGAGTTACTCTTACAAAAATCAACTAACAGCATCCCACCCTGTAAGATAATAAGTTAAATATGCCAAGGAGTAGAAGAGGGAGGCAGTCACACATGAAGCTCTAAATAGACCCATTTACATGGTCAAGACGTCTATACTTGCCTCTGAAATTGTGCAAAGCATTTGACAATGTCACTCACGACATCCTTGTCTCTAAACTGGAGAGACATGCATTTGACAGATAGAACACTTGTCGTGGATAAGGAATTGATAGGATGGTCAGTCTCAAAGAGTTGTAGCCAATGGTTTGATATCCAAGTGCAAATCAGTGACAAGTGGCATTCCTCAGGGGTTGGTATGGGAACTGGTGCTGTTTAACATCTTTGTCAGTAACATGAACAGTGGAAATGAATGCACCCTCAGCAAGTTTGCTGATGGCACCAATTTCTGTGGTGCAGTGAACATGCTAGAGGGAAGGGATGCCATCCAGAGGGACCTTGACAGGCTTGAGACATGGGCATCTGCAAACCTCATGAAATTCAACAAGGCCAAGAGCAAGGTCCTGCACCTGGGTCAGGTCAATTTCAAGCAGAAATACAGTCTGGGCAGAGAATGGATTGAGAGCAGCTCTGAGGACAAGGACTTCTGGGGATGTTGGTGGATGAGAAGCTTGACACGACCCATCAGTGTGTGCTTGCAGCCCAGAAAGCCAACTATGTTCTGGGGTGCATCAAAAGAAATGTGATCAGCAGGTTAAAGGAGGTGATTTTGCCGTTCTACTCTGCTCTTGAGACACCCCACCTGGAGTACTGCATCCAGCTGTGGGGTCCCCAGCACAGTAAGGACATTGACCTGTTGGAGCAAGTCCAGTGGATGGCCACAAAAATGATTAGAAGGATGAAGCACCTCTCCTTTGATGAAAGGCTGAGAGACTTGGTACTGTTCAGTCTGGAGAAGAGAAGGTTCTGGGGTAACCTTCATGTGGCCTTTCAGTACCTGAAGGGAGCCTACTAGAGGAGTGGAGAAGGACTTTTTACAAGGGCATGTAGTGTTGCCTTTTTCTCTGATCCTAGAATTATGAGCCAGATATGGTTAAGGGATAAAAGGGTTTTTACCTTGATATTTAATAAGGATCCTTATGGTGCAACAATTCGTCAAAGTGGAATACACTGAAATGCACACATCTGGTATTCCACATTGCCTTAGATTGCAAGATAATGTGTGTATTCTATTTGCCATCTGTTTTGCCATCTGTTAGAGGTGTGGCAGTTATCTTCTGTTAATTGGGCAGTTTTCTTTAGCTCTTCCACAAACCAATTCTCCCTCTGGGGAGATATCTTCTGTTAATGAGTCATTGAGTGTCACTGCATGACTGATAAAATTACATCATCCCATTGTGAGATGGTCTGTCCAGGGGAAAGAGCCAAGCATTCCATCCTGGATATAATCTGAGATTCTGGGACACCAGGGCAGCCTTTTTCCCACTGGATTCCCAGAGGGGTAGCTGTCTTCTCCACTGGATTCCCAGAGGAAGACCAGGCCCATCTACACCACAACTGAACCTTCAGAGGAAAACTCCACCCTTCTACAGGATCACTGCTCCAACAGAACCACACCTGTCACTGCAGGAGGACTGCAGCCACCATCCAATTGGACTGCTACGAACATCCTGACCCAAAGGATGTCAGGTCGGATTCTTACTCTGTCAGTGTTTTTTTTTTGTTGATGTTTGTACTATTACATTTGTATTTTTTAGTTTTTCTAGTAAAGAACTGTTATTCCTGTTCCCATATCTTTGCCTGAGAGCCTTTTAATTTCAAAATGATAATAATTTGGAGGGAGGGAGTTTACATTTTCCATTTCAGGGGAGGCTTCTGCCTTCCTTAGCAGACATCCGTCTTTTTAAACCAAGACACACCTATACAGTTTTATAGACCTTGCAAATTAGCATATCTGACAAAGATTCCCAAATGCGAAGTTTAAATGAATGACGTGACATCTTCGTATTCCAAAGTATTTCCTCCAGATGGGGCTTGAACCTAGTTTACAAAATATGTTCCAGAGAGAGTCTTGATTTCTCAAGATAGTGTAAGGCTTTCCAGCCTCCAACTTTGAGGCCTTTAGTATGTTTGGTCTTCTTGCCTAGTAGAATACCAGGACTAAGCTGAGGCTGAGATATCAAGCTAAAGAATAGCTGTTGCATATAGGTAAAACCTTAGAAAGGAGAGGCCTTGTAAAATCATGGATCAAGCCTGCTACTTCAGCTAAGCAGAAAAGGACTACGGGAAAGTGACTCAGCTGAATTAGAGGTAGAAAAACAAGTTACGTAACCATTGTGTGTTCACATCACATTGTGGTGTATGGTGGTTGGTAGAATTATGTTTGTTATTATTTAAAACTGTGTAGCTGATAACCAGCTAATTGCTTTAAAAGGTTGGGTTTTTGAAACAAAGCAGCTCTCCTTTGCACCTGCCTGGGGACTCTACATCACTACAGACCCTCACCTCACAAATTACAAGTATGTATGCTAAGAATACTGAAAATACATAAAAGGTATATTAAAAGAAAAGGCAAAAAATCATCATGGCATCAATAGTGATAGGATGAGGTGGGAGTGGTTTCAAACTGAAAGAGAATAGGATTAGATTAGATATTAGGAAGACTTTCATTACTGTGAGGGTGGTGAGGCACTGGAACAGGTTGCCCAGAGAAGCTGTGGATGCCCCATTCCTGGAATTGTTCAAGGCCAGGTTGGATGGGGCCCTGAGCCAACTGGTCTAGTGGAAGGTGTCCCTGTCGATGTCGGGGAGTTGGAATGAGATCATCTTTAAGGTCCCTTCCAACCTAAACCATTCTATAATTCTATGAATTTTTGAGAGTGGTGTTTCTGGCCCATAAGACCACATGCCATGGGTATTCCTGAAGACATGAGCCAGCACACAGTAGTTGCTGTGGCCGGTGTGCACTGTCCTGGGTAACCTTAGGGCTGTGCCACAGTGGAACATATAAGTAGCTCTGGGAAAGCACTGGTTTAAGCCACGCTGGTTGAATTTAATGTCTTCTTTTTCCTCTCCGTGCTTGCAGGTCAGAAGATTCTTCACCACAGAAGTGATGTCTTAGAAACTGTAGTCCTAATCAATCCCTCAGATGAAGCAGTTAGCACTGAGGTAAGTCAGAAATATTTCACTGGATGTGTCATAAAAGCTTTGTTAAGTGGACAGGTTGAGAGAAGCTCCTAACTGCAGACAAGAGGACAAGGTAGGAGCAAATATAATCAAAAACATCAAAAAAGCCCTTGATTTTTTCCTGTTTTCCTGGACTTCCGATAAAGCTTCAAAGACATAGGACAGAAACATACCACTTAGCCAGCACTCATTTCCTCATAACACACCAAATTCTTTTCTTGATGAAGTGAAGACAGCTGTGGTGAAGCTACAGCTGGTTTTCTTCTGTTCCTCCATTGTTTGGTAGCTTTGGCTGCATTTTTTGCATATGAAAAAGTGCCTGAAATGAAATCCAGTTCCATGAGATAAATTTAGGTCCTCAAGAAGAATGACCATCTACGTGGTGGTGATGCTAAATTGATCTATGTGATCTGTCCTTCAAAAACTGTATGGCATGATCAATGGACTCTGAAGAGTGCACCAGAAGAGTTCTGACAATTCCTCATGAACTTGCAGAGTAGAGCCAAATAACTGAGGATGTAGTTCAAAGAAAAAATTGACAAATTTAGCTAGTGATATTGAAGGTTGTAAAAATTAGTGATAATTACATTGCTAGCCAGTGCTGAGAAGCACTGACATAGTACAATTTCTTTTGTGAAATGAAATTACTCTGTGTGGTGATTTGAGAGTTGCCAGATGCCAGACACCCACAAAATCCATTCACTCACCCTCCTCTGCTACAGCTGGACAGAGGAGAGAAAATTTAACAAAGGCTTCATGAGTTGCGATAGGGATGGGGAGAAAACACTCCAAGGGCAAAACAGGCTCAACTGAGAGATTTAAAGTGAATTTATTACTAAAAAAGTCAGATCAGGATGATGAGAAGTAAAATAAACCCTTAAAGACACCTTTACATCCCTTCCCCCCCAGCCTGTCCCTCCTTCCCACTGACAGTGCAGGGACACACAGAGTGGGGGGTTTGGTAATTTATTACCGGTAGTTTCTCTTGCTGCTCATGGAGACAAGTCGTTCCTCTGCCTCACCATGTGGTCCCTACCATGGGAAACAGTTCTCTGAAAACTTCTCTGACGTGGTTTCATCTAATGAGCAACAGTCCTCAGAAAGTTTCTGTAGCATGGGTCACTCTTCCACGGGGTGCAGTCCTTCAAGGACAGGCTATTCCAGCCTAAGTGCAGGGCCCCTCTCTCCATGGGTCTCCCACAGGATTACAGTATCCTCCAGGCATCCAGCTGCTCCAGCGTGGGCACCTCCTTCATGGACTGCAGGAGGACAGTCTGCTTCACCATGGTCTTCACCACAGGCTGCAGAGGAATCCCGGCTCCAGTTCCTGGAGCACCTCCTCCTCTTCCATTTTCACTGACCTTGGTGTCTACATAGTTGTTCTTCTCATGTGTTCTCAGTCTGCTCTTCTCTGGCTGGAATTAAAACTGCCCAATTTTTTTGTTTTTCTTTCTTCTTAAATATGTTATCACAGAGGCGTTACCACTATCGCTAATTGGCCCATCCTTAGCCAGTGGCATGTCCACCCTCAGAGACATCAGGGATTGGCTCTGCCAGACGTGGTGGAAGCTTCTAGTATCTTCTCACAGAAGCCACCTCTGTGGCTGCCCCCCAATACCAAGAACCAGGCCATGCAAAACCAACACACTCTGCTTGCAGTACTTTGTCAAAAATTCTACTTATTTACCAACATGAAGTGATATCAAACACAAACAGGAAGAAACTTTCATGGTTTGACCCCAGCAGCATTTAAGTACCAGGTTGTTAGGATCCAATTATTAAAAGATGCCTCCACCCAAATTAAGGTACAAATGTGACCATATGCCAAAGTAAATAGTATGGATTTTATTTAACAATAAATGAGGGGGGGGGGACAGGGGAAGGAAGAGAGAAAGAGACAGATTAAGTAGAGAGACAGCCACCACCATGTGTGTCCCTGCATCATCCTGCTGGCTTTTCCTCTTCTGGTCTTCTCAGTGGTGGGGATCCACTGGTTTTCTTCTGGAGGTACCACTTATACAGTCCAAGTCCCAGGTATCCACAGAGCATAGATGGTGTTCCCACAACCTGGGCTGGCATGAGTACAAGAACTTCCTTTCTCACAGTTTGCCATGGTAGGAATTTTTGTCTAAATAGGTTACCCACATCTGCCTCGCCAGGCCTGGCATCTTTCTTTTCTTGACATCTGCGCTTATCACAAATTTCTACACTGCAATTTTGTTTAATGTCCTAATCCCAAACATTCTCCTCCATTTAGGCCTGAAATTAACACCTTCCTGTTTGCCAGATGTGCCTGTTTTGGTTGCTTATCTTTTGGGAATTTCCTTCTTTGACAGTGTTTTGAGACATTTCACTGCATTCTTTAAGTCTTGACACATGCAGCCACTCACTCACTCCACACTGGGGAAAAAGAGAATCAAAAAAAAAAAAAAAGTAAGCCTATAAGAAGAGTTTAATAATCAAAACATATTAAAATACAATAAAATAATAATAAAATAATAGTAACAATAATAAGGGTAATGAAAAGGATAGAGAGAGAATAATAAAACCCAAGAGAAAGAAGTTATGCACAATACAGTAGCTCATAATCTGTTGACCAATGCCCAGTTAGTCCCCTCCTGGCCAACTCCCCCCAGTTTATATACTGAGCATGACGTTCTGTGGTATGGAATATTCATTTGGCCAATTCAGGTCAGCTGCCCCAATCTGCAGTCTTTATTCCTACACGTCTGTCCAGGTTTAGAGCAAGTTTGGGGAAGAATCCCCCCAAAGGAGCTCCGGTGGGAAAAGCAGATCCAATCGGCCCCTCCCCCCAACTGGTCCGGGAGGAAAGAAAAATACCTCCTTGGAGAAAGGTGGAAAAAAACCCCCTGTTTATTAAACAATAAGACCAAAACAGTATCAAAACAATGAGACCCCTTGCCACTCTAAAAGAGATGACAAACTGAGAAAACCCCGGGTTCAAGCAGCAGCTCACTCAGTCTCTGATCAGTCTCTCAGTGCTGGAATTGTCGCAGGCCAGGGCCGGCCCGGTGGGCCACAGCTGCAGCTGCCGGTGCTCTCCTGGGTGTTCAGTCCAGAGCAGTTCCAAGAGGTCCAAAGAAAAGGGAAAAAAAACAGTCCAGGGAACTTCTTTGCCTCAGCTAGCTAACACTAACTAAAAAGCAAAAGAAGAGCTCTCTGTCCCGCTGTCTGTCCGCAGACAACACAGTCAGGAGCAGGAATGTGGAGGAGTGAGTGCAGTGTCTGAAAACAAACTGCGCGCTTCTTCTCTCTCCCCCTTCACTCTCTGTAACACTCTTAAAGGTACAAAACTTATTATTATTCAACATAAACAGAATGAGACGATTGGGGATAAAAGCATCATATAGTCAACCCAGGACAACGTCTCAAGTGGATGGACTACAATATGGGGACTGAAGGAGCAAAGTCCCTCCCACTGTAAGAGAACATTAGGTCTGTGATAGCCTAAGGAACTTGAACACATATGAGTCTATGGGATCTGATGAGATGCATTCCAGAGTCCTGAGGGAATTGACTGATGTAGTGACCAGATCACTCTCCATGATATTTGAAAAGTCATGGCAGTCAGGTGAACAAGATAACGGAAAAATTGCACCCATCTTAAAAAGACCAGAAAGGAAGACCCCAGGGACTACAAACCTCGTCTTTGTGCCTGAGAAGATTATGGAACTGTACTGGTTTAGGGCAAATTTGTTAAAGAATCTGCAAAGGAGGGCCCCTCCAGAAAGCGAAACCCACACGGCCCCTCCCCCCAACCGGTTCGGGAAAAAATTCCTCGGAGAGAGGTGGAAAGAACCTGTTTATTTGACTGGCCCCGCACCCCCCAGCACACAAAATGAACAATACCCGATGACACCGCTCTGAGAAAGATGGCAAAATCAGAAAGTCTCTTTAGAGGGGTGGTTGCTCTGTTCTCAGTCCCTCCGGCGCTGGGCCAGCCGCTGCAGCCGAACCCTTGGTGTTCCCGGGTCCCAGTCCGGAGCGGGTTCGAGATGGTCACAGGAACAGGAGAGGAGAAACAGTCCAGGAAGCAATGTGGACTGTTTAGCTAGAACTAGCTAATAAGCAGAGGCAGAAAGCAGAGCAGAAGCAAGAGCAGAAAAAGAGAGCAAACAAAAGCAGCAAGCAAAAGCAGCAAGCCCAAAGCTGGAAGTAAAAAAAAAACAGCTCTGTGTTCTGCTTGTCTGTGTGTCCTGATAAGAGAAACCCAAACAAAACTTCCACTCTTCAGTGCCGGTCTTAAAGGCACAGAACAGATGAATGGGGATATACAAGCATCATAACGTCACCCCAGGACATTGTACACCTTATCCCCATATCATCAACATATTACAACACATCATGCATTACTCATACAAAATTTCTATCTGTTCCCCCAAAATTACAAGCAATACCCATCATGCCTTCATCACATCCCCACACTGGACCACTGAATCCAGGCCCTATATTACAGAGCTGCAGGATTCCCCCTTTTCACTCTAGTCACTTAAAGCTCCATCTATCACTTGCTCAGACCTTCGACACTTACACATTTCCTTCTCCATCTTCCACTTGCCCAGACCTTCAACTCTTACACATTTCCTTCTATCTCATGTCTGTATGGTTTAATGTACAGACAATGGCAGTAACATCCAATGAACAGTGATATTGCACATCATTCTTACCCCACAATCAGATCTCCCTGAGGTACACATTGTGTTGTTCCATCTCTTTGCATTATCCACCATGTGCAACCTGGTCCCTGAGCAAAGACAACCCCACGAATGGGTTTGTCTGTACTCGAGGCAGAATTGATCCACACAGTCTTCCCTAACAAACCTCTGATATGTACCACTGGGACTTTGTCCCCTTCTATTACATTCAGGGACTCAGACTGGGCAGGACCTGCTCGGTTGGTGGAACCTCGGGTGTTAACTAAGCAGGTGGCCTTTGCTAAATGGTACTCCCAATTTTTGAAAGATCCCCCACCCAAAGCTTTCAACTGGGTTTTTAGTAGTCCATTGTACCTCTCCACTTTCCCTGCAGCTGGTGCATGGTAGGGGATATGGTACACCCACTCAATGCCATGTTCCCTAGCCCAGGTGTTGATAAGGCTGTTCTTGAAATGAGTCCCATTGTCTGACTCGATCCTCTCAGGGGTGCCATGTCTCCACAGAACTTGCTTTTCCAGGCCCAGGATGGTGTTCCGGGCTGTAGCATGAGACACAGGGTAGGTTTCCAACCATCCAGTGGTGGCCTCCACCATGGTCAGCATGTAGCGCTTGCCCTGGCGTGTCTGGGGCAGTGTGATGGAGTCAATCTGCCAGGCCTCCCCATACTTGTACTTGGACCACCGCCCACCGTACCAGAGGGGCTTCAGTCGCTTGGCCTGCTTGATGACAGCACACGTCTCACAGTCATGGATAACCTGAGAAATACTGTCCATGGTTAGATCCACCCCTCGGTCTCGTGCCCACTTATAGGTGGCATCTCTGCCCTGGTGGCCTGAGGCATCATGGGCCCATCGAGCTAGGAATAACTCTCCCTTATGTTCCCAATCTAGATCTATTTTGGACACCCCTATCTTTGCAGCTTGGTCTACCTGCTCATTGTTTTGGTGCTCCTCGGTGGCCCTACTCTTGGGTACATGGGCATCTACATGGCGGACTTTCACAGGTAGCCTCCCTACCCTGGTAGCAATGTTTTTCCACTCACCAGCAGCCCAAATTGGTTTCCCTCTACGCTGCCAGTTAGCCTTTTTCCACCTCTCCAGCCATCCCCACAGAGCATTGGCTACCATCCATGAATCAGTGTAGAGGTAGAGCTTTGGCCACTTCTCTCTCTCAGCAATGTCTAGGGCCAGTTGAACAGCTTTGAGTTCAGCAAATTGGCTCGATCCACCTTCTCCTTCGGTAGCTTGTGCAACCTGTCGTGTGGGGCTCCATACGGCTGCTTTCCACTTCCGGTTCATCCCTACAATGCGACAGGAACCGTCAGTGAAAAGAGAGTAGCGTGTTTCCTCTGGGGGCAGTTGGTTATAGGGAGGAGCCTCTTCAGCACGTGTCACTGGTTCTTGTTCCTCTTCATCTGTGACACCAAAATTCTCACCTTCGGGCCAATTTGTAATGACCTCCAAAATCCCAGGGCGATTCAGTTTACCTATACGGGCGCGCTGAGTGATGAGAGCAATCCACTTGCTCCATGTAGCACTGGTGGCATGGTGAGTGGAAGGAACCTTGCCTTTGAACATCCACCCCAGCACCGGTAGTCGGGCTGCCAGGAGGAGTTGTGCTTCAGTGCCTATTACCTCCGAAGCAGCCTGGACTCCTTCATAGGCAGCCAGGATTTCTTTCTCTGTTGGAGTATAGTTGGCTTCAGACCCTCTGTAGCTTCGACTCCAAAATCCCAGTGGTCGACCCCGAGTCTCCTCAGGCACCTTCTGCCAAAGGCTCCGGGACAAGCCATGGTTCCCGGCTGCAGAGTAGAGCACATTCTTCACCTCTGGTCCTGTCCTGACCGGGCCAAGGGCTACTGCATGAGCAATGTCCTGCTTGATCTGGACAAAGGCCTGTTGCTGCTCAGGGCCCCACTGGAAATTGTTCTTCTTGCGGGTGACCAGGCAAAGAGGGCTCACAATCTGACTGTACTCAGGAATATGCATCCTCCAAAAACCTATTGCACCCAAGAAAGCTTGTGTCTCTTTCTTATTGGTGGGTGGAGACATTGCTGTGATCTTGTTGATGACATCTGTAGGAATCTGACGCCGTCCATCTTGCCACTTCACTCCCAGGAATTGAATCTCACCAGCTGGTCCCTTTACTTTGCTCTTTTTAATGGCAAAACCAGCTCCCAGGAGGATCTGGATAATTTCCTTCCCTTTTTCAAACACTTCCGCAGCTGTGTTCCCCCACACAATGATGTCATCAATATACTGCAGATGTTCTGGAGCCTCACCCTTTTCCAGTGCAGTCTGGATCAGTCCATGGCAGATGGAGGGGCTGTGCTTCCACCCCTGGGGCAATCGGTTCCAGGTGTACTGCACTCCCCTCCATGTGAAGGCAAACTGAGGCCTGCATTCTGCTGCCAGAGGAATGGAGAAAAATGCATTGGCTATGTCTATAGTGGCGTACCACCTTGCTGCCTTGGACTCAAGCTCATACTGGAGCTCTAATATGTCTGGCACGGCAGCACTCAGCGGTGGAGTCACTTCATTCAATGCACGATAGTCCACAGTCAATCTCCATTCTCCTTCAGATTTTCGCACAGGCCAAATGGGGCTGTTGAAGGGTGAGTGGGTCTTGCTGACCACCCGTTGGCTCTCCAGCTCTCGGATCATCCTATGGATGGGGATCACAGCATCTCGAGTGGTCCTATACTGCCGTCAATGCACTATGGAAGTGGCAATTGGCACTCGTTGCTCTTCTCCCGTCAGGCATCCTACTGCAGATGGATTCTCAGACAACCCAGGCAAGGTGCTCACTTGCTGGATGCCCTCTGTCTCTACAGCAGCTATTCCAAATGCCCATCTGAGTCCTTTTGGGTCTTTGAAGTACCCACTTCGAAGGTAGTCTATGCCCAAAATACATGGGGCCTCTGGGCCAGTCACAATAGGATGCTTCTTCCACTCATTTCCCGTTAGGCTCACATCAGCTTCCACCAAAGTGAAATCCTGGGATCCCCCTGTCACACCAGCAATAGAAACAGACTCTGTCCCCACATGTCTTGATGGGATTAACGTGCACTGCTCACCAGTATCGACCAAAGCTTTTTACTCTTGTGGTTCCGATGTGCCAGGCCAACGAATCCACACAGACCAGAAGACACGATTTTCCCTGGCCTCTACCTGGCTAGAGGCAGGGCCCCTCTAACCCTGGTTATCATTATTTCCCTGGGTGTATGTTTTGGATGTTCCTTCGAGGGGATCAGACATGTCATCATCATCATACCTGGCCGTTCGGCTACGGGCAACTGGAGCTGCTTTCCTCCTGGTGGCTTCCTTCAGTTCACGCACCCGTCGTGCTAAAACAGCGGTAGGTTTCCTATCCCACCTTCTCATGTTTTCCCCACAATCACGCAGGTAAAACCACAGCTCAGCTCGTGGGGTGTATCTTCTCTCACCATCTGGGAAACGTCTGCCTTGGATACCGGAACCTCGGATCTGTACTGCCGAAATTTGGAGAAGGTCTTCTTTAATCTCCTCTCTAAGCTTCTTATGGTTCTCGTCTATCTTATCCTCTAAGTTCTGCAGACGTGTTTCTACCGCTGCGATTCTGGCATGTGTTGGGCCATGTACAGCATCTGCATATGCTCGGAGCTTCCTTGCCATGTCAAGCACAGTCTCACCCCTCTCATCCCTCTTCATGATGGCCAAGGCAGAAGCATATTCTTGTGGCCCGAGTCGTACGAGTTTTCGCCACATCACAGACGTGCATGGTACTAAGTCTGGGTTCCTAGTTGTTACATCATCTGAGAAGATAATCTCAGCCACGGCCATTTCTCTCAGGCGTTGGATCCCTTGCTCTATTGTCTTCCACTGAGTCTGCTGCATATAGAGATCGTCTGCACACAGGTATCTTTCTGCCACACTTCTTAGGACCCGTTCCCAGAGGCTGTGAGAGTTAGCCCCCCTCATCATTCCTTGGTCTATGACAGTATCCTGTTAAAGGGATCCCAAATGCCTGGCTTCAGTGCCATCCAGAATTGTAGCCTCGCCTGCAGCATCCCAGAGACGGACCAGCCAACTAATTATGGATTCATCAGACCTTCGAGTGTAATCCTTCCGTAGGCCACGAAGGTCCTTCAGGGAGAAGGACTCAGTATTGGCATCTGATCTTGCACCTGCTGCTTTGACTCCTGACTTTACGTCAGGAGGCACTGAGGTTCCTTCTCCTGCATCATCATCATCATCATCGTCCACTGGTCGATTGGTCTTGGCTGTGCATTTCCCACTTCTAGTGCTGGTAGCAACAGCCACGGGTTCAGCTGCTGGCTTCAAGCCTGGAGTGTTAGCTGCAGCCTGAGTCACCGGGACAGTTGCTGATTTATCTCCCTGCCCCCCTGCCTCTGTCTGCTGCCCGACAGTATCTAGCAGTGTGCGATAAGCATATGCCAGGGCCCAGCTCACTGCAATGACCTTCCTCTCCTTAGGCTCATCCTGGTACTTCTCTTTCAGATATTTCCCCACCTCAGCTGGGTTCTGAATTTGTTCATGGGGAAAATCCCACATTATAGGGTCAGAGAATTCCTTCAGGATTTGGCCCATATGCTCCCATTTCCCACACCACTTAGGATTTTCCACACCGGGGTTTACACCTGAGTCAGGGGTCTCATCAGCCCGTCTAGAAATCTCAGCCCTCATTCTAGAGAAGCAGCAGGCTGTATAGAGGAAGGTTACCAGATTGAATACCAGGAAGATGGTTTCTTTAACATTGAGGGGAAACTGAACATCCTTCACTAGTGATGCAACTGATTCATAGGAGAAGGAGGAAAGCAGAGGCTGAAAAACCTCATTCCCTCCTGCTCCTCCTGCGACAAACTGGATGCATAACCATAGCCATGAACCATTCATATCTGGAGCAGACCCCAGCATGTTTATAAACTTCTTGCACATTATTGCCACCAAACCCAGCAGGATAGCTATTCTGGTCACAGCCCCTCTGATGTAAAAACTACGTATTAGGGGCAATACTAAAGCTATTTCTGGATAGGAAAATAAGCCTAGGGACCAGAGAGGTATTAAAATCTCAAAAAACCCTAGGGACCAGAAATGCATGCAAACCTTTACCCCAACAGACATTATGAATCCAAAAAGCATGGCTATTAGCTGATTTAAACGAACACAGAGTAATAGCAGCCAAAATGCAGTCAAAACAGGGTTTTTCCACTCTCTCTCTCTGCCCCACGTTGGGCGCCAAAGATTTGTGCTGGTTTAGGGCAAATTTGTTAAAGAATCTGCAAAGGAGGGCCCCTCCAGAAAGCGAAACCCACACGGCCCCTCCCCCCAACCGGTTCGGGAAAAAATTCCTCAGAGAGAGGTGGAAAGAACCTGTTTATTTGACTGGCCCCGCACCCCCCAGCACACAAAATGAACAATACCAGATGACACCGCTCTGAGAAAGATGGCAAAATCAGAAAGTCTCTTTCGGGGGTGGTTGCTCTGTTCTCAGTCCCTCCGGCGCTGGGCCAGCCGCTGCAGCCGAACCCTTGGTGTTCCCGGGTCCCAGTCCGGAGCGGGTTCGAGATGGTCACAGGAACAGGAGAGGAGAAACAGTCCAGGAAGCAATGTGGACTGTTTAGCTAGAACTAGCTAATAAGCAGAGGCAGAAAGCAGAGCAGAAGCAAGAGCAGAAAAAGAGAGCAAGCAAAAGCAGCAAGCAAAAGCAGCAAGCCCAAAGCTGGAAGTAAAAAAAAAACAGCTCTGTGTACTGCTTATCTCTGTGTCCTGATAAGAGAAACCCAAACAAAACTTCCACTCTTCAGTGCCGGTCTTAAAGGCACAGAACAGATGAATGGGGATATACAAGCATCATAGCGTCACCCCAGGACAGGAGCAGATCCTCCTAGAAGCTATGCTAAGACACATGGAGGACAGGGAGGTGATTTGAGACAGCCAGCACAGCTTCACCAAGAGCAAGTCCTGCCTGACCAATCTTGTGGCCTTCTATAATGGAGTGACTACATCAGTGGACAACAGAAAGGGCTACAGATGCCATACATCTGGACTTCTGTAAAGCTTTTGATACAATCCCTCACAACATCTTTCTCTCTGAATTGGAGATATGGGTTTGATGGGTGGGCTGTTCAGTGGATGAGGAGTTGGTTGAATGGTCACATCCAGAGGGTAGTGGTCCACAGCTTAATGTCCTGATGGATACTGGTGACAAGTGGTGTTCCTCAGGGATCTGTATTGGGACCAGTGCTATTTAATATCTTCATCAATGACATAGACAGTGGGATTAAGTGTCCCCTCAGCAAGTTTGCAGATGACACCAAGCTGAGTCGTGTGGTTGCCAAACCTGAAGGACAGGATGCCATTCAGAGGGACCTGGGTAGGATTGAGATGTGGGCCCATGGGAATCTTATGCGGTTTAATAAGGCCAAGTGCAAGGTGCTGTACCTGGGTAGGGGCAACCCCTGGTATCAATACAAGCTAAGGGATGAATGGATTGAGAGCAGCCCCGCCAAGAAGGATTTGGGGATGCTGGTAGATGAGAGGCTGGAAATGAACAGGCAATGTGCACTTGCAGCCCAGAAAGCCAACCATGTTCTGGGCTGTATGAAAAGAAACATGACCAGAAGGTCAAAGGAGGTGATCCTGTCCCTCTGCTCCACTCTCATGAGATCCCACCTGGAGTACTGCATCCACTTCTGGAGCTCCCAACATAAAATAGATGTAGACCTGCTGGAGTGAGTCCAGAGAAGGGCCATCCAGAAATGCCAGTAGGATGGGATGCCACCCAAAGGGACCTTGACAGGCCTGAGAGGTGGGTACGTGCAAACCTTATGAAGTTCAACGACACCAAGAGCAAGGTCCTGGACCGGGGTCAGGGCAATCCCAAGCATAATATAGGCTGAGCTGATGTGGACTTGGGGTTGTTGATTGACAAGAAGCTTGATGTGACCTGAGAATGTGTACTTGCAGCTGAGAAAGCCACCTATATCCTGGGCTGCATGAAAAAAAGCATTACCAGCAGATTCAAGGAGGTGATTCTCCCTTTCTGCTCTGTTCTCAAGAAACCCTACCTAACCTAGAGTACTGCATTCAGCTCTGGAGTCCTCAGCACAGTAAGGGCATCAGCCTGTTGGAGAGAGTCCAGAGGAGGACCATGAAGATGAGAGGGCTGGAGCCCCTCACCAATGAAGATGGGCTGAGATAATTGGGACTGCTCAGCATGGAGAAGAGAAGGCTCCTTATAGTAGCCTTTTGGTATCTAAAGGGAACCTACAAGAAAACTGGAGAGTGACTTTTTACAAGAGTATGAAGTCATAGGATACTACATACAATATGTCATAAAAAGGCTTGGTGAGGCCACTAAAGGTCAACCCATCACATTTGCAAAAAGTTTACTGAACAGTACAGAAGTATACTGAATATATAGATTTCTCTTAGCATGCAAGTAAATCTCCCTCTGGAGGGAAATAGGGATTATTAATAGCTATAGTGAGGGTAAAATAAAATAACAGAGCTCTAGTTTAAAATATTTAACAGTTGTTTCAAAATGCAGAAGTTTATTTCTCCATTGCATGTTCCTTTGAGCCATCAGGCATCTACATAATTTATTACTGTTTTGAAAAACGTCTTGGGATGGTACACTTAAAAAAGTTATTGTGTCCATAGTTAGTGGCATCATGAGATGTAAATAGTACATGTGACTGTATCTGAGTGCTTGATTATAATTATGGTGAAACAGAAACATCCTTTAACTTTGTAGGGAATTTAACAAAATGACAGTAAATATGCAACTTCTTTGTGTGATTGATTTAAGGTTGTTGCTTTTTAGTGACATTTTTGTAACAGAATGACAAGCAATGCTGTACATTAGGAAAAGAAATTTGGCCTTCCAAAAACAGTCTGACATATTAGCATGTTGGGATACAGTCGCCCAAGGGTGTCCTGATACAGTGTTATTAAAATTCAACAAGAGTTATGGAAGGAATAGATACTTTTTCATTCAAGTTTTGTTTTCTTCTGCTCCTTACTCTATTTTCCCTTGTGTCTTTACTTTTATTTCCTTTCTCTTTTTTGCTTGCCATGGTTTTACCCCAACTGGCCACTAAGTACCATGCAGCCACTCATAAGTATCCCCCCACCCTGGTGGTATGGGGAGGACAATCAGGAAAAGAAAAATAATCATGGGTTCAGATAAAAACAATTTAATAATTGAAACAAATAAAATATAATATAATAATAATAATGGCAGCAAAAAGGTGAGAGAGACTTCCAGCCTTCTTGGTCTCTTTTGCTCTTCAGGACTGCCTCCCAAGGAACTCTCTCAACCAGTCTCCTTAAGAGGTCAAAGTCTGCCCTCCAGAAGTCCCAGGTGGCAGTTCTGCTGACACCCCTCCTTATTTCTCTAAGAATTGAAAACTCAATGATCACTATAACCAAGACAGCCTCCAACCATCACATCACCCACCAGTCCTTCTCTGTTCACAAACAGCAAGTCCAGGGAGGTGCCTTCCCTAGTTGGCTCCCTCACCAGCTGTGTCAGCAAGTTTTCTTCCACACACTCCAAGAATCTCCTAGGCTGTTTTGTCTCTGCTGCATTGTATTTCCAGCGGATATCTGGTAAATTGAAGTCCCCCAGGAGAATGAAGGCTAGCATTTGTGAGACTTCTCCCAGTTGCTTATAGAATATTTCATCTACCTCTTCATCCCAGTTGGGTGGTCTATAACAGACTCCCACCAGGATATCTGCCTTGATTGTCTTTCTCCTGGTTCTTACCCATAAACACTCAACTCTATTTGTGCCATCATCAAGCTCCAGACAATAAAAAAAACTTCATAACTTGAAAATATTTTGACAGTCTCATGGAGGCTTTGGTGCAAAATATGCTTTAAATTAAATGAGGTAAACCTTATGTTCTCAGAGGAATGTACAAACACATGATAACTCCCATTACTGATGTGTTTCTCTTTAGGTGTGCTTAATGATCACAGATACTGCAAGACACAAGCTCCTTGTACTAACTGGACAGTGCTTTGAAAACACAGGAGAACTCATTCTTCAGTCAGGGACCTTCTCCTTCAATAATTTTATTGAGATCTTCACAGATCAAGAGGTGTGTTCAGAAAAGTGTTTTCCATATATTGTCATGTGATGGCACAGGTTTTTAAGAGAATAAAATTGGGCCTCTTGTTAGAATTAGCATTAACTAACTAATGCTGATGCTTTTTACTCTTCATTATGGGCTTTCTTTAAAGACATTCAATTTTGACATAAATTGCTTTATAAAGGAATTGCATTTTAATTGGGGGAATTAAATTGTAATTTCAAGAAAGAGAAAACCAAGGAACATTTTGACAATGGAAGGAGACAGTGTTGTGTGTAAAATATACAGCTTGTTTATCTAAGGTGCACATACAAAGCAGTTGAATTTGACCGCAGGTTCTTGCCTGATGGGAGTTAGTAATAAATAACATGAAATAAGACAGACTATCCATTGGAATGGCTCTAGTTTTTTGCACCACCTACCTGTTTGACTTCTTTACTGTAGTGCTTAATATTTTGATAGTGAAATCTAAATCTTGTGGGATTTACAGAAGAAAAATATAATAATGAAATATACCAATATTTAATGCTGTTTCTTTCATGACTTGTTATTTTTCTGTTTTTCTTAATGTATTGTCTAAATGTCCCTGTAGGGCAGGAACCTGTAATAAACAAGCTGTCACACTTAATTTGGCTGCTGTGTAAAGTATATATTTAAATAATCTGTATGGCTTTGTCCCTAGGTATTTAGTTCCCAAAATTAAATAGGAGCATTTCAGTGGAGTGAATTTTGAAAGTTCAGCACTGGCAAAAGTTTGCATGAGTTCGAATGTGACCTTGTTCTATCCATTTGGGAACAGACTTTTTAGCAGGGCTTGTTGAAATAGGACAAGAAGTAATGTTTTTAAACTAAAAGAGGGTTGATTTAGATTAGATATAAGAAAGAAATTTTTTTACAATGAGAATGTTGAAACACTGAAACACGTTGCCCAGAGAGGTTGTAGACCTTCTACAAGAAGGTCACCCACCTAGTGGATGATGGGAAGGTGATGGATGTAGTTTTCCTGGATTTTAGTAAGACTTTTGATACTGTCCCTCACAGCATCCTTCTGGAAAAGTTGCCCAGCTATGGGATGAGTGGGCTTATGGTGAACTGGGTGAAGAACTGGCTGAAGGGCATGGCTCAAAGGATATTAGTGAATGGGGCTATATCTGACTCATGACCAGTCTCTAATGGTGTTCCTTAGGGCTCAGTTCTAGGGCCAATTCTGTTCAATATATTTATCAATTATCTCAATGCAGGAGTTAAATGCACCATTAGCAAATTTGCTGATGATACCAAACTGGGAGGTGCTGTTGACTCTCTTGAGGAACAAGAGGCCTTGCAGAGGAATCTACATAGATCAGAGCATTGGGCAATGAAATTTAACAAGTCCAATTGCTGGATTTTGCACCTGGGATGGAGTAATGCCAGACATGAGTATAGATTATGAGATGAGTGGCTGGAGAGCAGCCCTGCAGAAAGGGATCTGGGCATGCTGGTTGAGACAAGTTTCACTTCGTTTTTTTTCTGCTTTGCTTTTTCACAGAAGAGCCATGTGTGACATAGGAGTGAGATTTATACTCAAATCAAATGGTTTCAATGCAACAAAGATAGAAAACATGTATTTTCTGCTTTATTTAGTTATCGGTATGATAATTTTTCTTTCAATTACAGCCATTATCTTTGTTGCATTTTATTATTGGTAAGTGCTGAAAATAAATTATGTAACACAAATAAAGGAAGCAAGACACACAGAGGACCACAGAGATATGCTGCAATCAAGCATCTTTTTCTATATATCCATTTCTTCTGATTCAGTTTGTAGTCCAAGACTTTCAAATTATTCAGTTGCATTCTAATTGATATTATCTTTATGAAAGCTACTCCTATAGCTTGAACTAGTAATTGAGTGTCTGCAAAGAAGGTTGGGGTATTTTGCATGATACCATGTGGCTATATTTTGCATTGAATTTTATGGCTGAATTAATTCTATAGTTTATATTATTTAGTAGTCTGTTAAGTGCAAATAAAACAGAAACGAGCTACATTTGACCTATTTTCCTGTTAAAAAAAAAAAGTCAAATGTGTCTGTGGAATTGGAAGAACATAAAAAGTATATCATACCTTTTCATGTTTGTGTACTAATATGGAAACACCAAATATTGGTTTTTAGTTCAGACTGGAATAGAGCAATAGCTCTTCATACTACGGCATAGAACGTTTTGTTTTCTATGCCTTTATTTCAGTAAATCATGTTAGTACTAGCATGTTGTGGTTTAGGAATGGTACTCCCCAATTTAGTGCCCCCACCAAGACTCTCCCAAACCAGATGCCACCCTCTCCCCCTCCACCCCCACTGAAAGCACAAAAGGCAAAGATCATGGGTTGAGAAAAGAACAATATACTGGAAAAAGCAATAAGATAAGAAAACTAACAGTAACAGCAAGAATATTAATAATAAAAGCTGTAAGACAAAGAAACTATTTACATAGAAAACTTTGACAAATACTGACTGACTCTTCCTGACCACATTTTTCTCCTGACTGAGAAAAGGTCACCCTCCTCCTCTGAAGCCAGAGACAGTCCCTTTCCCCTATCCCTAGCAATGACATGAGGTGGTATTGAATAACACTGGGATCTGGCCTTTCCCCCTCCTGACTACTGTAAAAAATTAGCCCTGTCCTGGCCTAAGCTAGAAAACATATTTTCAAACACTGTCAAAATTAATGGAGTTATTCTAGAATTTCACTTTTGTGATCCATGAGTTGAAAATAAAAATAATGACAAGATTGTTTTTAACCATAACACTTTTTCTGGCTCTTTCTTTATCATTGAATTTATATTTTTTTTATTTATAAAACTATATATATAAAGCATTATAAATATATATTGCATAATATTATATATGCATTTTGATATATATTTGTCATAGCTTAACCCCAGCTGGCAACTAAGCCCCACATAGCGGCTTGCTCATTTCCCTCACAGTAGGATTGGTGAGACAGTCAGAGGGGGAAAATGCGAGAACTCGTGGGTTGAGATGAAGACAATTTAATAGGCAAAGCAAAATAAAGAATTAGTTCACTGCTTCCCATGGGCAGGCAGGTGTTCAGTCATTTCCAAGAAAGCAGGGATCTATCATGAGTAATGGTGACTTGGAAAGACAAATGCCATCACTCCAAACATCCTCCCATTTCTCTTTCCTTCCCTAGCTTTATATGCTGAGTACGACATATGATATGGAATGTCCCTTTGGTCACTTGGAGTCAGCTGCCCCAGCTGTGTCTCCTCCCAACTTCTTGTGCACCCACAGACTACTCATTGATGGTGTGATATGAGAAGCAGAAAAGGCCTTGATTCTATATAAGCCCTGCTCAGCAACAGCTAAAACATCCCTGTGTTATCAACACTTTTTTTTAGCACAAATCCAAAACACAGCTCTATATTGGCTAATATGAAAAAAAATTAACTCTATCCCAGCCAAAACCAGAAAAATAGAACATCTATAAATATATTTGCCTCACAATCTCACGAATACAAAACTTGCAACTTTTTGCATTTTTGATGGAATAAATAATTTCTTAGTGTTCTGGAAAACTGCCCTGCAGTCTGGGAGTCAGGAGCCAATCTGCAGAAAGAACTGTGGTGTTGTGAAATACGTGCTGTGTAAGGAGGGGATGCAGAAGGCAGCTGCTCCAGGAGGATGCTAGTCTCCTCTGGGCTGCAGTTATTCTTTCTGCCTGTTAAGGGGATGTGCTGTTTCCCTTAGATATTTTTCTGGCTCTTCTGAATGGACAGGGGCAGCAGGGAGACTTGTGAGCCAATGGCAGAGATAGTGGCAGCTCTGGCAACATTAGCTTCATAGTCCTCATCCCCCTAAATTAAAACTTGTACTGTTCTCCTATAAAGGGTAGAGGAGGCAGGGGAGAACATTGGGGTACTTTCCCCCTTTAGATAGCGAGGAAGGGACATTTCCTCATAAGTTGATCCTTTGTATTTTAAAAAATACAGTAGAAAACTAATTGTGATAGCTGGTTCCTTTAACTTCTAGGATGGGTACTCAACAGTGCAGAAGGAAATGAAAAAGGTTTTATCTGTTCAGGAACTATTATGTTCTGATATTAATTGTAATTAAAAAAGGAATTTACATGCATCTTGTGGTTTTGTTTTACAACTTTAGATTGGTGAATTATTGAGCACCACACACCCTGCCAACAAAGCCAGCTTAACTCTTTTCTGCCCTGAGGAAGGAGAATGGAAAAATTCTAACCTTGACAGACACAGCCTTCAAGACTTTATTAACATTAAGCTCAACTCAGCTTCCATATTGCCCAAAATGGAAGGACTCTCTGAATTCACTGAGTATCTGTCAGAATCAGTAGAAGTGCCATCACCCTTTGACATTTTGGAACCTCCAACTTCAGGAGGCTTCTTGAAACTCTCAAAACCCTGCTGTTATATTTTCCCAGGTGGAAGAGGTGACTCTGCCTTGTTTGCAGTGAACGGATTCAACATGCTTATCAATGGAGGATCTGAAAGAAAATCTTGCTTTTGGAAACTTATCCGGCACTTGGACAGGGTAGATTCCATTCTACTCACTCACATTGGAGATGATAACCTGCCAGGAATCAATAGCATGCTTCAGCGAAAGATAGCTGAATTAGAAGAGGAACAGTCCCAAGGGTCTACTATCAACAGTGATTGGATGAAAAATCTGATCTCACCTGATTTAGGTGTTGTATTCTTTAATGTACCTGACAACCTGAAGAACCTGGATCCTAGCTTTAGAGTAAATAGGAGTATAGAAGAAGCTTGGTTTACTCTCCAGTATTTAAATAAATTGTCTATGAAACCAGAACCTCTTTTCAGAAACATAGGAAATACCACTGACCCTATCATTTTATTTCAGAAAATGGGAGTTGGCAAACTTGAGATGTATGTGCTTAATCCTATCAAAAACAGCAAAGAGATGCAATATTTTATGCAGCAGTGGAGTGGTACTAGCAAAGATAAAGCTGAATTCCTGCTACCAAATGGCCAAGAACTAGACATTCCATTATCCTGTTTCACCTCTGTCTCATCCCTCATTGTGTGGCATCCAGCTAATCCCATAGAAAAAATAATCCGAGTTCTGTTTCCTGGAAACAGCACGCAATATAATATTCTAGAAGGACTAGAAAAGCTCAAACACTTAGACTTTCTTAAACAACCAGTGGTTACAAAAAAAGACCTAACTGGAAACATTGCTAGTCCAGCTGCGAAACAAGCAAAGTTGAATCAGCGAACAGACAGCAAGGAGAGTCTGAAGCCTGCTGAGAAGACACCAAGCAAGCCTGTCAGAAAGGAATCTAAAGAAGAAACACTGGAGCCTGCAAAACCTAGTCCAGCACTGGAAAAGCTTCAGAAATTGGAAAGCAAAGAAAAAGTTTCAGTTGAAAAAGAGAAACCAGCAAAAGGGGAGACCAAACCCATAGTGGCAGAAAAAGATGTTAAAAGTAAAGAAGAGCAAAAATCTGAAACTCCTGAAAAACAAGCTACAGATATAAAAGCAAAAGTGGCAAAGGACAAGCCAGTGAAAAAGGAAGTCAAAGCAAAACCTGAAGAAAAGAAAAAAGAAAAAGAAAAACCAAAGGAAGAGGTTTCTAAAAAGGAGGAGAAAACATCCATCAAAAAAGAAGAAAAACACATAAAAGAAGAGATCAAGCAAGAAGTTAAAAAAGAGGTGAAAAAGGAAGAGAAGGAAACTAAGAAGGAAGTCAAGAAAGAAGCTCCACCAAAGGAAGTTAAAAAAGAAGGTAAAAAAGAAGAGAAGGAAATTAAGAAGGAAAAAAAAGGAATCAAAAAAGACCTCAAGAAGGTTCCTAAAGAAACAAAGACATCTGCTGCTTCAACTGAAGTAAAAAAGCCAGCAGCAAAGACTAAACCACAAAAGAAGGAGGAACCTACTAAAAAAGAAGCTATATCTGCTGAAAAGCCAAAGGAAAAAGTCAAAATTAAGACTGTCAAGAAAGAGATTAAAGTCAGTGGAGTTCAAACTGCCCTTGCAACAGTTGGAGCCACTACCACAACTGTAGCAGCTGCAGAAATTGCAGCTAGTGGAAAAGAACTTCAAGTTGAGAGATCCCTTATGTCTTCACCAGAGGATTTAACAAAGGATTTTGAGGAATTAAAAGCTGAAGAAGATGAAACAATAGAAGAAACGAAACTTCAAGTTGCACTCATAGAGGATGAACTAAGACTCACTGGCATAGAACAAAAAGAGACCTTTGAAGTCCAAAAAGAAAAAATAGATCATGAAGGACCTGCTGAGTCCTCTGATGAAGGCATAACTACCACAGAGGCAGAGGGTGAGTGTGAACAAACACCTGAGGAATTGGAACCAGTAGAAAAGCACAGGGCTGATGACCATGCAAAGTTTGAAGATGAGGGAACTGTCTTGGAAGAATCATATGAAGGAGGAAATTATGAGGAAAAGGCAGAGACAGAAGAAGCTGAAGAGCGAGGTGAAGATGAGGTAAAGACACAACTGGTCACTACAAAACCATATATGAAGAAAGCAAGAAAAATGCAAGAGAGTTCAGAAGAAATAATGGCTGATATTAAAGCCGAAAAATATGTTGAAAAGGCAGATGATGAGGCATCAGATGAACAGGCTGAGGAAGATGGGGAAGAAGCAGTGGAAAAGGCAGAAACTGAAGAGACTGAAGAAGACAAGGAAGACAAAGCAAAATACATTAAAGATGAAGAGGAGACTGGAAAAATAGAAGCTGAAGAAGATTGTGTGATGGCTGTAGTAGACAAAGCTGCAGAAGCTGGTGAAGTTGAAGATAAATATGGCTTACTTATACCAACAAAACACTCAGAGCCTCAGTCTCCAGCAGTTGAACTGGCTTCTTCTGTCCATGAAGAAACATTACCTGGTGGCTCAGAAAATGAAGCTGCTGTTTCTGATGAAGAAGACAGAGAAAATCCACCTGAGGAATTCACTGCTACTTCAGGTTATACACAGTCTACCATCAAAATAGCCAGTGAACCAACTCCAGTGGATGAAATGTCTATGCCCCAGGATGTCATGCGTGATCAAAATATCAACGAGGAAAGTGAGTCACCTTCTCAAGAGTATAGGTACATTACCAAGTATGAGACTTCATTGTACTCTCAAGAATTTACTAGACCTAAACTTTCTCCACTTCCAGATGCTTTTAATGGATTATCAGAGGGATCCAAAACAGAGGCCACAGAAGGTAAAGATTATAATGCCTCAGCTTCTACCATCTCACCACCTTCATTAGAGGAAGACAAATTTTGTAAATCTGCATTTCAAGATGTATATTGTCAAAAAGGAAATGAAATACAAGGCACTGACAAATTAGAAATCAAAGAACCCTATCCAGAAGATGGTGGAAAACACAGTCCATCCAAGAGCCCAGCTATGAGTTTGTCCCCTTTATCACCTGTTGCCAAAACACTACTGAGTGAACACAGTGTGAACTTTTCACTTGCTCCCAATGAGATCAAAGTCTTGGCTGAGCCTGTCCCCATGGCTACATTGTCTGATGTACATCAAAAAGTTGCCAAAGAGCACTGTGCAAGCCCTGAAGATAAAACATTAGAAGTAGCATCTCCCTCACAGTCTGCTGCTGGTAGCGCTAGCCACACGCCTTATTATCAATCTCCCACTGATGAAAAATCCAGTCAGCTTCCCTCTGAAACCAGTGAAAAGTCAACAGAAGTTCCTGTTATCTTTGAACTCAGTGAAGACAAAGATGAGTCTGCCAAACCCAGAATTAGCCCTATGGATAAGCCTGTGCCAGATTCAGAATCTCCTATTGAAAAGGTTCTCTTGTGTCTACGGAGTCCACCACTGATAGGTTCAGAGGCCGCTTATGATGCATTTTTGAGTGTTTATGTAAAGTCTCCCACTAAAGATTATGGAAATCCTTCTGAGGGGAAACCTGAAAAAAAAAAATCACCTGTTCAGATGAACCCAGCTTCTGAAGCCAGCTCTGTGAGCCTTTTCCAAGAAAAACAAGGTGAAAAAAATATGGAGTTTATGGTAATTAAGGAAGGTTTCAGCCTAGAAAGGAAATTGGATGATAGAATATCCAGCAGCTCTCAGTATTCACTGGTCTTGGATCAGCGGAAGTTAGCAGGTGATCTCTCACCAACTCAAATAGATATTGGTCAGTTTGGTTCCTTAAAGGCAGACACCAAAATGTCAATTTCAGAAGGCACTGTTTCTGACACATCTGTAACTCCAGTTGATGAAGTTGTAGCAGAAGATACCTATTCTCATATAGGAGGAGTAGCTTCTGCCTCTACAGCATCTGTTGCTACTAGTTCATTTCCAGAACCAACTACTGATGATGTATCTCCTTCTTTGCATGCTGAGGTTGGATCCCCCCACTCTACTGAAGTTGATGATTCCCTTTCAGTGTCAGTTGTACAAACACCAACACTGTTTCAGGAAACAGACATGTCTCCATCTAAAGAAGAATGCCCAAGACCCATGTCAATTTCTCCACCAGATTTCTCACCTAAAACTACTAAATCAAGAAGCCCAGTGCACAGTCACAGATCTCCTGAGCAGTCAACTATGTCAGGAAAATTTGGTCATGAGTCCTCTGAGCAGTCTTTAACAATGGACTTTAGTAGGCAATCTCCAGACTATCCTACTGTAGGCACCAGTATATACCATATATCTGAAAATGGACTGACAGAAGTAGATTATAGCCCTTCAGATATACAGGAGCCTATTTTTGCATGGAAGACTTTTCCTGTGGAGCAATCATCTTACTATCAGGAGAAGGATATTTCAGAAATTATTTCAGTTTCTCAAATTGAAGCTTCATCCTCAACTTCATCAGCTCATACACATTCCCAGTTAACTTCACCACTGCCAGAAGAAACCTTTTCAGGTGTTGTTCCACCCAGACATATGTCACTACATTCTTCTTTCACTTCACAAAAGATGCAGAGCCTAGGAGAAAAGCTTTCACCAAAGTCTGACCTGTCTCCATTAACTCCAAGGGAATCTTCTCGGTACTCTCCTAGTTTTCCAGATTCACCTCTTGCAATCACAGAAGCTGTGTCAGCTACTCACACATCTTCATTATCTTTGCAAGTGTCCTCTGTCAAAGCATTTAGTTACCAAGAACCCCTAACGAAACACAGTCCAGAACCTTTAATCAGCCCAGAAAAAAAAGATTTAGAGAAAAGCAGCAGGTCACCAGAAGAACCTAGTTATTCTTACAAGGTCTCAGAGAAAACTGTTGGGTTACCAGAGTATATTAGCTACTCCTATGAGGCAGTTTCAACATCTAGATCACCTCAGTTCACAGATTATTCCTATGAGATGACAGAGAAAATCATGTGGTCACCAGGAGTCACAGAATATTCCTATGAGATAATTGGGAAAGCTACCAGATCACCTGATGCTATGGATTACTCCTATGAGACAACAGGGAAAGCCTCCAACTCACCTGAAGCCACAGATTTCTCATTTGAGACAACTGGGAAAACCACCAGGTCATCCAAAGCTACTAGCTATTCCTATGAAGCAAGTGCACATTTTACTCCAGAAAAATCTTTAGCAGAATCCTGTCAAGATGTTGACTTATGCCTTGTGTCCTCCTGTGAATATAAACATCCTAAAACTGAACTTTCACCGTCATTTATCAACTCAAATCCCCTTGAGTGGTTTGCAAGTGAGGAACAGTCTCAATATAAAAAGAAACCATTAACTCAATCTATGAGAGCTCAGCCACCTTCTGGGGGAAAGCAGCAAGGGTGGCAGTGTGATGAAACCCCTCCCACATCCATGAGTGAGTCTGCCCCATATCAGGCTGATTCAGATGTTCCCCCTGAGACTGAGGAATGCCCTTCCATCACTGCAGATGCTAACATTGATTCTGAAGATGAGTCAGAAACCATTCTGACAGACAAGACCATTACATACAAACAAATTGACCCACCACCTGCCCCAATGCAGGATCACAGTCCTTCCCCTAGGCACCCTGACATCTCCATGGTTGATCCAGAGATTTTGCCCACTGATCAGAATTTGGGTAAACCTTTGAATAAGGACCTCAAAGAAAAGACAAAGACAAAAAAGCAGGGTACTAAGACCAAGTTGTCTTCTGCATTTAAAAGAAGTGATGGTAAATCAAAACAAGTGGCTTTGCCAAAACCAGCTGTAAAGGAATCTTTGGACAAAAATTCCAGAGTAGTTTTTCAAAAAAAGGAGTCTGTGGAGAAAGCATCCAAAAATATCTCTAACCCAGAAGTAAAGTCTCAAGTGGAAGAGAAAGATAAGGACACCAAGAATGCAGCAAATACAACAACATACAAGTCAGCAAAGACTGCAACCACAGGTAAAGACAGGAGTTCCCTAATGTTAAGATTTTCTTTGTTGTTGCAGTGAAGTTAGGTTGCCTTTACATCAGCTGATAATGTGGTTGGTAGCAAACCCCCAAGGAAAGTTCATGTTTTAAATATAAATTTGGCATATTATAGCTACATTTAAATGAATGAAATTCAGTAAAATAACTTTTGCAGTCTGATATATCTGATGTGTCAGTTTGCTAAGATGCAAAGAATTAGAGAGGATACATCAAATATAAAAAACTTAATACTGTCTAAATTGTTAACCAACTATTAGAATTAAAAGTACCACTTCTGTAGGTGAAATGAAATCAGTAGTGAACTAAATTACTTTATTTGTAGTAAGAATCAGATAGGCATAATATTCTTAACATAAAGTAATGCAATTCAATATTGTGAGAGGCATAGGTACAATCAGACATTGGATGCTTTTATTACTTTGCTTGAATAATTTTAAAAATAGTAATTAAAAAAAAAATTATAATAGCAGTAAGAGCACTTTTAATGAGCTGAGCATGTACATCACATAATCCAGTTGTGATCAGTTGACCTTGGCTGGACACCAGGCGCCCACCAAGCTGCTCTGCCACTCCCCTTCCCAGATGGAGAGGGGAGAGAAAAACAGATGGAAAACTACTCATATGTTTAGATAAGGCAGTTTACTAAAGTGAAAGCGAAAGTTTACACACACACAAGCAAAGAGAAAAAAAGAGTTTATTTTCTACTTCCCATCAGCAAATGATGTTCAGTCACTTTCCAGGAAGCAGGGCTTCAGCTCATGCAGCAGTTGCTCTGGAAGGCAAACATTGTAGAATAACCAATGGCCCCCCGTTCCTCCTCTCTCCCTTAGCTTTTTTATCTGAGCTGTTATCAGATGGTATGGAATATCCCTTTGGTCAGTTTGAGTCAGCTATCCTAGTTGTGTCCCCTCCCAGGATCTTGCCCACTTCCAGCTCCTTGATGGGGGGGACGGAATGTTAGCGCTGACCTTGTGCCAGTGCTGCTCAGCAGTAGCCAAAACACTGGTATGTTGTCAACATCTTTCTAGCTGCAAATGCAAAGCACAACACTGTGTGGGCTGCTATGGAAAAAGTAATTACAGCTCAGCCAGAACCAATACACAGTTAAAGTTTTACGCCATCAATGATGACTAAATATCCAGAAAACTAATGCAATTTTGAATTACTGTTGTGTATTCCAAGTAGTAATAAAATATGAATTAGATTACCAAAGGAGACATGCTAGTTTTTTGTTTCTGGCACATCTTAGAGTGTTTTGGGGATACTTGGATTTTTCTGATTTCAGGACTGATGTTTTATTTAAAACTTTTTACAAGGAGCAAGTATAGGATTCAGTACAAGCAAACCAGCATTCAGGTCTCTGTAGCTTCATCATTTTAAGTGGTCCACTATTCCTTTCTTACACAATTATTTGCATGTCGCTCCTAATAGATGTTTTTCAAAGCAGCAGTGCAGTTCCTCATGCTGTACATTTCTCCAGCACTTCAGTTTTATATTAGATTCTTCTTCCTTGAGACATGCTTCTAAGGTATATTCTAGCACTGAATACAAGGGTCTATTTGATAATGACATTTAAGTGTAATGTCTAATAAATTATGCAATGTTAGCATATACAATTCAGAAAGATGTATCACAGAATTTTTATGATAAAAGATGATAATAGGTTTTTTTTAATATACCCAATAGTTAAAAACTCTCTAATTCAGAAAATCTTATCATGTTATCATGCTTATTTTACATATTACCCTGTGATTAATGTCCTTCTAGACAATTGTATTAGACTTTCGTGTATTTTCAACATGTAATCCTAAATAGAGTACATTGTTCAGATAATTTAGTTTACCAAATGCGATGGGTTGATGCTGGCTAAATGTCAGTGCACCTAAAAAAATTATTTATTCATTTTCTTCTGCTATAGTTAATCAGAGGAGGGGAAAAGAAAATTCATGGGGTGAGATAAGGATTAGGAGAAAAACACTTTAAGGGCAAAACAAGCTTAAAACTTTAAAAGGTATAAAGAAAATTTTATTAACAGAATTAAAAGAGAATAATTAAAATTAAAAATAAACTCTTAGAACACCTTTTTCCTCCCCCCAGCCCTTCTTTCTTTCTCACCCACAGTGCAGGGAGGCAAAACATGGAGTTTTCAGTTAGTTTGTCACTTCTAAAAATTTTTCGTCGGTTTACTTAGGGAGAGGAGTCTCTTTTGTTATGCCATGGGGTCTTTCCTACAGGAAACAATTCTCTGTGAACTTTTCCAACGTGGCTTTAATTTTCGAGGCTAAGAGTCCACCCAGAACCTGCTTGCAATGTGAAGTCCCTCCCACAGCTTGCAGTCTTCCCATAACTGCTTTTCGTGGGCTGTTTAGCTTATGAGGTGCAGTTTTTAAGGATGAGTTGTTCTAGTATAAAAACAAGGGTCTTCTATTTCTGAAAGCAAGGGTTTTCTTTCTCTCTGTTCAAGCCTCTCACCCGATCACAGCTTTTCAGTATCCACATGCTCCAGCACCAGTGCCTTTTTCTCATGGGCTGCAGGTGAATGATGCATCCTCCCCATGCACTTCATGAATTACAGATAAACAGTTTGCTGTATTGTAATCCTCACCACAGTTTACAGAATAATCTCAGCTCCAATGCTCAGAGCACTTCCTCCTCCCCCCCTCTTTTGCACTGACCTTAGTGTTGCCATATTTTTCTCCTCATGTGTCTTCACTTTTTCCTTTTCTCAGACTCGGGAGAGAATGAGTGTTCGTAGGTTCATTTGTTCTCAAGTTCTATCAATTGAAACCATTTTTATAGAGTTCTGCAGTGCTGAAAGGCTAATCTTGTCCAGGCCCTGCAATTGGGGAATTGCTAGCCATGCTTCTCTCTCTATTGGTCATGTGGTCTCTGCTGGCACTGTGCAAGCCGTGCTGGCTGCTGGCTCCACTCGGCACCTTTTCTTCATGAGGGACACAAAAAACAGAAAAACTGCTGCAACCGCTTTTGTCTTTCTGTCCACAGCATGACTGGTTAAAATCAGCTAAGTAAATAAAGTCCACTGTGAGCCATGCTGAGACAACCACCGCTGTGCGGCACCGCCCCAGCTGCATGGTTGCTCGCAGCACCAGGATGGCCCCCAGCAACATGACCCAACAACCACACTGGGATGATGTCCAGCGGCCCCCTCTGGGAAGAGGCCTCAGCCTGCCCCCCCACCCCTCTTTTGAGAGCAGGGAGCAAGACAGCTTCCAGCGAGTTTTCATTCTTAAATATGTTATCATGCAGGCATTATCAGCTTTTTTCTAATTGGCTAAGCACTGTGCTAATTCTCAGAGCTAGCCAGCGATTGGTTTTGCCAGGCACAGAGGAAGCTGATAGCAGCTTGTCATGGTTTGACGCTGGCACAATGCCAGTGCCCCCATGAAAATACACTCTCCCTGGTTTCTGCTGTGAGATGTGACCAGGAATAAGCAAAGCAGGCCTCCACTTAGAAATAAAGAAAAGAAAACTTTATTAACTACACTACAACTATAAGTAAAAAGAAACACACACACAGGGAAAATGAAAACCTTACAAATACATTTCCTCCTCCCCCCACCAAATTCCCAATACAATACATCTCCCAAATCACCGACTCTCGGTCCATCACCATCCTGTAGATAATCAATTCTCAATTCATCAAGAGTAGAGGAGTCTTTCTTGTGCCATGGTGACCTCTTCCTTTCATGTCCAGTGCTCTCACCACTGAACACGGACCAGAGCTGCTCCTAGGGTCGTCTTTTAAGGATGCTTTGTCCCATTCCAAAAAGAGTGCAGTCTCAACTTTGGGACACCTGCTGTCCCCCCCAAATTTTCCACCCCCTTGGGCCGAGGGGTACCAACACTAAACCCTCCTGGTTCTGAGGCACCCCTAGATGCAGTCTCTGTATCACAAGGAAACATGGTTCTGTCCATGGCTATACAAAAAGAGTCCAGCAAAAGCCACTCCATCATCTCTTCCCACTAAAATTCTTCTGTATTCTTCCAAAATCTCTCACTGGCTCAGACCTTCAGCACACTTGCCCATTTCCTTCTTCATCTTCCACTCTATCTCCTAGGAAAGGTTAATGTTCTGTAAAGTTCTCATGGTCCAAAAAGGGGTTAAAAGCTTCCACAAACAGCCAGACACCTTCTCGCTGCACCCCCCCGCTTCTTCTCCTTCTCAGCCGTGCTACTAGCACGTTTATCAAGTTTCAAGGTAACACAGTCACAAGCACAGGCTGCCTTCTCTCTCTGTCTCCCGGGGAGGAAGGGGGGGGGGGGGCTACCCGATGGCTCCCGATCTCTCTCTCTTCCACCTTTCCACCCTCGGCGCCACAGGCCTACCTCTCCCAGGCCACATGACTTTTCCCCTCCCCCGCCCAGCAGCGAACAGCTGGGCAGGGGAGGTCTGACCTGCTTCCCTCGCCAGAAACCCCAAGAGGACTTCCCCCGCGAGTGCTCTGCTTTTTAACCCCTGTGTTCTCAGAGGCATATCCAAATCCCAGTGGCCAAACCAGGTGCCAATATTAAAATCTGAGCACCCATTGATTTGACCACAGCATCCCAGAAAACATACTTCCTCTCAAACCACCACACAGCTCCTCACAAAAAAATCACTTCTGTGGCAGACTTTTTTACCTCTTCACCACAAATCAATTAATGCAAAACCAGTATGAAATAAACAGGGCCAGGAGACTTCTTGTCCTTTATAATGCCTTTATTAAAAGTGATCAGCTCAGGATTGGGCGGCTCGGCAGGGCTGCAGTCCCCGTCGCGTCACCCAGGGCGACTCAGAGGAGGAGGATATGCGCAGCTCTGTCAACCAGGGGCAGAGCCGGGGGATCCAGTTCTCGTGGGAGCCTTTAGGGCGTGATGTCCCCGTCAGATGTTGGTCCTCTCAGCCTCGTCGGCCACCTGGTCCCGGCGTTGGGACTCCGCATCTCTGCTCAGGGCGAGAGGGACTCCGCATCTCTGCAGGCTCAGCAATCGGCTCCTCATGTCCAGACACCATTTTAGTCTCTCAATTCTTATTTGGCTCATTGTTTTTGGGGTTTTCTCTGTGGGTTTCGAGTCGTGGTCTCACAAAGCATTCTGGTCTTTGGAGTCACTTTGCATAACCCCCCCCCCCACCCTCTCAGGTGTCTTCCCTATGTTGGAAGAGCGCACTGCCTCCTGCCTCGGGAAGGACCATCACTCCACCCAGCCAGGCTTTTTACTAATACAAAAGAGGAGATAAGCTCTAACGACCTGTGATTACCATGACAAAACACTAAGAACATTGGCAGAGACAGAGACCTGGCTGCCTCCCTGTAACTCTTTCTCACAAAAAAAATATTAACCGAATTTTTGTTCATAACAGTCCCCCCTCTTTTTCTTTGATCGAGCTTAAATTCTTAACCTCGCATCAAATCACAATTTTTTGTTTTGAATCTACTATAAATCTCTTGTGCACTTTGGTAATCATGGTTACTTAACCCTGTTACTTTTCTTGGTTTCTCCAGGTTGGTTTGTACAGCCAATACTGTTTTACTAAAACAGATAAATAAGCATAGTAAAAAGAGCAATCCTCCAAGTCTACACAGTGAGAAAAACCACCTTTTCCCATACATATTTTCTGAAATCTCTAAGTTCTCCCACCCACTGGGATCAAGTGTAGGAGTTTGATCTTGATTATTTACACATGCTAATCTTTTTATTTCGTTTGAAATGTCCCTAATAATTGAATTCTTTATTTTTAGTACTGCCGAATGACTTTGTTCAACGCTGATTTTGGGATCTGAACTTGGCTTTTACAATTTTGGATTTTCTCAATTTCTATTTCACTTTCCCGGTTTTGTTTAATTTCTCCCAAATCATTATATATAGGAACTCCCAAACTTGATCCAGTTTCTTTGCGTAATAAGAAAATTTGTTTTATAACCCTAGCAATGCAGTTGCCAGATGAGATCAAACTTAGGGGTTTAGAGCTCCCCTGAAATGTGTTCCAAAAGGGGTTTATCTCTTTTCCAGTGCACTCATATAAATACTTGTAACAAACAATTTTTCTTACCATTTTCACCATTTCTTTGCTTTTTACTAGATCTGCTGAGCTTGTTTCAGCAGCATCACATTCAAAGCACAACCAGGCTTCCTCTATAGGGCACTCTCCTAGGAGTGGCTGCCTAAAAGTGGCAGTATTCTGGGCTATCCAATACACTCTCTTATTTTTCTGATAAAGGACCAAGTGGGAGAGGTTAACACAATAAGGGTTAGAACTGATGTGGACTCTCGACAAGGAGCTCACTTCCTCTTCATAGCCAGGTTGGTAGTATTCACTGCACGGCTCTCCTGGGCTCCCCAGGGCACCACCAGCGGTCAGAGCCAGCATTACTTCCCTTCCCAAGAGTCCGGTATGGGTCATCTTGCAAAGCCTGCCCACCCGGCCTTGCCTCTTGGGGAATTTTTTTTTACGGAGGAGAAGCTTCCAAGCTCTTTAGAGTCCCTTCTACCCACTTCTCTGGTTAAGCCTCTCTTGGTCTGTTCCCTACAAATTTTAGTTTCCCCTAGGGGAGTGTTCTGTAGAGGATTAACCTGGAGTCTTTAGAAATATATTGGGGAACTTAAACTAGAATTACTTATTTACAGTCTTAAACTTTTTACCAACATAGTTTACACAAAACAGTCTTGAAACATTTAAGCAATATTAGAGCTCGGATACCAATTTTTCTCATACAGTTCAGTCTTTTTGACTCTTCCTCCTGAGAGTCAACTTTAAATCACAGTATACTCAGGTGAATTACCTTGTGATGTGGATGAATCCTTATCCAGTGCCTGGAGGTGAGTGTGGTGGACTCTGGCCCAAAGCCTGAGGGAAGAACTGGGAGTCTGGCCCAATACCAGAAGGAGACAGGGGTGGAGTACGGTCCAATGCCAGAAGGAGAATGGGGTGTGTCGGGTTTTCGGCTGTTTGAAGGGCCTAGAAAGGCCCGAAGTGGCCTTGGGGCAGCCTGCGTATCGAAGGACGAGAAGAGGCTTCAGTTCTTCTTTCGGTTTTTATGTTTATTAATTGTTTATCTAAAAGATGTTCTTTCAGCCCGACAGAGATCTGCTCAGCAGTCAGCCATGAGCACACTGTGCTGCCCTCCCGGCAGCCACCTATCTTTATACCCATTGTTACGTGTACAATATTTATCATTTTTCCCCAATACCATTTATTCTTATTACCCGGTGCACTTTCAGTAATAACCAATCCAAAAGTGCCGCCATCACCAAAGAAGATGGAGGAGAAGAAGAAGAAGAAGAAGGACAGGACACACCCCAATTCCTCCATCTTACTTCTCTAAACCCCCCTGTACATAAATCCTAAACCCTGTGTCTCACCCTCTAATTAACTAATCTTTTCGCCATTCACCCCGGTGAAGCCCTCATCCTTGTCGTCTCCTGTGTAGGGTCAAAGTCCAGCCACCAGACACTTCTGGCAACATTCCAGGACTCCCGAGCCCCCCAAGGGTGGTCTCGGTGGCCCGGCACCTCAGGACTGAGATCCTGAGATCCGACAGGGTGCAGTCCGGTCCAATGCCAGAATGCCAGAAGGAAAAACTTCGTGTTGAATCCTGGTCCAATACCAGGGGTGAGAGTGATGTGAGTCCAACCGTCTTAGTAATGAAGAATACCTGAAACGGGCTTTCAAACACAGGTATTAATGGTCTACTGTTAATGATTTTATCAAAACTCAGCTTCTCTGTTTAATGTTATCAGTAATTTCTCTTTTTCCATAGTTTGTATGTTTCTCTCATCAACTTCTACATACTCTGTATTTTTGCAAGGAGTTGTATTTCTCAGCTAACTCCCAAAGTACTCTTATTCTCTTATTTTTCTGTGTATTTAATTCACTGGTTTTCTGTTCTAGTTTTCAAGATCTTATTTATTTATCTCTTGCTTCTGTTTCTTACTTTCACTTACAGCTTAAATACTTCTTTCAACCCCTTGCACTTTATCTCTTTTTTTTTTTTTCCTTACACCATTCTTTTACACAATACACTTCTCTCTAAGGAGATGTGGTAAAACTTGTAATGCACAATCTACATTACTTCTATTCTAATTTGTCTATATTCACTCTCTCATTTCTCATTCACTTGCACACATTCCTCCACACCTTTAAGACACAAACTTATTGCTAGAAAATCACAGGTCCCTATAGCCCCCCCCTCACCTTGGGGCTGGCCCACAGGTCTCATTATCTCTGGGCCTCTTGGAAGGGCCCTGACTCTGGTTGCCTCTGGTGCACATTCACCTGTGAGGCTTCCGGCGTGTCACTCACGCTCTTACAGCTACGGCTCCGTCACACATCTGGGGAGCACTAGTCTGGTTTGCAGGTCACGCACACACACACTTCCACTGCCCCCTTCCCACCTGCCCGGGAAGTTGAGGCTGACTTTGCTTGTGACTCACTCTCACACACACAACAAGACAACAATAAAGTACCTTTTACTTTCACACCACTTATTACAAGTTTAGTCTTACTGGCCAGTTTTGGTGCTATTGGATATCCTTTCTACCTAGCTGTTTTTGTCTAACTTCAGATGTTACTTTGTTGAGACAGGACTTATCTGCTCCTGTATCAACCAAAAGTTCTAACTCTTCATTTAGGGGTCCCACTTCAAAGGTTACCAAGGGCTCGTCTAAATGTTGCATCAGGTCCCCTAAAGTGTAAAGCCCCTGACCCTCTACTCGTCACCTCAAAGGATCTTCCCTAAATTCTCTTGTTCCCTGGCTATTGCCACATCGAGACTGAGCTTTCTACAAAACCTCCTGGTGTGTCCTGGCTCTCCACAGTAATAGCAATATCGTTCTCTCAAAGGGACTTGAGGTGTCTCTATCCCTTTTGCACCTGACAGTACAAGAGGCCTATCCTTGCCTCCTCCTGGTGGTGGACCCGCTCACCCTGCACTTTCCCTAGCTACAGCAACCATGATCTTAGCTTTGGCCTTTGCTTTTTCTTCCTCCCTCCTTAAATACACCTTCAATGCCTCTCTTAATAACTCATTTATGTCCGTCTCTTGCCACTCTTCGATCTTTTCCAGTTTCCTCCCTATATCAGGCCAAGATTTGGTAACAAATTGGACTTTTAGTAGCATTTGACCTTCTGGGGTGTCTGGGTCTATTCTAGAGTACAACTGGAAGTTCCGCTTTAGGCGGTTAAGCCAGGCAGCAGGAGCTTCCTCTTTCTCCTGTGCACCCTCCAATGCCAATTGGGTGTTAGTTCCTTTGGGAACTGACTCTTTGATCCCCCGTATTATCAAAGACCTATATTCCATCATGGCCTTCCTCCCCTCCTCCTGGTTAGGGTTCCAGCTGGGATCCGTTAGTGGCAATTTCTGTTCGCCTGATGGCACCTGGGGTCCTGGACGGTTATCTTTCTCCCAAATTCTTATGCCAGCCACCCTAATCACCTGGACCTCTTCTGGAGAAAATAATATACTCAGGATGGAATTCATCTCCCCCCAAGTGTAGATATTTGGACCTAGAAATTGATCCACTTGGTTGGCTATGCCCACTGGGTCCTCAACTAAAGGCCCCAACTCTTTCTTGAATCCTCTCACCTCAGAAGCAGTTAGGGGAGCATTCACAAAGCCAACACCTCCTGCTACTCCTCCCATAGGAACCTCTCTGAGGGGAAAGAGTCTCTCTGCCTTGGAGGTCTTGGATCTGGTGCTACAGTACGGCCCATCTTCAGATGCCAAACTACTTTGAGGGATATCTGGGTTACCCTGAACTTTCTGCCCACCAGCAGGTGTATTTGCTCATGGCTGTTTGCTAGGCGAGGAGGCATTTGTGCCCCAACTAGGAGGAGGTAAAGGGACAGCAGTAGGAGGGGGAGAAGAGCCTGAGTGAATATTAAGTGGAGCTGGAGAAGGGGTGGAGAATGCAGCAGGTGGAGTAGGCACTTGTGGTGGTGCAGACGGAACTGGAGGGGATACTGGGTTTATCATAGCGGAAGCTGAAGAGGTAGAATGAGGAGTTTGAGCAGGTGGTAGTGAGATGGCAGCCGGGGGAAGAACCGGACCTGCCATTTGAGGTGCTTGAAGAAGAGGATTATAAAGTGGAGGGGCAGAAGGAGGCAGATAATCCAGGGGATCCCATCTTTTACTAGTTCTATCATCCCCTCCTTCATTCCCCTCTTTCTTCCTCTGTACCTTACAAATTCGCACCCCTTCATCCCCAACAGCGCTCTTTAACCAGCAAGCTACATACAATAATTGCTCAGGATCAGTTTCCCCTCGGGATGCCCGATAATTATTTAATAGTTGGCACATCCACTTATCCTTTGTCCCACACCAAGGCCATCCTCCTTGTAACTCTTATTCTGGCCGCACTTCCATACAATAATGGATCATTTTCACTTTATCTAATCCCTCCGTGGCCTCTATAGAATCCCATTTTACTAACAGTTCTCCTAAGGGACTATTGGGAGGTATGTCCCTCAGCCTCTTGCCGGTCTTTTTACTATTACACCCTCCCATTTTACAGGTCTTAACAGTAAAAAATCCCAAAGGTGCCTTTACTGACCGGTAATTTCAAAAAGAGCCTTCTTTGAGGAGCTTCAGCCTCCTCCACTGAACTTCAAAATTTCTGCCTGATGCTCAGGACTTTATACTGAAACAACTGCCCTATCTCTAGATTGCCCAACTTTCCCCACGTCAGGTCTTACATCTATCGGGACTTGAACACACGAAGCCTCGGCCTAAGAATCCGGGTCCTGCCTGACTCCCTCAGTCAGGAAAAACAATTGCCTGATTTTTAGTTTGCCTAACCCGCCAATTTTTAGGCTTCTCCGTATTGGGACTTAAAAGGAAACCACAGCCTCCTTCGCTGTGGTTTGTGCCTGACTCCTGTGCCAGGACTTACTTTTGCCTGCAGGGCTTGTGAGCTACCCGAATCCTTCTCGGGACTGACAAAATCTTACGCGAATCCTTCTCGAGACTTACAAATGCTACCCGAATCCTTCCCGGAATGACCAATCTGCCTGACTTCCCTCTGTCAGGGCCTATTTTGGGTGCGTGCCACTCATAGAAATATTCCCTCCGCACGCCTGGAGGGGGGGGGGGGGGGGCTTTATTCCCCCTTGGGCAACTCACTCACGCTAATAACACTCGCTTCCCCCTGTTTCCGGCCGGCTTTCTCGCGAAAGCATGGAAACGCGGTACTGAGGGGTCCACTATCACTTCGAAGGTCCGGCTACCGGCCTCCGTCTCATTCACACACACATGCGCACGTCTCCCACCCCCGCCACCAGCTTTCTCACCAATCCGGTGCTCCGGTGCTCCTCTGTGTCGCTGGTCCTGAGCCGATCCCTCTGATCCTGGTAGCCAGCTGTCCTGGAGGTCCAAGATGGCCAGTCCTGAGTCCTCTCTCAGCGTGGCTATTCCGGACGAGCGCCCCCAGCTGAAATAAACAGGGCCAGGATACTTCTTGTTCTTTATAATGCCTTTATTAAAAGTGATCAGCTCAGGATTGGGCGGCTCGGCAGGGCTGCAGTCCCCGTCGCGTCACCCAGGGCGACTCAGAGGAGGAGGATATGCGCAGCTCTGTCCACTAGGGGCAGAGCCAGGGGATCCAGTTCTCGTGGGAGCCTCTAGGGCGTGATGTCCCCGTCAGATGTTGGTCCTCTCAGCCTCGTCGGCCACCTGGTCCCGGCGTTGGGACTCCGCATCTCTGCTCAGGGCGAGAGGGACTCCGCATCTCTGCAGGCTCAGCAATCGGCTCCTCATGTCCAGACACCATTTTAGTCTCTCAATTCTTATTTGGCTCGTTGTTTTTGGGGTTTTCTCTGTGGGTTTCGAGTCGTGGTCTCACAAAGCATTCTGGTCTTTGGAGTCACTTTGCATAACCCCCCCCCCCCCACCCTCTCAGGTGTCTTCCCTATGTTGGAAGAGTGCACTGCCTCCTGCCTCGGGAAGGGCCATCACTCCACCCAGCCAGGCCTTTTACTAATACAAAAGAGGAGATAAGCTCTAACGACCCGTGATTACCATGACAAAACACTAAGAACTTTGGCAGAGACAGACCTGGCTGCGTCCCTGTAACTCTTTCTCACAAAAAAAATATTAATCGAATTTTTGCTCATAACAAGTTCACTAAACTTTATCCTCTGTAACATCATGAAGAGATCAATAAAACATAAATGGTGATCATCTAGATGAAATTACTGGTTGAATCCTGATTGTCAGTTCACACCATGATCCGGTGTGCAGCAAAAGCAGCTATTTTTGACTTCTTAGAACAGATACTATGCTATGTATAGCAGAAAAACATGCTTCCCTCTACTTTTTGTGATAAGTGGCTAGTTTGTATATGCAAATAAGGAACCACCAGGCAAACATACATTTGTTCTCAGTTTCCTGCAGTAATTGCTTTTAGAAGTTTCTCTTTTCTTCCGCGTTGCACTTTGCCCCTCTTTTTCCTCACATGTAGTATCTCCCTGATGCACCTGTAAGACAGTTTGAACATATCAACAGCTACTATGTCTTGGTATATGCTGATACCCCAAATCTCAGGACCACTTCTGCATTGCTCCCTGTGTGACCCTAGCTTTTATAATCATGCATACCTGAAACTTTCAAAAAGTTGTACTTCTTAAATCAGAAAATAAAACTGCCATTTATTGAATGGTAATTCAGTATTTGCAGCCCTGCATAGTAATTGTTGGATAGTAGTATATTACTGGGAAAGGTTTGGTCAAATGTTGATTATATGGTAGTGAGGTTTTATTGTATTATATAGTTAGATTTTTTTATTCAAATTTTTTTTTTCTCCCAGTCCAATTGCAATTGGCATACAACAAAGTTGGAACATGTTAGATGTTGGAGGGTAGTGGCATAAGTGTTTCAGGGGACATAGAAGTACAATTGTAGCTATGTAATATTTAACTAAGACAAGCAATTTTAAGAATGTAATCTCAGCAGTTGTGGTAATTAACAAATGCATGTTTTAACAAGCCTGTGATATGTTCTTTTGTTGTTTGATTTCCAAAGGAGCTGGGAATAGTAAGTCATCAAAATCTACAGCAGTGCCTCCAGGACCTCCAATGTATTTGGATCTGGTGTACATTCCCAACCACAGCAATAGAAAGAATGTTGATGTTGAGTTTTTCAAGAGGGTGCGGTCCTCCTACTATGTGGTGAGCGGGAATGATTCTGCAGCTGAGGAGCCAAGCAGGGCTGTTCTGGACTCTCTGCTGGAGGGCAAGGCCCAGTGGGACAGTAATATGCAGGTAGGCTCTTCATTAGTATTTCTACCTGGAAATGTAATTTTCTCTGGAAAGCAACTACAGGAAGCCAGAGTGCCTCTGGAGTGGGCAGCAGCTGCTGGAGACAGGAGTTCCCAGCTTGGACGCCTTGTTTCACAAGTGATGTGAGAGGACACCCAAGTGAGGAACAGAGGTGCACCATGCTCAAATGCTTCTCCATTTCTGACCCTTCTGACGCGTCTCTGGAGAATAAAACAGTTGGGAACTGGTTTAAAGGGCCATTTGTCTTTTTGATCTTGTTGCTATACCATATATGACCCAAGTTTGGAAACCTTGCAGGTTTTAAGTAGGAAAGAAAAGTGAATGTTTCATGGTTTATGCCATCAACGTGTACACATGGAAACTTCATGTGCCTTTCCAACGTGAAAAATAAGTAAACAAAATATTTGGCCATAATCTGAAGAGCTATCAGTGCAGACTGCAGACTATAGACTGCTGCTTCTCTGGAAAGTTGCACTTCAGTACCTGTTACTGCGTTTGCATGAGTCTTTCAGGGGTGAAGAGAGAGACGAGAATCTTGACTCCATGATCAGAAGGCTGGATTTATTATTTTATGATATAAGTTACATTAAGACTATACTAAAAGGAATAGAGAGAAAAGTTCAGAAGCTGCTAAGCTAAGAATAGAATAGGAATGAATCAACAACGGAGCTCTCTCTGATTCTGTCCCAGAGAGAGCTTGTCTTTGATTGGCCCTTAATTGTAAACATGGAACATGGGCCAATCACAGGTGCACCTGTTGCATTCCACAGCAGCAGATAACCATTGTTTACAGTCTCTTTCTGGGGCCTCAGCCTTCCAGAAGAGGGAAAAATCCTAAAGAGAGGATTTTTCACAAAAGATGTCTGTGACAAGTACCTTAGAGAACCAAGGTTTTGTTTTGATAAACTGCTTCTTCTCAGTCATTTTATGTTATCTACATATTTATTTATTTTCTTTTATCCGATCCACTCTTTCCAAAAGGGAATCAGAATTGCTGGCTAGGACTTCTTAAAAAGACATTTTTCCTATCAGTTGCTTGTGTTGTCCATTCCTCAGGAATTCTCTTTTGTGTTGCAGGTGACCTTAATCCCAACCCATGACTCGGAAGTGATGAGAGAATGGTACCAAGACACCCATGAGAAACAGCAGGACCTCAACATTATGGTTTTGGCAAGCAGCAGCACTGTTGTTATGCAAGATGAATCTTTTCCCGCATGCAAGATTGAACTGTAAGAACCAAACCATGCACTGCAAGAATAATTTTTGTCCAGAAATTCTTCCGTTTGAAAACACCTTTTCTAAAAATTTAACCCATCTATTTCAGCTGCTGAACTGTATACCTGCAAAATGCTATATCCTATCACAGTCGTGCAAGTCACAAAGATTTTTTTAGTCTTTGCTGATTGCTAAGGGAAATAACAGCATTCCCATAATAGGGTCAAACTTACTGTGAAAATACAGATCCAGTTTCATCTTCACTGAATGTTTGAAAACCATGTACTAGCAACTCCAAGTGACTTATGCCAGGTAGAGGCATTTGCCCTCTAAAGAATTAAAAAGAGAGAAAAAGAGAGAAAAAGAGAGAAAAGGGTAGGAGGAGAAAGTAAGAAATAATTAATCTCCAGTAATCTCATGGCAACAGCTGTATCGCTTAATGTAGTTTATGCACTCACATGAAAAGGAGGTTTGAAATGTGTATAAATCTGAGCTATTGCAAAGGAGGTCCTTACTTTACAGAATTAAGTTAGTGGCAAAATAAGCAGAATGTGGCTAGGAAGTGACGTATAACCTAAATGCTCATTAGCAGCTTTCCACTTTAATTTGAACCCTGCATACTGACATTCCATAACAATCATAGGCCAAATATGCATGTAGTCTGAACCTCATTGTGAATTCTAAAACGTTTACTTCAACACGCAAAATTGTTGATCTAAGGCATGCTCCCAGCAAAAATCCACTCACTCCAGTCAGAACTGACTAGTACACATGCCTAAACACCCATGTCCACTGTCAATTAACTAAAACAAAATACCAAAGCAGTTGGGAGTACATACAGTAGACAATTTGCCTTAGAAAGTGACTTGAATGTACAAAGAAACTTGATGCGCTTATTTTTTAATGTTGACACAGCAAATTTGTAAAACATCTGTGTAGGATCATAGTTGAACCAGTAAAGAAGTGAGTGTGCATGAAGTGTATACTAGAAACCTATCTGACTGATCAAACAGCTTGGTGCTATGAAGTACATATGTTAGTTCTGTGAACAAGTCATTGATGCACCAGGACAGCTCAACAAGGCAAGATGAGCATTTTTTTTTGAAAGGTTCTTTTGTACTGTGGAAGCAAGATTGAAGTGGTCTTCACTATCAGAGTTGCAAAACTTGGTAAAATATTCAGGATTATGAAGAAGATTATCTGTGAGTCTGTACAGTATTCAATCTTCCTCTGTCTTACCTTATTTGTTTAATTTAAAAGTATATATGAGTACAAACATACAGAAAACTTTTTTGAAGTGCTGCATGAACTTTTAATAGGTTTTTAACAAAAGTTTTCATTTAAAGGAAAATTCAAAGAAAATTTTTTCAGGCCAAGGCAATTTTTTTAGCAGTCTTGCAAGATAAATTAATGTTATTTAAAGTTCTAGTGAGAATGGATATTGAGTTAAGATTTGTTGAAAATAGTCAACTGCCTTTTTGGAAGCAGGGGGGAAAGAGGTCCCTGGTGGAAAAATTAACCTATTGACGATGACAGAAAATGGGATTTGAAATGCTGATTGCCTAATATTTACAAGAGTGTAATCTATATGTTCAATGCCCTCAATATCTTGAAAAAAGATAGAATAAATGGTAAGCTAAGTCCCTTTCCTCCTTCTGTCTCTTCCTTTCTCCCTTCCCTTCCTTCTTTAGACTGCCTGCAGCAGAACACCATGTAGAACAGTTATGTAATTTATGACAGTTTGAACTTTTTAGTCTGAGAAGATATCCCAATTAATAAGTCTTGTTACACTGTAGAATGTTTGCAAATCTGAATTTATAGAAGGTGTAAAGGCCTCCAAAATGAAAATGTGTGCTGATCTGTATGATTCACCATTATGGCTGGTATTAAGCTTCACAATGTAGTGAACTATGACCTCATTTTATTTTCTTTACTTAAAATTTGTTTTAATTTTACATTGTTAGGATATTTTTGTTTAATAGGTATGTGTTTACACTCCTAATTTTTATGAGGGTTTTTTTTAGTATTGCTTTAGGGCCCTTTATATGTGGGTTCCTGAGGCCTATTTAAAGCTGTGAATTACTGTTTGTTCATTGTTGATGGTTTTGATTTATTTTTAATGGCTTCTTTATTTTAGGTATCTCTAACAATGCTGTTTTATTTATTGCTATACCTTTTAAGTTATGAAGAACTTCACTCAGAATGACTATGGCAGAAAAAAGCAGAGGAAAATGTATTGTGAAAACAAGCGTGTTTGCTGGGGTCATTCACTTAAAATGGCTTTTGTAATACATAGTCTTCCAAGTTATAGGCAAGATGTTTGGAAGAATAATTGTGTTGCCATTGAGTTAGGAACGGCTGAAGGGAAGCAACATTGACTCCATGCTCAGGAGGCATAAAGTGAGCTTTATTAGGAACATCACATATTTTGTAGTCAGGATCGTTCACCCAGAACCTGATTGGTTCTTAACAACACTCCTCACACCATTGGTTAATTAGGAACACCACCTTCTTTCCATAAACATCACATACAAGTATTCCACATGTTCACAAACACCAGGTGCAGAGACTAAGATAAAAATTGTTTTAAGTCTTTTTTCTGGGTGTTCTCACAGCTTTCTCCAGGATGCTGCCTGGGAAAGCTATCTGTTTCTCTCTCTAAACTGTCGCATCCACATAATTGTACAATTTTTACAATTCTGCTTTGTCTACATTCTTATACAGGTCAGATTTCAAACTTTTTAAGTGAGTGGGAACTGTTTTTCTGATAATATCTGAAATGGTTTGTACCTCTGCTTTGGTAGAAAATATAAGTACACCAATGGTCCTGAATCTAATCTCACTTATGCCACTTATTCTTGTGAATCAAGAGCAATTTCACTACAATCAGGGAAGTTACAGTCATTAGGTCCTACTGTAAATAAAATAAGAATCAAGCCTTAAATCTCTCCAAGTAAGTTTGTGATGGGTCAAGCATTTATTTCACTTTAAAAATAATAATTAGGCAGTTACAGCTGTTCTTAAAATATTTATTTATGTTTTGCTTTTACAATAATAATAAAAACCCAGTCTTACTATTCTGAGGTATTGTAATGCCTGTTCCATCCATTCCCTTTTAAATGTTAATCATGCCTGGGTGTAACACAGCAATGAACTCTTCCATGAGCTGCTCTTGCCTTTATGTCTTTCCTGCCTGTGGAATTAATTTAACTGTACTAATGACTACACAATTAGTTTAGAAACAGAAAAATGTTGCATGTACATTAATGATGAGTACTGTTGATCAGCATAGATTTCTACAAGCATGGTTTCTTATTGATTAATTATAAAGATTCAATAGGACACACCTTTTAAATGATGGTATTACTCATAACAGAATCCCCAGTCATGATCTTCATGCTATTGCTATACTGCTTCATAAAATTCAATGAAGAATTATTTTAGAGGTTACACCCCACTCCTGAACTTAGACAGGGCCTCTCTTTCATGCCTTTTCAAAGTCCTGTGGTGGGCCTGACTTTGTTGATGTCTAATTTTCATGCCATCTTTCATAAAATTAATTTTTGATTTTTTTTATGATCTTGCATGCTCTGGTGAGGGGAGCTAACTACATATATGAATTGGTTTTTTTAATTATCTACAATAGCTTATGCATTTTAGGAGAGTTCTGGTACTCATTTACTAAGATTGAATCAATTTTTTCATTTGAATTTTCAATCCATCCTACCACAAGAAAATAATCTCCAAGGAACACTTACTGTTCATATAGGATATTTCTGTCATATGCTTCTCTTTGTTCATCTGTTGCAAAAGGTTCTTGCTATGATGTTTTGAGAGAAATAGTAAGTTCGTTTCAAATAAAAAAAAGTCTGTTGTGAATTTACAAAAAAAATCTAAAAAAAAAAAGTAACTAGATAAAACAATGGCATAAAAATTCTGAAACCAAAAAAAAGGAGAAAAAACCCAGATCTGCTCTAGACTATCTAGGAGGTCCAGATGGCAGAGCTAACTCTGCAGGACTGGGCTGAAATCACAACTGTAAAAGAGGAAATCTGAAATATGCTTTCATGCATTTGCATGCAGTCATCATCTTCCAAACCATGGAAAGAAATAGTCTTCTTGCTGGCTGAGAAGCACCTCACATACCTCCTCTCTTGTTCTGAATGGTGTTTGTGTCAGTCTGCAGCTATGTATGATATTATGTCTTATAATTCTGCATCACTTCTATCCAGTCATATCTAATGTAGAAAATTAGTTTTCAGTGAAAGTACTATGCAATGCTTTTATTATATTTGTGTGCAATGTCCCCTCTTCCATTGACCATATTTGATGTAAAAGAAAAAACACAGTTCCACAATAAAATACAAAAGTAGTAAAGCAGTATTGACCTTTCTTGTTGTTGTGTATGTAAATACTTATAAGTTTTCCCTTTCCTTCAGTCATGATTACCTACTATTTGGGCTTTTTCTCAAAAGTTCAATGACTATTTAAATGCTAGATAAGCACTAATCTTTATTTAGAAACTGAAAAATAAATTATAAAAATTAGTTTTATCTCTTGTGATGGAAAACATTACCATTTTAACATTACCAAACTCAATTTATTATGCCTAGTGTTGTTCATCCTTTGCCTGTTTTGAGAATAGAATTCCTGTGGAAAGTCAACACACTCTCACAGACATGTTTTGAGCCTCCTGCTGGGAGAGACAGAGATATCATAAAAGCACAGCCTTGTAATAATCTGTGGGTGGGCAAAGCCTTTTGATATATTGGGGCATGCAGCAGGCCCCCCTGCCCCTGCCTGCCCTTCACTAGGAAGAACTGAGCCTGTGTCCCCATGTGTCTGCTGCCAGGCATTGTTAGCAAGGTAATGAAATAAATCTACTCTTTGCATTTGAGCTGTGGTTTGGTGGTTGCCTTAGTTACCTGTAGGTGTCGACTCACACAGTGCACATTCAAGGGGCTCTATCAGAGATGACACCATATAAAACCACATTGCTGAGGCAAGCAGCTCCCGTGCTGGCATGATCAACAACAGACTGCTCTAATGCAGTCCACAGGGGAATTTCCTGAATCAGGGAAACTTGGGGGAGCCGAGACACCCACCAGGAGGCTGAGATAGCAGCTGATGGGACCAGGGCACAGTCAGGAACAACCATAGTCCCACTCCCCCACCCTGCCCCCTATATGAAAGAAGCCCCTAGAGAGCATGGCTGTCAGGAAGGATGCTCTAGTTCTGCTGGATTGATCAGGGAGCAATGATATCCAGCTGGCAGAAGGCTATCTCTTCTCTAAACATCACCACATCCCTGGAAATGTTCAAAGGTAGGCTGAATGGGGCTTTGAGCAACTTGGTCTAGTGGAAGGTGTCCCAGTCCCAGGGGATTGTCACTAGGTGATCTTTAGGGTTTCTTCCAACCCAAATCATCCTATGATTCTATGTGAAGAGAAATCTTCCTACCCTGGTTCAGCCATTATATTATTTTCCATTATTGACTTTTCAGGTAGGCAGCAATGAAGTTGCAACAAGTCGTCTAAGGGCAACCAAGAGAGACCTCAGGCCTTGGGACTACTGGTTAAGGGATCAGGAGCACAAGAAGTGTTCTCCTCTATCCTTCCAATTTCAAGGAATGATGAGGTAAGAAACAGAAAGGACCAGCAGATCAATAGCTGGCTCTGAGCCTGGTGTCACCGCCAGAATTTTGGGTTTTTTCATCATTGTCAGTCTGCACAACACTGAGTCTGCTGGATACACCTGTCTCAAAAGGAGAAAAGTATCTTTGTACAGGAGTTGATTAGGGTCATTGAAAAAGCTTCAAACTAGATTTGAAGAGGGTGAGAGAGTAAAAATCCATTTTGAATTAGGTGAAGTGTCTAGGAGAGGTAATGTCCTGGGGTGACGTTATGATGCTTGTATTCCCATTCATATGTTCTGTGCCTTTAAGACTGGCTCTGAAGAGTGGAAGTTTTGTTTGGGTTTCTCTTATCAGGGACACAGAGACGAGCAGTACATAGGGCTGTTTTTGCTTCTTGCTTTCAGCTTGCTGCTTTGCTTGCTCTCTTTTCTGCTCTTGCTTCTGCTCTGCTTTGGCCTCTGCTTATTAGCTAGTTTAGCTAAACAGTCCAAATTCCTTCCTGGACTGTTTCTCCTCTCCTGTTTCTGTGACCATCTCGAACCTGCTCTGGACTGGGACCTGGGAACACCGAGGATTTGCACCATTTGGCTGCAGCAGCTGCCCCAGCGCCGGAGGGACTGAGAACAGAGCAACCACCCCCGAAAGAGACTGATTTTGTCATCTTTCTAAGAGCGGTGTCATCTGGTATTGTTCATTTTGTGTGCTGGGGGGTGCTGTGTCTGTCAAATAAACAGGTTCTTTCCACCTCTCTCTGAGGAATTCTTCCCAAACCAGTTGGGGGGAGGGGCCGTGTGGGTTTGCTTTCTGGAGGGGCCCTCCTTTGCAGATTCTTTAACAAATTTGCCCTAAACCAGCACAAATTCTTGGCGCCCAAACGTGAGGCTCGAGAGAGAGTGTGGAAAAACCCTGTTTTGACTGCATTTTGGCTGCTATTACTCTGTGTTCGTTTAAATCAGCTAATAGCCATGCTTTTTGGATTCATAATGTCTGTTGGGGTGAAGGTTTGCATGCATTTCGGGTCCCTAGGGTTTTTTGAGATTTTAATACCTCTCTGGTCCCTAGGCTTATTTTCGTATCCAGAAATAGCTTTGGTATTGCCCCTAATATGTAGTTTTTACATCAGAGGGGCTGTGACCAGAATAGCTATCCTGCTGGGTTTGGTGGCAATAATGTGCAAGAAGTTTATAAACATGCTAGGGTCTGCTCCAGGTATGAATGGTTAATGGCTATGGTTATGCATCCAGTTCGTTGCAGGAGGAGCAGGAGGGAATGAGGTTTTTCAGCCTCTGCTTTCCTCCTTCTCCTATGAATCAGTTGCATCACTAGTGAAGGATGTTCAGTTTCCCCTCAATGTTAAAGAAACCATCTTCCTGGTATTCAATCTGGTAACCTTCCTCTATACAGCCTGCTGCTTCTCTAGAAGGAGGGCTGAGATTTCTAGACAGGCTGATGAGACCCCTGACTCAGGAGTAAACCCCGGTGTGGAAAATCCTAAGTGGTGTGGGAAATGGGAGCATATGGGCCAAATCCTGAAGGAATTCTCTGACCCTATAGTCTGGGATTTTCCCCATGAACAAATTCAGAACCCAGCTGAGGTGGGGAAATATCTGAAAGAGAAGTACCAGGATGAGCCTAAGGAGAGGAAGGTCATTGCAGTGAGCTGGGCCCTGGCATATGCTTATCGCACACTGCTAGATACTGTCGGGCAGCAGACAGAGGCAGGGGGGCAGGGAGATAAATCAGCAACTGTCCCGGTGACTCAGGCTGCAGCTAACACTCCAGGCTTGAAGCCAGCAGCTAAACCCATGGCTGTTGCTACCAGCACTAGAAGTGGGAAATGCACGGACAAGACCAATCGACCAGTGGATGATGATGATCATGATGATGAAGGATAAGGAACTTCAATGCCTCCTGACAAAAAATCAGGAGTCAAAGCAGCAGGTGCAAGATCAGACGCGAATATTGAGTCTTATTCCCTGAAGGACCTTCGTGGCTTAGGGAAGAATTACATGCGACGACCCGATGAACCCATAATTAGTTTGCTGGTCCATCTCTGGGATGCTGCAGGCGAGGCTACAATTCTGGATGGCACTGAAGCCAGGCATTTGGGTTCCCTGTCACAGGATCCTGTCATCAACCAAGAAATGATGAGAGGGGCTAATCCACACAGCCTCTGGGCACAGGTCTTGGACAGTGTTGCACAAAGATAGCTGTGTGCACATGATCTCTATATGCAACAAACTCAGTGGAAGACCATAGAGCAAGGGATCCAATGCCTGAGAGAAATGGCCGTGGCTGAGATTATCTTCTCAGATGATGTAACAACTAGGAACCCAGACTTAGTACCATGCACGTCTGTGATGTGGCAAAAACTTGTACGACTTGGGCCACATGAATATGCTTCTGCCTTAGCCATCATGAAGAGGGACGAGAGGCATGAGACTGTGCTTGACATGGCAAGGAAGCTCCGAGCATATGCAGATGCTGTACACGGCCTGACACATGCCAGAATCGCAGCGGCAGAAACACGTCTGCAGAACTTAGAGGATAAGATAGAGGAGAATCATAAGAAGCTTAGAGAGGAGATTAAAGAAGACCTTCTCCAAATTTCAGCAGTACAGATCCGAAGTTCTGGTATCCAAGGCACACGTTTCCCAGATGGTGAGAGAAGGTACACCCCACGAGCTGAGCTGTGGTTTTACCTGCATGATTGTGGGGAAAACATGAGAAGGTGGGATAGGAAACCTACCGCTGTTCTGGCACGACGGGTGCGTGAACTGAAGGAAGCCACCAGTAGGAAAGCAGGTCCAGTTGCCCGTAGCCAAACGGCCAGGTATGATGATGATGACATGTCTGATCCCCTCGAAGGAACATCTAAAACATACACCCAGGGAAAGAAGGATAACCAGGCTTAGAGGGGCCCTGCCTCTAGCCAGGTAGAGGCCAGGGAAAATCGTGTTTTCTGGTCTGTGCGGATTCGTTGGCCTGGCACATCCGAACCACAAGAGTAAAAAGCTTTGGTTGATACTGGTGTGCAATGTATATTAATCCCATCAAGACGTGGGGACAGAGTCTGTTTCTATTGCTGGTGTGACAGGGGGATCCCAGGATTTCACTTTGGTGGAGGCTGATGTGAGCCTAACGGGAAATGAGTGGAAGAAGCATCCTATTGTGACTGGCCCAGAGGCCCCATGTATTTTGGGCATAGACTACCTTTGAAGTGGGTACTTCAAAGACCCAAAAGGACTCAGATGGGCATTTGGAATAGCTGCTTTAGAGACAGAGGGCATCCAGCAATTGAACACCTTGCCTGGGTTGTCTGAGAATCCATCTGCAGTAGGATGCCCGACAGGACAAGAGTAAAGAGTGCCAATTGCCACTTCCATAGTGCATCGACGGCAGTATAGAACCACTCGAAATGCTGTGATCCCCATCCATAAGATGATCCGAGAGCTGGAGAGCCAAGGGGTGGTCAGCAAGACCCACTGACCCTTCAACAGCCCCATTTGGCCTGTGCGAAAATCTGAAGGAGAATGGAGATTGACTGTGGACTACCGTGCATTGAATGAAGTGACTCCACCACTGAGTGCTGCCATACCAGACATATTAGAGCTCCAGTACAAGCTTGAGTCCAAGGCAGCAAAGTGGTATGCCACTATAGACATTGCCAATGCATTTTTCTCCATTCCTCTGGCAGCAGAATGCAGGCCTCAGTTTGCTTTCACAGGGAGGCGAGTGCAGTACACCTGGAACCGACTGCCCCAGGGGTGGAAGCACAGCCCCACCATCTGCCATGGACGTATCCAGACTGCACTAGAAAGGGGTGAGGCTCCAGAACATCTGCAGTATATTGATGACATCATTGTGTGGGGGAACACAGCTGCGCAAGTGTTTGAAAAAGGGAAGGAAATCATCCAGATCCTCCTGGGAGCTGGTTTTGCCATTAAAAAGAGCAAAGTAAAGGGACCAGCTGGTGAGATTCAATTCCTGGGAGTGAAGTGGCAAGATGGACGGCGTCAGATTCCTACAGATGTCCTCAACAAGATCACAGCAATGTCTCCACCCACCAATAAGAAAGAGACACAAGCTTTCCTGGGTGCAATAGGTTTTTGGAGGATGCATATTCCTGAGTACAGTCAGATTGTGAGCCCTCTTTGCCTGGTCACCCGCAAGAAGAACAATTTCCAGTGGGGTCCTGAGCAGCAACAGGCCTTTGTCCAGATCAAGCAGGACATTGCTCATGCAGTAGCCCTTGGCCCAGTCAGGACAGGAACAGAGGTAAAGAACATGCTCTACTCTGCAGCCGGGAACCATGGCTTGTCCTGGAGTCTTTGGCAGAAGGTGCCTGAGGAGACTCAGGGTCGACCACTGGGATTTTGGAGTCAAAGCTACAGAGGGTCTGAAGCCAACTACACTCCCACAGAGAAAGAAATCTTGGCTGCCTATGAAGGAGTCCAGGCTGCCTCGGAGGTAATAGGCACTGAAGCACAACTCCTCCTGGCACCCCGACTACCCGTGCTGGGGTGGATGTTCAAAGGCAAGGTTCCTTCTACTCACCATGCCACCAGTGCTACATAGAGCAAGTGGATTGCTCTCATCACTCAGCGCGCCCGTATAGGTAAACTGAATCGCCCTGGGATTTTGGAGGTCATTACGAATTGGTTCGAAGGTGAGAATTTTGGTGTCACAGATGAAGAGGAACAAGAACCAGTGACACGTGCTGAAGAGGCTCCTCCCTATAACCAACTGCCCCCAGAGGAAAGACGCTATGCTCTTTTCACTGACGGCTCTTGTCGCATCGTAGGGATGAACCGGAAGTGGAAAGCAGCCGTATGGAGCCCCACACAACAGGTTGCACAAGCTACCGAAGGAGAAGGTGGATCAAGCCAACTTGCTGAACTCAAAGCTGTTCAACTAGCCCTGGACATTGCTGAGAGAGAGAAGTGGCCAAAGCTCTACCTCTACACTGATTCATGGATGGTAGCCAATGCTCTGTGGGGATAGCTGGAGAGGTGGAAAAAGGCTAACTGGCAGCGTAGAGGGAAACCAATTTGGGCTGCTGATGAGTGGAAAGACATTGCTACCAGGGTAGGGAGGCTACCTGTGAAAGTCCGCCATGTAGATGCCCATGTACCCAAGAGTAGGGCCACCGAGGAGCACCAAAACAATGAGCAGGTAGACCAAGCTGCAAAGATAGGGGTGTCCAAAATAGATCTAGATTGGGAACATAAGGGAGAGTTATTCCTAGCTCGATGGGCCCATGATGCCTCAGGCCACCAGGGCAGAGATGCCACCTATAAGTGGGCACGAGACCGAGGGGTGGATCTAACCATGGACAGTATTTCTCAGGTTATCCATGACTGTGAGATGTGTGCTGCCATCAAGCAGGCCAAGCGAGTGAAGCCCCTCTGGTACGGTGGGCGGTGGTCCAAGTACAAGTATGGGGAGGCCTGGCAGATTGACTCCATCACACTGCCCCAGACACGCCAGGGCAAACGCTACGTGCTGACCATGGTGGAAGCCACCACTGGATGGTTGGAAACTTACCCTGTGTCTCATGCTACAGCCCGGAACACCATCCTGGGCCTGGAAAAGCAAGTTCTGTGGAGACATGGCACCCCTGAGAGGATCGAGTCAGACAATGGGACTCATTTCAAGAACAGCCTTATCAACACCTGGGCTAGGGAACATGGCATTGAGTGGGTGTACCATATTCCCTACCATGCACCAGCTGCAGGAAAAGTGGAGAAGTACAATGGACTACTAAAAACCCAGTTGAAAGCTTTGGGTGGGGGATCTTTCAAAAATTGGGAGTACCATTTAGCAAAGGCCACCTGCTTAGTTAACACCCGAGGTTCCACCAACCAAGCAGGTCCTGCCCAGTCTGAGTCCCTGAATGTAATAGAAGGAGACAAAGTCCCAGTGGTACATATTAGAGGTTTGTTAGGGAAGACTGTGTGGATCAATTCTGCCTCGAGTACAGACAAACCCATTCGTGGGGTTGTCTTTGCTCAGGGACCAGGTTGCACGTGGTGGATAATGCAAAGAGATGGAACAACACAATGTGTACCTCAGGGAGATCTGATTGTGGGGTAAGAATGATGTGCAATATCACTGTTCATTGGATGTTACTGCCATTGTCTGTACATTAAACCATACAGACATGAGATAGAAGGAAATGTGTAAGTGTCGAAGGTCTGAGCAAGTGATAGATGGAGCTTTAAGTGACTAGAGTGAAAAGGGGGAATCCTGCAGCTCTGTAATATAGGGCCTGGATTCAGTGGTCCAGTGTGGGGATGTGATGAAGGCATGATGGGTATTGCTTGTAAATTTTGGGGGAACAGATGGAAATTTTGTATGAATAATGCATGATGTGTTGTAGTATGTTGATGATATGGGGAGAAGGGGTGGAATGTCCTGGGGTGATGTTATGATGCTTGTATTCCCATTCATATGTTCTGTGCCTTTAAGACTGGCTCTGAAGAGTGGAAGTTTTGTTTGGGTTTCTCTTATCAGGGACACAGAGACGAGCAGTACATAGGGCTGTTTTTGCTTCTTGCTTTCAGCTTGCTGCTTTGCTTGCTCTCTTTTCTGCTCTTGCTTCTGCTCTGCTTTGGCCTCTGCTTATTAGCTAGTTTAGCTAAACAGTCCAAATTCCTTCCTGGACTGTTTCTCCTCTCCTGTTTCTGTGACCATCTCGAACCTGCTCTGGACTGGGACCTGGGAACACCGAGGATTTGCACCATTTGGCTGCAGCAGCTGCCCCAGCGCCGGAGGGACTGAGAACAGAGCAACCACCCCCGAAAGAGACTGATTTTGTCATCTTTCTAAGAGCGGTGTCATCTGGTATTGTTCATTTTGTGTGCTGGGGGGTGCTGTGTCTGTCAAATAAACAGGTTCTTTCCACCTCTCTCTGAGGAATTCTTCCCAAACCAGTTGGGGGGAGGGGCCGTGTGGGTTTGCTTTCTGGAGGGGCCCTCCTTTGCAGATTCTTTAACAAATTTGCCCTAAATCTGGACAGGTAAAAAGTCTGTAAGGCCAAAGCTGAAGGGAAAAACTGCAGGACAGAAATAGTGAGGAGACAGAGAAAAACATCAGAAACAGCCACAAGGCCAGTCTGGCCTGACCTAGGAATTCTTTTGATAAAGAGGAACTGGCGATAAATGTCACGCGGAATGAATATGTATGAACCTATTGTGAGACTGTATGCATATGCATTTGGAAGGGGAGATAAAAGGAGATCTGAAGTTCTCAGAGGTGCACATGCCTTTTTTGAGGAGAGCAATCTCCGCATGCGTTCAGCGCTGTAATAATCATACCAAGCTTTACAACTTTTACAAACTTTTGGGGTTTCTTCTTTTCTCCGCAAAACAAGGGACAGGGATAAAACCAGGCTTTATAAAAATAACACTGGGGACAGCACACCAATGTTTGAGGGACATTGTGCCAGTGAGGTCCTTTGGTCTGCCAGTTCAGTGGAAGTAGGGGATGGAGATCCATATGGCAATGCACCAGTGCATTCCGCAATGGGGGACAAACAGGAAAAGTTGGAAGCTGTTGTGCTTCTGGAAGACTATGATAAAGTTACAATCATGGAGACATATTGGGATGACTCACACAACTGGAGTGTAGCAATAGATGGCTATAAACTCTTCAGAAGGGACAAGCAAGGAAGGAGAGGCAGTGAGGTAGCCTGTATGTTAGGGAGTGTTTTGATTGTCTAGAGCTTACTGATGGCGATGTAAAGTGTTTATGGGTAAGAATCAGGGCGAAGGCTAAAAAAGCAGAAAGGGGGATGTGGAAGATCAGACCGCTACAGAAGCTGAGCTGGGTAACACCGCAGACCTCCTGGTCCTAGTATAGTGGAAGCCGTGGGAGAGATAAACTCAAGGCAGGAACAAGAAGTGAAGACACCACGTCTGACTGCTCTGATGAGAGAGGATGTTGACAAGGACATCACTGGTGCAAGAAAATGCAACAGGGACTTGATAACCAAAAAGATTGTATTACTAAGGGAACAGGGGCAAAGGGATCTGAGTGAAAATTTTTGTGCGAAAGTTAGAGAATTATAAATTCTGCTAATCAGTGTAATAAAATTGGCTTTGCTTTGCTTGGACTGCATGGTCTGTTTCTTTCAATCACTGCATCCACCCAAGCAGGTTGAAGACGCAGATGAAATATTCTATAAGCAGCTGGGGGTAGTCTCGTGATCACTGGCCCTTGTTCTCCTGGGGGACTTCAACTTACCAGAAGACTGCTGGAAACACAATGCAGCAGAAAGAAAACTGCCTAAGAGATTCCTGACACAGATGGGGAGTGAGCCAGCTAGGGAAGGTGCCTCCCTGGACCTGCTGTTTGTGAACAGAGAAGGACTTGTGGGTGATATGGTTGTCAGAAGCTGTCTTGGGCACAGCAATTATGAAATTATAAAAGTTTTAAATTCTCAAAGAATTTGAGGATGGTTAGTAGAATTGCTACTTTGGACTTCTGAAGGGCAGACTTTGGCTTGTTTAGGGGCCTGGTCGACAGAGTCCCTTGGGAGACTGTTCTGAAGGACAAAGGATTCCAGGTATGCTGGACAGTCTGCAAGAAGGAAATCTTAAAGGTGCAGGAGTCCCCAAGTGGTGAAATACAAGCTGATGGTAAAGAAGACCGGCCTGGCTGAACAGACAGCTTTGGACGGAATGCAAGAAAAAGAGAGATTATGAACTTTGGAAGAAGGGGAAGGCAACTCAGGAGGACTTACAAGGATGTCATGAGGTTATGCAAGGAAAAAATTAGAAAGGTCAAAGCTCAGCTAGAACTTAATTATCTACTGCTGTAAAAGACAATAAAAAAAGTTCATATAAATACATTCACAACAAATGGAGGGCTAAGGAGAATCGCCATGATTTATTGTATGCATGAGTAAGCATAGTAACATAGGATGAATATTGCAAGATATTAGTTGTTTGGCTTAATAGGTAAAATTTAAATAAGTCACATGAAGTTATAATACTGTGTGATTTAGTATGCTGTTTGCTTAGCTTTACTTGCTTGGCATGAGTCTCTGGATTTGCTGAAGCCTTGGGCCCCAAGCTGTGAACTTTCACCTAGATAGGCTTTCAGCTGGAATAGAGTTAATTTTCTAAGTAATTTTCCTAGTAGCTGTACTGTGCTGTGGTTTGGATTTAGAATGAGAATAATATTGATAACACACTGATGTTGTAATTGTTTCTAAATAGTGCTCACTCAAAATCAAAGACTTCTTATTATCCCATGCTCTGCCAACTGAGCTAATAGACAAGAAGTACAAACCAGAAGATAGAGGTTACGGTCATCACCAGAAGCTGTAATGTGATAAGAACTGTTAATGGCCTGCTTGCACGGACACAGAGGAAACAGAGAAAGGATTCAATAAGGTGTTAGAAGACCCCAGACCAAAAATCACCATCGGACTAAGAGGCGTGTGCTAGGTGCATAAAGAGTGAGAAAAGAACAGGTGCATAGACTGTAAGGGTATAAATGCTTAGGGGTTTCTTTATTCTGGGTCCCTCTTTTGAGGCACCCAGCTTGAGCTACCAGATTTCAGGATTGATCTGTGCCAATAAACCTATCTAATAGAGATGAGAGCCTAGTGTCAAAAATGTCTTTGTCCTTGTCCTAGGGTGACGTTATGATGCTTGTATCCTCATTTGTGTGTTCTCTTTATGCTGGATATTATGTCCTGTGCCTTCAAGACTGGCTTTGAAGAGTGAATGCTTTGTTTTGGTTTTGTTATCAGCCTGCTCCCCCGTGGCTGGCGGGGCACAGAGAGCAGTACATAGTGCAGCTTTTGCTTTTTGCTTGGCTTTTTGCTTTGCTCTTGCTTCTGCTTTGCTCCTGCTTTTTGCTTCTGCTCATTAGTTAGTTTAGCTAAGAAGTCTGAATTTTTCCCTGGACTGTTTTTCCTTTCCCTTTTTTGGAACCACTCGAGCCTGCTCCGAACTGGGACCTGAGAAACACCAAAAGTTTACACCTTGTGACCTGCAGCAGCTATCCCCAGTGCCAGAGGGACTGATAAGAGAGCGATCACTCCCAAGAGAGGCTTTCTGAATCTGTCATCTTTTTCAGAGCGATAAAAGAGTGTTGTCGTCTGGTATTGTTCATTTTGTGTGCTGGGGGGTGTTTTGCCTCTTAAATAAACAGGTTCTTTCCACTTCTCTCCAAAGAATCCTTCCTGAACAGGTTGGGGAGAGGGGCCGTGTAGGTTTGCTTTCTGAAAAGACCCCCTTTTGGAGGTTTTCTCCCAAATTTGCCCTAAACCAGGACAGTCTTCAACAATGAGGAAAAGGCTGAGATACTTAATCTGTTTGTTACCTCAGTCTTTAATAGTAAGGTCAGTTGTTCTCAGGGTACCCAGCCCCCTGAGCTGGAAGACAGAGATGGGGAGCAGAATGAAGCCCCTATAACCCAAGGGGAAATGGTAAGCGATCTGCTGTACTATTTGGATGCACATAAGTCTGTGGAATCTGATGGGGCTCACTCAAGGGTACTGAAGGCGCTGGAGGAAGCACTCATCAAGCCACTTTCATTTATCAGCAGTCCTGGATAACCAGGGAGGTCACAGTTGACTGGAGATGAGGAAATGTGACACCCATCTCCAATTGCCAGAAGGAAGATCCAGGGAACTACAGGCCTGTCGAGGCCTGTCAGTGTGACCTTGATGCCAGGGAAGGTTATGAAAGAGATCATCTTGAGTGCCGTCACACAGCATGTACAGGACAACCAGGGGATTAGGCCCAGTCAACATGGGTTTAGGAAAGGCAGGTTGTTTTTCCTGGAGAAAAGGAAGCTAAGGAGAGACTTTCTTGCTCTTTACAACTACCTGAAAGGAGGCTGTAGTGAGTTATAGGACAAGAAGGAATGGCCTCAAGTTGCACCAGGGGAGGTTTAGGTTGGATATTAGGAAAGGTTTCTTCACAGAAAGAGTTTTAAAACATTGAAACAAGCTGCCCAGGGAAATGGTGAAGCCACTGTCCCTGGAAATGTTCAAAGAACATATAGATGTGGTGCTTAAAGACATGGTTTAGTGGCGAACTGGGCAGTGCTGGGTTAATGGTGGGACTTGATGGTCTTAGAGGTCTTTCTTTTCCAACCTTAATGATTTTATGATTCTATGACTTTTCTTGCTGCTTCCAGAGGTCAAATAAAAGTTTCTTTCCTCAACACAGTTGCTGAAGAGGAGAAATTTTATTTCTACTAGTGTTGTTAATTAATAAATTCTATTTGCTTGTGTAGCATTTCAGATTGCATGGGGAAATTACCCTCTTCAGTCTACTTAAAATGAGGGATTGAATTTGTGGCATCAAACACCTAAAGGCTGTTTAATATTGGTTTCTAATATTTTATGTTTGGGAGGAAATTGGATATTTTCCTGGTTCCTAGGATGGGATTGAAAGAGGAGTCCATAGATCTCTTGAATAATAGCCATAGTGATACCTCATAGATTATTGGAATATGAATCCCAGTATTACCAGGTAGATTGTGCCTGGGCCAGTCTGACCCTTGCTGCTGGGCTAAAGGCGGCAGCTGTGGTGTATCACCCCAGAGACACCTTTAGCTTGCTGGTAGTTGCAGCTAGGCAGCCAAACAAGTCCAGGCTTGTTAGGAACTCCATTTACCTCAGGAAGAAGGCTTCAGGCAAAGGTGAAGACAAAAGAGATGGATTCTGCTGGAGGGTTTAATATCCAGAGTTTTATTCCATGGTCACAGAGGTCTGAATGTCAGTAACAGCTCCAACAGAATTGGCGACCGCATGGCCTGATTCACCTTTTAAGCTCCCGGGGCAGGGGGAGGGGAGGGGACAGGTGAGCCACCAACCAGGTGGGAGGGGCGGGGTCTCAGGAGAGGATGACACCTAGACAGACCAATGACCTCTGGGCCTGAGGGGCATCCTTTGAAAGTGACAAACCACACTACGCCTTGCTGGAATGTTAAAACTGATTGACAGCCCAGCAGGGGGCGAGGGGGGAAGGGAAAGAGGGGTATTGGCACACCTGGGGAAGGGACCCGAAAGTTTAAAACACACCGCAACAATAGATCCAGCTTGTTCATAGAGTTATAGCTGTATTGTGTTTGCATGGCAAGGTTTTGCTAACAGGGAGTGATACCTTTTTCAACCTAGAAATGAAACAAGGCACACTTTCGAGATAATATTACTGTAGGAGGTAATATAAAGGTGGATCTTTATTGGGGGCCTCCAGGGGCAGTTATGGAAAAATGTCCACAAAATCCCACTCACACAGGGTGAATACAGTTTTTATAAGTTTAGCAAATTAGGATATTTGACAAGAATTCCCAATTAGAAGCACAGGTGTTGAGGCAATTCCCCCTTCTGGTTCAACCCTTTTCTGGAGCCCCCCCCCCCCCCCCCCTTGGTACTATCAGTACTTCGTTTATGAAAATGTGTCTTGAAAAGCTGTTTTCAACCTTGGTAGCCAAGGAGAACCAAGATGGGATAGGAGCTTTGTAATATGTTTTGTCTTTCTGCCTAGGGAAAGGGCATGGAAAATTGCTGGGAAAACTAGCTACAAATGCAATAATAAGCTACAGGGCTACAAATATATGTGTAAATAATACAGAGAATATATAACAGAGAAAAGGGAAAAATCAAGAGGCATCAGCAAGCTACAGGGGTGACTTCTGCGAGAAGCTGCAAGAAGCTTCTCCCATGCCTAACAGAGCCAATGTCCGCTGAAATAAACAGGGCAGGAGACTTTTTCTCCTTTTAATGCCTTTATTAAAAGTGATCAGCACAGGATTGGGCAGCTCGGACGGGTCTGCAGTCTCCCGTCGTCTCTCCCAGGGCAACGAGGAGGAGGAGGAGGAGGAGGAGGATATGCACAGCTTTGTCCACTAGGGGCAGAGCTGGGGGTCCGGTCCTCGTGGGAGCCTTTAGGGCGTGGTGACCCCTTCGGATGTTACTTTTCCCGTTCCTTCCCGTTCGCTCCCGCCGTCGGGACGACTCCCGTGCTCAGGGTGAGAGAGACTACGAAGGTGTTCAGCATCTCTGCAGGCTCCACACTCTGTTCCTGACATCTGGACATCACTCCAATCTCTCAACTCTCAGTTGGCTAGTTGTTTTGGGGTCTTCTCAGTACATTTGGAGCAGTAGTCCCCCACAGCATGCTGGTCCTGGAGTCACTTTGCATAGCCCCCTCCCCCCAGGTCTCTTCACTATTTTGGGGAAAAGTACAACTTAGCCTCGGGCAAGGCTCTGTTAATACAAAAGGAGCAATTAGCCACAACGACCCGTGATTACAATAACAAAACAAACAGAACTTCAGCAGCAACTGTGATCTGGCTGTTTTTTGTAACCTCTTCTCACAAAAAACATTAGCAGAATTTTTGTTCATAACACCAGCTGGCTCCAAGACAGATGTGCTGCAGGCCAAGGCTGGGCCGATCAGTGATGGTAGTAACACGTCTGTGATAACATACTGTCCTGGTTTAGGGCAAATTATGGAGGAAAGCTCTGAATTGGGGTTCCTCTAGAAAGCAGATTCTAGTGGCCCCTCCCCCACCTGGTTTGGGAAAAGATTTCCTTGGAGAAAAGTGGAAAAAAACTGTTTATTTAACGGGAAAAGCATTCACCATCCAAAAAAATGAGCAATATTAAACAATAAAACCTCTTGCCAATCCAAAGAGATGACAAACTCAGAAAGTCCCCTTTGTGGGCTGTAGCTCAGCTCACTCAGTATATTATCAGTCTTATCAGTCCCTCTGGTGCAGGAAAATGCCACGGCCCAGGCCAGGTCCTGGTGAGCCACAGGTGTGAGCTCCCAGTGCTCTTCTGGATTTTCAGTCCAGAGCAGGTTGAAACAGTTCCATGAAAAAGAAAAACCACAGTCCAGGGAACTTCTCTGCCTCAGCTAGCTAAAAACTAACTAAAAAGCAAAGGAGAGCTTTCTCTCGCTGTCTGTCCATGCTGCAGACAACACAGTCCAGGAGAAGGATGTGGGGGAGTGAGTGCAGTTTCTAATAACAAACTCTGCGCTTCTTCCCACCCCATCTTCACTCTCAGAACCAGTCTTAAAGGTGCAAAACCTATTTCTAGGCTAAACAGATGAATTGGGATACAATTCAGCATCATAAAGTCACCCCAGGACACCCAGGTAAGGGATGTAGTCAGGAAGCTGCCTGATTGGTATCAGCCCTCTGACTATGTTGGAGGTTAGAATCTTTCATTACCGGGTATTTAAGAGAGACAAAAGAAGTGGCCAAGCTCAGGGGAGGAAGGCATCTGGCTGCACTTCTCTTATCTGAGGTATTTTTCGGAGGGGCAGAGATACCAGAGATTTGGGCTGGTAAAAGAAGGGGCTAGGGCATCTGTTAGCTGTCCCTCTCAGCTTCGGAGGAGGAGGATGGTTGGAGCTGCTGCTTGGGGGAGGGAATTCGCTGCCGAAGCCCAGCCCAGTCCTGCTTCTTCTGCCTTGGGGTGAGCCTCTGCTTGTGAGAGCCACCACTGAACTGGGACCTTATAAACATCCTACCTCAGTAAAAAAAGGACCCTTGCCATCTGTTCGGGTGCCTCAGGGGAAAATACAGGGGCCCTTCCCTCCTCCCGGAGGGTACGTATCCCTGTCTGTGCGCCGCAGCTGCGGAGGAGGAGCTGGCCTGCCCCTGCCCTTCCCCCGCTGTTCCTTTTGTTTCTCTACATTGTAGCTCTGCACCCCCTGCCTTGCTGAGACACCCCGTAGCTCCTGCCTGCGTGCCCCGTGGTTCCAGCTGCAGGGTTTCTTATACATCTCATCTACCACTCTTTTGCTCCAAAGTTTCCTGCTACAGCTCCTTTTGCTATCCAGAGGGGGCACTGGGATCACCTGCCCCTGGGGGTTGGTAAAGGAAGCCCTCCTCCATCCCTTCCTGCCGGCTGCATCCGTCATTGTCCACATGGAGAAAGATGGCCAGACTCACGAGACAGCACCCCCTATAGCCGAGGGAAAGTCATCACACCTGCCCTGCCCAGCTGGAAGCCTGACAGTGCCCCTGCCTGCTGCGACCGTAACTACACAAAAGGGGAAATTGCTTGAAGAGCAGGATGAGATTGTTTATTGGGTTTTCTGTTCTTTGTTTGTTGTTGTTTATTGCCTTGTTAAATAACTGGTATTCCTTTCCTCATATCTTTGCCTGAAAGACCCTTATTTTCAAAATTATAATAATTCAGAGGGAAAGGGGTCATATTCTCCATTCCAAGGGAGGTTTCTGCCTTCCTTGGTGGACACCTGAGTTTCAAACCAAGACAGACTACTACCCTCTATTAGTATTCCAGGTGGGTAGGGATGAGACTGAAGGAAGAATTCCCAGGGTAATGAAAAGGGACTTCAAGGAACTGGGGCACTTGGCTAAAGGAGTCAGTGTGCAGCTAGTTTTCTCCTTGATTCCTTCAGTATTAGGGGAAAATACTGAAAGGAATAGGAAAACTCAGCTGATTATTACATGGCTAAGAGGCTAGTGCCGTAGGTGGAATTTTGGGTTTTTCAACAATGGGGTGGCTTATACAGTAAGCCGTGAGGCCTGCTCATGTTGGATGGGGTACACTGGACTAAGAGGGGAAACAGGCATTATGACCCAAGAATTAGGAAGGTTGATTGAGAGGTCTTTAAACTAGGTTTGAAGGGGGAAGGGAGCAAGACCAGGCTCACTAGAGATGAGCCATAGAGTGGCAGGCCTGTGATGGGGACAAAGCCATTAGCCTAGCTGAAGTGCATCTACACCAATGCACACAGTATGAGCAGCAAGCAAGAGGAGTTGGAAGCCATTGTTCAGCAGGAAAGTTATGATGCAATTGCTATCATGGAAATGTGGTGGAATGACTCTCATGACTGGAGTGCTGCAATGGAAGGGTATTAAGCTCTTTAGATGAGACAGCTGAGAGGTGGTAGGGTAGCACTGTACATTAGGGAGTGTTTTGATTATATTGAAATTGATGATGATGATGATGAAGATGGCAAGGTTGCGTGCCTATGGGTAAAGATTGGGGGAAGGTCAGCAGGGCAGACATCATGGTGGGAGTCCTTTATAGACCACCCAACCAGGACAAACAGGCTGATGAGGCATTCTACAAGCAGCTGACAGAAATCTCAATGTCTCTGGCCCTTGTACTAGTGGGCAACTTCAACTTGCCAAATGTTGGCTGGAAATTCAACACATCAGAGAGGAAGCAGTTTAGGAGGTTCCTGGAGTGTGTGGAAAAAAACTTCCTAGTATAACTGGCAAATGAACCTACCAGAGGAGGTCCTCTGCTAGACCTGTTGTTTGTAAACAGAGAAGGACTAGTTGGTGATGTAGTGGTTGGTGGCCATCTTGGGCATGGTGACCACAAAGTGTTAGCATTTTCAATACTGGGTGAAGTAAGGAAGGGCGCCAGCAGAACTTTCACCTTGGACTTTCAGTGGACAGACTTTGACATGTTTAGGACATTGATTGACAGGGCCCCTTGGGAGTCAGTCATGAAGGGCAAAGGAGTCCAGGAACTCTGGATGTGCTTTAAAAAGGAATTGTTAAATATTCAGAAGCAAGGTGTCATCATGTGTAGAAAGACAAGTTGTCGGGGGAAAGGAGTGGACTGGTTAAACAGAGAACTTACACTGGAACTTAGGAAAAAAACGAGAATCTATCATCTCTGGAAGGAGGGTCAGGTTGTCGCGGTGTGTGAGACACAACATCAAGGTTTCATGCAGCAGAGAGACTTTATCCGTGTACCCAGCTCTTTTTAGAGGCTATTCAAAAGACTCTGCATTTGACTCTGATCAGTCACAACCTAGCTCACTGACCAACAGCCACCTGCTTGTGCTCACACCAGGGACTGGCTCTTTGTAACCAACCCCCTCCTTCTCCTATGAGGCACAGAATCCATTCCATGCCGTGATAAGTCCGCCTTTCTGTTTTAAAATATAAAACTTTTAAAACCCAATCTTTCTAGCTATTGGTGTGTTCTATCAGTTTACTATCATGTCTAGGAGCTATTAAAGTACAATGTTACCAGGTGCACACTGCAGGTTAATTACTTGAAACGTACAACTAATAACTTGAACATTACAAGCAAATTAACTTAAAAACTATCAGAGGTAACATTAAAAGCTGTTAGGAGTAGTATTCATTGTTTTTAAATTGTCTGATTTTTGAGGTCTAGGTGAAATCACAGGTGAGTTGTTATTCCAAAGGTTTCTAGCTGGTGCAGAGGGTTGTTGTCCACTGAATACTGCCATTTGTGGAAATATACCTGTGGTATTATGTTTGGTTGTGGTGAGTTGGTAAACTTGCTATTAATTTCAACAGGAGTTGATATTGTGAAAAATGACCAGATAATATTGGCTTTCGCATTTATGTATTAGCCTATGCATTTTGTTAGTGATTTTAAGTATTTAGAAATACTATCAATTATAACTCTTTTTAGCTGCATGTTAGTATAATATAATCTATCAGCTTAAGCATGCACTGTATTGCTCATAGAAATAGTAGTGTAATTAATATAATATCTATGTATCACTTATGGAAATAATAGTGCGATGAATGTACTGTGTTATAGACCTTAGCAAAACATAAGACGTGAAAAAGGCTTTTGTGCAATTAAAAACAGTGTAAGGCCATCCACTGTCCAACCTGTCTAAGTGATAACCGTGACACAAACCAGAGCACCGGAGGATGTCACTATTGAGTAAGAAACAGCACAGACTCACAAGAAGGCTGATTTGCACAGCAGCCGCTTTAATACCGAAAAACTCTCTTTTTATAGACTGTTCCGATACATTTCACCTGATTGGCTAATTAGCAAAAACACCTTCCTTACAAACAATCTCTGAGAAAAACAGGAAAACAGAGAGTAGGAAAACACCACCTGGAAGTTGTTCATAATAACAAGCTATCATTGTTTCTCTACAACTTCCTAAAAGTCTCACAAGTCGGCCGTGAGAAACCTTATCTGGTTTTCTCGCTCTCTGACCAGGCTGTCACATCCACAGGAGGACAATTAGAGAATACCATGTTAAAATTAAGGAGGACATACTAAAATATTATCAGAGGATGTGAAACAGCAGGATGGTGACACAAGAAAAAATAAAATATATAATATAAATATATAATATAACCTGACACCCAGGATGTCCTGCAGATAAACTGGAGTGTGCAGAAGTCAGACAAAGGAGTTCCCAAAACATCAGAAAGGTCACAAGAATGTTTGAAAAATGCTTGAAACACATGAATATGCATGTATCTCAGCGATGTAACAGTATAAAGATAACATTGTCTGTATACCCCCCCCATGTGTTCTTTGGCTGTTTGCCAGGAGCACCCCAGCACTGGAAATATTGTCCTTTTTTAATCCTATTGCTATCATTATTAGAGTGGTTGGAAAGGCTGAGGAAGAGCCTCAGAAGGTATTCCAGGACGGACCCTGAGTCCCCAATTGGGGCGATCCTGTTGAAAACCCAGTTCGTGGCGAAATCGTGGGAAGACATAAGAAAGAAATTGGAAAAGATAGAGGGATGGCAAGACAGAGAGCTACAGGATTTGCTTCGGGACGCTCAGAAGGTCTACATGAGGAGAGATGAGGAAAGGCAGAAAATCCAGGCAAAAATATTAGTAGCTGCAGTAAGGGAAGCATAGAAGCAGGAGCAAGTCCAAGACTCATCAAAGCCAGCGCTGCCAAAGAAACAGAACCCTTCCCAAGGTAAGGGCTCAAACAATCAGAAAAAGGACATTGAATGCTATTACTGCAAGCAAAAGGGACACATTTGGAGGAATTGCCCGAAGAAAGACAAAGACAAGAAAATGTTTCAGGAAGATTAGAGGTGTCAGGGGCTTTTCAGTTTGGGGTCCAGGACATCTAAGGAGCCCTTGATAAAATTGAGACTAGGACCCCATAAGCAGGAAGTATTATTTTTAGTAGACTCTGGAGCCGAACGAACCACAGTGCAGCGATTACCATGAGGATGTTCTATAAGGGACAATACTATGATGGTAATCGGGGCAAAGGGGGAAACTTTTAGGGTCCCAATCATAAAAGGTGTTGAAATAAAATCAGAAAACAAGCGTTGTATTGGAAATATGTTGTTGGTCGAGGAAGCAGAATACAATCTGCTGGGAAGGGATTTGATGGTGACACTAGAAATTAGCCTAGTGGTGCAGAATTCTCAGCTCATGGTGAAGTTGTATCAACTCACTGCCAAGGATGAGGAGAAAATAGACCCTAAGGTGTGGTACACCCAAGGGGAGGCTGGGAGGTTGGACATCGAACCAATTCACATTGAAATTGACAGACCTGAAGACCCTATTAGGGTAAAACAATACCCCATTCCCATGGAAGGGAGGAGGGGGCTGAAACCAGTGATAGAGGAATTAGTGAAGAAAGGAATGTTGGAGCCGTGCATGTCCAGACATAATACCCCAATTTTGGCAGTGCGAAAAACAGATGGGAGTTATAGGTTGGTACAAGACTTGAGGGCTGTGAATCAAAGGACTGAGACACTGTTCCCCACGGTTTCAAATCTTTACACTTTGTTAAATAATGTCTCTCCCGAGGACACGTGGTACAGTGTGATCAATTTGAAAGACGCTTTCTGGACTTGTCCTTTAGTGAAGGACAGCAGAGATTATTTCACATTTCAATGGGAAGACTCAGAAACCAACAGAAAGCAACAATTCAGGTGGACATCCTTGCCTCAGGGGTTCGTGAATTCCCCAAACCTATTTGGTCAAGCACTTGAGCAAGTGCTGAGTCACTTTGTACCCGTGGAAGGAACAAAATTGTTACAATATGTTGATGATTTGTTGATTGCTGGTCCGAGGGAGGAGGATGTAAGGATGAGCACTATAGTGCTCTTGAATTTCTTGGGGGACAAAGGATTGAAAGTTGTTACAGAGAAAAAAAAATGTGGGCCTTTGTCAGGTTCGAGCCATTTGTCGGTGAGGGGAGACTCAAACACTCAATATGAGTGATAAGCAAATTCCGTTTATTGAAGAGAGCATCAGACACTTATACAGCGAGTAATAAGCTTATGAATATTCTGTAAACTAAGCAATCTATTGGTTAAACTATAGCATTAACTCATCCACATTCCTTTGAGGTTGCATGTCTCTTTTCTCAGGTCTCTTTCACTGTTTGTTATCCTACCACAGCTAGGCCCAAGGACACTGTTATCTTGCAGGTGCCGGACTTGGAATTAGCCATAGTTTTGTACTTTTCCATTTTCTAGCAGCTAAATTCCCAACAGAAAGTGTCTGAGTCAAAGCTTCAGATCACAGAGCCCGAGGTCAGGTATTTGGGACATTGGTTAACCAAGGGAAAGAAGAAATTAGACCCTGAGAGGGTGGCTGGGATTATTGCCCTGCCTCCTCCACGGACAAAAAGGGAGGTGAGATAGTTATTGGGGCTTTTGGGATATTGTTGGCAACGGATTGAAGGATATAGTGAGAAGGTGAAATTTTTATATGAGAAACTCACAACTGACAAGAAAAATTGGACGGAGAAAGACGAGGGTGAATTTAAGGAAGTAAAGGAAGCACTTGTGGCAGCACCACTGCTGAGCCTCCTTGATGTGAAAAGGCCATTCCAGTTGTTTGTGGATGTCAGCAGTCACACCGCCCACAGCATGCTAATGCAGGATTGGGTGGGGGCCAGGAAACTGGTGGGTTACTTGTCTAAGCTTCTAGACTCTGTAAGCAGGTGTTGGCCCACGTGCTTGCAAGCGATTGTAGCAGTGTCATTCTTGGTGGAAGAAGCCAAGAAAGTAACTTTCGGGGCCCCGTTGGTAGTATTTGTGCTGCATAATGTGCGGAGTGTACTACAGCAAAAGGCAGATAAATGGGTCACGAACGCTAGGTTGCAGAAATATGAAGCCATTTTGATCCACTCGCCTGATTTGGAACTGCGAACAACAACAGCAAAAAATCCAGCCCAATTTTCAGTCGAGGAGATCTCAGAGAAGTTCATACATAACTGCATGGAAGTGGTGGAGCTGCAGAGCAAGATAAGACCAGATTTAGAGGAGGAGGAATTGGAAGAGGGAGAAAAATGGTTTGTGGATGGATCAAGCAGAGTGATTGAAGGGAAAAGGAAATCAGGATACGCAGTTGTGGATGGGAGGACAGGAGAAGTGATAGAAGCAGGTCCACTGAACGCTGGATGGTCAGCTCGGTCATGGGAACTGTACGCAGTCTTGAGAGCTTTGAAAAGGCTGAAAGAGAAGAAGGGGACAATTTTTACAGACTCCAAATATGCTTTTGGGGTGGTCCACACATTTGGGAAGATTTGGGAAGAGAGAGGGCTGATCAACACTCGAGGACAGGGACTGATGCATGGAGAACTGATCAAGCAAATTTTGGAAGCAATAAGGGAGCCAGAGGAAATGTCAGTAGTACATGTAAAGGGTCATCAGGTGGGAATGCAGTTTCAAATCCGGGGAAACAACCTGGCAGACAAAGAAGCCAAGAATGCGGCATTGATGATGGTAAGTACCTCAGAGGTTGAAGGAACCGAGGCTCCAGAATATCCTCCACAGCCCTCCCAAAAAAATTGAAGGGTACGAGAAAATTGGGGGGAAATTGGAGGGAGGTAAGTGGAAATTACCGGACAGGAGAGAGTTGGTATCAAAAGGTTATACTAGGGGAATTTTGAGGAGACTGCACCAGCAAACACACCGGGGGGCCTCAGGCCCTGGCAGAAAAATTTCTAAAATTCTTTGAGTGCAGAGGGATTTATGAATTGGCCAAGCAGGAGGTACAAGGATGCCTGATCTGCCAGAAAGTTAACAGATTTAAGGCATGACAGGCAGTCCTGGGGAGTCGCCCCATCACGTACCAACCTTTCGAAAGGATTCAAGGTGATTTTACCAGGCTGCCCAAGCTGGGAAGGTACAAATTCCTGCTGGTGATAGTAGACAAATTGACTCATTGGGTGGAAGCTTAAGAGCGACAGCTCAAACAGTGTCCAAAAAACTTTTGGAGGAAATTGTGCCCCGATATGGGGTGGTGAATTACATAGATTCAGACTAGGGAACTCATTTTACCTCAAAGATTATTAAGCAGTTGGCAGAGTGTCTAGGCATCCGGTGGGAATACCACACTCTGTGGCATCCCTAGAGTTCAGGACAGGTCAAAAGAATGAATCAGACTTTGAAGGCACAATTGTCAAAATTAATATTGGAAACCCAGATGTCCTGGTTGAAGTGCCTCTCCCTTGCCTTGCTTAATATCAGGACTATGCCTCACTCCGAGATGGGGCTCTCACCGTTTGAAATGTTATACGGAATGCCATATAAATATGGAATGCCAATGGGATACCCCAGGTTGGAGGATAGTCAGAGTCAACCTTACTTGATTGTGGTAAACAAGAATTTACAGGAATTAAGGAAACATGGGATAGCATCTCAGAGCGCTCCTCTGGGGTCAGCTATCCCCAAAATTCGACTGGGAGACAAAGTACTTGTGAAAGTGTGGAAAGATGTTCCCCTCTCCCCTCACTGGGAAGGTCCTTTTCTTGTTCTTCTGACAACAGACACGGCCATTCGGATGGCAGAGAAAGGCTGGACACACGCATTGCGGGTGAAAAAGGTCGAGCATCAAGAAGAGGCTCCCGAGTGGAGGATCACCTCTTCCCCTGGAGATTTAAAGATAAAGCTACGCCGTCCAAGTAAATGACCGACGGAGAGCAGATAGGTTTTATATTTTCGAGTTGTGTATGCTATCCATTCATGCACTTCAAGTGCAGGTACTGTCTGGAAGTTTTTGTTATACATTGTAGAAGGGGACAGTGGCCAAAGGGGTTGTGTACTCAGTGTTTAGAGGAAGAACTCGAGCTGACTGACCGAATCTTAACTCTTGCCACAAATTTAGGAATCATCGAACAGGATTCTCAAGAGTGGTTTCATATATTCCACAACCGTGTACGGGGAAAACTAAATTCTAAGGCAGAGGTCTTAGATGTTGAGTGTGGAAAGTCGATCAGAGTACCTTGCAGCTCAGATGCGATCAAGATATCTAGGTGGGGCGCCTTTAGGAGGAGGTATGCGGCTTGGTCCAAGAATGTATTCCCAGAAGAATACTCCTGCTGCCAAGAAGATGGTCTTCCTTGCGGCTGGTGGCACCCCAGGGGGCCCAGGCAAAGGCAGAGAAGTACTCCTATGGGGAATCCTGATGGGTCTGAGCCTAGTCATGTGCGGGACAGCTAGTCTGCACACTGAGGTCCCACCTCACACAGGGAAACGGAGCCCCATGGATGAGTGCAGCAGGTGCACTCAGGTTGTCCTGGAGGGACAAGGAGGAGAGGAAGTCTCAGCATACCAAGCCCTGGAGGATTTCAGCCTGGAGCAAGGCAGGTATTGCACGATAAATGACACTCGATTGAAATTATGCAGATTGGGCAAAGAAATGTTGTTTTTCGATCCAAAAACCGAGAGTTAAGGATGGGCAGTCAGATGAGTTCAACCACAAAACACAGAAAAGGGATGCGGGATGAATGTCAATCCCCATTTGTAACCAACGTAATCGGACTGTGTGGGTCAGGGGAAAGACTGAATCGGTTTTAGTAGTGTACTATCGGGTTAGCCAATTGTGTTATGATAACTCTAAGTTGGGAATGTGTGTAATGAATGGAAAAATATACTGGGTCGGGAGAAATTTGAAATATGAGAATAAGCTCACCCTGAACAAGGAGCCTGTCATTTTGGACCTTGTCCAGGCAAATGATGACAGGGCTTGTTTGCAGTATGATAGGACTTTCTGTTTTTTCAAAGAATAAGGAAGGGGTAGATCCTGATGGCAAAATGAAACAGATAACTCAGGAATTGAAAAGACAGGAGTCAGAATTGAGGAAAAAGAGGGTGGAGCAAAAAAGGCTAAGAATGTTGAGCGAACAATATGAACAACTGGAGAAACAATATGCCAACTGGGGGCTACCTGCCCCTAATCGGAACTTATTCATTGATCTTGTCCAGGAGATCGCGACAGAGCTGGGATTGTCAAATTGTTGGATTTGTGGGGGGCTGAAATCGGCCATGAAATGGCCCCGGAAAGGTGAGAGTTTAACTCCGGAGCAACTTCTGAAATGGGACCACACACAGGTCTCCAAATTGGCACAGAGACCTGAGGGGTGGGTGTTGGATCAGCGAGTGATTGGAACCATTTGCATCAGCAGAGAGGGAAGGGAATATACCGAGGTGGTGGGATATACCCTGTGTATATCCACATTGGCGGTAAATCCAAGTAGTAGGAGCAAGGTCTGGCAACCAGAGCCTCCTACGGGATATTGGAGTCAGAAAAATGAAACAAATAGTGAATGGAATGACCAAATTGGACTTTGTTGGGTCAAGGGCTCCAAAGTTAACCCCTACCAATCCTTGGGGAAATTGAGAGAATACTGGAGAGAACCGGGAAAGACAAATATAAGGTGGAAAGCCCCAGATGGAATTTACTGGATTTGTGGGAAGAAAGCATACAGCGAATTACCCCCAAAGTGGAAAGGGTCATGCACTCTAGGCATGATCCGACCTGTATTCTTCACTCTCCCCCGAACAAAAAGTAACCTGTTAGGGGCTCCTTTGTATGAGACCCTGAAGAGGGAAAAGAGGAGTCTGAAAAAGATACTCCCTGTCATAGGCGGCAGGCAGACATGGGGAGAGGAAGAATGGCTGGCAGAAAGAATAATTGACTATTATGGGCCGGCCACTTGGGCTCAAGACAGAAGCTGGGGATATAGAACCCTGATTTATCTACTGAATCAATTGATTAGGGTACAGGCAGTGGTAGAAATAGTCTTGAATTACACCTCGGAGGCCCTTGACTTGTTAAGCTGGCAGCACACTCAAGTGCGGGCTTTTGTGTATCAGAATCGAATAGCATTAGACTATTTGTTGGCTGAAGAAGGGGGAGTGTATGGAAAATTTAATGAGTCAGAATGCTGCATTGAGATTGATGATTACGGAGAAACCATCAGGGGATTGGCAGCAGAAATCAAAAAGGTGGCTCATGTCCCAGTCTAGAAATGGAATTCCATATTACAGGCGACTTGGTGGGACAGACTATTCGATGGAACCTGGTGGAAAAAAGTGCTATTTTTTGTAATGTGTTCAGTAGCCGGGGTCAAATTCCTGCCATGCCTAATACCTTGCCTTATTAGGCTGATACACTCCATGGTACAGGGTATGCAAATAACGGTTGTACCCGTGGACCCGGAGCTGGCTTCCGGAAACAAAATATCCAAAATCATGAGCCTGGGGGAAGGTGGACACGAGAGCAAAGCAGCAGAAGTCTTGGCAAAATTTGAAAACCAAATAAGAAGTGACAGGAACGGTTACAATTTATACCAGGGAGTGCCACAAGGAGAGCAGGGCATGGAAAGAGTTTGAATAAGTTCCTCTCTCCTTGTAGGAGATCCTTAAAGGTGAAGGGTAGATATAGATAAACTAGAGATAATAGATATCAGGGTTGTAGTGGGAGCATGAGTTACTGTGTTTATATAGAAGGGGATGGATTGTAATATATCTTATAAAGTAATTCATGCTGAAAGAGAAAATGTGTATTATAAAATTGTAAAATCCAAGGAGTCTCTGACCACAAGCAGCCCAAGGACAGATAACTACTTTGGAATTTCGAAATTCCTGAAGGCAGCAGGAGAACAATGCCCCATTAGCCCATGAATAGATGTGGCCAGTGGGATTATGGCCTTCCTCCAGGACCATCAGGAGACACCCAAGGGTGATCATCGCTTGATAGATACCATCAATCAAGATAATCAAAGTCGCCAAGAAAGATACATCTGAGTACGTGACTTCCCCTGACATGATCAGCGCTGGCAAATACTCAGGAAACAGCAATTGTCCAGCCCTGCACTGTGAAAGAAACTTTCATACATATGAGGGGTTACAAAAGAAATTGGGGCACCTCTGCCTCAGCCATAAAACACTGTATAAAAGAGCCTCGCTGGAAACAGCATTCGTGAACAGAGGGATATCCGGTGCAATAGAGGTCAGATCTACGTTCACCCAGCGCCAATCCCGGGCTCGACGCTGTCTCTTTGGCTGTGGGTTTTTGAGGACCGTATTTTGGTCGTGAAAATAAATTCTTTCGCATTTATTATTTTCCTTTCTGGCTGATCATTTACAACATAGCTTTACCGGCTTTTCTGCCTTTGTTTCACACAGCTGTTTGGCTGTCCTTTTCTCAGAGCTCTGTTTACGTTTCCAGCTCTGGCTATGTTTGTAGCTCTGGCTGTATTTTTTCACAGCTGTGGGCTGTGGCTCTCTGCTGTTTCATGTTGTTCATTTTCTCACGGCTTATTATTTTCTTCACACGGGGTCACCATCTGTCATGGTGCGTGGGGACGGAGAGATGACACAACATCAAGGTTTCATGCAGCAGAGAGACTTTATCCGTGTACCCAGCTCTTTTTAGAGGCTATTCAAAAGACTCTGCATTTGACTCTGATCAGTCACAACCTAGCTCACTGACCAACAGTCACCTGCTTGTGCTCACACCAGGGACTGGCTCTTTGTAACCAACCTCCTCCTTCTCCTATGAGGCACACAATCCGTTCCATGCTGTCATATCAGGTAACTTGGGAGGACTACAAGGATGTCATGAGGCTATATAGGGAAGAAAATTAGAAAGGCCAAAGCCCAACTAGAACTTGATTTGGCCATTGAAATTAAAGACAAAAAAAATGGTTTTATAATTCCATTGGCAGCAAAATGAGGATAAAGGAGCGTCTCCATCATTTGTTGAACACAGAGGGTTGTGGAGTGTCAGAGGATGAGGAAAAGGCAGAGATACTTAATGACGTCTGTGCCTCGGTCTTTAATATCAAGACCAGTTGTCCTCAGGATACCCAGCTCCCAGAGCTGGAAATTTGTGCTGGGAAGCTGAGTGAAGCCCCTATAATGCAGGAGGAGATGGTTAGTGACCTGTTGTGCTAATTAGACATGCACAAGTCTGAGCCCTGATGGGATCGACCACAGAGTAACAAGGTGTAAGGCCCCAAGAATGCACTTGAGAAACCTCTTAAAAGGGCTTATGGTTTTTATGTACTCTGAGTTAGACGCATGGGAGAAATACTGCAGCGAGATGTGGTCTTAAAGTCAGGTGTCCGGCTAGCAGGAGGGCGGCCAAACACCCAGCTGCAAATGTGTGAGCACCCCTCAGCGTCAGAAGGCTTCGGGCTGTGCTCACAGCGGACGGAATCACTGCTGGCTGACGAGAGTAAAGAGTCCGGACACTCACTGGAGACTTGTCAGATTTATTGTAGAACCCGGGAGTGACAGAGACCCAGGTTTTGAATCTAACGTGTCTACCAGCGTGTGACCCAGAACAAAAGGTGCAACAGGGTTATAAAGGGGAGGAGGGATCTCAGGGAGGGGTTTACAAAGGACCAATAGGGGAAGGTAGGGGAGTGAACTTAGGATAACTGACATGAGGAAAAACCCAATAGAAACAATGTAAAGGAGGGGCCCCAGAGCCACAGCCAATCAAGTCTCCCTAAGCACAGAAGATTCGGGCAAACTAGGAGGAGTGGGGAGTGATTGACTTGGCCAAGGGAGGAAAACAAATTCACATATAAGGAAACAGAGGGGAGGGGAAATCATATAACAGAGAGGATTGACATAAACTGTGGCAGGAGTAACCAAGGTAACCAAATGAAAGACAATACCATGGCGGGAGTCGCCATGGGAACATAATAACTGACAAAGCTAAGGCGGGAAAAACTGGGAGGGCAGAACCATTACAGAAAATGGGGGAGCAATACAAAAAATGTGGGAGCAATTAAACAAGCTAACAGAACACACTACAACATCAAATACCAACAAGATATTATCAGGAGGTCAAAACAACACAAAACTTTACTGGCAAACTTCAGAAAATCAGAAAATTTTGGTAAAGGTTTCAAGCACCAGTCAGTCACCATAAGACATTTCACAAAGCATTAACTTAACCCATCCAATTTAGCAAACTCCAAGCCCATCTGATTTTAAGTTACTCAAAACTCCAAGAAGAGGTAATTAGAGGGGCAAGAAAGAGAAAGACAGAAGCAATATAGAAAAGAACAAATATAGCTAGCATTCCTGGGTTCCAGTGATGACTCAGCTGATATAAAATCCAAGGAAATGCAGGATCAATATGTGCTTGCCTCATTTTCTGGCTTATGTACCCTTTGGCATTCTTGGGCCCTTGCCCCCCAGGTGGGACTTCCATTCATCTGGCCACTCTGGGGCTAGATCAGGGGTCCAGGGGTGGAGTGTGGAGTTTTGCCTCTGGTGTGCCACTGATTGGTGGCCACTGAGAGGCTGGGATACAGGCCCCAGGTGGGTGGGGTGTGCGAAGCAGGACATTGCCTCACCAGAGTAGGGCTCAACCTGCCCCTTTCCCCACATACCCCCAAAATGTTTCAAATCAGCAATCCTTCCAGTGTCTCACATGAGGGAACTGGTGAAAGAACTTTCCAAACCACTCTCAATCAAATACCATCAGTCCTAGTTTACTGAAGGAGTTCCAGCTGACAGGAAATTAGCAAATGTAATGCCCATCTACAAGAAGGGTCAGAAGGATGATCTGGGGAACTACAGGTTTGTCGGCCTTACTTCGATTCTGGGCAAGGTTTTGGAAGAGATCATCCTGAGCGCCATTATGCAGCACATGCAGGGAATCAAGCCCATCCAATATGGGTTTAGGAAAGGCAGGACCTGCTTGACCAACCTGATCTTCTACAGCAGTGACCTGATTAGTTGATGAGGAAAAGGCTGTAGATGTGGTCTATCTAAACTTCAGTAAAGCATTTGACACCGTTTCCCACAGCATCCTCCTAGACTAAATCCATTTGGCAGCCAGTAGCTAGCTGTGTTCCCCATGGCTCTGTATTGGGGCTGGTCCTGTTTAACATCTTCATTGATGATCTGGATGTGGGGATCAAGTACACCCTCAGTAAAATTGCAGACAATTGTTGTATTGCACTAGTTATTTAGTTGTTTGCACTGGGTATTTGGTAATTTGCACTGTTCACATTATTTGTATCCTATGACCACATGGTCTTCTCCTTTCCCCCCCCCCCCCAAGTGTCAGCGTTGGTGGTCTCTTCCTGGGTTACCCCTCCCCTTGCCCCTCCTCACTTGTATCCCATTGACTGTGGTCCTCTTCCTCGGCCTCTCATTCCCCTGGGTATAAAAACCCCCTAGAGGCAGCTGGCCGTCCTCTTTTTTCCACGTGGGTCTTTCCATCTGGTGGTTCTCCTGGGAATAAACAGATGACATTCATTCCCATGTGGAGAAGAGCACTTCTGGTCTTTTGCCTTTTGTCCATGTAAGATCGTGTGGGCTGGGGTCCATAGCTAGCCGGATTGGACCTGAACAGCCCGCCCAGACACATATTCTTAGAGACAATAAGTTTGGTGGGAGTGTTGATCTGCTTGAGGGTAAGAAAGCCCTACAGAGAGACCTTGACAGACTCAATCAATGGGCTGAGGACAACTGCATGAAATTCAATAAGGCCAAGTGCCAGGTCCTGCACTTGGGTTGCAGCAACCCCATGCAGTGCAACAGGCGTCACTGAAAACCAGGAAATAAGCTGTATTGGGTTTGTATGGCCAAGTTTTAATTGTGGAGGGGGCTACAGAGGTGGCTTCTGTGAGAAGCTGCAAGAAGCTTCCTCCATATCCAGCAGAGCCAATCCCTGACAGCTCCAAAGATGGATGTGCCAATGGTCAAGACTGGACAATTAGAAATGGTGGTAACGCTTCTGTGATAACAGATTTCAGAAGGAGAAAAAGTTGCTCAGTTGTAATTGTGGGCCAGAGAAGAGTGAGGTGAGAACATGTAAGAGGAACAACTATGCAGACACAAAGGTCAGTGGAGAAGGAAGGGGAGGAGGTGCTCCAGGCACTGGAGTTGAGCTAACTCTGCAGCTCGTAGTGAAGATCATAGTGAGGCAGCTGTTCCCCTGCAACCCATGGAGGTCCACAGGGATGCAGAGATCTACCTGCAGCCTGTGTAGGAGGCACAAGCTGGAGTAGGTAGATGCCTGGAGGAGATTGTGATCCTGTGGGAGGTCCGTAGAGAGAGGAGCCCAGGCTGGAGCAGCCTGTCCTTGAAGGACTGCACCCTGTGGAAGAGTGACCCACGTTGAAGCAGTTTGGGGAGGGCCGTTGCCTGTGGGATGGACTCACATTAGAGAAGTTGATGTAGAACTGTCTCCTGTGGAAGGGACTCTACGCTGGAACAAGGAAAGGACTCCTTTCCCTGAGCAGCAGGAAAAACCACAGGTGATGAATGGACCATAACCCCCATTCCCTGTCTCCTCATGCCACTGGGGAAGGAAGTAGAGCTGAGAAGGAGGGAGGGGTGGGAGGAGGGTGTTTGTAAGGGTTTATTTTACTTCTCATTATCCTGCTCTGATTTTTTCAGTAATAAATTCAATGCATATCTCTAAGTTGAGTGACAAAGTGAAGGGAGACGACCATCCGATTGATGAGCATCGAACTCCGATTTATTGATCCTGATTACACACTTTTATAATGGTGTTAATCAAGCTCATACATATTACAAAACCCGAGCTCATCATTGGCCACAGATTACACACCAACCCCTACTTTGTTGCCAAAACCTGTGGTTTTCTTGTTGAGACTAATACTTGTTTTTCTCATCCTGTTATTGACTTGTTATTTATCATTCAAGGCCTCCATGTTTTTCACCATGCCTTTCTCACCGTCTCCTCAAGGACAAGGTGTTTACTGTTGTTAAGGGAAAAGCCTGAGAACTTGCTGCTTACAGCTGCCTTTTATTTTTTAACCAGCTGTATATGTTCATGGCCTCTTTCTATAAGCCATGCTTGAGCAAAGCTCTCCACAGTTGAGCCTGTTTTGCCTGTGACGGTATTTGGTGAGTGATCTCTCCTGGTCCTTAACTCATGAATACTTTGTTATATTTTCTCTCCCCTGTCCAGCTGAAGAGAGGAGTGATAGAGAGGCTTTGCTGGGTACCTAGCATTCAGCCAGTGTCAACCCACTACAGTGTTTTTGGTGGATTGACTAGTTTGTTAGGTTAGAAAGTCAGCATCACTTTATTCAACATTGATGTATATGGGAATTGCTCCATGTGAGAAACAAGGCTCAGTCTTTAAAAGTTTTAAAAGTTTAATAAGGGATAAAAGGCACAGTACACAGCGCTAGGTGCTTGGCAAAATGCCAGAGGCATGCCAGTTAGCTTAAAACAATTTTCTTATATGCTTTTTCATTACATTGGTTAAATGCATATTCATGAGGATTATACATATTCAAACATTCCTGTGAGTTTACACGTTCCAGGAATTCTTTTGCTTGGTTCTGCCTTTGACTCGTCTTCTTAAAATACATGCCATCCTGCAGATGAAATGTGAGGGAAACAATGGAAAATAAAGGATTTATTCTCTACTGCTTATCACCAGGCCATGTCCAGCCACTTCCCAGGAAACAGGGCTTCAGAAAGTGCATTGGTTGCTCCAAAAGGCAAACATTGTGATAGCCAATGCCCTCCTCCTTTCTTTTAACAGTGTTTGTGACATGAGTTTTATAGCTATAAGACTAGACAGATGCATGTTAAAAATGGAAACAGTTATCAGACCCTCTGGTAAAGCACAATGAGACAACACTGTCACTGCCATAACAAGCTCCAATACAGCAAGGCTGCTTCTAGTGTCTCCATATTTGTAAGGGACTTGACCTACCATGAACTGTAGGAAGTCACTGGCTACATCTGATTGAATTCTGTGGTGACAGGGAATGCAGCAGGGATGGATGTTGATGCACCTAAATGTGATGCATGAAGGAATGAGAAACACCAGCAGAAATGTGGGATTTATTCGGAAGCGCTATGTATATAGATCTCAAAACCTAAAGGACTTTTTTTTTTTTTGTTACAGCTTACAGGCTTAATCACAGTTCTACAATATATCTGTCCTCTTAACATCTTCTATTTTCTCCAAAGCCATGGCCAATAGAGCATGAAGAGTGTACTGTTCTATGCTGAACTAGAAACTCATTTGTCCAGTTCTGTCTCAGAGACATGCTGCCCAGAGGGACGCTGCTGCTGCCAATGCTGGTCTTTGTTTAACTCTTTCCTTACACCACCACCTGTTACCCAAACATTTCCCCCTTTTCTATGTTTTGGGGTCATGGACAAAGCAAGTGCAACCGCAGCTTGGTTTTGTGTGCCTTTAACAACTCTGATTATGTTGAAAAGGACAAGAGAGAAAATTAAAAAAGATATCACTACCAAACAGCCTAATCTAGTTAAAACCCAGACTCATAAATTTATTTGTGAAAACCAGTTTGTTTTATTTAGTCAAGATCATTTTTAAAGTCTGTCAGCACCTTTTGTTGCTCCAGAGTTTGCACATCCCTGAGTTGATCTTTTAATTGAGTGTGAAGTGTGTGGATATCTTGTCATAGGGTTTTATCAAAGGCTCCTTGGAGGTGGTTTTTAAATGTTTCCCAATTTTGTTCCCTTTCATTCTGATTTTCAGGAAAAAAAACTCCACAACTCGGAAAAGTTTTAAGTAGGTATGTGTCTTTATTCAGCACCGAGCATGCAGGATCACTCCTCAAAGAACATGTGCACCCCCCCTTTGTCCCCTAACCTGCTGCATATGCATTAAGTTTTGAAATAGGTCCATGCATATTCATTTACTAGCCTCACTTCACATTACAAGTAGTCCTTATCAGTCTTTGCAGAGAGAGCTCTCTGGTCCCCTCTCTGTTGTAATGGTGGTTCTTAAGAGGAGACTGGTAGTAAAGACTAGTTTTGCCTGGGCGTTCATTAGCAGGGGAAGGAGTTGAACCATCATTTTCAGGGTACAGACCCGATAGCTTGTTTAGCTGACCCTACTAGAAAATAATATAAGGTATTGGAATATGAATCTCAATATTACCAGTTAGATTGTGCCTGGGCCAGTCTGACCCTTGCTGCTGAGCCAAAGGCGGCAACTGTGGTGTATCACCCCAGAGACACCTTTAGCTTGCTGGTAGTTGCAGCTGGGCACTAAACAAGTCCAGGCTTGTTAGGAACTCGGTTTACCTCAAGGGAAAGCTTCAGGCCATGGTGAAGAGAAAAAGGTGATGGATTCTGCTGGAGGGTTATATCCAGAGTTTTATTCCATGGTTACAGAGGTCTGCATCTTGGGAACTGCTCCAACAGAATACCGGCCGCATGGCCTGATTCACCTTTTAAGCTCCTGGGGCAGGGGGAGGGGAGGGGACACGTGAGCCACCAACCAGGTGGGAGGGGCAGGGTCTCAGCGGAGAATGACAGCTAGAAAGGCCAATGAAGCCCAAGCCTGAGGGACATCCTTTGAACTTGACCAACCACACCACTCCTTGTTGGAATGTTAAGCCTGATTGACAGGACTCACTCAGCAAGGGATGAGGGGGGGAGGGGAAGAGGGTATTGGTACACCTGGGGAAGGGACCTGAAAGTTTAAAACACACCGCAACATCTCCCCCTAGTTTTGTTTAAAAAGAAGAGGACTGTGTTTGTGGTGCAGAATGATTGCCAAACCATGGTTGGTAAATCGGTTCTTCCTCTACAGGAGGGTCAGTGTTTTCCACTGAGGCCTCCAGGTCATTCATTGGAGCACTGAGGGCTTCCAAATGGTAGACCTCAGGAGGTGGAGATGAGCTTGAAATTAACTTGAGAACCATGCATTTGATTAGTCTAAAAACAATGCTAACAACTATAATAACTATAACTAAAATAAACAGCACTAAAAACACAGTTTTCAGAATAGATCCCAACCAGCCCGAGAGTCCCCAGCCTTTGAACAGTCCATTCAGCCCGTTGTCAGTTTCTCTGTTAATGTCCGGGAGCTTTAGCCAAGACAGTCCATACGTGGTTTGGACTGAGGGACTATGCTGGAGATCGCAGGTGGCATGATCATGAGTAGGATGAGAAGCAGGCTCGGTCTCATGGCATCTCGAGGCTACACACGAATAGTGGGATCTAAACTGGTACAAAAACTTGAAACAAACATATATTACAAACTATTCCAGATAGGAGGCTTCAATGGAATTTCCTCCAGAGAACACGTGCCGCGTTTTCTTCTCCAGGCAGCGTGAGCAACCTGGGGTGCTTCTGCAGATTTCTCTGAGACTTTGGGAACATAGGGCTTTACCCATTTGGAAGGAACCCACCTTAAACCAGAGGGGGTGGACACACAGGCGTATCCACGTCCCCACGTAACCAATTTGTAAGGTCCCACCATTTTCCAAGTCTCAGGGTCCTTTACTAAAACTGGAGGTTTTTATTTCATCAACCTATGACTGCTCCCCCCAAAGTGGGGTAGGATGGGTGGGTTCAGGCTGTCAAAAGAACAATTCAGAAAATTGATTGTGAATAGCGCCCTGGATAACCGGATGTGGGGAGGTTCTATCTTCAGAACCGGTTGTTGCTGGTCCAGGACCCTTTTAATATCACGGTGAGTTCTTTCTACAATGGCTTGACCTGTAGGGGAGTAGGGGATGCCAGTTTTGTGCTCTACTCCCCATTGTTGCAGGAAGCTCCCGAATTCCTTGGATTTATAAACAGGCCCATTATCAGTTTTCAGCTCCTTGGGGATGCCCATGAAAGAAAAAGCCTGTAAGAGGTGCTTAATAGCCTCGATAGATGATTCTCCTGTGTGGGCAGAAGCATAGACCGCTCCAGAAAAGGTGTCTACACTAACATGAACATATTTCTGCCGTCCAAAAGCCTGTATGTGTGTTACATCTGTTTGCCACAGTTCACAACTGTTCAGTCCCCTTGGGTTTGCTCCCGTACTCACTGTAGGGAGTGCATGTTGTTGGCAATTTGGGCAAGTGGCCACAATAGCTTTGGCCTGTTCTCGAGTGATGTTAAACTGACGAATCAGGCCAGGTGCATTTTGGTGGAAAAGCTGGTGGCTGATTTTTGCCTGTTCAAAAACATTTAGGAGAGTGGCCATCACTGCAGGTGCAGCAAGAGCATCTGCCCTTCTGTTGCCTTCAGCGATAAACCCTGGCAAGTCAGTGTGTGACCTGACATGCATCACATAAAATGGTTGCTCTCGGTGAGTGACTTACTTTACCAGTTTTGAGAGCAATTCGAAAAGTGGGATGTTAGACACCTCTTGCAGTATTGCTTGATCTGCCCTGGATACTACTCCTGCCACGTATGCAGAGTCTGTAATCAGATTAAATGGTTCTGAGAACCTTTCAAAAGCCCTAACAACCGCAGCCAATTCAGCAACCTGAGGTGAGCCTTCCACCTCAGCAATGTCCGTCTCCCACTGCTGGGTTTGAGGATTCTTCCAAGTCATAACAGACTTGTGGGACCTCCCGGACGCATCTGTAAAGACAGTCAGAGCCCTTTTTAAAGGTCTCCTGCTTAGAGCACTTCTCAATTTTAAAGTAAATTGAACATCTTGTTCGAACAATTTGTGAGCGGGCCGCGCTACCGAAATTTGTCCTGAGTAGGAATCCAGAGCAAACTGCAACACTTCATTTTCTTGAAACAATTGTTCCAGTATTTTCATAGTATTTTGACGTGATTTTAGCTCAAGTGGAATGTGAATGCACTTAAAATCACATCCTGCTAACTCCCTGATTCGGGTCCTTGCTTTCCAGATCAGTTCCACTAACAGCTCCTGGGGCTTTGTTAGTCTCTTGGACCTTTTGTGACTGAGGAAAACCCATTCTATGATCAAGAGAGAGTCCCTCTGGTCCTGGTCCTTTTTTGGTGTGTCCTTTGCCTTAGGTGTCTGTTTTTCCTCCCACTGGAAAATAATTCCATGGAGGTGAGGCAACTTACCTAGGATGATAAATTTGAATGGCAGATCAGGCCGGCATCGGTTGGCCTGTCTTGTGGACATTGCAATCTGAACCTTTTCTAGAGCTTTCCGTGCCTCTGGGGTAATAGACCTAGGAGCACCTGGGTCCTCTCCCCCTTTCAATAAATTGAAGAGAGGTGCAAGGTCTTCGTTAGTCAGACCGAGCCACGGTCTTACCCAATTCAAAGACCCACACAACTTGTGGACATCCGCAAGGGTCTTGATCCTTGGATTGATTTCTAGTTTTTGAGGAACAATGGTCCTATTTCCAATTTCTAAGCCCAAATACTTCCAAGGTGGCATCTTTTGAATTTTCTTTTCCTGGAGCTCGAACCCTGCAACAATCAATGCATCGATCGTTAGGTCAAGCGCATGTGTGAGTAAATCATCATTGGGGGCACACACAAGGATATCATCCATATAATGATAGATGATGGCCTTCTCTGTGCCTGCACGTACTGGGGAAAGCAGGGAAGAGACATACCACTGGCAGATAGCTGTCGATACCTTTAGGCCCTGAGGAAGAACGGTCCAATGGTACCTTTTCATAGGAGCTTCTAAATTGATAGAAGGGACTGAGAATGCAAAACGCGGTGCATTGTCAGGGTGCAAAGGGATTTGGAAAAAACAATCTTTAATATCAATAACAGCTAATTTCCAATCTTGGGGAAGCATTGTTGGGGATGGCATACCAGGTTGGGGAGAACCCATATCTTCAATTACATTATTAATTTGTCAGAGGTCGTGAAGAAGTCGCCATCTCTTTTTGTCAGCTTTTTGGATGACAAACACTGGAGAGTTCCATGGGGACATGTCCGGTTTATCTCGGCTGTTTGAGGGGCCTGGAAGGCCCGGGGGTGGCCTTGGGGCAGCCCGCGAGTCGAAGGACGAGAAGAGGCTTCAGTTCTTCTTTCTGGTTTTATGTTTATTAATTGTTTATCTAAAAGATGTTCTTTCAGCCTAACAAAGATCCGCTCAGCAGTCAGCCATGGGCACACTGAGTCGTCCCACGGACCGCCACGTATCTTTATACCCCTAGTTACGTATACAATATTTATCATTTTTCCCCAATACCATCTATTGTTATAACTCGGTGTACTCTTAGTAATAACCAATCCAGAGGTGCCACCGTGGCCAAAGAAGATGGAGGAGAGGAGGAAGAAGAAGGAGGGCAGGACACACCCTAATTCCTCCATCTTACTCCTCTAAACCCCCCTGTACATAAATCCTAAACCCTGTTTCTTACCCTCTAATTAGCTAATCTTTCCACCCTTCACCCCGGTGAGGCCCTCTTATCTTCATAAAGGTGTCGTCTCCCGTGTAGGGTCAAAGTCCTGCCACCAGACACTTCTGGCAACATTCCAGGACTCCCGGGCCCCCCAAGGGTGGTCTCGGGGGCCTTGCATCCCAGGACTCAAATCCTGAGATCCCACATCTCCCCCTTCTGTTTGCACCAAGAAAACCTCTTTTATCAACCGATTCATGGCGCGCTTCAGACATACAAAAATGCACGGGACGACAATCATGAGGACTAGTAGGACTATTAAAACATAAAACCCTATCCTTAAGATTCTTCTCCAAATAGGAGAAATGTCAAAGAAATCTGCCAGCTGATCAATCCATGATCCCGTGATCTCGCCAAGCTTATTTACGCTGTCTTTTATGTTTCTAATACTTTCATGAATCGATTTTGAGTGATCTGAGAGATTCATGCAGCACATCCCTTCAAACTCTTCACACCCATGTCCATGGGCGAGCAATAGATAATCGATTGCAGCTCTGTTTTGAAGAGTCGCCTGTCTTATACCACTAACGTCTTTTAACATGTCATCCAATGCGACAGACACAGACCATGCATGTTTGCTCAACCAGCAACCCATGTGGTCGATCTGAGTTAAAGCCACCCCTGATGCTGTTTGAGGTGAGAAAATCGCCCTAGCAATGCTTGTTTTCTTATCCCAAGAAAATACTTCGTCATTGCAATCTGTCGCATAATTTTGGATTGATCTTTTTTCTCTGCGCCTTTTCTCTCTTAACATGTTCAAATCAGGCGACAGCATTGAAATTTCCCCAATGCCGCATGGACCTCCCGTGGCATTAGCAGGAATGCCGTGCCAAATTCTGTCCCCGCAAATTAAAAACAAACCCCGTGGCAATTGCACTGGGACTTGGATTGATCCTTTGGCAGTTCTTTTTGTATATTTGCACCAAGCCGATGCATTCTTATAAAACTCATGATTGGGAGTCAAATCGATAGTTTTTGCCTTCGTGGCCTCCGGAACCTCAAACTGCATGCAGAATCCCATTGTCATGGACCCAAAAATCTCCAATTCCTGAGGTTCTGTAGAAGCCACAGGAAGTAGATGTGTCCAAGCACACCACTCTTTCACAGGATTTTCAATGACCTGTGAAATGTTAACTGCGGAATGCCCTGGAACTGGCCATTCGTCCACTGGCAATGCAACCATGCATGCAGAAAATGGTTTTCCTGGCCTCGAATGTGTCAGGCAAATACTATCTAGATTTGCTGCTTGAGCCAAAGTCTCCCATAGATTTTGCCTTGGCTGATTAACAGGTAAATCTTCTCCCTTACTTGCTGCAATGAATGAAAGAATGATGCACATAAGCATCATGACACTCATTATTACGCTTTTATACAGAAATCCCCAAAGTCCTTAGTTTCTTTTTATTTTTCTTCGGGATCGCTCTTTCCGGCCTGAGTCTCGACTTCTGTCTGAGTACTCGTCTCTTTGTTTCTCGGATCAGCGTTCTCGGGTTCTCGCATCCGGAATGGCTTCACTTGCCGCGCCGACACCCACTTTAGACCTCGATCTGTGGAGATACAAGCGAAACCCTTGCCCCAAGTGATTAGTCTGAAAGGACCCTCTATTTGTCCTGTTTCTGGGTTCCTGATCAAAACCAAGGGGTTTTCCCTTAGCTTTGCCTGTGTGCTATTTAGAAAGTGTCTCACGATTGGTGGATTAGGTTCCGAGGATGAGCTATTTAGGAAATTCAACACATACAGTGCCTTATTTAATTTCATGTGAGGTGTTGCCTCTGGTTCACCCCTTCTCTGTCTGTCTAGAAGGGATTTCAGGGTGTGATGTGTTCTTTCAATGATCGCTTGACCTGTGGGTGAATGTGGAATACCGAACGTGTGTCTGACACCCCATTTTTTCAGGAATTTGTCAAGCACCCTGCCTGTATACGTTGGACCATTATCTGTTTTTATCTCCTGAGGCACACCTAATGCTGCAAATGCTTGCAGAAAATGTCGGCAAGCATGGTCTGCTGTTTCCCCTGCATGTGCTGAAGCAAAGACTGCACCTGAGAATGTATCTACAGAAACATGAACATTTTTGAGCCTCCCAAAAGATGGATATTTCGTGACATCAGCTTGCCACAACTGAAGACTTTGCAGCCCCCGCGGATTAATAGCTCCGGTGGAAGAAGGTGGCTGCACAAACTGACAGTCTGGACAAGCACTAATGATCTCCCTCGCCTGAGTCTTTGTGAGACGAAAGGACTCCATCAGCGCTTGCGCATTCTGATGAAAAAACGCATGACTTAACCTTGCTTGCTCAAAAATGTCCGGCAGTGTTTGCGAAATGGGCATTGTCAACCTGTCCGCTCGAGCATTTCCCTCCGCTAGAAATCCTGGAAGTGTCGTGTGCGCTCTAATGTGTGTGATAAAATACTCTCTTTCCCTGCCCTCTAGCAATACCTTCAAGCTCGTCAGATAGGAGTATAAAACCCCATTACTGACTTCTTTCAAGAGCGAACCTTCCAATCTCTTGACCACACCCGCAACATATGCGGAGTCTGTCACCAGATTGAGAGGTTGTTTAAACAACTGAAATGCTCGGACAACAGCTGCCAACTCCACAATTTGTGGAGAGCCCTGAACCTTCCTCACATCAGATTCCCAATCCCCTGTCGTTGAGTCTCTCCACGTGATCACTGACTTGTGTGTCTTCCCTGAGCCATCCGTGAACACTGTGATCCCGTCCAAAGGTTCTTCACTTATTCTTGGTTTTGTTTTATAACATATTTGCGATTGCAGTATCTTGTGTTGCGGAAAGTGGATTGTGCAAGTTCCTGGGAACGCCAACAATGCGATTAACAGATCTTTCGATTGTTGCATCGCCCACTCGAAATAGTCTTGTTTCAAGGGTAACCTGATGGTTGAAAATTCTCTTCCTGCCATCGTCAGCAACCTTGTTCTCGCTTTTATGATGATCTGTGCTGCCATCTCCAAATCTGTAAGAATTGTTTTTGCGGGCCTGTGTGGTAGGAAAATCCACTCTATGATTATCAAAGAGTCCTTTTGCGACTCGTCCCATTGGAAGATCAAACCATGGAACTGTGTTTTCTTCCCCAGCACTGCCAATTGAAAAGGCAATGTTGGAACAAATCGATGTGCTTGCCTTTTCTGTATCGCGTCTGCAACTTTCTCCAATTCCTTCTTTGCTTCTTGCGTGAGTGTCCTGGGAGACCGAATGTCTGTGTCTCCTCTCAAAAGATCGAGCAACGCTGGGATGTCGCTGTTTGTGATTCCCAAAACCGGCCTCATCCAGTTGATTTCTCCCAGAAGCTGTTGCAAATCGTGCAGATTGGTGATCTTGGTGTTGATCTCCACTTTTTGAGGCTTTATTGTTCTTTCTGAAATTTTCCACCCTAGATATTTCCAAGGTGCAACCTCTTGAATCTTTGAAATGCTGATTTCTAGACCTGCCTTCTGCACCTCTGCGATCACACAGTCACGAGCTTCTTGCAGCTCCTGTTGTGTTGATGCTGCAATGAGCAAATCATCCATATAATGAATGATTTTTACCTTTGGAAATTTCTTCCGTGCTGGTGCCAAAGCTCGTGCCACGTACCATTGGCAGATCGTCGGAGAGTTTTTCAGACCCTGTGGAAGAACGACCCAATGGTACCGCTGCAAAGTCGTTTCCTTGTTGATACTCGGAACTGAAAAGGCGAATCTCGGAGCGTCATCTGGATGAAGTGGGATACTGAAAAAACAATCCTTGAGGTCAATGACCACAAGCTGCCAATCCCTGGGAATCATTGAGACAGATGGAAGTCCCAATTGAAGCGGTCCCATGTCTTCTATGACGTCGTTGATCTTCCTGAGATCGTGTAGCAATCTCCATTTGCCCGATAGTTTTTTCTTGATGACAAACACTGGAGAATTCCAAGGGCTGTCTGTTGGCTTGATGTGTCCCGCCTGCAATTGTTCTCGGACCAGGTTTCTCAAAGCACTCAACTTTTTCCGCTCAAGGGGCCACTGATCCACCCAAACTGGTTTATTGGTTTTCCATGTCAGTTTCAGTGTGGGGAGTGCTGCAGTGACCCCTACTAAAAATCCACTTCGATCTTCGCACCCCATTGTGCCAAAAGGTCTCGACCCCAGACTGTGATCGGCTTTTGGACAATAAAAGGACGAATGACCGCCGTCTTGTCTCCTGGTCCCGTGACAACGACAGAATTCTCACTTTGCAGACATAGAGATGCTCCTCCTATGCCTGAGAGAGAACCCAGTGGCGCGACCAAGCTCCAGCTGCGTGGCCAAAAGATGTATGATATCACTGTTACATCCGCCCCTGTATCGAGCATGCCTGTGATCGCTATTGTTCCGTTCCCGCATGTCAATTGGCATGTGAGCGTGGGTCGGTCTCGACCTATGTGCTTCACCCATGTTGTATGTACTTCAACATGTTCCTTCATAGGGAAACCTTCTTCGTCGAAGATTGACATGACCTCTCCAACTGCGTGTGGCGGCAGTGCAAAGGCTCTCGCAACCACAGTGTTTTCTGGTACAGTCAATGGTGGACGAAGTGCTCTTGCCAACACTGTCAATTCTGTATTTTTGTCCGCTGAGATAACTGTTGGATAGACAATGAGTCCAAGAATACTGCACTTATCTTGTCCGATTATCAGGAAATCTTGCTTCTTATATGAGTCCCCGCGGACACCTGTTGGTATTTCCGCATGACTTTCGTCTAGAAAGCATACTAATTTTGAAGCTGCCAATGTGCACTGTGCCCCTGGTGGGAGGAGGTCTGGGTCACTGTGGAATCGGCTGAGGGTTTTGCTGAGGGCGTCTGCTTGTTGCTCACTGATGATTGCCCCGTCTGCTCTTGCGACACCGCCAGTACTTGTGTCTGAGCGCGCTGGTCCGCGCTCCGCCTTGCGTTTCCCGGATACGGTAACGGATTTCCATCCACGTCTGTTCGGGAATAACATTCTTTCGCAGGATGTCTTCCTCTCCCGCACCGTGCGCAAACTGGCCTTTCCGCCTTCTGTACCGGCGCTGGCGTATGTGTTTGTGCACAGTTCCTTTTCATGTGCCCAAGCTCCCCACATCTATAGCACTGTCCTCTTGGGGGATTGTTCTTTTTCTGCATCGTTGCAAGAACTTTGTTGATGTTCTCATTCTGTTGATGCAGTATTTTTTCCAGCATCTTCTCCAGGGTCTTGTCCTCTGCTTGCTTTTCTGAATGTCCCTTTAATTGATTCTCCCATTCCTCTCTCAATTCATTCTTCACAATCGCTGCGACATGCTGAGGTGTTCCCACCTTGCTGCATGCCTCCACCATCTCTGCCAAGGATGGCCGTCCTGGCATGGCGCTAATCACCCGTTGACAATCCGGGTTGGCATTGCCGAAGGCTAAGCTTTCCAAGAGAGGCCTCTTCGCTTCTTCTATCGTCACCTGTCGATCCACGGCTTGCGTGAGTCGATCGATGAACGACATGAATGGCTCTGTGGGACCTTGCTTGATGCAAGAGAACGGGACTTCTGGAGCTCCTGTTGGTGCGATTTGCATAATTGCCATCCTCGCTGCCTCCTTGATGTCACTTAATACTCTTCGTGGCAGCCTAGCTGCTTGTTCCCCTGGGTTGTCATCTGGAGGATCTCCTGCTAACTGCCCCTCTGTGAGGTTTGCATTTGGCCCGCCTTGGTATCTGTTCCGTAATTCAGCGAGATATTTTCTCCATCTTTTTTCCCAGACAAGGCTTTGGGTGTCAGTGAGAATCATTGCCACAATACTTCGAATGTCATATGGTGTGAGATCATATGTAGCGAATGTCCCTCTTAATAGCTGCTTGAAGTATTGTGAATTCAGCCCAAAAGTTTGAGCCGCCTTCCCTAAATCCTTGAGTATTTCATGACCCATCCTTTCCCACCTCGGGTTCTGTCCCTGGGCATCATATGTCACTGGCATTGTCAGATCCCCTGATCCCGGGAATAAATGCTTTTCTTTTGCCAACGCTTTTCTGATTCGCTTCCAATCCATCGTCTTCACTGGCCCCTGAAATTCTTCTTCTTCTTCAGGTTCCGTTGGAATTTGTATAAATAATGGTGCTGTGGATGTTGTTGGTTCATCACGTCTCATTCTTCGCCTTGAGGTTTTTGGCCTCGCTCCCAAATCCGAAAAGGAAGCTCGAGGATCCTGTTGATGTTTCTTTTTTGTGGTGTCCACTGAATGCAAGAAGCTCTTTGTTGCTTCTGCTGCTGACAGCATCCATATAGGAACCCCTTCTGATGCTGTGATCCTTATAACATTTCCTTCTTGTAGCTGTTCTTCATCTGAGCTTTCACCATCTTCATGAAACCTTGAAGTCGATGGATAATCCCTTTGTTGTGTCGGCATTGTTTTCTTTAAAATGCTTTTCTTTTTATATAATGTTGGGAAAAATTGTTGCATTGTTGCAGTCTCGCCACGAGATGGCGCTGTGGCTCCGCCGATCCAATCCGGCATGGCGTGCACTTCTGTCTTCCAGCCACCAGATGGCGCTGTCACCGGCTTCCCTGGCTCTGGTGACGTAGCGTACTCTGTTGCTTCACTTCCTGCCGGTGGCCATATTGGTCGCCTCCCTGTCTCGGACAGCGTGCTTTCGGCTTTTAATTCAGCTGAAATTGGGGTTTGAACACCAGAACGTCTCTCCTGAGGGGGTGAGTCTTGGACTCCAAGGGTTTTGATCAAGGGCACCAAGTCTGGAGAAGGCGGGGGGCCCCGGGATATGAACTCCCTAACGCGGCCCCTCCCCGCCCGGGATGTCACAGGGGGTGTGTCCCGCTCCCACCGGGGCTGCGCTGTCTGCGTCTGCGGGATCTCCGAGCCGCTCCCCGTGTCTCCCGAACTACTTTCACTGTCTCCATCTTGTTCCACCCCTGAGATATCTCCCCTTTGGTCTGCCTCTGACTCTGTGTCCTCCTCCTCCGTTCCCATGTCTATTTCCCCTTTTGCCGGTACAAGCGGCCTCCCTCCCGCCGGCGGCCGCGTGCGTTCCGCAATCCTGGCGGACCTGCGCATGGGCTCTGATATCACAACCGCACGCCTTCTACGTCCCCGCATAGCAGCTTTTTGGGGCAGCATAAATTCCCCTTTTTCGCTGCCTGGGTCAGACGCCCCGGCCCCGGTCCGTGACTTTTCCGAGCCCTCGCGAACTCCGCCTGCCGCACACGCCCCCGCATTCCCGCCGGTCGGGGCTGCCGCTGCCGCTGCCCCCGGTCCCGAGTCATGCAAAGCCGCGCGAAAGCACGTATCCTCTGCTTTTTCTTCACCTGCGCTCCCCGCCTGCTCCGCTGCAGCCTGGCTTCCCTGCTCCGTTGCCGCGGCATCGCGAGAAAGCGCGCCCCCCAGTCCCCTCTCCCTCCCCTCTGCCCCTGAGTCCTCCCTGCTCTCTGGGGTTTTTGGACGTTTTGGGGGTTTCCCGGGGTTTCTGGGTTTTGGGACCGGGTATTTTAATAATATTTCTTGCTCTTTTTCTCCAAGAGCATTTTCCTCTTGGCCTTTTAAGGCCAGAGCTAATTTTTTCTTTCCCGGGGCTTTGCCCCCCGCCTCTTTCAGAGAGGCCTCCCCCCCGGACGTCTGCTGCGTCTGGGGGTCCTGGAATTTCGTTTGCATAGAAATCCCTTCCAGCATTATTCTTGCAGGAGACAGCAGCTTCAACGCTGTCTCATCTTTTTTAGTAGCTAAGAAATATAAGTGTCTATTTATTTCCTGCCAGAACCCCACTTCAAATAGCAGGCACTTTTCTGCCAGTGGGTAGTTTAGCCTTGCCCATAGTAATAATTGTTTTAATTCTTTCTTTGGAATTCCCTCTGTATACGTTTCTGTCACACCCTGTAGGGTGGACAAAATTTCCCGTTGTTCCTGGGAAAGTGTGCCCCCCATGTTGTTATTTTTTCAGGCTTTCTTACCGAATCTGTCGCCCACAGAGCAGTCTGGACGTCTCGATCACTGTCCAGCAGATCAGGAGAAGTGGTCCCAGGGCGCCTTCTGGTTCCAGTCCGGGCTGCTCTGCTACGATTGTCTTCGGCAGAAACTGAGAGGTGGAATTCTCAGTGACTGCTGGTTTTTTTTTTTTTTTTTTTTTTTTTTTTTTTTTTTTGCAGTCTCTGTTGGCTTTTTGTTTTCTTCTTCTCTCTCTTTTTCTTCAGGGCTTTGAAGGTGGTGGTGGTGCCCCCCCCCGAAAGGTTGTGGTGGTCAGAGCTCACCCAGTGGAAGCCAAATGTCCGGTTTATCTCGGCTGTTTGAGGGGCCTGGAAGGCCCGGGGGTGGCCTTGGGGCAGCCCGCGAGTCGAAGGACGAGAAGAGGCTTCAGTTCTTCTTTCTGGTTTTATGTTTATTAATTGTTTATCTAAAAGATGTTCTTTCAGCCTAACAAAGATCCGCTCAGCAGTCAGCCATGGGCACACTGAGTCGTCCCACGGACCGCCACGTATCTTTATACCCCTAGTTACGTATACAATATTTATCATTTTTCCCCAATACCATCTATTCTTATAGCTCGGTGTACTCTTAGTAATAACCAATCCAGAGGTGCCACCGTGGCCAAAGAAGATGGAGGAGAGGAGGAAGAAGAAGGAGGGCAGGACACACCCCAATTCCTCCATCTTACTCCTCTAAACCCCCCTGTACATAAATCCTAAACCCTGTTTCTTACCCTCTAATTAGCTAATCTTTCCACCCTTCACCCCGGTGAGGCCCTCTTATCTTCATAAAGGTGTCGTCTCCCGTGTAGGGTCAAAGTCCTGCCACCAGACACTTCTGGCAACATTCCAGGACTCCCGGGCCCCCCAAGGGTGGTCTCGGGGGCCTTGCATCCCAGGACTCAAATCCTGAGATCCCACAGGGACATGGTCTCCACAATGCGGCCCTTTCTTAGTTGCTCTTCTACTAGTTCCTCAAGCACCTTTATTTTTTGTTTACTGAGTGGCCACTGTTTCACGTCAACTGGTTTGTCGGTTTTCCACTTCAGTTTTTGGATGGGGCGCTGTTGTTCAATGACTGCTGCACAAAGATGCTGTGGAGAGTCTGGAATATCAATTGTGACACCCCACTGGGCCATTAAATCTCTCCCTAACAAAGGTTCCGAATAATCTAACACAAATGGACGGATATTTGCCAATTGTCCGTTTGGTCCCTCGATTTGAATAATGCTTTTGGATTGTCTTGCCAATTGAAGACCTCCTACACCTCGAAGGTGACTGGCAACATTTTGCAAAGGCCAATGTGCTGGCCAGTCTTGTACTGGAATCACTGTGCAGTCTGCACCTGTGTCTACAAGCATCTCAATGCGTTTTGATTCCCCACCCCCACTGAGGTTACACCATAATTTAGGTTTGTCTTTCCCAATAACTTGGACCCGGGCGACTGTGGGCCCCTGTTTTTCAGTACTTTCAGGTAAAGACAGCACAGGGATAGCTTGTGCAACAATTTGTCCCTTGGGAAGAAACAGGGGTGGGTGGAAACAGTGCAGGCTGAGAACAAATTGCTTGGGATATGATGTTGTCATTCCCGGAGCAATTTCGATCTCTTGTGGTGTGTTTTTGTCCCCAATGACGATGTACTTACAACGAATTTGGTTCCAAGTACCCTTCTGTTCAGGATTTACAGAGACAAAATGCCAGTCAGTGTCCTTCAGGTGGAGTGACTCTGTCAGCTGCAGCCTGTAAGGCTCATTGACAGAAGACATGGTTAACATAGGATCACCTAAATCGTAACAAAGGTTATTTTGTTTCACTTTCAACAGTGGACCGGCAGACTTGGTCTTTGAAGCACCTGCTTCACTTACACAAATATTAATATTATCGGGCACTTGATTTGTTTTGCTACCCTTATTCCTTTGGCCTGCTCTTTTTGTGTCTGCATGCCTGGCAGGCCGGCCCTCCCTTTTCAGTTTTTTTGTTGTTGTTGACCCCCAGGGAGGGCTTGTAGTTCTCCTCCCCTTCTATTTCTGAATTCATCAAATTCCCTTTTCAGGGGGCACTGGTTACTCCAGTGCCCAAGGTTGTTACAAAGCAGGCATGGTTTTGTGGGCTCAACCATTGCTGGTCTCCCTGCTGCCCAGGGTACTTCTGTGCTGAGGGAAAAGGTGCAGGGCTGGCAATGGCGATGCGCTGAGGTGGTCTTGGCAGCAGCCTTGGTCTGGTGTCTTCAGCTACACTGATCAGAGGCACTTTCCTGTTACAGACTCGAAGCATATCTTTTAATGTAGGGGGAGGTTCTATAGGAAGGCTCAGGATTGCCGCTTGACACTGTTCGTTTGCATTTGTAAACGCCATTTCCTCTAAAATCACTTCCCTAGCATTCACTTTTTTAACTTATATTTCAATGGCTCTAGTTAACCTTTCTACAAATTTCAAAAAAGGCTCTGATGGTAGCTGTTTAATTTTACTATAGGGCTCAAAAGGCCCCTCAGGTTGGAGGGAAAAGAATGCTTTTTCAGCTGCTTCTTTTACTTTCTCGAGTGTTTCTGCAGGAATTGCAGTAGCTTGGATTGGGGGTAAAGACCATTGGCCCTCACCACAGAGGTGCTCAATGGTGATAGGGTTACCACTGTTGTCTTTCGCTGTGTTTGGATCAGCAAGCAAGCCTGGGAGAGCATCTTTTAGCAGTTGTTTCAATGCTGTTTCACATAATTTGAATTCTGTGGAGGTCATGAGGCAGGAAAAAAGCTGTTTTAAATCATGTGGGGTTACTACAGTCCTACTCAATTCAGAATTTAAAAGGCCACGGAAATATGGACTGTGTGGACCATATTCCTTATGAGATTTACAGATCTCTTTAATCAATTGTCGTCCAAAAGAACTCCAATTGGCAGTTGGAGCTGCCCCTCCCTGAGCTGCAGGCTGAAACGTAACAGGAGCTAGTGACAACATGGGACTATGCATTGGGTCTGCTGTTCCCTGCTCTGTATCCCTTGAATCAGAAGCATTGGGATCACAGCTACAGGTTTGGGGGCAGGCAGTGGGTGTGTCCCCACTGTGGGAACCCGGGGAGGGGGTGGGGACAGGGAGCCGGCTAGGGACGGGGAAACCGTGGGAACAGGGGGCGGGATCAAGGGGCAGGCAGGGGGCGGGGACACGTGGTGACATCACGTCAGCAGACGCCCCCTAGGAGGAGTAGAGAGGCGGAGCCGAGGGTACTGCAGGAAAGGGAGGGAGAGGGAGGAAAGTGTCACGAGGAACAGGAGGAGAGGGGGATGGGGTTGGAATTTTGGACTGCTTAAGAGGATTTTGGGAAGAAGAATACCAGGTTTGGGAAGATGCCACGTGGCATCCACCATTTTGTGGACCCCCTGGGGACTGGGGGCCATTTTGGGCATCACTGCTCTCTGGAAAGCTGACACGTGCTCTGGGTTTCAGAGGAGGGGACACAGGGGATTGGGAAAGGTTCCACGCAGCCTGGCCAGGGCCTTGTGCACAGGACAACTCAGGCATTTTAGCAAACTCTGGGAGTCGACTTCCAAATGAGTGTGCTCTCTTTAAAATACCAAGTTTTGGGGAAAGAGGTTTAGGCGTTTTAGAGCTAGGAGAGGGAGAAACAGGGACACCAGAGGTACATGGCTTGGCATTTGACTTTTTCTCCATTTCCCTTTGTTTGAGCAAGGCTGTTCGAATTTGTAAATTCCAAAACACAAATTTTGCTGAGGCTGCATTGCCAGATTGACCTAAGGTTATCAATTCATTCCCAACTTTATCCCAGAATTGAATACTGTGGATTTCTTCAGGGCTGATTTTTGGGAAGTGTAGAAAAAGCCATCTTATAAACTGTTTCAATTTTCCTTTTGAGAACTTCACATTACCACTGACTAAAATGCTAACAATATTATAATACACCCCTTTTTGTACAATGCTAAGTTTCGAACCCATGTTAGATGTAAAAAAGCAAAGTACTAAATCCCGCCTCACCGAAAACAAAGCCAAAATCAGCTACCGATTTCTAAAAAAAACCACAGATAGGATAGCGATAACGAACAGACAAAAGCTTCACAATGCATCTGTATAAACAGCTTTTAAAATTCCCGGGCAGCAGCAGCAGGGCACGCCCTGCCGAGCCGAGGCAGACACAAAGCCTCCCCTGCCATGGAATGCAGCCCCCCCGCAGAGCTGAGAGAGAGAGCAGCCTCCCCCACGCCACGTGGCAAGCTGAAACCGGGGCCCTCCACACCGTGTGTGCAGAGAACACCCCTCACCCCGCACTGAGAAAGATCCCCCGGCCACGAGGCAAGCCGAAACCGGGGTCCCCCGCGCAGAGAGAGAGAGAGAGAGAGCAGAGTCCCCCTCCCCCACACCACGTGGCAAGCCGAGCACGCTGCACTGCCGAGCCGTGGTGAAGGGCAGAGAGCCCTCCCGCAGCGGCGCGAATTCCAAAAGACAGCAAAACAAGCGGCAGAGAGCTAAAAGCCTAAAACGCAATGAATTCCCGTCTGTGGGGCTGCACAGCCAAAAATGCAAAGGCAAAAAGGAACAGAACTCACAGCAGAGTCTGTTTTTTCAGCTTCTGCTCCACCGAGAGCAGAGATACTCACCCGAAATGGAAGCTGTGGCCGGCTGGGTGCAGGCAGGCAGGTCTCCTCACTGCAAAAGGACCTCTCTCTGGGCAAGAGAGGCTACCCTCTTCTTCCTCTGGAAAATCTGCTCACCACAATGGAGCTGGGCTTTCCAGAGGCACCGAACAGTCCACGAAACTTCTTCTGGGAGTATTCCCGAAGTCTCTGGCTGGGAGCGTTGCAACCAAGGCCCCTTTCAGCTGGGTGCATGGCTGCCAGAAGCTGCCCGAGGTAGTGAGAGTCCGTCTTGGGCTGCAGAGTCGCTTTGCCCGACCAGGGACGCCAAATATTGGAATATGAATCCTAATATTATCAGTTAGATTGTGACTGGGCCAGTCTGACCCTCGCTGCCAGGCCAAAGGCGGCAACTGTGGTGTATCACCCCAGAGACACCTTTAGCTTGCTGGTGGTTGCAGCCGGGCACTAAACAAGTCCAGGCTTGTTAGGAACTCGGTTTACCTCAGGAGGAAATCTTCAGGACATGGTGAAGAGAAAAAGGAGAGGATTCTGCTGGAGGGTTTAATATCCAGTGGTTTATTCCATGGTTACAGAGGTCTGCATCTTGGGAAGAGCTCCAACAGAATGGCGGCCGCATGGCCTGATTCCCCTTTTAAGCTCCCGGGGCAGGGGGAGGGGAGGGGACAGGTGAGCCACCAACCAGGTGGGAGGGGCAGGGTCTCAGGGGAGAATGACAGCTAGACAGGCCAATGACCCCCAGGCCTGAGGGACATCCTTTGAACTTGACCAACCACACCACTCCTTGTTGGAATGTTAAGCCTGATTGACAGGACTCACTCAGCAAGGGACGAGGGGGGGAGGGGAAGAGGGTATTGGTACACCTGGGGAAGGGACCTGAAAGTTTAAAACACACCGCAACACCTGTGGGTCAGGGTGGTGGTAGCAGTCCAATTAAAATGGTGGCTGCACTCCTCCTGGAGTGACAGATGTGGTTTCGTTGAAGCAGTGATCCTGTAGAAGACTGTAGTTTTCCTCTGAAGGTCTAGTGGTGATGTAGATGGTCCTGGTCTTCCTCTGGGAACCCAGTAGAGAAGACAGCTGCTCCTCTGGGAATCCAGTGGGTAAAGGCTGCTTGTGGTTTTCCAATTCTCTGATCATATCCAGGTAGGAATGTTTGGCTCCTCCCTCTGGGCGGAGCTTCTCACAATGGGATTATGTAATTTTATCAGTCATGCAGTGAGACTCAATGGCCCATTAACAGAAGATAACTCCCTGGAGGGAGGATTGGTCATGGAAGAGATAAAGAAAACTGCCCAATTAACAGAAGATAGCTGCCCCACCTCTAACAGATAGGAATAGAATACCCCTATTTCCAACCTAAGACAGACCCTTACTGGGAATCACAAATTCAGATTTAACTCCTCTTTTTGCATTGTTAAAAGGAAAGTCAGATTTGTCTTCCCCAAGACATTTGAATAATGAAGCATAATTAGCCTTTGCAAAAGGTAACAGATGCTATTGCCCATAGGGAAGCCTCATGATTGGCACCTGATTGTCCATTTTTACTAATCCTTTAAAATCCTTCACGACAACCACATGCCTTGCTGTTCCAATGAGATCCTAATATAGCTGACCCTTTGCTTATCAGTGAATGATTATTTTTGCCTCATCAAATGACAAAGACAGTTGTTACTCAACATGAAATGTTTGCATAGCTCATTCTTAATGCACTACAGAGATTACAAAAGTTGGCAGGCTGTGGTTTTGAACAAATTTGAATACCTATAACTGCTATCTACCTGCAATGGCTTTTGCAAATCTCAGAACCTTTTCAGATTGCACTACCTGATTTTTCAGGTCAGATTACTCTCCATTCACCACCTCATACGTTGTTAACTACTAACTTTAATATTGTGTTGAAACCCAATCTCAGTAAAACTCCTTTACAAACTCTCACAGTATTTACAGATGGTTCCAGATGTTTCCATAAATCTGTGTTACTTTGGAGGGATAATGATACTGGTACATGGGCCTCTGATCTAACTAGTTTCTGGGTCCCCACAAATTGTGGAATTAGCTGCAGTTGTTTGTGCTTTCCAAAAATGGCCTACACTTTTAAATTTAGTAACAGATTCTGCTTATGTTGCAGGTATTGTTGAAAGAGCCAAAGCTGCTGTTCTAAGACAAGTTTCTAATGCTGATCTTTTCCAGTGGTTACAACAATTACTTTTCCTTTTAGGTGCCAGACAACATCCTTATTTTGTTTTGTATTTTGCTCTCACACAACGTTACCTGGCTTTATAGCAGAAGGAAACTGACAGGTGGATTTACTTTTACTTTACCTGTCCAAGTTGATTTGCAGAAAAAAAATCTACAACTTGTAAAAAGTTGTAAAGTCAGCATGATTTATTTCAGCGCTGGATGCATACTCCCCAAGGACATGCGCACCCCTGAAAATTTCTGAGTCTACTTTATCTCCTAACCTGTTGCATATGCATAAAAGACATATGCATCAAACTGTCGTATAAAATTTTATGAGCCTATGAGCCTGCACAGTTTTTCAGTCACCAGATTCACTTTTTCTGTCTGCTTTAGCCCTAAGGCTGGTGGGGCCTCTTCTTATCTTTCTTCAGTTTGGATACTTGCATTCTTTTTTAAGTAGCCTTGAATCTCCTTTGTTCTCTCTGCAGGCCTTTTTGTGAGCACACAAGTTAACAGACTAAACAAGCAGACTTTAGCTAAATCCAAAATTGGTTTCTACCCCGAGTTAAATTTCTAACATCTTGTTTCATTCCCCCCTTTTCTAGAAAATGAGTAAATTCTTTTACTAATCACAAATGTTTACAGTAATAGGTGTCTCTTAATGCTTTGCTATATACATTTGATAAGGAGGTTAACACCACCATTCGCTGTAGTATTCTCTAATTCGTATTCTCTAATTCGTATTCTCTAATTCGAAGTTAGCACTATAAAAGATAACCTTAAACTTACCCTAACTAATATAAATTAAACTAAAATGTGGTGCCACAACGTATTGAAAATCTTAGTTGTAGTTGGTGACTATATAAAGGTTACATCTTACCAGTGATGATCTGCATCTTGTTTTATTCTTTGCAGAATTCTGCTTATTTCTTTTGTATCATGATGGACTATAATTAGAGTTTTTTCTCAGCTTTTCTGGATTTTCTTCAAAATTTTAATTAGATCTTGGTGTCTAATTAATTGTCTTAATGATGTAAAGTCTATTCTAATAGGAGTTGGTGGTAGCCTGTGATCCATTGTGTAATTGTTTCTGATTAGCTAGTGGGATGTCACTAGTGCTAAATTGGAAAAATAACACCCAATAATCTCAACAAAATTGCAAATACAAAAATTAGAATGATTTCTACTAGGCTAAACTACACTGTTGTTATTAATTTTTATAAAAGTATAAGCAGTTTTAAAGTGCATATAACTTTTATCAGTATATACAAGCACAGTTTTCTGATTGGTGACTGAATGAATTTAGAAGTGGTAAATACTTTGTTCAGTGTCAAAACACACATTTTGAGTATTAATAGCATTGTTTTTATAAATGAATCCTAGTTGTTCCTGGGTATCACATGATTTTAAGTTTACTGTTTGCTACTTTTCATTCAGCTTTCGTGCCCACAATCTATGTTCCGAAGGAGAAAGCATTGTTTTTTAATGATTTAGTCATAGTGAAATGATGGAGTGAATAACACAGTGGCTTTACTTATAGAAAGTACAAAGACAGTGGCTATGTTAGAAGTAGGATTATATGTAAAATTTACTATGGTCTACTAAGATTGAAACTTTTTTCCAAAATCAATCATATTATCTCAAACAATTTTTTGGATCTCTACTGGAAAATTACTTTCACCCTCTTCCTGTATGATTAAGGTTGCTGTTGCCTGCATCTATAACTGTGCTTGTATAAAACTGAAAGCCAAAGATACATTATCTTGAACTTTACTAAGTGCCTCTACTATTAATTTGTGGTCTTGGTCTCTGGCTTTTTTGTTTCAGTAGTACTTTTGAAATCTGCTACTGGTTCTTAATGCTAATAAAGATTTTAGTTTTGTTAGTTTACTTGTTGCAGTGGCTAACTTGTTCATTATTTCTGATATTAGAATGTTTTTTCATGGACCTAGTGTACCGAATAAAAGCTTGGGACAAAGGCCTCTCAGCATCGTTTTGGATAGAAGTACTTTCTAATTTTAAGACTTCAATTGTTATTACACATAAAACAATTCTGTGGATGAAATTGCTAACTACTCTTGGCCGTAATATACTCATTTTGCCTGAGTAAGTTTTAGTTTTCATTCATTGTCTCTTGGTGTCACTTTCTAAGGGATTTCTGGGGCCCCCTTCACTCGAGAGTGGTGGATCTAGGCATTCTGCTCTTTGACCTTAATTGCGGTGAAAGTGGTGAGAAGCATCTGGAATGGCCCTTCCTTCTGTGGTCCTAAAGTATTTTTTGTAAGAGACTTAACATATAAATAATCTCCAGGCTGTATGTTATGTACTGGTCTATCTAACTCTCTGAGTTCTAGCCACATGTTTTTCACTTTCTCTGAGCTCTTTACTTAAAGTTACTATATATGTGGCTAATGTCACATCTCTGATGTGGGAAGACATTTCTTTTTGTATTCTATATGCTTTTTTATAAAGCATTTCAAAGGGGCTTAACTTTTTTTGGCTCTAGGTTTAGTTTGAATTTCCAACAATGCTAGTGGAAGAGCTTTGGGCCAGGGTAAACTAATTTCTTGCCTCAGTCTTAAAATTTTTTCACTTGGCTACTTGACTGGGGGTGGTATGGAATATGAAGTTCCAACTCTATGCCTAGGTGGCTGCTAATTTGTTGTACTATCCTGGAAATGAAATGTGATCTTCTATCTGAGGACATTGTGGCTGGGACTCTGAAGCATGGTATTATTTCTTGTAATAATACCCTGGTCATTTTTCGAGCTTTAACAGTCTTGGTGGGGAATGTTTCTGGCTACTTTGAAAATTTATCTGTTAATATCAATAAATACTGACACCCCCCATTTCTTGGGAGTTTTGAAAAGTCAATTTGTCACTGTTGCCCTGTAGTAAACCCCATAGGTTTGGGAAAGGCTCCTTGGAGAATTGAACAATAGGAATGCTGAGGCAGCAAAGAATATCCCATCCCTCTGACCTCCGACCTATAACCTATCTCTGTAACCCTTTAAGGTAATGTTACTTTAACCCTTACTATTGGTCAATTATGGATATTCCTAAAAATCCTTATCATTGGTTGAGCTTGGATCCTAGCCAAGCCTATAAAAGAAGCATACTTGTAACCCATAAGTTAGAAGAAGAGCTGAGACCCTTCACAGATATCCCCAATAAACCATCTCTGTAGAACCTGTCAGTGTCTTCTTCTCCTCTCTCTCTGTCTGCTGCAGCCTCAGCCCTGGGCACCACTACCTAGCAAGCAAAGCTGAAATCCTAAGAGAGCTTGCAATCACTATAAGAGCTGAATATCACCATTCTTGCTAGAGGATAGCCCTGTGTCTTTGGCCTGAGCTGAGCTTCGGGCACCCGGTCCTCTAAGGGTTCTGAGCTCCTCAGCAGCCTTGCTCTGCATGATAATAAGACCAAGATACGAGGCTTTATTATTGCCGAGGTCTATGACCCTTCTCAATTTGACTAAGTTTTAGCCTGGGGGTATTCTTGGGGTTAGTCTGAAGGCAAAGATCACACTTTTGGGTCACTTGGCAATGATTCTCTTAAAAAGGTGTTCAGGACATCAGTTTTCTAGTGTGTTTTCTGGTATTCCTCTCTTACTAATGACCACAACAAATGGGAAGGGATTACTAGCTTCTTGTTAATAGTAGCTCACTCTTCTTTGTCATATATCTTTTCCTGATCTTGGATTACTTTCTGTCTTTATTCTGGTTTACTTTTAAGGGCTATCTGTAATTAGGGCTCCCTCAATGGGAATCTCACTTTTTGCTGCTTCTTTTGCCTCTCTGTCCGCTAGACTATTTCCTTCCTGCAATTCCGAGCTCACTTTCTGGTATGCCTTTGAATCATGATTTTAAAGGGTTAAGATTTTAGCTGAAGGTTAGAACCAATTCATATTGAAGCTAGATACACCAACAATAGGTTAATAATTATTAGATGCTTAAGCTAAAGATAATTGTTATATTATGAGCTCATTTGTAGAAGGAAGTGGAGCAAGTGAACCATTATAAGAACATATTGAAACCAGTAGAACAATGCCCAGCACCTGGACTATGTCAATCCATCACAAAGCAGGGAGCCTTGGATTGTGCCAGAGGGTCACAGAGACCTGACAAAGACCTTCCTAACTTCATCCCTGGGACCACTGACCCAATTAGAGACCACCGACCCAATTCAAGAGAAGAATTGCGCACATGTGAAGGACTAATAACCTCATTTTAATACAAAGTCAGGATGGGAGGTGCTGGGGTTATGTATACGTATTATTTTGGGAAATAAATAGAAGGCAAAAATCCTTGCGAGATGCGGTCATGCATTTTGGGGACGACCCTATCCGTGCAGCCTGCAAGAGTAATAAACACATCACTTTCTTACTTTAACTAGTTAGAGAGTCTTTGTCTATGATTTTCGGTTTTAACGATTTAGTTGGCCAGCCAAGCCAGGAGGAGACTCTGCTCGGCTGTGAGACCAGCTCGGGACGTGGACTCCCTCGGGGTGCCCCTGGGATATTCCTGGGAAAAGTGGGCTCCGCTGCCCAGACTGTTCATCCAGTAGCAGACAAGGACCCCTGACTATTAAAATTCCAGACAAAATGGTGTGCTTAAAAATTGAAGCAGTTTTAAATAGTGACCTGTAATGCATATGCGTGGTCAAGAAAGGCCATTGGTAAGTTGTGGGAGATGTCCCATGTGCAACTTGTGCCTCTGTAGTGTGCTTGCAAGCTGAAGTTACAGCTGAAATCTGGTTGTCAGCAGAAAGAGTTGTTGAACAGTTGTACCGAGCTCAGGCTTTTGTTACTGACAGAAAGGGGTTTTTGCCATTTGTTTCGCCGTAGAGGGTTCAGTTTGCTAGCAATTTGAGCTAGCAGTCATAAGGGCAAATCCTGGTCTAAAGTTGTTATGCTATTATGAATGTGTTCTTGAGTCAAGGGGTCAGCTGGAAATATACTCAGGATAATTGAAAACCATAGATGAGTCAAGGGGCTAGCTAGGAATATAATTGGGATAGTAGAAGATTGTATATTTTAGCTAAGATTTTTAAATTAGTTAGGAAATTAAGTTAGATAGCAGAAGACCACGTACCTTAGTTAAAGAGTAACAAACATCTTAAGAAAGAGAAGCTAGGAGTGACAGGGATAGATGTAGCAATTGTGAAGGAGCAGAGACCATAGAAATACCTTGTCTTAAGAATAATCAAAGAGGAGAAGTTTGGACCATGACCAGCAGATCAAGAAGTCCTGCCAACTGGCCATGGGTGAAGAGTTCACTATGAGGAAGATGGCTTTCTTCCTCCCATACACCCACTCCCTTATTTCAAAATCCCACCGACCCAATTAAGGGAGTACAGTTGCGTAGCTGTAATAGATATTCAGCTAATTACAATACGAAGCAGGCAGGTAATGTGAGGTGACTCTGGCTATTCGGAGTCTCCCAGACCCTGGCTGCTGTGGATGTCCAATACAGAGAAGTCCAATTAAGCACAACCTGTCTGGGCCCCTGAGGCAGGCTCCAGAGCTGCAGGCAGTCTTAGCAAGCAGTTCAGCTCTTTGTGATTATCAGCTTATTTGTGATTTCAACTCTTTAGCTTGCTAAGTGCCTTTGGCAGATGCAGGGAGAGAAAGGAGAAGGCTATGTGAGGTTCCACAGAGATGTCTTTATTGGAATCTTCTGCAAAGGTTCTCAGGGACAGCATCTTCTGCCAAACTGGGCAAAAGTAGGGGTTTTTATAGGATACAGGAGTTTTAGAAATTGTCAAATAGTAAGGGTCAAGGTGAATGTCACCAATAGTCTTACAGAGAGATAAGCAAGGGTCCAAAGGTGGAAGAGGGGCTTCTTAGGTCCGGTCATCTTAGGCTGCTGAACGCCATGGAAACATTGCAGGCCCTGTGCCTGCTCCAGTAATGATTATGTATTATGCGTCCCTAGAAACTGTGGGAATATGTAAAACCCTTTCTGTATAAATAGAGGGCAGTAGTCTGTAACTCCTTGCACATATATTTGGAAATGATTCCGCATGTGTCCAGTGCATTGCAATAAATACCCTTCTTTTCAACTTTAATTAGTTGAAGAGTCATCTGTCCGTGCATCATCCTGACTGTGAGAACAATTTTGAGAGTGTTTGTTGAGACATGCTGTTAGCACAACGCAAGTGGGAGTTTGGACCCGTGGTCCCATTTTCTGGTGACTGAAACGGCTGGGGAAAAACAAAGCAAGTGGGGTGCATGATCCTTAATAAAATCCCCTCCCCACTGTGACTGTCTGTGTGTGTGTTTTGGTTACAGGGGATGGAATTTACTGTAACATCCAGTGTTCACATTAAAAGGGTTCGGACTTTGAGAAATTAGAGGGGTGGTGCTTTGCTGTTCAGGTGTTTATGTTTTGTGGAATTTGAAACATAGAAGTTGAGTGCTTTAGTGTAGTATGTTTGTATATTGTTAGACTGCATGAAGTGCTTCCCCCGGGAATAATAAGATTATGATGTTGTAATGGTGTTGGGAGCTGTGGTGTATTTTTGAGGCAACTCTGCCATCTTGCGTCAAAAATTGTAAGTGTAGCACACGTTGAGTGTAAAGTAGTAAAACTGGTTTGTTTGAAGTCTTTGATGAGAGTTTACTTGTGGTTTTAGGTACGGGGATTCTGTTTGTAGATGCTGATTGTTAGAATCATAAAAGGAGTAGTTTTGGTCTGAGAATCCAATCTGACCAGATGCATAGGAGGAACTCCTTTGCTTCAGTGGTTTGGGCTCGACTCGTGGGAGTTTGTGTGTAGCATCCCATGAACTGTCTGCTCTCAGTCAATTGCCAAGTCCTCTGCCCTGGCAACGGCAGTGACTAACTACCATAAAGTTAGTCCTCCTGGGGGGAAGAAATAGACTCCCACATGGACTTTTCCTGGTTTCCCCTTTCCCTGTCCCCTCATTGGCTTGGTATCACTGGTGGCCACCCCCCCCTCCCCCCCCTAGAGACCAATCCCCTTTGCCGTGCCCTTAGCTCCGCCCTCCACCCCTTTCCCTTCTTAAGCTGCCTGTGCCATGAGGTTGTCCTCTGTTGCCGGGTCCCCTTCAGCTTTATACTTCCCTGGAATAAAACCTTGCAATGAGTGCCTTTCTTGCCTCTCTCGCTGAGCCAGCTGCAGTGAGTGTTGTGTGGGGGTTTGACTGTGTTGCCTGAATGTTAACTCAACCTGCTTTTCTACAGGAGAGGTTTGTTGGGAACAGATAATAGGCAGCAGAACCCACCATTTGACACCCACATTTTTATTTGTGAATTCAGTAAACTGATGGATAGACAGGGGAAATGAGAGAGTATATTTAGAAGGTTTATATCAGACGTCTGCTAGGAGACTAGTGGCTTTGGATTTGGAGCAACCAGCTGTGGAGAATTTAGAGAGTTGAGAAGGGGCAAATGGAATAACTTGCATTTGTGGGAATTTTCCTGCAGCTTTTGGTGCATCTAGAGGTTGGCATTGTGCGTGGGTGTTACTGCAGTGTAAGATTTGTGCAGGATGTTATTACTGTTCTTCTGCTAACTGGTATAGAGAGTGTGCCCAGTGTCAACAGCTCCCTGATCGAGCTGATTTAGAACCAAGGATTTTAAAGCTGGTGTGCGGAAAGTCACATTTAGTACCTGAGCAGTGGGCAGTGTGAGAAGAAGACTGGGAAAGGACTGTACGAATCTGTGAAGCCAGGTTTGGGTGAAAGCGAGACAAGAAGCAAAGGAGGAGGTAATAAGGATTGGAGTAGAGTGCTGGTTTTGTTAAGGAGAAGGGGAGTGATGGGAAGCAAGCAGAGTAAAGAGATCCCCAAAAGTAATCCTTTAGGGTGTATTTTAGCACACTGGAAGGAACTAGTAGGGTATGGGGGGGATAGAAAATAAAAGTACCTGTTGAAGAATTTTGCTCAGACATGGCTTGAAGGAAAAAAGGCCATGAAAATATACAGCTGATGGAAAAGTAAAAGGCAGCTGTAAGCAGCAGTTCCCAAGCCTGTTTCCCAGGCACATTTCTGTAAACAGCAGAGTTCTCAGGCAGTTTTCTCATAACAGGTAAACATTCTATCTTTGGCTGTTTTGAGAAAGTAAAAGTAAGTTTTGAGAACCATTCATATCAGGGTGAGAACACAAATCTTGGCTTCAATAACAAACCACAGGTATTGAAAACAAAAGGAGGGGTTAATGTGTAATCTGTGACCAATGATGAGCTCGGGTTTTGCAATATGTATGAGCTTAATTAACACGGTTATAAAATGCGCCTGGTTGATCAATAAATTGGAGTTCGATGCTGATCAATTAAGATGGGTCGTCTCCCTTCACTTCAATAAGTACCCTTGTGAAATTTTCCACACAGTGGCCACTCTATAGGCTTGAAGAGGGGGTGAGGTGGCCCCCAACTGGATCTCTACATTATGAGACTTTTTTACAGGTTATGTTATTTTTTAGATGGGAACAGAAATGGGAAGATGTGACATATATTGACATGTTTTTCTCTCTCCAGAACCACCCTGAGTGGCAGAGGGATTGTGGACTCAGGGCTCCCTCGCACCCCTTTGTATTGGCCCTGGAAAAAGATAATGAGGCTAATAGGGGGAGGCTGAAATGGTGTTGTAGTACATGCTCCATAAACCAAGGCTGCACACACCCAGCACAAGGTATACCCACCTGACTCACTGGAGCAAGAGTTGGGTGATCTGTTTGAACCATCCCCTAGAAGGCAAGAGGGGGTGGAGAGGGGCAGAAAATTTGGGAACAATCTTAACTCCAGCTCCAGCTCTTATTCCACCTCCCAAGACTCCACCCTCAACTCCAACTCCAGCCTTTGTTCCACCCCCTGACATCCCTGTCCAGACTTCTGCTTTTGTTCCATCCCCTGACATCCCTGTCCAGATTTCAGCTTTTGTTCTACCCCCTAAGACTTCACCCTCAGTTCCAACTCCAGCTCTTGTTCCACCCTCTAACACCCGTCCAAACTCCAGCTCATATTCCATCCCCCACTCCAGTTAAAGCCACTACTATTTCAAACCCAGCTCCAGTTTTAAACAAAGATATTTCTATTTCAACTCCAGCTCCGGTTTTAAGCTCAGCTGAATCAACTCCAGCTTCTATTTCAAGTTCAACCCCAGCTTCTACTCTATTCCCCACCTTGACTACCCTTAAATCTTTCTAACTACCCAGCACTGACAGCAAACAAGAGGAGCCCCCTCCAGAGGATCCTATAGCATCCCGGACTCGGAAACAAACTACGAAAATTATACAAGCACCTTTGAGGGAGGCAGTAAGTCCTGAAGGGAAGACAATGCTAGTTAAAATTCCTTTTTCTACAACAGATTTAGAGGTTTGGGAAAAGATTGCTAAATGTTATCAGAGTGACCTGATAGGTGTTGCAAAGAAATTAAAGTTTATGATTAAACAGCATCAACCTGATTGGTCATATCTCCAGCTGTTGTTGGATGTCCTAATGAAAACAGAAAAACAACTGGTTTTAAAAGTAGCTGGGAGTTTAACAGAAGATGCTTGTAGAATAATATAGAGTGATATAAGAGATGTCTTTCCTCTTCAGGATTCACATTGGAATGCTAATGATAATAATGATATGGGAAAACTAAAGGATTATCAAGACTTCATAGTAAGGGGGTTAGAAAGGGCAATCCCTTAAACAATAAACTAGTCAACCCTATATACAATTAAGCAAGGTCCCTCTGAAATACTTTCTGAATTTCTAGAACATTTGCGGTATGCAATGCGTCGTTATACAACTTTAGATCCTGAATCTGAGGGAGGGATACAACATCTAGTGGGTTTATTCTTAGGACAATCTACAGGGGACATTAGACACAAACTTCAGAAGATACAGGGTCCGACAGTGCAGGATTTAGAGACTGATAGAAGAGGCATGGAGAGTATTTAGTTACTGGGACGAAAAGTGCAAAGAAGGGATAAAAAATTATCATCAGTAGTAAGGGAAGAAGAAAAAGGCAAATATGGACAAGGGCCACTAAGGCAGGGACCACCTCGGCTAAGGAGAGATCAATATGCATTCTGCAAGAAAGTTGGACACTGGTGGAACCAGTGCTCAGAACAAAGAAAAGGCAATGAACAAAAGAGAGGAGGTCAAAATGGGGGGGCAATGGTTGTCCGTATTAAGGAAGACTGAAGTGGACCAGAGGATCTTACCCTAGAAGACCCTCTGGTTATAATGAAACTAGGAAACAAAGAAAAGGAAATGGAATTCCTGATAAACACAGGGGCAACATATTCAGTGTTAAATAAAGCTTTAATACCAATAACTGATGATTATGTCATGGTGAAGGGGGCCACTGGACAATCTGAAAGAGCTTACTTTTGTAGGCCATTGAAACATAAACTTGGGAAACAATGGGGAATTCATAAGTTTTTATATATGCCCAATGCTCCATCAGCACTTTTGGGTAGAGATTTATTGGAACAATTAGAAGCAAAAATAGTATTCAAAAATGGAGAGATTACTTTGGAGGTTAAGGACCATCAATACGTGGAATTGTTAAGCCTGATGTTAATAACCCATGAAGCTAAAGTTGAAAGTGAAGATGAGATTCACAGGAAAATAATGGATCAGGTATTTCCTAGGGTGATGGCTTCTAGCATAGCAGGGAGAGTGAAGAATGCACCCCCAGTGCAAATTAGGCTTAAAGAAGGAAAACAACCAGTTAGGGTCAAGCAGTACCCTTTGAGAAAGGAAGACAGAGAAGGGATTAGCCCAGTAATCGAACAATTTTTACAGATAGGGCTATTAAAAGAGTGTCAGTCTGAGTTCAATATTCCTATTTTACCTGTTAAAAAGCCTGATGGATCATACCAAATAGTACAAAATTTAAGAGCTGTTAATAAGATAACTGAGGACTTATACCCAGTGGTTGCCAACCCCTACACTCTATTAACTCGTTTAACATCTGAAATAACATGGTTTACTGTTTTATATTTGAAGGATGCTTTCTTTTGCCTTCCTCTCCATTAAGTAAGACAGAAATTTTTTGCATTTGAGTGGGAGAACCCCAAAACTGGACGCAAAACCCATCTCACATGGTCAGTTCTACCATAGGGATACAACAACTCCCCTACGATTTTTGGAGAACAACTAGCAAAAGATCTGCAATCCTGGGAAGCTCCATCAGAAGTAGGACAGCTGTTACAGTATGTGGATGACCTCCTAGTAGCTACCAAAACTCAAGAGGCATGTTTGGAGTGGACAGTAAACGTCTTAAACTTTTATGGGCCTACAGGGGTATTGAGTATCCCAGAAGAAAGCCCAGGGTAAGCAGTTATTTATTTGGGCTACAAGGTTAGTGCTGGACAAAGAACTTTAGGATGGGATCACAAGGAAGCAATATGCCAGACCCCAAAGCCCCAAACAGTAAAAGAACTGAGAACCTTTTTAGACATGACCGGGTGTTGCAGGACGTGGGTTTATAATTACGGACTGTTAGTCAAACCCCTATATGCCTCAATTATGGAAGGAAAGAGAGACTGAGACATAAACTTTAAGGAATTTAGAGATTTTAGAGAAGCTAAGATTTTAGTTAGAGATAAGCTTTATTTGAGTTAATTAAAATAAATGGGCAGGCCTTGATAAAGTTAAGAGTTAGCAGTTAACTAATTGATTGCTTGTCAACACAATGTTTGATTAGGTGGGTTTATAATGAAGAATATAGAAACTGATAAATAGCTTTTAGGAACATAAGACAATTGTAGGCCTCCTCTGTTCTGAAGCAAATTGAAGACAGGAATGGGAGTTCTACCAAGGGTTCATTTGTCATATTTGCATTGAAAAGGTAGAAAGGTCAGAACGAGGAAGACTTCATTTACTTCCTCATTTTGGAACCCCTCCCCATGAAAGGGACCACTGACCCATTTCAAGGAACAAACTGCACATGCTTAATAGTTTTTGAACTGATTACCATACAAAGCGGGGAATGGGATGTACCAGAGTTATGAATATGCATTTGTATTTTGGGTATTCAATCCTTGTATAGATAAAAGGACTCGGTAATCCCGTATAAATTGCGGTGTGTATTTGGAAGCTATCCCGCACGCTGCCCGGTGTGGTAATAAACATACACTTTCTAACTTTAAACTGTTGGAGTTTTGGTCCGTCACAGTTGGATATCCGTACTAGATCAATACCCATATTTTTAATAAATCAAGACCTCCAATGGACGAAAGAAGGACCACAAGCCTTTGGCCAACTGAAGAAGGCCCTCATGTCAGCTCCAGCCCTGGGACTTCCAGTTGTGAGTAAACCATACTTTTTGTTTTCTCACTAAAAGCAGGGAATTGCTTTGGGAGTATTAGCACAAGATCTGGGCCCATACCACAGGGCAGTTGCCTACCTCTCTAAGCAGCTGGATGCAGCGGCTAAGGGATGGCCAGGATGCCTCAGAGCTGTTGTGGCAGTGAACATCCAGGAAGCACGCAAGTTCACCCTGGGCCAGAAGATGACTGTGCTAGTGCCTCACACAGTGTCTGCAGTGTCGGAAGTAAAGGGGGGGACATTGGCTCTCCTCACAGAGATTCTTGAAATACCAAGCCATGATGGTGGAACAAAATGATGTAAAAATTGTGGTAACTTGTTGCCTTCTGATAGAAGGCAAAGCGACCTGGTTTCGAGGAGCAGCACGGTGACCCAAACTCACCAGGGTCGCTCGGGCCAAAGAGCACGCAGATACCAATGTGGCAGACGGTCAAAGGCCTTTATTGTCTCATCTCGTGGGGTTTTATAGTCTAAGGGGCTTCTCTACATCAGTGGGGGTCTGCAGTACTATCTATGGTTAGTAAGGAGTGGAAAGTTACCAGCATTACTATCCTTAGGGGGGCTACATTCCTAGTTACATTCCTAGGGTGATCTCTTATCTCAGGGGACTAGGGGAAAAGGAATTCTGCCGCTTTCCGTCACATCGCGTGATCTTCCGATCGCCTGTCCCTATCTACCACAGTAACTAATATTGTGAACCCAGCTTCTTTCCTCAGTGGTAGTAAGGGAGAACCAGTGATCCATGACTGCCTGGAGACTATCAAAGCTACCTATTCCAGTCACTGAGATTTAAAGGACGCCTCTTGAGGACACTGAGACCTGGTTTACTGATGGAAGCAGCTACGTCATCAGCGGAAAAAGTCATTCTGGGTATGCGGTTACCACAAGTAGAGAAGTAATAGAGTTTGGATAATTACCAACCAACAACTTGGCACAGAAGGCTGAAATAATCTCCTTAACCCGGGCTTTAGAGCTGGCAAAAGGAAAGAAAATCAATATTCACACAGACTCGAGGTATGCATTTGGGGTAGTTCATGCACATGGAGCCATCTGGAAGGAAAGAGGACTGTTGAACTCACAAGGAAAAAGCATTAAACATGCACAAGAGATAATATAACTGTTGGAGGCAGTCCAGCTACCTGAAAAGGTAGCCATCATGCACATCAAGGTGCACCAAAAAGTGAGCTCTGAATTGGAGGAAGGAACTGAGCTGGCTGACAGAAAGGGAAAAGAAGCAGCTAAAGGTGAGGTAATTGTTGAGACAGTTGAGGCAGCTGTAATCCCAGATGGACAAATTACTAGTGAAGGTAAGCCAAGTATTCGAGATTGCAATGCAAGATGTTTTCTATTACCATCTGTATGGCAGATTACCTTTTGTCAAGTGGGCAGTTTGCCTTATCTCTCTCTTTGAGTGACCACAATCACTCCTCCCTCAGGAAGGGACATCTGTTGATAACAGGCTATTGAATGTCAGTTCATGACTGAGAAGAACTATAACATCCCATTGTGAGATGCTCCGCCCAGAGAGAGGAGCCAAGCATTGCTACCCAGATATAATACAGAGGTTTTGAGACACCAGCATGGCTTTCTCCACTAGATTCCCCAGAAGAACAGCAGTTGTCTCTTCTTCCACTGGATCTTTGGAGGAAGAATACATCCTTCTCTACAGATTCCCCTTGCTCCAACAGAACCACACCTGACACTTCAAAAAGACTGCAGCTACATTTCCAATTAGACTGCTACCAACACCCTGACCCACAGGGTGTCAGGTTGGGTTCTGACTCTGTCAGTGTTGTTCTAGTGTACTGCATTGTTTATTTTTTCTTTTTTTTTTCTTCCCTATTAAAGAAATGTTATTTCCTGCTCCCATATTTTTGCCTCAGACCCCTTAATTTAAAATTTATAGCAATTCGGAAGAGAGAGTTTACATTCCCCATTTCAGAGGAGGCTCCTGCCTTCCTTAGCAGACTCCTGTCTTTCCAAACCAAGACACCAAGGTACAGTAAAAAAAAAAAAAAAAGGCTTATTGAGAAAGAAAATGGAAGTTATAATCAAGAGAGGTGGGCTGTTACAGATGAAGGAAAAAGAAGGCTTGCGATTCCCTCTTATATGCTATCGTCATTAGTGAAAAGGGAACATAAAGCACACTGGGGAATAGATGCCTTGTGTAATTACTTGAAAGATAGAATCCTAGCCAGAAATTTGCAAGGTACATTGATTCAGGCGACTCACCAATGTAGCTTTTGCCTCCAAACTAATCCCAAAAATATTCCTAAACCAAAACTTGGGCAAATTGGAAAAGGATATGGACCTGGGCAGCAATAGCAAATTGATTTTTCAGAACTACCCAGGAAAGGGGGGTACCAATACCTATCAGTGTTAACAGATACCTTTTCAGGGTGGCCAGAAGCTTTCCCTACTAGAACTGCCAAAGCACGGCAGGTAATCAAAGCATTGTTACAAGAAATAATACTGTGTTTTTAATACCGTGTTTTGGAGTCCCAGCCACAATGTCTTCAGATGGAGGCCACACTTTATTTCAAAAATTGTGCAGCAAATTAGCCACCATTTAGGCACAGACTGGGAACTTCATACTCCATATCATCCTCAGTCAAGCAGCCAAGTGGAGAAAATGAACCGCTTGATTAAGCAGCAAATAATAAGACTGGGAGAAGAGGCAACATTATCTTGGCCTCAGGCTCTTCCATTAGCATTATTATGAATCTGGACCAAACCAAAAATAAAAGAAAAATTTTGTCCCTTTGAAATACTATATGGAAGGCCATATGAAATTCAAGAAGGGACAAGACCCACTCAAACAGGGGAAGAAACCCTACACAAATATGTGATGGCCCTAAACAAAAAACTCAGAGAAATTGAGAAACATGTGGCTGGGACTCGAAGCAGAAAATTAGATGGACCAGTGCATGATGCACAGCCTGAGGATTATGTATATGTTAAGTCTTTTGCAGAGAAGACTCTGGAACTGCAGTGGGAGGGACCATTCCAAGTGTTCCTCACCACCTTTACTGCAATCAAGATTAAGGAACAAAGCGTCTGGATCCATCATTCCTGAGTGAAGAAGGCTCCCGAGGGACTCTGCAAAGTTATAACGGGTGACAACAAACTGAAATTTAAACTTTCTCAGGAAAATAAATAGGGTGTGAATGAAATAATAAGCGTAGATTAAGAATAGAAAAGTTTGTAGTTATACTGAATAATCAAGTATTGGAATAAAATCCCAATATTTCCGGATGGAACATGCCTGGCCCCTGCTGCTTGGCCAGAGGCGTCAGCTGTGGTATTTCACCACAGAGATACCTCTGGCTGGCTGGATGTTGCAGCTAGGAACTTGGAACATGTCCAGGCTTGTAGAAACTCAGTTTTACCTCTGGTGAAAGTCCTTAGGCGAGGTGAAGAGAAAAGGAGAGGATTCTGAGGAGGATTTAATCCAGAGTTTTATTCCTGGGCACACAGGCCTCTGAATCTTGGTAACAGCTCCCAACAGAATACCGACCCCATGGTCTCAAGGTCCTTTTAAGCCCAAGGGGAGGGGGGAGGGAAAGGGTAGGTGAGCCACCAATCCAGGTGGGAGGGGGTGAAGCTCAGAGGACAAGTGACACTTGGCTAAGCCAATGACCCCAGGGCTGAGGGGCATCTTTTGAACTTCTGCCAATCACACGACGCTGTTGCTGGAATGTTAAGCTTGACGGACAGCACCTAGCAAGGGGGCAAGGGGGAGGGGAAAGGAGAGGTTGGCATACCTGGGGGACTGGGGTAGCTAAAACAGGAAATTGCAACACACTGCAACAATCAAGTGGGTGTAGCCTGGAGAATTGTGACATTTGTAATTATTATTATAGCCACAGCTAATGCAGTACCGCTTACATTTAATGTAACTGGTATATATAAGTGTCAAGGGAAAGCTTATGACTCTGACTCCCATAAGTCTCTGGATCAGATGCTAAAAGTTACAAATGCAACTGTGTGGGAAGGAAGAAATGTTTGAGGATGTGAATATGTGTTTGTCCAGGATGGGTTTCATAAATTTTATCAAAAATCCATTAAAATTATTCAAATTGGTCCTGAATGCTGTGACAAATGCTTAGCCAATTGTCCAGAGTTTAGACTCCAAATAGAAGGTTGTGCAATCAAGGATTTTAAGATTGATTATAATATAACTCAGTTTTGTACTGTTTCCCAAATGGATAAGGTTAAAATAACTCAACCAGCGCCAACACTGAGAGAAACCATGGCTACTCAAATCACTTTAGATCCCATGGTTCCCATAACTACCAAAATTGGACCATATGCTGTTAAGAAGACTGGAATTCAAAAACTGCTAATTAAACTGGTCATTAAAATGGGTAGAGATGGCAATGCAAGTGAATGCCTCTGCCATTTGGCCCAAGTATGCTCCATTTTTAAGGACCTCTTTTGTGGATTGGACCCCCTGGCTGCAGAAGCATATGCCTTATATGTCCAGACAGAAGAAAGAACTTACTGGATTATTGGGAATGGGACATGGGGTTCTAAATACAATAGATTCAGAAGTAATAGTTAGCAAATTGACAGCACTTGGCAGTGATATGGTTAAATTGCAACAACCCTTACAACCTTCCTTGTTGGCATTAGGCACCAGCCAATGGAAATGATCCAAAATATTACCAGAATGGGAAAATATAGAAGAGCGAGATCATCAATTGATAATTCATACTTTAGGCACAGCTAGTGGGAGCATTTCTTTGGCTTTTGGGTGTACACGGGCACAATTATGGATGCAATCAGTGGCGACTTCAATCATTAGGGACAGGGAAGAAGGCACATTCCCTGCTGAAATTCGTAAAGTTGTTTGGGATAATGCCTCAGATTTAGAAAAAGAGCTTCAACCCTGGTGGGTTTTAGTTAATTTTACTTATGATCCCATGACAAATATGGTAACAGCTTTTGTTTTAACCATATAAGATGAATCAGTAAGCTTAATACACCCAATTGTTCCTTTAGGGCTAAATCACGAGGGGCCATACTATATTCTTTTGAACATAGAATGTGGGAGAGAAAGGTTGAAGGAAGGTGGTCAACTATTAACCTAGAACCTTGCTTAATGAGGGGACAACTGGGGTGTATATGTGAAGGCAATGTAAGTGATGATAAAGATATTTTTTGGATACAGAGCAAAGTATTTGTCACTTTGAAATGCATCCCATTACCCAGATAACCTTGCTTGTGTATACAGGACAAGGTTGTGTCTGCCTCAGAACAGCATGCCCCACTATAATGGTGGATGAGATTACTGTGAATGAAACTCCATTTAACTTGTGCATTTGTAACTTTGTCAAAATTGAGGGATGTTATTTTTCCTGTCAGGCACCTGTCATATCATACCAACATATAAAGGCAAATTTGATTACTGTCCGAGAAATATCACCTGTGCCTATAGGGATGAACTTAACTTTGGCTACCCACTTGTTGAAACATTGTGAATTAAAGAGAATTCTTAAAGAAATTAAAGATGAAGGAAAGAAAACTTTGGTTGCAATACACCATGACACAGACACTATACGGAGAGTATTTAAAAGATTGGAAGAAGGCCCAGAAGGCCCATCCCATCATTGGTGGGATGTGCTTTTTGGGTGGTCTCCAACAGCAACAGGCTTGCTCAATATCTTAGTTCATCCAATTATTGTTTTGCTAATCTTAGTTGGTATAAGTTTGATTTTGTCTATTATAGTACTTGTTTGGAATTGGAGACTATTGCAGTGAGTAGCAGCTTTAACTTCAATATCGAGAGCATATGGTACAGTTTTAAGAGACACCTACCACACAGCTTTGCTAGATGAAGAAAAATCTATATATTAGTGTATACAATCCCGTCTTTTTTGGTTGGTGAGGTAAAATTACCCACTCCAGAATGTGCAAAGGTTCAGGCCATTATGTGTTCCACTGCCCAATAATACCATGTCATGGTTTTGCATGAGAGACATCTAGAGAAGTGATGCAAACTTCCAGCCACTGGAAGGCTGGACACGCCTCTGTGAAAAACACATGTTAAAAGATGAAAGAAACCTGGGAGCTTCCTCTTTTACTTCTGGCCTAGGGGCATGTAACATAGCCCACCGGCCCCCTGGCTTGGCCAGGCTGGGCCAGCTGGCCCTGCCACGCTGGGCCCCCTTCCCCTGGGCCACCTGTTGGCCCCTCCCCCATTGACTACCGGGCAGGGAGAGGGGGATACTCCAGGGCTGGATGGAGCCAGCCTTACTAACATCAGGATGCTTATTACATCCCCCAACCAGCCTGGGGCCAAGCTGAGCCTGCAGGGCCCTGGGAACAGCCCCGTATCAGTACCAGGATTTTACTCCCATGGAAGTTACCCACAGCCATCAGACAAGGCAAAGGAGAAACACCCTCCCCCCTCCTCCCCAGCATACTATTAATGACTCCTTTTCCCTGTGAAAAATGCCATTCACTTGTGTTAAAATTTTAGAAGTTTAATAGTAATAAAAATAGTAATAAAAATTAAGACAATAGGAGTTTGGACAATCAAAGCTAGGACAATAGAAGACAATAAAAGCAAAGGATTACGGACATACCGGTGCTTTGCTAACAAAGGATTAATCCTTAAAAGCAATAGCCTATTGCATATTCATATATCTCATATGTGATTCAAACATTCTTTTCAAACTAGGGTGTTACTGCTTCATTTCAGCTTCCCCCTCTCATCTTGTAAATCAACTTTCTACGTTCCTCAAAGTCTGAGTTTTCCCGATAAGGAGGCAATAAGTCTTGTCTTTGGAACTTGGTGTCTTATTGCTGTTATCTCTATCCAGTTAGGATAATGAGAAGAATTTCTTGGTTATCTTTTCCATTCCTTAAGGCAGTTGCAAAAAGTATCTTACATCACATAGTTGCTATTTTAATATTATGTTACAGCTTAAAAACTATATTTATCACACTACTTAAAATAGATTAATACAGTATTACTTAAAAGAGGTTAATTTAGCATAACTTTCCAACATAACACATATAATATTCATTTTAATACTTGCGAAGAGCCAATCATATAACATGCATTTTTCACATTCCCTGTAACACATAAAACTATAGGGAGATAAAAAAATTCAAATTCATATTGAGCAAAAATCTCCATGTTAAAGTAAGCAGATTAAAGCAACTATAATCCCATGAAAATTTTGAACAAAAAAAGAAAGAAGAATAATCCTATACCTCCAAGAAGAGAAGATCTTTTTTTCCCAAGAATAAAGATAACTTTAGAAATAGATGATAAAAACTTTTGCCTTTAAACAACTCATCTTTAAACAATACCCTGTAAGTTGACATAACCCATCAACAAACTGTAAAAAGGCTTGTAAAAAATAAGGACTTCACAATAGCAGAGTTCCCCAGGAAGCTGTTATCAGTGAGGAAATTAAAAACCACAAGAGAACTGTTTTTTCTTGTTATGGAGAAGTCTCCATAATATTAACAAAAAGGACTTCTCTCCCTAAGTGAACTGAAAAAAGACTATTTAAAAAGTAATAAACTAAGTGGAAATTTTAAGTTTTATTTCTTTACATTATCTGTGGGAAGCAGAAAAATGTTCTGAAGGGTTTGTTTTAATTCTTACTACTTTTTTCCCCTTTTAATTACTATTAATAAAATTTTCTTTATACTCTTTAAAGATTTTGAGCCTGCTTTACCTTTCTCTTAATCCTATCTCACAGCAGGAAGTGAGTACACAAGTAATTAACCAACACCAAACCCACTACACTCTTTAGTACATTAACCAGAAAATCTCAAAATTAGTAAAATCTCAACTTAAAAAACCAAAACCACCACACGAAATCAGTATTTCCACCCGGTTTCAAACTGAAACCACCACATACCAGTAAAATGAAATTCAATAATGATAATGAATACAGTGATACACACCTCTGGACATATCCGGTGGACCTGTTTGTGATGGCTTGCTCTACGATTTCTAGAGCGGCTTTTGCCTCAGGGGTTAATTTTCTGGGGGAAGTTAATTCAGGATCCCCTTTCAAGAGGTCAAACAAAGGTGCTAGTTGTGAATTGGTTATTTATTATGGTCTGAGTTCTCGGGGTCTGTCCAACCCCGGCTGCCGTAGGTGTCCCAGATAGAGAAGTCCTGCTAAGCACAACCTGTCCAGGTGCCCCCGGCAGGCTCCCAGCCACAGGCAATCTTAGCAAGAAGCTTAGCTTTTTAAGTGATATCAGCTCTTTGGTGAATTCAGCTCTTTAGCCATTTAAGCTCTTTGCTTACTAAGTGCCTTGGCAGATGCAGGGATGAGAGAGAAGAGCTGTGTGAGGTTCCACAGATGTGTCTTTATTGTCAGCCTCTGCAAAGGGTGTCAGGGACAGTTCTTCTGCCAAGCTGGGCAGAGGCAGGGATTTATGTAGGGTATGTGGGTTTTGGAAAACAGTCCAGTAGTAAGGGTCAAGGTGGATATGACCAATGGTCTTACACAGAGAGATAACGAGGGTCCGAGGTGGATGAGGGGTCTTTTGGTCCAGTCATCATGACTAGGCATTTCTTATCTTAGGCAACAGACTGCCAGGGAGGCCTTGCAGGCCCTGTGGCTGCTACAGTTATTCCCAGGTATGATATGACCCAGTTTATAGTACCTAAAAGTTTCTGTGCATCATTTAAATTCTCAGTTTTGGTTGAAAATTGAATTGCTTGTGGCTGTACCATTTTGTGCATTATTTTAAGTCCCAAATATTTCCAGGGTGCTTGCTTGTCACCGTTGAGTCAGAAATGACACAGAGTCAGATCAGAAGGCAAAGGGGTAAAAGCAGCCCATTTATTCAATCCTCTCCTTTTTATACCTTGGTTCGCTACAGGTGGACCTGATTGGTCATTTAATCACCCCATTTCACCTGATTGGCTTATTAAGAAGACACCCATCAGTAAACAACTTTAGGAGAAAAACCACTTGCTAAAAAACACCACCTGCGAATTGTTTAATATTTGATTATCATTATTTCTCTCCAGCTCCCTAAAGCTTCCCAGACCGATTAATGGGGAAACTTATCTAGCTTTCTCTCTCTCTGACCACTTTCACATCCACACTTGCCGTTGCATCTTTTCTGGTGCCACCTGTAGCCCAAATTATTTTAATGCTTGCAGCAGGTTTGGCTGAATTGGCAAGAGTTCATCCTGTGTTTGGGTTGCAATCAAAATGTCATCCATGTAGTGGATGCCCTTGGAAACTGCTTTCTCACTGATGAGAGTGCTTGTGCAATGTACGACTGACAAATTGTTGGACCGTTTCACATTCCTTGTGGAAGAACACGCCATTGATAACCTTGCACTGGTGCACTGTTATTAATGGAAGGCACTGTAAAAGCAAACTTTGGGGTATCATCTGGGTGCAGTAGAATAATGAAAAAACAATCTTTCAGGCCCCCAGTCAGGATTTCCCAGGAGGCAGGTATCATTGTAGGAGAAGGCATACCAGCTTGCAAAGCCCCCATGCCCTCCAGTACCAAATTGATTCTTCTCCGGTCATAGAGCAATCTCCATTTACCCAATTTCTTTTTTTACCACAAATAAAGGAATGTTCTAAGGGCTCAGAGATGGTTCTATGTGTCCTTTTGCTAGTTGTTCTTGTACAAGTGTTTTTAGGGCATTTAATTTTTCTTTCTTGACGGGCCACTGTGGTATCCACACAGGCTGAGTTGTAAGCCATTTTAGAGTTGGTGTGGGAAACCTTATGCCCTTCAACACAGTGGGTCCTGTAAAATATCAGTCCCCAACCAGATTCTCCATGCAGACAGAACATCCTTCCCCCACAGGTTCAAAATGGTACAGTAGTGATGTATGGCCGGACTGTAGCTGTTTGGCCCTCAGTATTCTTTATCAACACAGGATTGCTGCTCAAGCAGCTCTGTGTGATCCCTCCAAGGCCAGCAATAGCAGATCCCATAGGTGTAGTGGGCCAAGATGGAAGCCACATGTTGGCAGAGATGATGGTGATGTCTGCCCCTGTGTCAATCATCCCACTGACCTTTATCTGTGAGGGCTTTGCTTTAGGCATCATGACAGTACAGACCATGTTGGGTCTTTGATCACCCCCGACCTGAGTCCAGTTGACCTGGCTGTCCTGTTGATCTGAAGCCTTGGTCTCCTTGCTTCCTAGAGTCTGTTTTGGGGACATAAGACTTAAAAAGTACAAGTTGAGCAATTCTAATTTTTTTGGGAATGGTTACAGGTAGAGTAGGGGTAGAGACCATTGCATGTATTTGTCCAGTAAAACTTGTGTCAATAAAACCAGGGTACACAATTATGCCTTGCCTTGTGGTACTGGACTTTCCAATTGACAATGCACTCAATCCTTCCCCAATAGACCCCCAAGCCTTGAGAGGGACCTTATGTACCTTTGAGGTGCACATAGTTACTGTGACAGAAGTGGACACATCCATTCCAGCTGCTCCTCAAGTTGCTCTTGTGAGCTGATCACATAGGCTTGTGCCAGAGGGTGGGAAGTTACTTGTGTCATCGCTTGATTCCCATCCATGCTCAGTATCCTGTTTCTCTGGTTCTTAAGAGATTGACCATTAGCATGAAATCTTGCATACCTTAGCCACATGTCTGGTCCTTCCACATTGGCTGCAGCTGCTATATGCTCCATTCTATCCTTGAAACATCCCCTGTGGAAAGGGCTTCTGGGGACAGTTCGCCTTCAAGTGACCTACTTGACCACACTGGAAGCATTGAGGTGCTACCCTTGCAGCTGTTGTTATAGAATCTGCTAACATAGTCATGTTATGAAAATTAGATCCAACCTTAAGACAAGCATTTATCAAGTCATTTAGTGATGAATTCTCATCAGGTAGCAGTTCTATCACCCTCCAGCAATCCTCATTGGTGTTGTCGTTTTCCAGCTGTAAAATCAGATAATTTCTACATTAACAATTTGTTTATCCATAGCATCTTGTAGTCTCTCTATGAATTGTAAGTATGGTTCTTTGAGTACTTGTCTTATCTTTGAATATGTTTGGGTTGGGTTTGTCATGTTAGTTACTTTAAACAGTGCTTGCAGACCCAATTCCTTTACTTGTGCCAGTATTAATGGGTGTAGCCTGGCCTGGAGCCTTGTGTCTTCCGCTGGTGTGAGACCTAGAAGTTGAGACACCCCTGCCCCATAACGCGGGTCCTCTCTTGGGAGCTTTAGATTTTTTAACCCCTGTTCTTCAGCACTGCTTTTCCATGCTGATTTTAAAACCATATATTGGACGGTTGAAAACATCAGTTTTGCTAGTTGCTTTATATCAAAGGGACTTACCTCCTCGGTGGTTAAGAATCATAGCATATTAGCAACTTCAGTAGAACCCAAACCATGCTTGGCCACAAGCTGGCATAGTTCAGATAAAGCTGGCCATTGAAAAGGGGTGTATTTGTCAGAACTAGTCCCATTGCCCCTTACTACAGGATAAGCTCCCGGTGTCTCTTCCTCAGACTCCCAGCTCCCCAACATAGGAACTTGAATGAGTTCTGCTCCCTCATAATCTCCACTTGTGATAGCAGCAAGCTTTACCTTTTCCCAGACGCTTGAAGGATCTGGCAGGGCTGTCAGCAACAAGACGACTGTGGTATTGTCGCGGTGTTCTGCAGGGGAATGATGATCCCTTCTGTCCCTTGCCAGCGTGTAAGGCTGTAATTCTGGTAGAGGTGGGGCTGAGGGGATAGCTGCTTCAGTTCCAGGTTTCACATCTGCAGGAGCTCCTGGTGGTGACATTCCCAGATCCACCCATGGGGGTGTGGTCACAGTCACTGGAGGCACGACCAGGTTCCACAGAGGTGGGGCTGGGGGTGGGGCCAGGCCCCGTGAGGTAGGCTAGATCAGGGGTGCGACTGGGCTGGCCAAGGAGGGTGAGGGGGCGGCCCCTTCGACCATGTGGCATGGAATGGCTGTGGGGTTTTCCCTAGTCCCAGGAAAGGTCAGAGTGGCCACCATGCAGTCTGGTCTCTCATAGCAGGGCAACATGGTGAGCCCACCCGGATGGGCAATATACTGGCCCGAGGTGGCCGCATAGTGATTACGGTGATTACAGAAGTCTGGGGAGGTCACAGGGCATCTCAGAGCTGCCGGGGCTGTGCAGCCGGCCAGGGTTATGTGTCCATGTGGCAGGATTGCGCAATCAGTCATGCCGCCTCCCTGGACAATGCCAGCGTCCGCAGCATGGGGAGCCCTTGGAATGCCTCTGTTCATCGGGATTTCCCCACACCCTCAGATTGTCCCACTGATGCCGAATTTTGCCCCAAAAGGCGAGAATAACTGCCTAAGAGACTCAGCTTAAGTCAACATAGGCAGGAGGTATTTTATTGCGACGCGTCAAAGAAATCACAAAAGGGATTTCTGAGTATCCCGTAACAAAAGCAGGCCTTTTATACAGTTTTGGATGCAGGGTTTCATCATATCACATACATAATCATGTCTTTGCAAGCATATTCATAAGGGGCGTGGTGTAGGCGGAGCGTGGGCGGGGACATCTCTTTTGAGGATCATCTTGGTGGTCGTTCCAGTTGCCTTCATCGTGGGCAGGGGTCTCCTGATGAGTCTTCCTCCTTAAACTTTGAAATCCTATCCTAATATGGCCAATTCCCGGTGTACTTGGCTTGGTCCCCATGGCTTGGCAAGGCTCTTAAGGTCAGTTTGACATTGTTGGCTCTGAACATGCTTAGCTCATCAATTCCCCTATCCCTATCTCTCTTTCCTATTTGCCCTGAGGGCAAAGAGCCACGGGAGCTTACTGAACTTCTTATGACAAACAGAAGAATCCACCAGGATTGCTTTCGGGTTAATGAGTAACCTGGCGCACAGCATCATCAGCAATTCCTGAATGTGGATGGGGCGAACCCCCTTGAACATAACGTGAGACCACCCGCCGGTGATATGGAATATGGCTCCAACGTTAGGGGCCGCGTCAGTAGCTAACCGTGGAATGGGATAGGACTGTTTAGGATTAATTTTCAGTTTGTGGCGCTTCCTAAGCATTTTGATCAATAATGCCCTATAAGTACCACTGAAAACAAAATTATGTTCTTGTGCAGTAGCAAGATACATAGGTTGCAAAATGCTGATTGGAAAGGCAGTTTGGGGCTTCACCACTCCCCAGGATTGCTCTGCAACTGTCAGCCGCGATGCCACTGCAGCAGGGCATGTTCTCGCAGCATCTGAGGTCTGCCGGCTCCCATGCAGGGGTGCATGAAGAAATGGTTGTGCTACTGCCCTTCACCCTTTGCCTCTCATATTCCAACTGTTTTAGCAAGTCTGTAAGGACTATGGCTTTATGACACCGATGGCTGTGTCCTTGCCATCGGAGGCTGCAGCAAGTATGTATTGTCCAACTTCCTCCCAAAAGGTTACATTTAAAGCAGTCTCTTCAGATATATCCAGCTCATGGCTTTCACACCACATGAGCAGGGCTTTCAGAGCCCATTCATCATAATCAATCCCTCTTTTTTTAAAGATAAGATCTGTACCTTTGAGACAGAGTTTTCTGGTGCTGAGATCCAGGCTCCCATGGTCTCCTAGGTGATTTCAGTCCACAAAAACAAGCTTTTAAAACCTCACAGCACTTTTTGCTGTCTGCCGAGGGGGTTTTTTGCCACTGTCTACCCGTGAGTCACGGTTTTTCACCGTGCTGGCTCTGTTGCCGTTCCCAGCTCCCAGGCTGTATGTATTCCGGTTCTAAACACAGATCCCAGCTCCCACGCTGTATTTTTCTGGTTCCAAACACTGATCCAGCTCTGACGCCCTTGTATTCCAGTTCCAAACACCAATTTCCAGCTCTACGCTGATTGCTCCAGTTCTACACCGATTTCCAGGTCTGACGCCATGTGTCTCCTTTGCTCTGTGCTGCTGAGTTCTGATCACTTTGGGGTTCACCACATGTTGGATCACATGAGGAGAGTGGGCAAGGAGACCAAGACCACTCACCCCTGATGTTCATGTGGCACAGAGAGCGTTTATTTCCCAGGCTACCCCTTATATAGAGCATTTGAAAGACCCGGTCTGGATATTCTCATTGGTGTGAACTCCACACCCCCTCAGGATTTGGACAGCAAAATGCTTGCAGCTCCATGAGAGATCTAATTGGGAGAAGCCCCTGTAAGTCAACCCTGGGGCTTGGAGATACGGTGACATGGGAAAATATTGACTGGGGACCACATAGTATCCTTGGAGAAAATGGGATAAATAAAACCATCCTTCTGTTCCAAAAGGGAAACCACAGCATTGTTTGGCATGATGGTGGATTGGTCAGACCATTGATTCAATATTATCTAGGTAGTAATCAATCACGTGTTCACAAGCATCTGTAAAAAATGCTGTTACCTGCCTTCATTAATACCATATGCCAGGTGAACTTGAACAAGAATGCTACACTTGCAAATTTGACAGTACTAAATAATCACTAATGACTTGTACTTCACATCCATATGTTTTTGCTTTAGCTAATTATTTTTCCATTAATTATAGGAATGGCTTGTATTTTCTGTCTGCTAATTCTTTTGTTTTCAAATCATGTGTAACCGATGAAGATATGAATGACTTTTCTGTTCTTCTTCCATTTAAGAGAAGATTGGAAATTTGGATACCTGTAAATCTGACTCAGACTTATCCTTCCCAAGTCCCTCGGACCCTGAAACAAGAACCAACCCAAAATTGAGCCTGCCAAGATAGCGAGGTAATGGACGGACAACCAGAGAGCTTTGCACAAGGATTGATAAGGACTAATTTTAATGCGAAGCAGGGCTAGTAAAGGAATATGCATGGACCTATTGTGAAACTTGAGGCATATGCAGCAGGTTAGGGGACAAAGAGGGGTCTGGACTCTTGGGCGGTGTGCATGTTCTTTGAGAAGCAATCCTGTATGCGCCCAGCACTGAATAAAGATACATACCCACTTAACGACTTTTATGAGTTGTGGAGGTTTTTTTTACGCAAACCATTTTTCTGGTGAGCCAGGCAGGAGATCGTCTCTGTCTCCCACAGAGGCAGAGCAGGGAGGTGGCCTTCTTTGGCCCACTCCAGGGAAATTTTCTTGGAGGGGCTCCAAGTCCTGGCTCACCCCCCCTTCAGAGACAGACAACAGCCTGCTGGTATGTGGTGATAAACGGTATGTATCAAGCTTAAAATGGGCCTTGGCCAAAAGGGCTGCTGGTAAGCCACTCAGAGACATCTGGCGCACAGTTCAGTCCCTATGCGAGTAAAAGTTTGGGGCTTGCAAGCAGCCACTGGCCAAGCGTGGCCAGTGGGAGGGGGAAGGGTCTGCTTGCCAATAGAGTGGCTAATGAAGGGATTCATTGCTCGATTGTGTGACCACTAGCAACTCTGGGGGTGGGTTGAGTGAATTTGGACCTTAGTGTTGCTATTCTACTTATTGCTATTGTGTGCTTGTGGTGTCCGGACATTGTGGTTTTTTTGACTGTGTGAGTGAGTGGCTTTGTGGGCTCGGTTATATGAAAGAGGGGGTGAGTGAGTGAGTGTACTCATGGTGCGGGAGGAGGTTCTACCCACCACTGAGGCAGCTGAATGAGGCCCAGGGCGGCAGCTGGGGTGTGCCAGTTGTGAGGCTGTGGGGGCAGATAGTGTTCTGCAGGGAGGCAGCTGAGGAGAAGCAGAGTGAGACAAGTGTAGGTGAGGACACGTATTGTGTTTAAATGTATTTGTGTAGATCGTGCATGTTTTAATGGTGGCTAGACAAACTGAAGGGATTCCATCGCCTCAGTGGTTCAGGCTTGACCCCTGGGAGTTTTTGAATCCAGTAAATCCCTGGATAGAGAGGATGTACAGGTTTATTTAGAGAGGATTTATCAGACTTCAGTTGGTAATCTAGTTTCTTTGGATTGGGAACAACCCACTGTAGAGAATTTATAAATTCACGAAGGAGTAAACGCAATAGCCTGCCTCTGCAGGCAATTCTTAGGAGCCTTGGGCACATCAAGAGGCTGGCACCCTGCATGGGTACTACTGCAGTGTGGAGTTTGTGAGAGGAGTTTGTATTGCTGTTCCAGTAGGTGGCGGGGCATATTCCCAGAGTGTGGACTGAGGTTTCCTGATTGAGCTGATTTTGAACCTCAGATTTTAAAGCTTGTGTGTGGAAAATCACATCTGGTACCCATAATCTGGGATTGCATATTGGAGGAAGATTGGGGAAGGACTCTGAGGCATTGTGAAGAGAGGTTTGGGTGGAAGCGAGATAGGACAAGGAGAAGGAGATAATGGGAACTAACCAGAGCAAAGAAGTTCCCTGAACTAGCCCTTTGGGGTGTATCTTAACCCACTGGAAAGTAGTTGCCAGTAGGGGTGGATAGGAGAAAAAGAAAGATTTCATCCAATACTGCATGCGGTGGTGGCCATTATACAGGCTGGAAGATGGAGTAAAGTGGCCACCTGCCAGAACTTTAGATTATACCACCTTGTTGCAGTTAATGCTGTTTTTAAGACGGAAAGGGAAGTGGGATGAGGTCTCTTACACCGATTTGTTTTTCACCTTACTAAATAATCTGGAATAGCAGAGGAATTGTGGGCCCAGAAATCCCTCAGACTCACTGGTGTTAGTCCTTGAGAAGGAAAACAAAGCAAAGAAAGGGCAAATTAAGCAACATTGTTCAGCATGCAGTATAGGACAGCAATGCACATAATCAGAAAAGGTTTACCATGATGAGACTCAAGAACAAGAAACAATAGATTTGCTGAAAGCTCCTCCCAGGAGATGGGAGAATGAGGATGAGGTGGACTTTCCTAAAAAAGAGGAGGATGCAGGCTCAGAAGGCACATCTACTCAAACCTACTCCCCTCCTGGCAGTCTGGTTTCATCCAGAACCAGGAGACAAGCAGTGTTACAGGCCCCTCTGTGAGAGGCAGTGGGACTGGAAGGAGGGAGACTAATGATTAAAGTACTATTCTCCACCCTTGATCTAGAGGCATGAAAAAGGATTGCTAAAAATTATCACAGTGATCTGATACTTACTGTGAAGCGTTTACGATATGTTATCAAACAACACAACCCAGATTGGGGGGACATCCAGTTACTACTGGATGCTTTCAGTGAAACAGAAAAGCAGCTGATCTTGAAAACAGCAGGGACATTGGCAGAAAATCACTGTAAAAGCCGGAGATTGGGTGTAAGATAATTTTTCTCTCTCCAAGACCCAAAATAGGATTCAAATACATCAGCAGAATTAAAGAAATGAGCAGATTATCATGAGTGGATAGCAACAGGAGTGGAGAGAGCTATCCCAAAGACGATAAATTGCTTTGCCCTATATTCTATTAAGCAGGGGCCTTCTGAGACTCCGTCCGAGTTTCTAGAGTGTCTGAGGGATTCTATGTGCCACCTACATCATTAGACTCGGGGTCTGAGATAGGAATGAATCAGCTAGTAAATTAATTTTTGAGACAGTCTATTGGAGATATTAGGCATAAATTTCAGAAAATCTGAGGGCCAGAAGGGAGAAACCTTGAGGCCTTGCTAGAAGAGGCATGGAGAGTATTTAGTAACCGGGAGGAGGGATGCAAAGGGGGAATGAAAAAGCTAGTGGCAGTGGTACAGGAGGAAAAGCAAGAGAAACGTGAGCAGGGACCACCCAGACAAGGTCCACCTCAGTTGGACAGAGTCCAGTGTGCAGTTTTCAGGAGGACTGGTCACTGGAAAAACCAATGCTCAGAGTGGAGATGAGGTGACCATCAGGAGAAAGGGGTGGTGGTTGCTCATGTGCAGGATGACTGAGGAGGACCGGAGGACTCCACCTCAGTGGATCCACTGGTGATAACAATGAGGCTGGGGGAAGAGGGAAGAAGGTGAAATTTTTGGCTCACACAGGAGCAACATATTCAGTTTTAAATAAAGCTTTAGTGCCTGTGGGGAATGATTATGTTGTGGTCCAGGGGGCAACAGGTCAATCTGAAAAGGCATATTTTTGCAAACCTCTAAAATAGAGACTGGGGAAACAGTGGGGCATCCACAAGTTTTTATACCTGCCCAATTCGCCAAAGGCGCTTTTAGGGAGAGACTTGTTGAAACAATTACAAGCAACCATCACATTCAAGAACGGGGAGGTTACTCTGGAGGTAAATGATCAAAAGTACATAGAGGTGTTAAGTTTAATACTGACAACTATTGAACCTGAACAGGAAATTATTGAAGAGATATTGAGCCAAGTGTCTCCTGGAGTAAGGGCCTGTAATGTACCAGGGAGGGCGAAAAATGCCCTTCCCATAGTGGTCAAACTTAAAGAAGGGAAACCACCAGTTAGGATCAAACAGTACCCCCTGAAAAAGGAAGACAGGGAAGGCATCAGCCCGATAATTGCAAACTTTTTACAGTTAGGATTGATAAAGGAATGCCAATCTAATTTCAATACTCCCATTTTACCTGTTCGAAAGCCTAATGGGTCATATGGAATAGTACAGGATTTAAGGGCTGTCAACAAGATAACAGAGGATTTATATCCTGTGGTGACAAATCCATATACTTTGATAACCTGCTTAACACCTGAGCTAACCTGGTTTACTGTTTTAGATCTGAAAGATGCCTTCTTTTGCCTCCCCATCCACAAAGCCAGCCAGAAAATCTTTGCATTCGAAATGGGAAAGCCCTAAAAGCGGGCGTAAAACTCAGCTCACGTGAACTGTATTGCCTCAGTGTTTTAAAAACTCTCCCTTTCTGTTTTGAGAACAACTTGCAAAAGACCTTGAGTCCTGGGAAGCTTCACTGGAAGAAGGAAGGCTATTGCAGTATGTGGATGATCTTTTATTAGCCACTCAGACAAGGGAGGAGCATGTGGCTTGGATGGTGAGTCTTTTAAATTTCCTAGGACTCCAAGGATACAGAGTATCAAAGAAAAAGGCACAGATAGTGAATGAGAAGGTAATCTACCTGGGACATGAGGTTTTTGCTGGACAACGGACTTTCAGGCAAGCTTGCAAGGAAGCGATATGCCAAACCCAGAAACCTCAGACAATAAAGGAACTCCAAGTCTTTCTAGGAATGACAGGGTGGTGCCAGCTATGAATTTATAACTATGAGCTGCTTGTAAAACCCCTATATGCACTTATTGCTAATGGAAATTGATATCTCCAGTGGACAAAGGAAGCCATGCAGGCCTTTCATTAGCTAAAGAGGACCTTCATGTCAGCTCCGCCTTTGGGACTTCCAGACGTGAATAAAACATTCTTTCTATTTTCTCATGAGAAACAGGGGATTGCCTTGGGAATACTTGCCCAAGATTTGAGTCCATATCAGAGGGAAGTTGCTTACTTTTCCAAGCAACTAGATGCAACAGCCAAAGGATGGACGGGTTGCTTCAGAGCTGTGGCAGCAGCTGTGCTAAATATCCAAGAAGCATGCAAATTTACCCTGGCACAGAAAATTACTGTGCTAGTGTCATATACAGTGTCCACAGTACTGGAAGTAAAGGGCGGCCACTGGCTTTCACCACAAAGAATTTTGAAATACCAGCCCATCATGGTAGAAACAAGATGATGTCGAGATAGTGGTAGCTAATATTATCAATCCAGCTTCTTTTCACAGTGGAAACTAGGGAGAAGCAGTACACCATGGCTGCCTGGAGACTATTGAAGCGACTTACTCTGGCCTCCCAGACTTAAAGGACACTCCTTTGGACAATGCAGAGACCTGGTTTACTGATGGCAGAAGCTACATCAGTGGAAAACTACATGCTGGGTATGCGGTCACTACCTGCAGAGAGGTAATAGAATCTGGACCCTTGCCAACAGGAACCTCTGCACAGAAGGCCGAGATAATTGCCCTGACTTGTGCCTTAGAAATGGCAGAAGGGAAGAAAATAAACATATACAAAGACTTGAGATATGCATTTGGGGTTGTGCATGCACATGGAGCCATTTGGAGAGGGGGAGAACTGCTGACCTCACAAGGGAAAAACATTAAACATGCACAGGAGATAATCCAACTATTGGAAGCAGTTCATCTGCCTGAGAAGGTAGCAATTATGCACATTAAGGCTGCTGCCTGAATTGGAGGAAGGAAATGAGCTGGCAGACAGAGACGCAAAAGAAGCAGCAAAAGGTGAAATTCCCACTGAGGGAGACCAAATTCCAGATGGACAAATTTCCCTTGAAGGTAAGCCAGAATATAATAAGAAAACAGAAAGTTAATCCAAGATCAGGAAAGGATATATGACAAAGAGGGGTGGGCTACAATTAACAAGAAGCTAGATATTCCTTCTCATTTGTTGTGGCCATTGGTGAGGGAGGAACACCAGAAAAACACTGGGGAGTTGATGCTCTGAACACCTATTTAACTGAAAGAATTGTTGCCAGGAATTTATTTGCCACCATCATCCAGGTGACCCGGCAGTGTGACTTTTGCCTCAAGACTAACCCTAAGAATATCCCCAAACAAAAACTGGGCCAAATTGGGAGAGGCCATGGACCTGGGCAGCAGTGGCAAATTGGTTTTACAGAACTCCCAAGAAAAGGGGGCTATCGCTATTTATTGGTATTGACAGATACATTTTCAGGGTGGCCAGAAGCCTTTCCCACTAGGACTGCCAAAGCTTGGGAACTAACCAGAGTATTTTTAAAAGAAATAATACCAAGCTTTGGAGTTCCAGTTGCAATATCTTCAGACAGAGGATCACATTTAATTTCAAAAATAGTGCAGCAGATTAGCAGCCACCTAGGCATAGATTGGGAACTTCATATCCCATACCACCCTCAAGTGAGTAGCCAGGTGGAGAAAATGAATCATTTGATTAAGCAGCAAATTGTAAGGCTGGGGCAGGAAGCAAATTTACCCTGGCCTCATGCTCTTCCACTGTCATTGTTGCAGATTCCAACTAAACCTGGAGCCAAAGAGAGGTTGAGTCCCTTTGAAATGCTTTATGGGAGGCCATATGGAGTGCAAAAGGGAATGTCAATGTCTACCCACATTGGAGAGGTGACATTGGCCACATACATGGCCAATACAGCTCAGGGAAATTGAAAAACATGTGGCTGGAACTCAGAGCATGGGGCTAGATAAATCAGTACATAACATACAGCCTGGAGATTATGTATATGTTAAGTCTATTACAGAAAAGACTTTGGAACCACAGTGGGAAGGGCCATTCCAGGTGCTTCTTACTACTTTCACTGTGATTAAGATCAAGGAACAGGATGCCTGGATCCACCACTCTTGAGTGAAGAAAGCCCCAGAAACAGAAGCCCCTTGAAGAGTGATACCAGGAGACAATGAAATGAAACTAAAACTTACTCAAGCAAATTGAGTATATTGCGGCCAGGAATAGTTTATAGTTTTATTTCCAGGAGTTTCTACTTTGTTTCTACTTTGACACCAATCAAGTATCACCTTAGCTAGTCACATTGTAAAAAGACCTGCTACCTTCATTAAATACTTTTGCCTTCTGATCCACCTGAAGACTGGAGTCTTCTTTCTGTCCCTGACTCAACAGTGTCAGGACTACTCATAGGAAACCAAATCAAATTAGTGTTTCAGTCTTTCCTACATAGAAGCGCTGGGAGGTTTGTGATAGCCCAAGTGAATCAGGCTGTTTTATAATTTCACATTAGTACAGCCGGTAGAGGTGACTTGTCTTTGGGTTCATGGTACTATCAGGTTCTCATTTAAATTTAAAATAGATGCTTCACCTCTTACAACAGCAAAGCCTCAGACAACTCACGCCAGTACTCAAGCAGCCCAAACCCAAACTAAACTTGAACCTAAAGTCTATGAAGTAGGCCTATACACAGTAAGGAATACGGGCCAACAACAACTGTTGTTTAATCCAGAGTAGTCTCTCAAATGTGTTGAATTGCTAATGCAAATCAACATATCAGAAATCCAACCAGCCTGCTCTTCTTTCCTAAGGACATCATTCGAGGGCTGGACAATGTAGTTACAAAGACAAGTACGCCTCAGTGGCAGAATGAGAAGAGATTAACTGGGATATTAGGGACAGGAGTGGGAGTTTTAAATGGAATTGATTCAGAAATATTAATGAACAAGCTGGCCACTGCAACAAGTGATTTATCAAAACTAAAATGGCTCCTACAGTCATCTTTATTGGCATTAGGAAGTAGTCAGTGGCAGGTTTCAAAAGTGTTACCAAAATGGGAAAAGGCCAGGGACCAAGACCACAAGTCAATAGTAGAGGCACTTCGTATGGTTCAAGATAATGTGTCTTTAGCTTTCAGTTGTATATAAGAACAGTTATGGATGCAGGCAACAGCAGCCTTGATCATACAGGAAGGAGATGAAGGTGAATTTCCGGTTGAAATTTGAAAGGTTGTTTGGGACAATGCAATTGATTCTGAAAGAAAATTTCAGTCTTGGTGGACTATGGTAAATTTTACCTATGATCCAGTTTCTAATGTGGCCACTGCCTTTGTGTCTACTATGCGTAAGGCTGCTGTTTATGTTATCCACCCCATCATTGCACTAGGACTAAACCATGAGAGGACAGTGGTCTACCCCTCAGATCATAGAACATGGGCAGGAATGGTGAATGAGAAGTGGCTAACCTTAAACTTAGAATCTTGTGTTACCCGAGAACAGCTAGGGTTCATTTGTGAAAGTAATACTATTGATTCTCAAGATGTGTATCTTGATACTGAGCAAGGTATTTGCCACTTTGAGATTCATCCAGTCACTAATCAGAAAATTGTGCTTGTATATACTGGCCAAGGTTGTGTATGCTTAAGAACTGCTTGTGCTTTTGTAAAAATAGATTACAAAGATGTAGCTTTGCCTAGTAGAAATCATTCTAATTTTTGTATTTGTAATTTCGTTAAGATCATATGGTGTGATTTTTCGTATCTGGCACTGTGGAAGGTGCTAGCAGCGGGCCTGTTAGCTAAAGAAGTAAGAAGAAGCTGATAAGGAGCTCTCTTCAAGGCTGTAACCAAGGAGACCGAGAGAAGAAAGATAAGAACACCTTGCAGCTGGATGAAGTATTTTTAGAAAGTTAGTTGAAGTCACTATAACTTTTTACCAATAGCATTATGTTGACTTATTGTGGCCAATAGCTAAGGTAGAAGAAGCATAAACAATTGGAAAGTGTATAAAAGTTAGCCATGTTCAAGAATAAAGAGTTGCCAACTGAGACTGCTTGTGGTCTCTGCTTTGTGTCGTGACCGCCTCGACAGTGACATGACACCAGTGACATCGGACCAGCGGATCAAAACCGCACAATGTATGACAGGTTATCACCTACTCCTATATGAATGGACCTTACTTTGGTAAGACAATTAATTAAACACCAAGACCTAATTGAAATTTTGAAGAAAATCCAGGAAAATGGAAAGAAAACTCTAATTATTGTCCATCATGATAGAGAGGAGATAAGCAGAGTTCTGCAAAGAATAAAACAAGATGCAGATCATCAGTGGTGGGATCTAATCTTTGGATGGTCGCCAACTGCAACTGGGATTTTGAATATGTTGTGTTGCCCCATTGTAGTTTTACTGATATTAGTTGGGATAAGTGTAGAGTTATCTTTTCTAGTACTTATTTGGAATTGGAGAATACTACAGCGAGTGGCAGTGCTAACCTCTTTGTCAAATGTACATGGTAAAGAATTGAGGGATACATATTATCGTAGATATTTGCATTAAGTAAAAGAATTTGCTCATTTTCTAAAAAAAGGGGGAATGAGACATGGGGTTAGAAATGAACTTGGGGTAGAAATCAGTTTCACATAGATGAAGTGTGTGGTTTTAACTTGTTTAGTCTGTTAACTTGCTGTGCTCACAAATGCCCGTAGACAAGAGAATGCAAAACTGCCTGAAACAAGGTGAAAGAAATGTGTGCTTCCAAACTGGGGGGAGATAAGAGGGGCCCCTTGGACCTTGAAACGAGAAGCAAAACAAAATTGAGGCTGCCAAGATACTGGGGAAACAGCCGGACGAAAACATTCCTCTCAGTGGAAATTATATCCTCAGTAGTCTTGCACTTACCCAAGAAGCTCTCTACCACATCTTCTCTTGCTGACCCCTTGCTATAATGTGATATGTATTCACACTCACTGAAACAAATAGTGCCCCTTTTGACCTAACAGAAGGGGAATCAGAGCTAGTTTATGGATTCAGTGTAGAGTACACAGCAGGACCCTTTGCCTTCTTTTTCCTAGCCGAATATGCCAACATTATACTTATAAACATACTAACCACTATTCTATTCTTTAATCCAGTCCTTTTTAATCTCCCTCAAGAACTATTCCCTGTAGTACTAGCCACAAAAGTCTTACTTCTATCATCAGGATTCTTATGAATCTGTGCCTCCTACCCATGATTCCGATATGCCAAACTAATGTATCTACTATGAAAAAACTTCCTCCCACTTACACTAGCCCTCTGCCTGTGACACATCAGAATACCAATTTGCTACACATGCCTACTCCCCTATCTAAGACCCCAAGGAAATGTGCCTGAACACTAAGGGTCACTATGATAAAGTTAACATGCAGTTATACCAGCCCTCTAATTTCCTAACTGTTGAGAAGGATGAAAGTTTGACAAGAAAGTCACACAGATATGTATGCCTAGCAGAAAGATTTTTGAATGTAGAGTCTGATGAAGGAATAGAGATGGAAGCAAGTTTTGATATAGAAGAAAAGAATTGCTGAGCCAGTCTTACTGGATAACCAAGAAGGCAAAGGGTATGTTAGTTAGAAGGGGTTTTTATGACTTGGAGCAAAGGATAAACCCACCTCAAACAAGAAGATGTTTTTACCAAGCAGGAAGATAGCACAGGCAAAGAAGCCTGCCGATGTTGCAAGTAGAAAAAAGGTCTCAGAATTTTCCACTGCAAGAAAACTGAAAAACAACTTCTAGTTTAAACTGTAGTGTACTAACTTTTAGTGATTGGAGAACAGTAACATGAATATGGTAATTATAGTAGTTATGATAGGCTAAAGGTAAAAGTTAAGGTATAGATTGGTTCTACTGTATTAAGATGCTCAGCAAAGTATATAATGCATTGTAACCAAAATTAAAGGGTCTCCAGGCCTGCCTGCAGCTGGAGCTGACTGCTGTAAGCACAGGCTCTGTTGCCCACGACCCTGGACTGCTGTAATGTCTTGGATGTAATAAACTGCATTTTGAAGAGCCGCCTGGAGTCCTGCATCTCTCGTTTAGGCTCTTACACCTAACACTTAGAAAAGGAGGAATTGAACTTCCACTAGAGGGATCATAACCCTCCATACTTCCCTTGTTGTTGCGGTGTGTTTTAAACTTTCAGGTCCCTTCCCCAGGTGTACCAATACCCTCTTCCCCTCCCCCCCTCATCCCTTGCTGAGTGAGTCCTGTCAATCAGGCTTAACATTCCAACAAGGCGTCGTGTGGTTGGTCAAGTTCAAAGGATGTCCCTCAGGCCTGGGGGTCATTGGCCTGTCTAGCTGTCATTCTCCCCTGAGACCCTGCCCCTCCCACCTGGTTGGTGGCTCACCTGTCCCCTCCCCTCCCCCTGCCCCGGGAGCTTAAAAGGGGAATCAGGCCATGCGGCCGCCATTCTGTTGGAGCTCTTCCCAAGATGCAGACCTCTGTAACCATGGAATAAACCTCTGGATATTAAACCCTCCAGCAGAATCCTCTCCTTTTTCTCTTCACCATCGCCTGAAGCTTTCCTCCTGAGGTAAACGGAGTTCCTAACAAGCCTGGACTTTTTTAGTGCCCGGTTGCAACCACCAGCAAGCTAAAGGTGTCTCTGGGGTGATACACCACAGCTGCCGCCTTCGGCCTAGCAGCAAGGGTCAGACTGGCCCAGGCACAATCTAACTGGTAATATTGGGATTCATATTCCAATACACAGGGTGTCAGGTCGTATTCTGACTCTGTCAGTGGTTTGCTTTTTTTTTTTTGTTTGTACTATTGCATTTGTAATTTTAGTTTTCCTAGTAAAGAACTGTTGTTCTTATTCCCAAATCTTTGCCTGAGAGCCTTTGCATTTCAAAATTATAATAATTTGGAGGGAGGGGGTTTCCGTTTTCCATTTTATGGGACAGTCCTGCTTTCCTTAACAAACACTCGTCTTTTCAAACCAAGACAGGGTCTCCATTGCAGTGACTTGATGAGGGTTCCTCAGGGTGAGAGAGATGGACGAGAGTCTTGCTTCATGATCAGAAGGCTGGATTTATTAATATATGATATAAGATACATTATGACTATATTAAAAGGAATAGAGAGAGATGTTGCAGAAGCTTGCTAAGCTAAGAATAGAATAAAATAAAATGAATAACAAAGTTCTGTGTCCAGGGAATCTCTCCCCGAACTTGCTCCTGTGATTGGCCCTTAATTGTAAACATGGAACATGAGCCAATCACAGGTGCACCTGCTACATTCCACAGCAGCCGATATTAATTATTTACATTCTTCTTCTGGGGCCCCAGCTTCCCAGAAGAGGAAAAATCCCAAAGGAAGGTTTTTATGAAAAATTGTCTGTGACAGGTCTCATCCAATTAATGGTCCCTAGCAACTTTTGTGCTTCATGAAATGTAGAAATTTTGTTTGGAACTTGCAATTGCTGTGACTGCACAGTTTGGAATCTAATATGCCGACCTAAATAGTGCCATGGAGGTATTTGTTGAATCTTGTCCTGAGGTATTTACAATCCTGCACATTTTACAGCCTCTGTGGTGAGGGCTAAAGTTTCCTTCATGTCATCTTGTTTTTCAGCTGCAATGAGAATATCATCTGTATAGTGGTATAGTAGCACATGAGGCTTTGCCTGTCGTACTTGGCTAAGGGGGTGTGAGACAAACCACTGGCAAATTGTGGGGCTGTTTTTCATCCCCTATGGTAAACCTAGGGTAAAACCACCTGGTGGAATCTTTGCAGAGGTTCTTGAATATTTATAGTGGGCACTGAAAAGGCAAATTTTGGTGCATCCTCTGGGTGCAGGGGAATTGTGAAAAAACAATCTTTCAAATCAATGATTGTTAAGTGCCAATTTCGAAGCATCATAGTAGGTGATGGGAGGCCTGACTGCAGGGCTCCTGTATGTTCCATGACTGCATTTATTTTTCTGAGATTGTGAAGGAAACGCCACTTACCACTTCTTTACCTGAGTGACAAATACAGGAGAGTTCCATGGGCTTGTGGAGGGGACAATACGTCCCGCTTGCAATTGTTCATTAAACAGGGTTTGTAAGGCATGCAATTTTTCAACTTGCAGGGGCCACTGATCTACCCATACAGGTTCGTTCGTTTTCCAGGTCAGTTTCAGGGTAGTGTGTGAATCAATGACCCCTATGAAAAACAGACCCAGTTCTGACTCCCATCTTTGAGAGCATGTCACAGCCCCATAAAACCATGGGAATTTGCAAAACAAAAGGCTTAGTGGTAGCAGTGTGTCCTTCAGGACCTACAATTTGGGTAAAATCCTTGCTTTGAAAGCTAATACTGCTCCCCCCAATACCAGTGAGTGCATGGGGAACTGCAGTAAGTGGCTCACTGGGGGACCACTTGGCTTGTGAAATGACCATCGCATCAGGTCCCATATCAATAAGGCCTGTGAGTGAGACAAGCTGTCCTTCCTCTGACAGCTTGCATTTACAAGTGGGACGTTGAACAGTTAACTGCTGAGTCCAGAAAATGTGAGGTGGTCCTGTGGCCCCAAAACCCTCCTCCTCCACCCCATTTTTGCACTGTGTTAGTAGACATTGGCATGGTAAAAAAAAAAAATTAATTGGGCAATTTTAGAACCCTGGGATACAATATATGGGGGGAAGGGAGTCCAGACCATGATTTTGATTTCTCCTAAAAAGTCTGCATCTATTACTCCTGGGAGCATAAACAATCCTTTTAAAGTGGTTGAAGAACGCCCCAAAAGCAACGCACTCCGTCCCTGCCCTAAAGGTCCATTAACTCCTCTGCAGATGAGATGGACAGAAGAATCTAAAACAGTGACTGCTTAGTCTGCTGCCAGGTCCATCCCGGCACTGCAGCTGGTGGCTGGCTGTAAGGCAGCAGCACTCCTGTTGCAGAGTTCACCTGAGGGATTTGTGTCTGAGAACATCACCGTCCTGCGCTCTGATTCTAGTTTCCCAAAATTGGTTTGTAGTCAATAGCATATTTAGAGCAACACTGGTTAGAGTAGTGCCATTATTGCAGCATCTCAGACAAAGTCCAAGCGTTTTTTTTTTTGCTTTGCTTCTTTTGAGGCATGGCAGTCTGTCACAACAATAAGCAGACCCCCATCTGCATCCCTCCATTTTCCCCCTCCCCAGATTTTGGGGGCTGAGTCTGGAGCACCTGTGGGACCCCCTGAAACCCCCAAAGAGCAGGTGGGGGGGGGGGAATTGGGCAGTACAGGGTAATTTGGAGATTACACAGAAGGATTTGGGAGGACACAAAGGGATTTTAGGGAGAACAGGGATATTTGAGGGGGAACAGAGGGATTTGGGATCACATGGGGGAGTTTGAGGTTACACTGAGGGATTTGGGGGAACATGAAGAGATTTAGGGTGACACAGATTTTGAGGGGAACACATGGGTTGGAGGTAGAGAGGTTTTTGGGGGCATGAGACTTAGGGAAGCACAAGGAGATTTGGGATCACCCTGAAGGGTTTGGGGGGGTAACACAGAAGGATTAGGGGGAGGTTCAGGGAAATTGAGGGGGGGCAAAAAGGGATTTGGGGTCACCCAGAGGGATTTGGGGTCACAGAGAGGACTTTAGAGTCACATTGAGAAATTTGGGGGGCACAACAGGAACCAAGATGAAAACAATACCTTGGAATTGGGGTGTGGTTGTGGGTTTCTGCAGCTTGGGGGGGTCCTGAGAGGTTTTGGGGTGCTCAGGGCTCCCCTTGGTGCTGCAGTCCCCCCTGGAGCCCCCATGGAGCAGAATGAGCCAGACGGGGTGGAGCTGCAGGACTTGGATGAGTGGAACATAGTCCAGAGGATCTTCATTGGTGAGGGAGGGACCCCAAAATGGAAGTGGGATATTGCGGGGCTCAAGGTAACCCGTAAAGGCAGTACAGAAAATTTTGGGGGGATCCAGACACTTTTGGACAGGCTATAGGCAAATTTGGGGGCCTCCAGGCACCCCAAGAAGGGGGTACAAGCAATTTGGGGGCGATCCAGACATCCCTGGAGGGGGATATGGGCACTTCTGGGGGCCTGCAGGCAAATCTGAGGGGGCTCCAGATGCACCAAGAAGAGTGTAGAGGCATTTGGGAGGGAGTTCAAGGCACTTTTGGGGGTCTCCAGACACTACTGGAGAGGGGTAGATGCATTGAGGAGGTCTCAAAACACTCTTTAGGGGGTTCCAGATCCCCCAAGAAGGGGGTATGGGGAATTCTGGGGGCCTTCAGGTACCTTTGGAGGGCTCCAGACACTCCAGGAGGGGGCACAGCCACTTTTTGGGGCACAGTGAGCATTTGGGGAGAGGGTCCAGCCCCTTCTTGAGTCACAACAAATATCTGGTCAGAGGTGCAGCCCTTTTTGGGTCACAATGAACATTTGGGTCAGGGATCCAACCCCTTTCTGGGACTCAATAAATATTTGGGGAGAAGGCCCATCCCCTTTTTGGGTCAAAAGGAACATTTGGGGAGGGGTCCCAGCCCCTTTTGGGTCACAACGAACATTTTGAGGAGGCTCCAGGCAAATTCAGGAGTCTCCAGGCACCCTTTTAGGGTGCAATGAGCATTTGAGGAGGGGGCCCAGCCTGTTTTAGGGGTACAATAAACATTTGTGTCTGGGTCCCAGCCCCTTTGAGGATCACACCAAACATTTGGGTCGGGGTCCAGCCCCTTCTGTGCTCTCACCCCCTCCCCGTGTCCCCCCCAGCCGACGATGGCATTGTGAGCCACGGCAAGGCCGAGGTGTTGCCGCATGAGATCATCTGCATGGTGATCCCACACAGCCCCTTCCACCCCCTGCCGCCCCGTGGGACCCCCAGCCGGGCCCCGGGAGGGTCTGAGGAGGGTGGGGGGTGGCGGGGCAGGAGTTGCTAGTGGGCCTTCATCTGCAACAAGTGGGGCAAGAGCTTCAACCACTGGTCCAAGCTACTGTGGCACCAGTGCATGCACACAAGTGAGGGGTCCAGCACCTGCAGCAAGTGTGGCAAGAGCTTCTCGTGGAACTCGCACCTGGTGCAACACTGCCGCACCCACATCAGGGAGAAGCTGTACAGGTGCAGCCACTGTGGCAAGAGCTTCTCCTGGAGCTCCAACCTCATCAAGCACCAGCGTATCCATGCCAGGCCAGTGCTCGGCACTGAAGGCACTGAAGGGGCCACGGGGGCGGGGGGCCCAGGGCAAGGGGCCTGTGGGGGGTGAGGGTGGCCGTGGGCAGGAGCTGCTGATCTGCGAGGAGAGCTTCGCCCAAGAGCACCATGCTCGGGAGGCACCACACGGGACACCACCCGCTCTTTGTGCCCCGAGGGAACATGGGGACAGTGGTGTGAAAAACAAAGTTGCCTCTTAAGAGCTTTTTAAAGTTTAATAAGGAATAAAAAGGGACAAATATCCAGCGCTGGGATATTTTTGCAATGGGCCAGAAAACACTCCATTAGCGTAAAACAATGTTCTCTATATACCTTTGCTGGGCTTAGCATCCTTCTTGTTACCTAGTGTAGAGTGATGCTTTGGCAGTAATACACATATTAGAGTAACTCTTAGGAAAAAGTACTTGCACAGAAACAGACTTCAAGAGTAATATAGAGGTTTTGTTTGAATTTGAAGAAAATAATTGATAAGTTATACAAAGTCTTATTTTCCCCTAAGTTTCTAAAACACTGTAGACATATGTAGAGAAGCAAATTGCATAAAGTGAGGGAAATAACACATTTAAGGGAGAAGTATCATAAAAATTGTTCTGAAAGCACTCAGGATTAGGGTACAGGTTAGAGTTAGGGTTAGGGTTTGTTTGTATCAGAGGACTTTTTTTCGGGATGCCATATTATGGTTATGGTTAAGGTACGGGTAAGGGATAGGGTTAAAGTTTGCTTGTATCAGAAGACTTTTTCTAATTAGCTTTAGAGTTAGGGTTAGGGTTTGTTTGTATCAGAGGACTTTTTTTCGGGATGCCATATTATGGTTATGGTTAAGGTACGGGTAAGGGATAGGGTTAAAGTTTGCTTGTATCAGAAGACTTTTTCTAATTAGCTTTAGGGTTAGGGTTAGGATTTATGGTTGGGGTTAGGGTTTGGATTTAGGGTTAGGGTTAGCATTTATGGTTAGTGTTACGGTTTGTTTATCATTAGGTTTTAGGGTTAGGGTTAAGTTAAATTTAGGATTAGGGTGAGGGTTTAGGGTTAGGGTTAGGTTTAGGGTTTGCGTGAGGGTGAGATGAGGGGTTAGCATTTGGGTTAGGGTTAGGTTTGTGCTTAGTCTTAGGGTTAGGGTTATGCTTTAGTATTAAGGTTGGGGTTTTGGCCGGGATCAGGTTCAGGGCCAGGATCAGGGTTAGGAATAGGGATTTTTTTCCGGTTTGTGTTTAGGCTTAGTTTTAGGTTAGGGTTTGGGTTACAGTCAGGGTTAGGGTCTGGGTTTGGGTTATGGTTTGGGTTAGGGTTTGTTTGGTTTTGGATCAGGTTTGACAGCAGGGTTTGGGTTTGGGTTGCTTTTCATGTTATGCTTAAGTTTAGGGTTGATTAAACCAAAAAGGACTGTGCTCCAGGGACACTGCAACTTCAAAAGGCATGCCAAGCCCAGCAGGGTGGAGCCCCAGAATTACTTGCTCCAAACTTTTTTTTTTTCCCTCGAGACTCACCCCCATTGGTTGTTTACTGCTAGGCCTAAGGCTAGGGTTATCCTTTGGGTTTGAATCACTGTTTTTGATTATGTGCCAATGTAGCCATGACGCTGCCCCAACATAGCTCTCTCTCCACTTTTCCTAGGGTTACACTAATTAATAATTTCAAAATTATAATAATATGCAGGGTGGGAGTTTACATTTTCCATTTGAAGAGAGGCTCCTTGTCGCAGACATTTCTTCATAAAAATCCTTTCTTTGGGATTTGTCCATCTTCTGGGAAGCAAAGGGCCCCAGAAGAAGAATGTAAACAAATTGTTATCGGCTGTTGTGAGATGTGGCAGGTGATCCTGTGACTGGCTCATTTTGCATGTTTCCAACTAAGGGCCAATCACAGGAGCAGCTCAGGGGAGATTCCTTGAACACAGAACTTTGTTATTCATTCTTTCTATTCTATTCTTAGCATAGCTGCTCTCTGCAAGCTCTCTCTTTATTCTTTTTAGTATAGTTATAATGTATTATATATTATATATCAATAAAACAAGCCTTCTGATCAAGGAACAAGATTCTCGTCCTTCTCTCACCACAGTGACCGACTAAGGTCACTGCAATAGCTCCTGGCTTCTTTAACAGACATCTGTCTTTTCAAACCTAGACACCATGGTACTGCTCCAACATTGCTCCCTACACACTTTTCTCGTGGCCATCAGCCTCAGTCACATGTAGCCTTTACTACTCTGCCTCCAGTTAAGATTACACTTAAAGTATGGTGCCACCCCAGGACACGTGGGTTAAGAAAATCAGAAAGCCCAGAGCTCCTTGGAGACTGGGCACGCAAAAGGCATGCCAAGGCAGCCATGCCACTGCCTGCCGGGATCTTTAGCTTATCAGAGTGACCCCAAGAAAAGTTTGAAAGTCTCTTTTCCCAGCCCGATGCTTGAAGAAGGACTCAGGGCTCTCCAGTTCTTGGTCTCAAGGTTGTTTATTGTATCTTATCTATAAAAAATTTTCTCCTGCTCTGCCGAGGTCATTTCAGCAGGACAGTTCCAGGCACACTGCCTGCCCCTGCGGTGGTGTTATGTCTTTATACTAAAAACTATGTATACAGTGTTTACAATTACTTTCCAATACCTATCACCTATGTAAGACAGTGAGCTTCTACTCTAAACCAATCTGTAAGTGCCAACATCACAGCAGAAGATGGAGGCCAAGAAGAAGGAGAAAGGCTGGACACACCCAGTTCCCTCCACCTTGCCTCCTGAACCCCCATACCAAAAACCCCAAAATCTACTTTTCCACCCTGTGATAACTTCACTATTATTCTACCTAAACTGTTGTGGCTTGCTGATCTTCATATAATGTTGGTAATTTGCTCCAGGGTCATAATCAAAACCACAGGCCTCTTGGGCTCTGTGACAGGGTCTCTGAGCCCCCTGGCAGGGGTCCTGGTGTCCTGGACAGCCAGAGGGATGTCCTGGGTCCTGACAACTGGCCCAACATTGCTCCCTCCACACTTTTCTCCTTGCCATCAGCCTCACACCCATGCGGCTTTTACTTCTCTACCGAGGATTAGAGTTGCTCTTAGGGTGAGCCTTGAGAAAACTAAAAAGTTCAGAGCTCCAGGGATTCTGTAGCTGCAAAAGACATGCCAAGGCCAGCATGGTGCTACCCCAACATTGCTTCCTCAAACGTTTATCTTGCCAACTAGCCTCACTTCCTTGCAACTTTCACTGCTCTGACAAAGTTAGGGTTCGGGACTGGGCCAGGGTTGCTGTTAGGTTAAGGATTAGGGTCAGAATTAGGGCTGGTGTTAGGCTTAGAGTTGAGAAGACCACAAAGACCAGAGCTTCAGGGACACTGAGGCTGCAAAAGGCATGCCAGGGCCAGCATGGCACTGCCCCAGCATTGCTCTCTCCACACTTTTCTCCTTTCCATCAGGCTCACTCCCATGCACCCTTTACTGCTACGCCAAAGGCTAGGGTTATGGTTAAGGTTAGTGTCAGAGTTTCCATTAAGTGTAGGGTAAGAGTTAGGGATGGTGTTCGGGTTATGCTTAGGGTCAGTGTTGAGAAAAACACAAAGTCCAGAGCTCCAGGGACACTGCAGCAGCAAAAGGCATGCCAAGGCCAGCACAGTGCTGCCCCAGTATTGCTCCTGCTGCTCTTTTCTCCTTCCCATCAGCTTCACTCTCATGTGGCCTTTAGTGCTCTTACCTAACATTAGGGTTACACTTAGGATTAGCATTGAGAAAACCGCAAGGCCAGGAGCTCCAGGGGCACTGCAGCTGTGAGAGGTTCTAGTTAGGGTCAGGGTTACCGTTTGGGTTGGGATTCGGGTTAGGGCTGGTGTTAAGGTTATGCTTAGGGTAAGGGTTTAGAAAAGTACAAAGCCCTGAGCTCCAGGGATGCTGGAGAAGCAAAAGGCATGCCAAGGCCAGTGTGGTGCTGCCCGAACATTGCTCCCTCCACACTTTTCTTCTTTCCATCAGGCTCACTCCCATGCAGCTTTAACTGCTCTGCCTAGGGTTGGTCTTACCTTAGGGTTAGAGTTGAGAAAAGGCATGCTAGTGCCAGCACAATGCTGTCCCAACTTTTCTTTCACACACCATTTCCCCTGCCACCAGCCTCACTCCCTTTCACCTTTTACTGTTCTGTCTACGGTTAGGGTTTGGATTAGGGCCAGGGTTACCATTAGGGTTAAGGTTAGGGCTCATGTTAGGGTTACTCTTTGGGTTAGTGTTGAGAAAACCAAAAAACCCTGGAGCTCCAGGGACACTGCAGCTGCAAGGAAATGCCAAGGCCCCCCAACATTTCTCTGTCCAAAGTTTTCTCCTTTCCGTCAGCCTCACTTCCATGCAGCCTTTACTGCTCTGCCTTGTTTTAGTTTTACATCTAGGTTTGGGGTTATGCTTTGGCTTAGCAATGAGAAAACCACAAAGCCCAGTGTTCCTGGAAACGTCACGCGCAAAAGGCAGACCAAGGCCAGCACAGCCCTGCCTTGACATTGCTCTCTTCAAACGCTTTCTCCTTGCGATCAGCATCTCTCTTATGCAGCTAGTACTGCTCTGCCTACAGTTAGGGTTAGGGTTACAGTTAGGGTTCGGGTTTGGGTGAGGGGAAAAGGATGGTGTTTGTGTTATGCTTTGGGCAACGGTATAGAAAACCACAAAGACCAGAGCTCCACAGACACTGCAGCTGCAAAAGGCATGTGAAGGCTGATGCCTTGAAAAGGCTGACCTGGAACAGAGTCTAGACAGAGCTAAGAGAATAAATCAGGTATTTATTAAAAGGCCTTAAAAGGATACACCTTGGGCAGAAGAAGAGTCTGGCCAGGGCTACACCCAAGATGGACCCAAAATGGTCACAAAATGGATGACCGGTCATGAGGTTTCACGCTTTTATAAGTTTTGTTCCATTTGCATATTTGGTTTAATTGTCCACTTATAGCTTCAGGTTATGAAGTTCCATCCTTCTTGGTTTTCTTTCTTCAGTTCCTAGTTGTTTATGGTTTTGGGCCTGGAGCTTGTAGCAGTTGTCCTTGTTCTCAAACTGGAAAAGGATAGTTTTGTCTACCCACCCTGTGAAGAGAGCTTACTAACTCTTAATATGAAGCTCAGAGCTACACACCTAGGCAGCACAGAATCTGAAAAATATAAAAGCTAAAACTTAAGGCATCATTTCCCCCATTTAGAGGCTTGACAAGCCCTTTACCTTGCTGAGTCTCTATTCTAAATATCTACTATTAATAGCTGTTTAATGCCAGATAAGTATCTAACAATAGAAAATAACTAACAATAATAAACATCTAACAGCAGTAAATATCTAATAGTAAATAATGCATAACAATAAACAAATATCTAAAACCAGTAAATATCTAACAGTAAATATCTAACAATAGATAAACATATAACAGAAATATATAGCTAAACAATAACAGTAATAAATGTCTAACAGTAGCAATGTCTTGCACAGTTGGGTATCATGCAAAGAAGAATAATGATTATTATGAACAATTCTTTAGGCACAGAAGAAGAATAATTTAAAATATATTTTCGTTTGCATCATTCTGGTTTTACAGTTGTTTCAGGAGCAGAAGCTTTCATAACTCTGGAGTAGTGAATCCAGGGTCCTTTGCCAGCGACTTTGACTGCGGTGAGGGTGGTCAGCTGGACTTGAAATGGTCCTCTCCACTTGGCTTCTAGAGGATCACTGTCCCACCACTTGACATAGACCCAGTCTCCAGGCTGGAATGGATGTGCAGGTGTGTCCAGTCCTATAGGTCTGGATAGTGAAACAGTGGAAATTTATCAGGGTAGAAATCCATTTCAGATTTAGGTGAAATGTGCCGTTTTGAATTATTAAGTCTGTAGCTTGCTTGCATAGATGAAATATGCTGTTTTAACTTGTTTAGTCTAATAACTCTGCTGTGCTCAAGACTGCCTGTGCTCACAAAACTGCCTCATGCAAGGAAAAAGAATACAAACTTCCAAGCTAAAAGGAAGATAAGTGGGGCCCCTTGAACTTTGAAACAAAGATGAGAGCCAAAGCTGAGGCTGCAAAAGATGGACAAGGTGACCAGAGAGTTCTCTGTAAAAGGACTGATGACTAGTTGCAAGTTGTAATGCGAAACCAGTAAAATTAATATGCATGAACCTATTGTGAAACTCTATGCACATGTATAAGTAAGTGGGATAAAAAAGGTTCGGGAATTTTCAGGGGTATGCATGTCCTTTAGGGGGAACAATCCCCACATGCATCCGGCTCTGTAATAAACATACTGGCTTTATAACTTTTACAAGTTGTGCAGTTAGTTTTTTTTTTCCGCGAATCAATGGCACAATGTAATTCTGGAGCTTCTGCTAAGTGGAACCTAAAGCCATTAGATATCTCTGTAAATCTAGTTTCCCGTTCATGTGAATTTCACCTGGAATGCGTGAAATCTGATATGTCTGCCATACAGTATTTCATAGGGACTGATGTTATCCCTCCACCTTGGTTGTATGCGGATTCTCAGTAAAGCTATAGGCAAGGCCTGAAGCCATGTCATGAATGTTTCCTAACAAATTTTGCTAATTTGGGTTTTGCGAGTCCCATTCATACATTCAACTTGACCACTCACTGGGGGTCTATAAGGTATATGCAGATCTCAAGAAATTCCCAAAATCAAGCTAACTTCCTTAACCACTGTTACAACAAAATGTGGTCCCCTATCTGATGACATCCCCAAGGGAATCCTGAACCTTGGAATTATGTGATTGAGCAAAACTTTCACCACTTCCTTGGCTGTGTTAGTGTGGCAGTGGTAAGCTTCCAGCCATCCACTGAAGGAGTCAACTAACACCAGCATATACCAGTATCCCTCTGTCAGGAAAATTAATCCACAAACACCAGAGGTTTATGTCCAAAAAGGAGACAGAGGAGTCCTTTTTAAAGATTTCCCTCTAATGTATAACCCTCCTTTTTAATTCTTTATGTCTTATGAAATATAGGGGTTTTCCCCATTGTTTCTTTCATCTTTCAATATCCAATTTCATTTATCAGCAAATCTACAGCTCGTTTGTAAAGGCAAATATCTTTTTTCCATTCATCAGTCAGTGGAATCCTTCCCATTGTTTCTTTTATGTCTCAGTGCTAGTTTTATCTACCAGCAGACCCACAGTTTGTTTGTAAAGACATTCGTCATCCCTCTCAATCCCTCCTCTTTTATTTTTTTTATTAATTGTCTTTACAAGCTTTAGTTATCATTGACTTAATTTTCTGTTCCTGGGTCTTTTTTGGTTTTGCAATTATTTGCAGAGACATAAATTTCTGTCCTTTTGTAGCCATCTCTGGATCAGTAGGCATGGATACTACCTGCATCCTAAGCAAGGGATCATGCATGGTGAAAAGATTAGAGTTGCTACAACACATAAGAGAGAAAAAGCATTTGCTTAACCCATAGTCCACCAGGTAACCATGAAAACATGTCCCATTCCCATTCTCATTGCCATTCCCATTCCCATCCTTTCCACATTTGGACCGGTACATGAGCTTACTTTCTTATTCCTTTTGTTATTTGTTTCACCACCTTTCCACTGTCATCTATTTGAAAACAGCAGTTTCAGTTATTTAATTTGCTACACTCTTCCCCTTCTTCTGCTAATAAACAGTCTAATACCATCCAATGTTGAAATATTGCATTTCTCATCTGAGTAGATTGGTCGGCAAGGAGGTCAAGAGCTGCACCTGTCTGGTTCATTATTACTTCAAAGACAGCTTGTAACCTAATTATCTGATTTAAATTATAAATGGGTTCTCTGGCAATTGATATTAATTCATTTTGATTCCAAGTGGCTGTTCCATAGTGTTGCATGATTTGCTCAGGTGGCCATTCATCTTCACCCCACTTTTGGGTGCTCCCTCTAACCAGGGATACACCAATTGACTGCTTTTCTCTAATTAGATCATCATATACCTTGATTCCTAACTTATTTCCCTGAACTTGTGGTAGCAAAAAAAACAACGGTCTAATACACCCCACATAACATATCCCTGACCAGTTTGGGGGTAAGCTGCAGTAAGCATATTGGCCACAAATCCAGTAATGCCCTTTTAAAGCCCAGGTCCTGTTGGCAAATGGACCTTTCCAATTTTCATCATCAACAGGTGGGTCAAAACACAGCTTGCTTCCTGGGACTAGTGGTCTTCCAACAATAGTTGCCCCACCATAAGAATCACAGTATTTGCATTTTCAAGCTCCCAAATGAGGTTTCCACCTGCAGTTACATCCCAGATCTGTCTTCTTAGATCTGGACCAGAACCTAAGGGTTCAAGTTCCGTTCTGGTGTTGCCACTTCCAGTGATAGTCATGGACCACGTGTCCTACTTGGGGAATTATCTTGGGGGCAGCCTAAAAATAAGGGGTCAAAAAACTTATCCTTCCCCACTGCTTTACAGCCTTCAAAATCTTTTTGGTAATTATGGAAGTAACACCTTACCCAGCTAC